>NC_040913.2:41237475-41871650 GCF_004126475.2 Phyllostomus discolor | reverse complement strand
GTCTTCTCAACAAAAATTTTTTCAAAAGTTACAACTCAGGTACATTCCATTGTTAAAGCTACTTGTGTGGCAGCATATTTAATAGCTTGATTTTTTAAAAAAAAATCAAAACCATTTACTGATGTTGAGTTTATTAAGCAGTATCTAGAAAGTGTGGCAGATATAATTTGCCCTGAATAAAGGGGGATAATTCTCAGATCAATTTGTCTCACCAGACTATGGCCAGGTGAGTCGAAGAAATTGGAAACTCAATTGAAAGAAGTTTGTAGAGTAAAGCTGCTAATTTTAAATTTTATTCTTTGGCGATGGATGATAGCACTGATGCTACAGATATGGCTCAACTTGTCTTTTTGAAAAAATATATTTTATTGATTATTCTGTTACAGTTGTCCCATTTTTTTCCTCCCTTTTATTCCCCCCGGGCCCTGTACCATCCCCACCATCATTCCCCCACTTTAGTTTATGTCATGTCCATGGGCCGTACATATAGGTTCTTGGCTTCTCCATTGCCCATGCTATCCTTAACCCCATCATGTCTATTTTGTACCTACCATTCATGCTTCTTGTTCTGTCTACCTTTTCCCCCCATTCTCCTCATCTCCTTCCCCACTGATAACCCTCCACATGATCTGCATTTCTGTGATTCTATTCCTGTTCTAGTTGTTTTCTTAGTTTTCTTTTTGCTTTTTAGGATCAGTTGTTGATAGTTGTGAGTTTGTTGTAATTTTACTGTTCATAATTTTGATCTTCTTAGATAAGTCCCTTGAACATTTCATATAATAAGGGCTTGGTAATGATGAACTCCTTTATCTTGACCTTATCTGGGAAGCACTTTACCTGCCCTTCTATTCTAAATGAAAGCTTTGGTGGATAAAGTAATCTTGGATGTAGGTCCTTGCCTTTCATGACTTCAAATACTTCTTTCCAGCTCCTTCTTACCTGCAAGGTTCCTTTTGAGAAATCGGCTGACAGTCTTATGGGAGCTCCTCTGTAGGTAACTATCTCCTTTTCTCTTGCTGCTTTTAAGATTCTTTCCTATCTTTCATCTTGGGTATCTTTAATTATGATGTGCATTTTCTTGGGTCCAACTTCTTGGGACTCTCTGAGCTTCCTGGAAGTTTCTTTCCTTTGCCAGATTGGGGAAGTTTCTCCCTCATGTTTTCAGATATGTTTTCCATTTCTTGCTCTTCCTCTTCCCCTTCTCACACCCATGATTTGGATGTTGGAACGTTTAAGGGTGTCCCAGAGGTTCCTAAGCCTCTCCTCATTTTTTTGAATTCTTGTTTCTTCATTTTGTTCTGGTTAAATGTTTCTTTCTTCCTTCTCCAAATTGTTGATTTGAGTCCTGGTTTCCTTCACTGTTGGTTCCCTTTATTTCACTTTCATAGCTTTCTCATTTTCCTCTATTTTGGGACCATAGTCCACCATTTCTGTGAACATCCTGCTTACCAGTGTTTGAACTCTGCATCTGATAGGGTGGCTATCTCTTCATCTCTTAGTTCTATATTTTTCTGGAGCTTTGATCTGTTCTTCATTTGGGATATATATATATATATATATATATATATATATATAGTTTTGTTTTGGTGCACGTAGTATGGGGAGGAGGAGCCTTAGGTATTCCCCAAGGTGGGGCAACTCACACCTGAGGGGTCTGAGAGGGAGAAATGCTGCTTGCCCAGTTCTCTGTCAGCTTTCTGTCACTTCCGCTGCTGCCCACAAGCAAATGGACCCTTCTGGTGTTCATTCCCAGGTGGGCAGTTTTGCATACATTCTAGGACCCCATGTGTCCTCAAATGAACTGTCTTACGAGGCTGGGAGTTTCTCCTGTCACGGTAACCCCCACAGATTTTTTCAGTCAGAAGTTTTGAGGCTTTACTCTCCTGCACTGGAACCCTGGGTTCCATGGTCTGTCTCATTCCCCAGTTGTTTCCAGTTTGTGTGCACAAATGTGGGACCACGCAGTCTGCCAGCCACCACCTTGCCGTGAGTCCTCTCAGCCCCTCCTATAGGTCTGGATGAATGTTTCTTCTTTAACGAACTCCTTGGTTGTCGGACTATACAGCTGAATTTTCTGGCGGTTCTGGCTATTTTTTAGTTTTTAAATTTGTTGTCTTTTCGATTGTATGAGAAGAGAAAGTGTATCTATATATGTCTCCATCTTGGCTGGAGGTCTTCAGCTTGTTTTTATTGGAGGTACTGATGTCAAATATAATGTCACTGAAGAAATGTCTTCTTTAGTGCCATTAAAAGACACAACTAGATCAAGAGATTTATATGAAGCAGCAAAAGAAATGTTAAAGAGATTTTCTTTGTCTCTTGTCCACATACCTGGTATAGTTACTGATGGTGCCCCAGTGATGGTAGGTAAAAGAGAGGGACTTGTAAAATTAATAGGAGACAATGCAATTGTAGCCCCAAAATCATGTTTAATGAAGTATCATTGCATAGTACATCAAGAAAATTTAAGCATAAAAGCATTCAGAATGGATAACGTCATGCAAATCATCATCAAGACTGTGAATTTCAAAGAGCTAAGGGATTGAATCATTGCCTATTCCAGAAATTCCTTAAAAGTATGGATGTTGACTATGGTAACATCATTTACTTTTCAGAAGGAAGGTGGTTATGTTGAGGCCAGATGTTGCAAAGGTTTTATGATTATCAAGTTGTTTATGATATCAAAAAACAGATTTGTTCCGGAACTTGACAATGGAAACTAGGTCACAGATTTAGCATTTTTAGTGGATTTCACTGCTCATGTAAATGAGTTAAACATGCATCTTCAAAGTTAAAACCAACTTAACCCAATACCATGTTTCAAACCATAACTGTGTTCAAAATGAAACTGAAATTATGGCAAGCTCAAATCAAAGCAAACAATTTTATGCATTTCAACACATGGGCTAAACACAGTCCTGTGAACAGCAAAAAATATGTAGCCTTGCTTTCCATTTGATACAAAAATTTGAAAACAGATTTCAAGATTTCCAGGAAAATAACATTTTGCTTTATTCGCAACTCCATTTTCAGTGGACATAAATATGTTACCTGCCAGCTTTCAAATGGAATGCATAGACCCACAATCTGAGATTCAGATTAAAGACAAATTTGGTCATGCCTCTTTACTGGATTTGTATATTACAGGTCCTGTCTTCCCAGAGACAAATATCCCTTACTTCACAATCATACCTCATTCACATCATCACTATTAGCAGCACCTACATTTGTGAGCAACTGTTTTCAAGAATGAAACACATTAAGGGTAAAATTGGAACCAAAATATGTGATGAGCACCTTGAGAACTCACTGAGAATTGAAACTACTTTTGTCAAGCCAGATATTGATGCACTAATGTCTCAAAGACATTGTCAAATGTCCCACACTAGTTTTATGTTGCCCTCTTTTACTTTTATGATAAAAAATATTAAGAAGAAAAAAGTGACATTTTATTACTTAGATATGTACATTTTCTCTATTAGTGATCACAAACTTGGGGCCTGTTCGACAATTTTAAAAGGTTATTGAAAAGACCACTTGCATAATTCGGGTTATTATGTGAGGACTTTTTTGCTTATCTGTGATGACATATCACGAAAATTATGCATGGACCTTTTTTTCGTTCAGAAGTTTTTGTTAGTGTTTGTGTATTTATTTTTTTTAAGGATTTTCTTTATTTTAGAGAGAAGGGAAGGAGAAATGGGGGGAGGAACATCAATGTGTGGTAGCCTCTCATGTGCCCCTACTGGGAACCTGGCCCACAACCCAGGCATGTGCCCTCACTGGAAATTGAATCGTGAACACTTTGGTTCCCAGGCCAAGGCTCAATCCACTGAGCTACACCAGCCAGGAGTGTTTGTATATTTAATGTGTAGTCCAAGACAACTCTTCTTCTTCCAATGTGGCCCAGAGATGCCAAAAGATTGGATAACCGTGCTTTAGGTATTCTTTTAGGGTAGATCTGCTCGTGACAAGTTCCATGTCTTGGCAAGGATTTCTTTGAGTTTATATTGTTTGGGGATTGCTGAGTTTCTTGAATCTCTAGGTTAATGTCACTTCTCAAATTTGGGAAAATTTCAGCCATTATTTCATTGAGTACTTTTTCAGACCTGCCGCCTTTGTTCTCTCCTTCCTGGAACTTGATGACACAAATGTTAGATATTTTGTTAGATCCCACACATCCCTAGGACTCTCTTCTTTTTATCTCTATTTTCTGTCTTTGAGATTTGGTGATTTATATTGTTCTGTTTTTTCAGTTCACTGATTGTTTTTCTGTCTCCTTATTCTGCTCTTGAGCCCATCCTCTAACCTTTTTATTTCAGTTGAATTTTTTAATTCCAAAACTTTGCATTTAGTTCTTTATGTCTTCTGTTTCTTTGTTGAGGCTTTTTACTTTTTCATTTATTTCAAACAAGTGTATAACTTCTTGTTAAATCATTTTTGCCATGACTATTTTAAAATCTTTTCCAGATAATTTTAACAGCATCTATTGTTTTTCTTTTTTTTTTTAGATGTTATTTATTTATTTTAGGGAAGGTGGGGGAGAGAGAGAGAGAGAGAGAGAGAGAGAGAGAGAAAGAGAGAAAGAGAGAAACAGAAACATCAATGTGCGGTACTGGGGGTCGTGGCCTGCAACCCAGACATGTGCCCTGACTGGGAATCAAATCTGTGATGCTTTGGTTTGCAGCCCGTGCTGAATCCACTGAGCTACACCAGCCAGGGCTTTCCTTTTTTTTCTTTCTTTTCTTTCTTTTCTTTCTTTCTTTTCTTTCTTTTCTTTCTTTTCTTTCTTTTCTTTCTTTTCTTTCTTTCTTTCTTTCTTTCTTTCTTTCTTTATCACTTTCTTCCTTCTTCCTTTCTTTCCTTTCTTTCCTTTCTTTCCTCTTTCTTTCCTTCTTTCTTTCCTTTCTTTCCTTTCTTTTCTTTCTTTTCTTTCATCTGTACTTTGCCTAGTATTTCTCACCAGTGTCTAGTGGTTTTCAGTTGAAACCTCGACATTTGCACGTTAAGCAGTGGGACTCGATCTTATTTAAAACCTCTGTCTTAGTTAGATTTCTGTCACAACTAGTCTGGCAGAGGAAGTGAAGGCACTGCCTTATTACTGCTGTTTGGCCTCCTCAAACTCCTTAAACATTTGGTACCTCCTTGTCACTGCTGAGAATAGGAGTTCTGGCTCCCCACGTGTTTCCATTGACTGTGGCAGCAGGGAGGTGGCTGCATTACAGTCTAGCACGGGTGGAAGTCTAGGCTCCCACTCGGCTTTTGCTGATTTAGGTGGGGCTGTGTAGTTTTTCTTTGGTGTTTAGCTGGAGTAGAACAATTGTTGTGTAGAAGTTTTCTGACTACTTAGACTGTCTTTATGTTTTTCTACATCCTTTGGCTACAGAGGTCAGACTTACTTTGGAGAGCTTTTTCTTCTTTCTTTCTTTTTTCTGCCTCATCCCTTTGGCTTTCCAGCCTCTTTAGCTCCAACTCTAGGATATATAAGACAGAAAGAAAACCCAGGGAACTCACCATTTGTTGTTTCTTGGTCCATCATCTTCTTTTCACCTTTTAGATTCTTATGTTCATTACCACACACACAATATTCCAAGGTTTTTAGTTGTACTTAATGGGAAGAATAATAAAAAGATTATTCACTCCATGTCTCCAGAAGAAGTCAACCAATCTCAGTATTGACTTTCAAGAGTGTGCAGAGAAAGTAGCAGTGTGTGGAATCTCAAAGATAGATTGTAGGATCTATACCCATTTTCATATAGAAACTTGCTAATTGTACATTGAACCGTGTTATACACCCATAAAAGTAAGCCAGTCTGTTTGGCAACATTGAACCTGAAACATACTTAAAGTGGGCTTTGCTCTCCTGGTGGACAATCCAAAAGAAACAAAATAGGCTCTGTCATGTAGGATCTTCTAGCCTAATTGGGACAAAAAGATCATCATGTACAAAATAATCCAGGAAACGCTAAATTGCAAACAATCGGTAGAGAAGGGAAAAAATTTCACTAGTGAATCATGATTCAGATTATAAACTAAGTATACTTCCTGCAGGCCTCTTAAGGGTAGTTTATTATATAGACTTACCTGATTTTATTCAGTATTTTACCTGTGGCATAACAGGTGCTGGGCCATTGTGTTTAGGTCTAGGATATAAGTATTAGTAAAATATGCTCCTGGTTTTTAAGAGCTTTAGTTGGAGCCAATGGTGGGAAGCAGATGTATAAATCAGGCAAAGAAGGCTGACCCTTAAAGTTGCAACAGTGCAGTGTAATACGTGTTATATTTATGGTGAGTATGCTCATACAGAAGACAAATTTCTGTCAGAGTAGAATCCTGATAACAGTCAAAGAAGGCAAGAGAGGTTGGGGACATCTTGTGTTTGGCGTAAACTAAAGACATAAAGATAACTAGGGGTGGAAAAGAGCATCCCATTCAAAGGACCCCATGTAAGGGAGCTTGGCAGGGGAGAGTGGGGCATGGGTTATAGTGAGGTTTCAGTGTAATGGTAGGATATGTAACTTTATACATTTGCCAATAACACAGCTGATTATTTAAAAATGTTTAGATTCACACTGTTTTTTGCTGTGATCCAAGTAATGAATTTTATACTTAGGATAACAAATGTCCAGAAAGATTTTTGGTATTTATGAATACACAAGCATTGGTGGGTGGATATTTAGTAAATACTGCATAGATAACCAGTTTTTTACTGAAACACTTTGTATACCCGTGTGTGTGCACCTTGATTTAAAAAAGTTTTTAGCATAAATTTGCATATATTTGAAGTTATGTCCAACCAATGTAGAAAGAGTTAACTTTGCCTGGTTTTTATTGTCCTTGATAAAAAGATTACATCATTATTTTCTTTGGGAAGCCAATTTTATTCTCATCTAAAGGTGGTTTTTCCACATGAACCTCTGTGCTGATCAGAGGGAGGTGTGGTGCTGCATATGTGAACATGCAGCTCCTGCCTGCCTGCTCTAGAGTTCCCTTTTCAGATTTTACAGAACATGATAACTTCTCTGGGAAGCTTAAGGTTAAATCAGAATATTGTCTTGTGTTTTTATTGAGCCAAACATTGCTTATATTTGTGAATCTGTTTAGAAGAGTTTTATAAAAAATGTTATTTTGATTATGTGGTCCAAGAATTAATCTATTTTTATTTCTTATTGCAGATGGAGTCTGGTGGTACAGTTCTGAGTACTAACTGGTCTGATGTAGGTAAAAGGAAAGTTGAAATCAATCCTCCTGATGATATGGAATGGAAAAGTACTAAATAAATTAATTTACTATCACTGTATTGCATATATCACCTAATGCCCATTGTGTATTACTATTGCATTCTTGAATTTTGAAACACTGAGTATCTTTTTTAAAGATTATACCTCTTTACCTCCTTGTGCTTTAGAAATTATTTTCCTTCAAGTGTTCTAAGATTCTAATGAAGAATGAAGATCATATTTTGTCACTCTCTTTAAGGATTCAGATACGCTGAAATGGAGTGAAGTGTCATTTGCTACTAGAAAGATTAGTTCTACACAGTTGTGTCAGTGGAGGAATAGTTAATGGGGTATCTCGGTTTATTGCCATTATTTTTGATGCAGTATTCTGTTAATAATTATCACACTTGACAACTTTGGATGAGCATAGATTTTTCAACTTCAGTGTTACCATGTTTGCTTTTGAAAACTGCTTTTGAAATAAGTTGTAAATACAATTTTTTTCTATGAAGAAGTTTGGTTTATTTACCTTTTTCTTAAGTTTTTAATGAAAACTTTGAACAATTATTTATCACAGGGAATTCCCATTTGGTTCTTTTTATAGGAAGTATTTATAAGTGCACTGATATTTGGATTCCTACCTTCCAAATTCCTTTATAAAACACAGACACCTGAGTTTAATATGCTGCAAATTTAACTGTACTGAAGGCTGACCTGTGAAGAGGAAAGCAAAGAGTGATTTAGGAAAGCCGATCTTCACTTCGTGCTCCTTTTTTGCTGTAGAATTCCTGAAATTACAGCACTGACGGTTTGGTTTGGTTTGTTTTTTTCAGGGTTGTTTATTTCTTTTTTGTATTTTTTTTCTGTTTATTAGGAGATCTCACATCCCCATGATTACTTTGGTTTCATTGGTTTAGGGTAGCTGCTGAGAAGGTAAATTAATACGTATATGTTTAGTATCTATTTAGTAACATTTTGTGGTAAGGCATTACTCTGCCATGATAGCTGAGGAGAGAATGAGTGGGAGGCAAATCAGCCATCATTTCAGCCTCTGAAAGAGTAGGAATTAGCTTCTTCTGGTCATTGGACATGAAATGTAGGGTTGTTCATAAGGAGAATTGTGGGATGACACCTGACCATGCCCAAACCTGTTATAGCTTGTATAATAAGTATGGGCTGGAGGGAGTTGTTCACTTGTCCTTCTGCCCATTAGAGCTGCAGACTACATTTTTTTTGAACACTGAAGGAAAAGGCAAAATTAAGTTCTTGATTTTATGAATTTCTAGAATTTTCTCAAGGAGAAAAATAGTGAATTTTGTGTTCTCTATGTTAAATTTTCTCAGTACCATTAATCCTAAGAGGTAGGTAGGCTGTTGCTACACAGGAGGTTTCAGGGAAGAATACAGCACTACATCAGAAACAATAATCCCAGCTCTAGCAAGTCTCTGCCACTAACTAGCTTTATTAATCAGGTTTAGGCTTTCTGTCTTACTGGTAGTTGCTGCATCTGTAAATAATCTATAGGGTCTTGGAATTATAATTAAAAGTCCAAGAGCCCTAGCTGGGTAGTTCAGTTGGTTAGAGCATCGTCCCCAATACACCAAGATTGTGGGTTCAGTTCCTAGTAAGGGCACAACGAGAAGCAACCAATGAATGCATACAATTTGGAACAACAAAAAAAATCGATGTTTTGTTCTCGCTCTCTCTTTCAAAAACAAAAATAGAAGAAAAGCCTATGATTCTAATACAGAAACATTTTTGCCACTTAGAGTAACTTTTCTTTGTTAAGAAGGATACTATAATAGAAGTTTGCTTTTTTAAAAAAATTAGTACTAGTTTTCTTGTATTTTAAAGAATACATTATGTCTAGAGTTCTTACCTATTGGTGAGGTTTATTTAGTGTTGTTGTGGGATTGAGAATTTTGCTGAGACAAATGGAGTTTCTAATATACATGATTTACATTATGAAATTATAAAATGTACCTGATCTAAATATAGTACATTTATTGGTAAAGAAGGGAATTTGAAGAAATAGGTTAGATTGTTGTCCTAAAGTACTGCTTTTCTTTCAGCATTATAATGAAAATTTGTAAGCCTCCAGAAAGTTAAAAGCTTCATTTTGATTAGAACCCCGTAACTTGACTGTTATCTTAGTTGTTAATTCATCTCATTTTTTTTCTAGACTCCCATTTTCAGATCTCAAATTTTGAGTCTCTTAATATTCCTGCTTAACCTTTTGTTTCTCAATATGTACATGTTTTTCACTTAGTATTTCTTTTTAAATTTCAATCCTGGAATCCATTTTTGTTTTCTTACTCTTAAATTCTTCATCTGTTTTCCTGGTTTCTGTAATCACTTGCACCTTGATGACTTCACAGAATTTTCACACTCTCTTCAAAGAATCTTGATGGGATGATCTGCTTCTTTGAAATCTTCTATCAAGTAACCTTGGTGGATACAACATAGGTTTGATACATCGGGTCAATTTTGCTAAATTTGTTTTGTATCCTAATTCAGTTGGAGTTGGCTACTAACTAATAAGTTCAATCTTTAATATTGGCAATTCCTGGCCACTTTTAAAAAAGTCTGCTTTTCCCATCTATATGGAATGGAGGGAAAGGATAGTTTGCATTGATAATTACAATTTTAAAATTATTTTCACTCCTTAGATTTGTGATACTAACTGCAGAACATTGAATCATTATTGTTATTGACTTCCTGACTCTGAGAGAGAAGAATTTCTTAGCAAGCTACTACTATATGGGACAAGGAAGAAAAGAATTGAATTGTCCTAGATAAATTTTTAGATAAATTCAGTAAACATTTTAAATGGAGGTATGTTACTATTGTTATGAATAGTTTAATTTTAATTTAGTTCAATGCTTACATATTTGGTATCCTTTCCCATTTTTCTTTTCTCCTTCCCCAGTTATCTACATTATCACTTTGTCATTGACCTCTGAGATACATTACTGACCCAAAGCAGTATTGCCTATTAATTTACCATCTGATCTGCCTAGTGCACTTTACTTCTATTGGGATCTTCCTTGTTCAGATTAGTGTACATCTTTCTGACTTGTAGCTATTATTGACATTTCCAAAAATAGGTAGAAAATTTCTGGGTGGTGTGTATGTGTTTTTGTTTGCTATGACAGCTATTTTTCCTCCACAGTGTTAGGGAAGTGTATCTTCAACACTCATACTTGCTATTAAAGTCCCATAAGAATACAGATTCCAGTTATATCTGCCTTGGAGGGAGGCACCAAGGAAAAAACGAATAATAAAAACTAAAAGGGCAAAATAATGGTTTCTCTGCCAGGAAGTCATGTGTAGTTTTATTTTTTGTTATTTTTAATTTTTTTTGTTCAATTACAGTTAACATACAGTATCACATTAGTTTCAGGTGTACATCATAGACATGAGACATTTATATAACTTATAAAGTGATCACCCTGATAAGCTTAGTTACCCATCTGATATTGTACATAGTTATTACAATATTATTTACTATATTCCCTGTGCTGTACCTTATATCCCCATGACTGTTTTTATAACTGGCAGTTTGCACATCTTAATCCCTTCCTCTTTTTATTAAGAGGAGCCATCAATATTCATCTGGTTTCCTTTGTCTCCAACTATGCATATTCTGTTGAAAGATCATTTTATAAACACCAGGAGATTTTATTTTGGAAATGTTTAGGAGCATGAAGATAAATTGGAGATACTGAATTGCTCACAGATGTTATTATTTGGAGTCATCCTTGTGATTTGCTTCTGAAATTAATTTAACTCTTAGCCTCTCTTCCTACCTCAGTGAAGTTGCCCCCCAAATCAACTAAAATCATATATATTGCTAACCCATTAGGGCAATAGCAGTGGTAGCTGTTCTGTACTAGTATTTTTTATGGGCCAGGTGTCACTAAGTGCTTTATATATACTACCTCATTTATGAAAGCATTGCCAAGTAGTGATTGCGTGCTGCTACTGCAGATTTTTTTTTTAAATGAGGCTAATGTTAAGTTCTTAGCCCAAATTCATTCCACTGATAAGTGAGGAAGCTGACATTTGAATCTGGACTTGTCAGACTCCAGTGCCCGTGCATTTAACAACTGTGACTACTGCTTCAGGCACATGTTGGGTGTACAGTGATTTTTATTAATCTACTTTTTGGCAGTAAAACAGGTAATGTGCAAGTTGAATTACAGTTTTTAAAAATCCTGACCTGAGGACATATTTGTGGATTTTAGAGAGAGAGGAATATCAATCAGTATTTATGCACCCCGTAATGCCTCCTGTATGCACCCTGACCGGGCATTGAACTCGCAACCTAGGTATATGCCCTGACTGGGGATTGAACCTACAACCCTTTGGTGCATGGGATAATGCTCCAGTCAGCTGAGCCATGTGGCCAGGGCAAGTCAAATTATTTAATAATTCTTGTACATGGGGTGGAACGATACTCCTAAAGATCAGAATGTTATCAGTTTCTTAAGCAGGAAAGCTTATTAGAAATACAAATCTCTGCCTCCAGTTGTCCTGATTGGTGTTGAAGGTGCTGTTTTTTCTCAAATCCAGATAATTACAGAGAAACAAAATGTCGTTACAACTGCTGTAGGTATAAGATTGGCACAGTATGCTTATCAGATTCTTTAAATGTGGGAGCTCTCACACTAGTTTTCATTATACAAATAAATATTAAGATTGTTTCAAGTTTTTGTTCTAGATACGTGTAGTAGGGTCAGTGTATCACTGACTTCAATAAATGTGGAATAATTCAGGTTTAGTCCCTTTGTTCCATTTGTGTTAGCATTGTATATATATTCTGAAATTTAGCTTGTCCAGAATCTTCTAAATGTTACCTTTGCTGTGCCTTCAAATTAGAATTTTTAATTCTTACTTTGCAGTGGGACTTTTCATAACAATCACATTGACTTTATTTTTCCCTTCGATTGTGGGATTTTGTTATACACAAAGATGTTTTAAGAACAATACTGTTTACTCAAAAGACAATTTGTAGTTTAACAAAACCATCTTCAATGCCTATATGTGAGCTTTAAGAAATTCTAATATATAGTGCAACTAAATAATAATAAACTATTGCATATAGTATGTTTAATGCTCTGTCAAGTACATGAAAAGGCAGTATGTGTAGTGGTTGCTTGGGATCAAATCCTTACTACATTGCTTACTAGTGGAGTGACACAGTAAACTGGTCCTTGATGTCCGTGCCTTAGTGTTTTTGTCTATTAAAATGGGGCTATTTTGAGTTGAATGAATTCATATAATTCCACAATTATTTCTCCCAATCCAGAGGTTCTAAAAACCAAATTTGTTTGCACATATCATTCAGTAGTACAAAACCTGCTGTGAACAATACGAATAGTCATACTTTGCTACAGAAACAATATGTTTAATTACAGAATGTTAGCATAGATCCTGCTGAGGTCGTGACAGAATAGATGGTATATCTATATTGTGGTATTCTGAAATCTAAAATTCTGGATTTAGAAACAAATCTGGCTCCTAGGGTTTTGAAATAATTATGTACCTGTCTATGTAAAGTGCGAAGACCAGTGCTTAATGTTATAGATAGCATCAGCTTATTGTATATGCTTTTAGACTGAGAGGTTTAAATCCTATTGAAAGCCTTTTTGTTAGTTCGATGCCTGGTCAGGGCACATGACTGAGGTGTGGGTTCATTTCCTGGGTAGAATGCATATGAGAGGCAACCGATGGATGTTTCTCTTATACATCAATTTTCTCTCCCTCCCTTTCCCTCTCTCTAAAAAATAAATAAAAATGTAAATACATACACACACAAATATATATATATATTATATATATGTTATATATATATAATATATATATATAAATTGAGTCCTTAAAGATTCAGAATTCTGTCTGAGGAAAGTGTATTAGCTAGTTAAAAATTGTTAGTATAGTTTTAAAAATTTATACTTTGAGAGCGTAAGAGGTCCTAGAAAAGTTTTAAATTTCAATGAGTAGTTATTTTTATTTGCTTAAGTAGAGCTTAAAAGTATCTTCAGCAGCACCTTAAAAAGAATCAGAAATGTTAATGGTGGCAGAACATATGAGGGGGGCCCCCAAACACGGAATTTATTTAAAATTGTGTATTCTTATGTTTTAAACGTCAGTCACTTTCCAAGTACTTTATATTTGATGCAATACATCTATTGAAATGTTTTTTTCCATTGCTCAGAAGTTTTTGAACTTGATTTTGATACTTTTACTACTTCTGCTGTTTTTTGTTTCACCTCTTTCACATCAGCAAAACATTTCCCTTTGAGGACTTTTTTCATCCGAGGTAACAAAAGTTGCTTGGAGTGAGATGGGTGAATAGGGAGGTGGGGCACAAGGGTCATGACATTTTTGGTCAAAACTGCTGAACACTGAGCAGCCCAGTGTGGGCAGGTGCCTACCATGAAATGGGTAAATATATTGAAAGTGTCTTCAAAAAAATTTCACTGAAGCTGAACTCAGCCTCTCACAACATTGCAAGCTGGCACACTGATACAGATGGGTTCCTAGAATACTCACCTAGTGAAGGAAGCCTGTACTACAAGGGGCCTGCCCTCCAGATGATAATTCTTTTTTGGGCCCCCCACCCACACTTGCACAAATTATATGTAGAATGTTAAGGGACTTCCATTCAGAAGTTCTTTGATTTTAAGTCAAGTCTCACAACAGTAATACTACTAGGGTTTATAAAAACAAGGTGCAAAAAATACCATACCTTGAAAACTACGAGTTCTGTTATTTCCATCAGTCTAGAGAAGCTGGTAGATATTTTTGCAAGAGTTAATTCATCCATCCCATCCCCCACCCCAGAAGTAATCACTGGGGAGCAAAGGTAAGTATATACATGTACCACTGTGGACTCAGGTTTGGGGTTCTCCCCCAGTTCCAGTTACCACTTTTTGTTGATCATTTGTACTCGTAGCATTGCCTTTTTTTGTGACATAATTGACTACCAATGAACACTTTTAATGAAGTTAGCTAGCTAGCTTAGGCTAGGGATATATATTTAGTACCCATGAAATATTCTAAGATACCTAATTCATTTCTTTGGCTTTACTATTATTTTGCTATTTGTTACAAAATAATTCCTTTCATTCCTACTCTACCATGGAGGCAACTGTTTTATCGTGGAAAAGATACTAACGTGAATCTGGAATCATAAATTCCCAGTTCCGGCTTTTTAATACTAGTGTGATTTGTGGACTAGTAACTTATCTGACCTTTTTTTCTTATCTATAACACTGGGGAAATTACCTCTCAGGATTTCAAGGGTTTGGTTAAGTCCTGACTCAAAGTAATGTCACTTCAGTATAAAGTCCTTGATTTTTTTTCTTAGTCCTATTGAGTAGTGGCATTCCTAAAAGGAGGGTATCAAGTCCTCCTATAATACCTGCTATTCAAGAGCTTTCATAATTCAGCCTCAAGAAAATTTTTTATTTTCATCTGTCATTTCTTCACTGTATACCTAAGTTTTAACCACACAAGGATACTCTAGGGGTCAGCAGACTTTTTCTGTAAAGGGCCATATAGGGACTGTTTTAGGCTTTGTGGGCCATGTATAGTTTCTATTGCATGTTCTTGTTATTTTAGTTTGCAGAGCTCTATTCTGTTTGAGTATCCTATGTATTTGCATTGCTTCCTCCATCCAACCTGAGAAGCTCCAGTTTCCTACTGATGTGTCAAAACTGCATTCATTGCCACCTCCAGGAAAGCTGTTTAATCTTGTGTTACTGTCAAAGGCTGACTTTGTAGTAACTGGATTGGGTTATTTGCTAATGGTTGAGGCATTCATTAGATCATATGATAGAATTATACCCAAACCATATTGTCTCATGAGCATGTTTGAGAGTCTGGTGTATTCTCTCTCATGTCACTACCATGACTCATTTCTTCCCTCATGAGCTAATTAGAAGTGGAGGGGAATCGGGTGGGGGGCAGTGGCTGGCTGGGAATGGGCCCTCAGAATTTGGTTGATAGGTTGATGTATGCATGCATGCAGAGAATGTCCTTATCTTTAAATTTCCCCAACAGAATGTCAGTATTCTTCTGAAATCCCCCTTCCGTGCCATCTACAGGAATTCTTTGCTACTCCAGCTGTGATGTTCATTCCTTGTTTATGCTTCTATTATGGCACCTCTTGCAGTTTCAGTGATTTTTAGGGTTTTTTGCAATGGTGTTGTATCCTGTGTGTCCTGCTCAGTTACACTGTTATTTTACTTAGCTTTGGATGTTTGGTGAAGAACAGAGTCCCTTTCACATAGTAGATACTCAAGTATTAGAACTGTTACTTTACCTCCAACTGAAAAATTAGATTTTTAAAAGTTTACTTTTTTTTTAATATGATGCTCTGAAATTGATCATTTATTCATCGGTATAGATACAGTAGTAATTTTTAAAGTAGGTTTTCAACATAAGGTCATGAGAGCCACCTCACTGCCCCTCTCAGCCATCAGTGATCTCAACCCCTTGCTCGCTCCTGTACTGAAGGCTTCATTTGCTGTTTGGCTTGTTCTTAAGTTTGGCTTGTTCTTAAATTACATTATTAGAAGGAATAGCAGTTCATAACTAATCACAACAAGTGTAATATCAAAGTTTTTTTGTTTTGATAATTTTTAGATTCCCTTTTCTTTCTTTTTGGCCCTTAATGTTTTAAAACCAAAATATGTGTTTCCTTAAAGGACTGAAATTTATTTTCTGACTAGGTTAGCTATCCTTTCAGAAGAAATCTTGAGCCCAAGGAATTTGGGTAGAGTAAGGCAGGCTGGAGATTTACAAAGCCAGGCATGCAGATGGTTTGAGCATATGGAGAGGTCTACCCATCAAGAGTGAGTCAAGCAATTTCACTTATAAGTATACCAACTTCTGGCAAGAATGTGAACTGCTTACTAATACATTTTCTTTGGAAAATGTCCCCCAAATTTTTGAGATACTGAATACTATGTGAATCTCTTTGGTGAGGTTTGCTTTATGTTTTAACATTAACATCCTTGAGGTCTTTCAAAAGAAATATGTTTTCAGTCAAAAGCCATATATACCTTTTTTCTTGGCATAGGTTTTCACTTTAACATAGGTGTTAGAATAATATAGGTTAAGTGCAAAAATAACATAGTTCGTGATACATCCATTCACTCATTGAGCAATACTGAGTGCCAAGTATGTGCCAGACACTGTTCTAGGCTCTAGGGACACACTGATGAACAAAAGTCCCTCCTGTTATGGAGCTTAGCTTATGGGGAGAAATAAGCAAGATGTGTGTTGAGTGCTGGTAAGTGCTAAGGAAGAATACTGTGCAAAGAGGACACTACCATGGTTGAAAGTGGGGATAGGAGACCAAGCAAGAACTCAGTGAGCAGGTGACATTTGAATACAGACTTGCGGGGAGTGTAGGAATGAGCCTTGCAGGTACCTGAAAAAGACCACTCCCGGCAGAAGGAACAGCAAATGAAGCCTTCAGTACAGGAGTGAGCAAGGGGTTGAGATCACTGATGGGTGAGAGGGGCAGTGAGGTGCATTGCCAAGTAATAGAGATGAGATGATGGTAGAAAAGATCAAGGCTTTTCCAAGCTTAATAGAATGTTCTGTCTCAGTGCTGTCAAAATATTACCCAATTTTCCCCTGCTTTTTGTCAAGTGTGCATATAGTCAAATCAGATTTACTTTATAAATCTAATGGATTGCAATGTAGTTTTACTCAGAATACCTACCTGGTGGTATTGATGTCTGGTTTGAGTTATGGTATATGAGTTAATGGGTGTGTGGAAAGCCCTCAGTCTCAGTACTTGCCTTATTTATTCCTTTTTTCCTTACACATTAAATTGTAGGTAACACCACATTTTAGTGTAATCTTTGTTTAGGAAAAGCTATTTCTTGTTTTGCAGTATAAGTACAGTTATAACAGAATAGATACTGAGACAAAATTGGATTAGGTAGAATAACTGGTTGTGAACAGGGACTTGAGGATAAGTGTTGCTTAGAATTTTATGTTTATTAGAATTGTAAAAATCAGATCAGCAGGGCGTGTTTTTACCGACCATCTGCCAACACCAGAAGTAGCTTTGGTACCTATTACTGCCTTAAATGTGTATTTGCATTCCATCGCCTGTCAATATGAGGAGGCAAAACAAATAAAAAATTAGAACTTTAGTGCTGAATAAATCTTAAATACTATTGTGTCCAACCTTTGGTTTCACAGATGTATTTTTTTTTCACCAGAGCACTCTGGAATACTGTTCTCTTCATGAACAATTCTTTAACAAAACTCAGTTGATAGAATCATAATCTCATCTAAAACGTAAATTATTTACTCGAATCTTGTACTAATTTTCTGACAGTTACCCTGAGTGTCAGGCAACTAAAACTTAAGGTATAGGTAAGGTATAGCTAAAATTTAAGACACGTTGCTGTATAATCTGTGATAGTGGTTCTCAAACTTAATGGTGAGTAACTCTCACCTGGGAAGTTTTAAATCCAGGCTTTCTTAGCTGCCTTCCTGAGATTTTGAATCAGTAGGTTTAGGATAAGATGCAGTAAATCTATGTTTTTAATGACTGGTGATACTGAAATATGTAATAAACTGGGACATTACCCTTAAAAATCACAGATTTCGAGGAGTGAAGGATATAATAATGAGAAGTTAACGCTAATCATCTCTAATGCCTTATTTCCAATAAATTTTAGAAGAGAGTAAAAATCTACTTGGGCGCTTGTTCCTTTGAAGAATTTGCCCCTTACATAGATGTGAAAGCAGAGGAGAGATGCTCATGATTCTTTCTGTTCCTGTGTCATTAGAACCTGAAAGTCATTATGATGAAGCATTGAATCCATATAACTGTGTGGTACTGCGCATGATGAAGGAAAATCTGTTTCAGTTAAGAGAGACAAATTGAGACTATTTGGACAAGATGCTAGTGTATCACTGCTGAGATACCAGTAAAATTGAGCAGAGAGTACTAGAATATTAAGTATTCATGGAGAGCAATGGCGTAATACTGAAATGAAGCATTGTTTCTTTAGCAACTGGAATACTTCTCAGATGTTGCTTGTCTGATTACACATAGATGCTAAGTGAGTATTAAAAATTATGGTGCTGTTTGAGTAGGTCAAGTAAATTGTGTTAGGATATATCCCCTGGAGATCTTTTTTATTGCATAATTTTATACTTACCTCATTAAGAGGTAGGAATATGGTTTTAATGGAAAAGAAACCACTTGCCTTCAAAAGCATGATGTGTTGCTAAGAGAAAGTTAAAACTTCGTGCTTGACTTACTCCAGACCTTTGACTGTATCAGTATAAAGCAAAAATTCATTAGAAGAACATGGATAATACGTCTAGAGTAATAGAATATAGGTAGTTGAAAACATTTTTTATTGGTTTTTGGATTTTAAAAAAGTTTTTTGGCAATTCATACTTGGAAAGCTGAAGGACAAGATAACACAGAAATCACGTTTTGTTTCTAAAGTCATTGCAAGTAAATTTGCAAATATAATACTAGTTTTTTTAAAAGTATGTATATGGATGTTATTTCTTTGAAGTTCTCTAGTTGCTATTAAAATTTTTGTAACCGTGTTAGAGATGAGAAAAAGGTTGAATTTTGTAGGGTTCTGATTCAATCATAGGAATTGGATATGAAGAGAATTTTTTTAAAGCAGCAAGCACAAGGAGAATAGGAATATGATGTGTAACATCTGTGAAGTTATCACTAAGAAAGAACTTAGTAGGATATGCCTCTTGAAACAGATGGTTTTTTAAATAATTTGAGGTTTAAACATAGGGACTTAGTTATAGCTTAGGTTGTATACTCTTTCCATTCCCATTATCTATTTTTATCACTCATACCCTTATAAAGACTTCTATATATTTGATTTAAAAGCTGTTATGATGTGGAAAATGTTTAGTAAGC
Source organism: Phyllostomus discolor (assembly GCF_004126475.2). Taxonomy (NCBI): domain Eukaryota; kingdom Metazoa; phylum Chordata; class Mammalia; order Chiroptera; family Phyllostomidae; genus Phyllostomus; species Phyllostomus discolor. The sequence continues at coordinate 41,852,492 of NC_040913.2, read as the reverse complement.
TGAACTTAGAAAACATTAGCTTTCACCAGGGTTTGCATAAATGTATATATACAGATATACTAACTTTACACAGTAAGTACCTAAAAACCACATGTAAATTGAAAATTTATTACTTTTGAATGTAAACAGTTGAAATAAAATCTGTGGTGAGTCCTTTTATTGTTAAAAGGCAGTGAATACTTTTATAAATTTGATTCTTAATATTAGGCCTTTTCCAAGTGAATATGAGCATGCATATGTGTACAAAAGTCCTTTAAAAGTTGTTCAGCTTTCTTTTATAAACACCAAAACTCACTCCACTTGTAAAACATTTTTGCTGAAGACTGCATCATTGACTCTCAGATTTATACCTCTATGTTTGAGATGCACTGCTAGGACTATCTGTGCATGTAGATTTTTGTCAACTCTCTCCTTCCTCAATAAATCAGTTAATTTAAAAGAAATTGTGACCATTTCTATAAAATAAATGTGCATAAAACAAATCGGCATATTCAGCTTATACAGAAATAAAAGCATTCCATTTATATAAGGAATTTCTATTTTTAAAAAATTAGCTTGTATTTCAGAGTATAATAAAATCTAGCGTAAGAAACTGTTGAACTTATAGCTCAGATGGAGGTGTAGGTAGATAAACTTTGCCTTCTCACACAACCAAAAGGACAAATTTAAAAACAAAACCAGAACTACCAGAAAATCAAACTGTATGGAAGTCCGAAAACCAAGGAATTAAAGAAGTGACATTCATGCAGACTGGTAGGAGGAGCGGAGATGGGCAGCTGGGCCAGAGGGGACTTGTGGCAAGGTGGCATCTGGAGGATGGGCAGATGAGGCAGCGGGTGGCAGACTGGGTGGTCCCACATTTGGGTGTGGGGAGCAAGACCACACAACCCAGGGTTCCAATGCAGGGAAATAAAGCCTCAAAATGTCTGACTGTAAAAATCTGGTGGTTGCAGCAGTGGGAGAAACTTCCAACCTCACAGGAGAGTTGTTGGAGAGACCCACAGGGTTCTACAACACACACAAGCCCCCCACCCGGGAATCAGCACCAGCAGGGCCCAATTTGCTTGTGGGTAGTGGGAGAAGTGACTGAAAGGTGGCTGAGAGCTGAGCAGGCAGTACGGTTCCCTCTCAGACCCCTGCCCAACATACAATGTCACAACACAGCCAGGTTGGTTGCCCCACCCTGGTGAATACCTAAGGCTCTGCCCCTTACTGTATAACCGGTGCACTGACACACACAAAAAATGTCCAAATGAGCAGTTCAAAGTTCCAAAAATAAGTGATGAAGATATCGCTGAGCTATCAGATGCAAAGTTCAAAACACTGGCAATGGGGATGTTTACAGAAGGTTGAGTATGGTTGCAAAATGAGGTGAAGGCTATGCACAGTGAAATAAAGGAAAATGTACTGGAAACTAGCAGTGAAGGGAAAGAAACCAGGACTCTGATTTGGAGTAGAGGAAATATTGAACCAGAACAGAATGAAGAAACAATTCATTAAAAGGAGAGGCTTAGAAACCTCAGGGACAACTAAACATGCCAACATCTGCATCATAGTTTCAGAAGGAGAAGAGGAAGAGCAAGAAACTGGAAACTTACTTGAAAACAATGAAGGAGAACTTCCCCAATCTGGCCAAGGAAATAGATTCCCAGGAAGTCTAGGAAGCTCCAAGAGTTCCAAAGAAGTTGGACCGAAGGAAGCATGCAAAGGCACATCATAATTACATTACCCAAGATTAAAGGTAAGGAGAGAATCTAAGAAGCAGCAAGAGAAAAGGAGACAGTTACCTTACAAAGGAGTTCCCGTAAGACTGTCAGCTGATTTCTCAAAAGAAACCTTACAGGCAAGCAGGGGCTGGAAAGAAGTGTTGAGTCGTGAAAGGCAAGGACCTACATCCAAGATTACTCTATCTAGCAAAGCTGTCATTTAGAATGAAAGGACTGACACAGTGCTTCCCAGATAAGGTCAAGTTCAAGGAGCGCCTCATCACCAAACCCTTATTATATGAAATGTTAAAGGGAAGAAAGAAATCAAAACTATGAATAGTAAAATGACGACAAACACAACTATCAGCTGAACCTAAAACAAAAATGAACTAAGCAAACAGAACAGGAACAGAATCACAGAAAGGGAGATTACATGGAGGGTTATCAATGGGCAGGGGTGAAAATGGGGGAAAGGTACAGGGAATAAGGAGCATAAATGGTAGGTACAAAACGGAGAGATTAAAAATAATATGGGAAATGGAGAAGCCAAATAATACGTACAACTCGACATGAACTAATGTGGGTGAATGATGGTGGAAGGGGCTATTCAGGGGAAGGAGAATAAAGGGGAGAAAAAAATGTGACAACTATAATAGCATAGTCAAAATATATTAAAAGTAAGTAGGTGCTGGCACTACAGCTAAAAGAAACTGTTGAGTGGGTTAAGTGACTATTCCTAATATATTTTTTTAGAGTCAACAGCTATTTGAGGTGGTGGAGAAAGGTATAAAGATTAGGTTAACAAGTTTTTAAAATTGCAATGCTAGTTTTTTTTGTTGCCGTATTTCAGTGAGGTATATTAATGTGCCACAGAACTTTTATTTATACATTTCAGAGCCCAGCAATACCATTTCTTCATATTCTGTGTGCTTACTCAGCGGCACTGATCACATCTAAGACTACAGTAGCCCTTCCAGTCTGAGTCAAACCTAAAACTTTGAAAATCAACCTGTGATGCCCATTAGGATTGGTTTGCAACACTACCAAGGATTAAATCAGAATCTATAAGAAATATACATGCACACATACACAGCAGCTTTTGGACTGGCCTGGTGAGACAATCTGTGGATTAGCACCAATTTGTGAAAAGTTTGTGTTCTGCAATGTTCTCTCTCCCTTTGCACACTTGATTTCCCTTTCAGAGTAGTCCTTTAGTTTTCTACCTTGGACAAAATTTGAGTCTACTACCATTACTACCTTCTAAAACAAGTTTTTTCCTTCCCTTAAAACATTGGTATTTTTTTTTTCCTAAGTTGACTTCCATGACTACCTAGTGCTTTTCAGAACACAACATAATTGCATTATCTAGTGTGAAGTAAATTATTCATTTCCTATATTTTCATGTAATTATGGTGCTTTGAAAAGGGAGTCCTTTTTCAAGAGGCAGTCTTCCCTAGTGACACGCTTGCTTCCTTAAATCTGGCACCTGCTTTCACACAGCTACCAGGCCTAAAATGGAAAGTTAAACAGCCCTCTCCTTGCCCCATCTTTCCCTGAAACCTTTGATTGGTTCCCTATTTCTTACCTACCAAGTAAATAAATGAATTCAAGTTAACATGCAACATAAGATACTATTTTTGTCTACATTTTCATCTTCCTATTTCCTACCTCAACCTGAATGCTCCGTTTACCTGTTTGTACCCCACAACTTCCTCCTCGCCCCTCAGTAAACCAGTTAACTTTAAAAATCTTTGGCAGTACTAGAACTGCTCTCTCTGCCTGGAATGCCCTTCCTCTCTCACCCTCACATGACTAACTCAGGCTCATCTTTGAAGGTGTAGCAAAGGCATCCTCTTCCTCCAAGAAGAGGCCCCAAGGATATATACTTATGGTTTTTAGAGAGAGAAACATCTACCAGTTGTCTCCTGTACACACCCCAACTGAGGATCAAACCCACAACCTGGGTATGCTCCCCGATCCAGGATCAATGTTCCAATCAAGCCATCCAGCCATAGCCCAGTGTTCCCAACTTTATTAAGGCCTTTGGTGTACCGAATCCTGATTATCTGTATCTCTCATAAGATCACACAGGCTCTTCTGGACTGGGGTCGAGTCATTTTTTCCCCTTTTCAGTTATAGAATCAAGTCCAGGTTGCAGGGTGGTGAGGTGGGAGATGGTGTGTGGAACCACTGGCATGGATTTGCTTAGTAGAATTACAAGCATTTCAAATATTAAACGTAAAATTCATAACTGCAGGAAGGAGCTGCTGCCTGAGAACACTGAGCATCACATACAATCCAGTGTGTGTTTCCTTATACCTTTTTTCTCCAGAGACCTAGCTTGCTGTATGTTCCATTAAATGCAGGTATGTGAGCACTGACTGACCACCAGAATTTTAAAATTCTGTACGATTTTACAGACAAATTTGGAAACACTAAATGTACACTAATAAGGTGTATTTAAAATGTGAGATGGTAGTGAGATCTTGGTATCAATATCTTTTGTCTCTGAATCCATGTTTTGGAAATCTTTTGTTTTCCTTAGAGTTTTTTCCTCGAATTGTGGGGTTCAGAACTAATATGTCAAAAATATGAAATACCTGCTCATCTTCCTGATTGAATATTTCAATTTCAAAAGAGTCCTTGTTCTTGTTATTGTTCCTGAGAGACTTTATGTTATTATAAATAAATAAGCCATTCTAACTCAGCCGTATCTGCCAAGCAGCACTGTCAGCCCTATTACTAGGAGAGTAACTAATTGGTAATTGGGCTACATCAACAGCCTGATTTGCACTACAGAGGTAGAAATCATTACACTTCTTCATGCCCATTGAGCACTTACTGAAAGCAATAAAAATAATGTGAAGACCTGCTTTTCAGAATGTCAATGAAAGTCCTCTTCCCACAAGTCTAATTTATCTTTGGCAATGTTTTCTCTTTATCCTGATGCTCTTTTCCTGGAGGTGGCTATTAACATAGGGCAGCCACCTGTTAGTCATATGCCAGCACATCCTCTAGATTAAGAATTTCTGCTCCAGCTGCTTTGGCTTAGTGGACTGAGCACCGGCCTGCAAACCAAAGTATCCCTGGTTCGATTCCAAGTCAGGGCACATGCCTGGGTTGCGGGCCAGGTCCCCAGTTGGGGGTGTGTGAGAGGCAACCACACATTGATGTTTCCTCTTTCTCCTTCTCTTCCCCTCTCTCTAAAAAAATAAATAAAAATCTTTTTTAAAATATATTTTATTGATTATGCTATTACAGTTGTCCCATTTCCCCCTTCACTCCCCTCCACCCTGTACCCCCTCTCCCACCCATGTTCCCCCCCTTCAGTTCATGTCCATGTGTCATACTTGTGAGTTCTTTAGCTTCTACATTTCCCATACTATTCTTGCCCTCCCCCTATCTATTTTCAACCTACATTCTATGCTACTTATTCTCTATATCTTTTCCCCCTCTCTCCTCCCACCCCCTTGCTGCTAGCCCTCCATGTGCCCTCCATTTCTGTGGTTCGGTTCCTATTCTAGTTGTTTGCTTAGTTTCTTTTGGTTTTGCTTTAGGTGTGGTTGTTAATAATTTGTGAGTTTGCTGTCCTTTTACTATACATGTCTTTTCTTTTTCTTCTTTTCTTAGATAAGTCCCTTTAGCATTTCATAAACTAAGGGCTTGGTGATGATGAACTCCTTTAATTTGACCTCATCTGAAAAGCACTTTATCTTCCCTTCCATTCTAAATGAGAGCTTTGCTAGATAGAGCAATCTGGGATATAGGTCCTTGTCTTTCATGACTTGGAATATTTCTTTCCAGCCCAGGCCTTTCTTGCCTGTAAGGTCTCTTTGGAGGAATCAGCTGACAGTCTGATGGGAACTCCTTTGTAGGGTACTGTCCCCTTATCTCTTGCTGCTTCTAGGATTCTCTCCTTTGTTTTTACCTTGGCTAATGTAATTATGATGTGTCTTGGTGTGTTTCTTCTTGGGTCCAACTTCTTTGGGGCTCTCTGAGCTTCTTAGATTTCTTGGAAGACTGTTCCCTTTGCCAGATTGGGGAAGTTCTCCTTTATTATTTGTTCAAATAACTTTTCCACTTGTTGCTCCTCCCCTTCTGGTACCCCTATAATTCGGATGTTGGAACATTTAAAGGTGTCCTGGATGCTCTTAAGCTTTTCCTCGATTTTTTGAATTCTTATTTCATCATGCTTTCCTGCTTGGTTGATTCTATCTTCCTTCTGGTCCACTGTATTGTTTTGAGATTCATATTCCTTCCTTTCACTATTGGCTCTCCTCTGCATATCTTCCTGCATCTCTTTTATGGTAACCTGCATTCTTTCATCTAAATTGCACCCAAAATCAACCAATTCCGTGAGCTTTCTGATCACCAGTGTTTTGAACTGTGCATCTGATAGATTGGCAATTTCTTGGTTGCTCAAAAAGATGAGTCCTGGGGGACTGATCTGTTCTGCTGGAAACATGTCTTATGTCTTTCCCTGTCTCTCCTATTTTTTTTTTTTCCGGTCTGGTCGCTCTTGTTACAGTGGGGGGCGGAGCCTTAGGTGTTCACCGGGGCTGGGCACCCCAGTCACTAGATTGTGACGTTATATGTGGGGGTGGGGGCGGGAGCGGGGACGGGAGGGAACAATGGTGGTAGTTCCGTTCTGGGCTCAGACACTTCTCTGGGATCCCGGGCCACGAGTTCTGCCCTGGTCCACAATCGCTGCCCCACTGGTTCCCCCAGCTGCTGCTTGCGTACTCAGGGATCACCGCTGCGCTCTTGCGCCCCAGATGGCTGTCGCGCCGATTTTGCGCCAAATTTCCCCTGACCTCCTTGCGCTGCCGACCCGCGCCAGCCCTGCACCCGCCCGGCTCATTGTCCCCTACCAGTCTGGATGTACGGGTCTACTTCAACTTCTTGGCTGTCCAAGTTCCATTCAGATAAACCCTCTGACAGTTCTGAGTGATATTATGTCTGTAAATTATTGTTATTCTATTCTTGGTTGTGCGAGGAGATACGGTGCGTCCACCCATTCCTCCATCTTACCGGTAGTCCTCCTCAATAAAAATCTTTTTAAAAAAAGAATTTCCCATGAGCTCCCACATTGAAGTTTATAATGTTTACTTTCAGGTAAATTCCATAAAGTGTCCTGTTTTACTTTTTGTTTGTGTTTTTATCTGGGAAATCTGGGAGCACATATGCAACACCGGGAAGAAAATAAAGGTTAAGAATAACTGAGGAATTCTGTACAAATAAGAGAACAATTTAATTAGTGACTTGGTTAAAAAAAACTCCAGTGTACATGAGATCTTTGAAAATTTGTAAATTTTCATGTTTATTTCAAAATAGCTTGGGAAAGAGGTCTTATACGCAGGCCTTATGGGCAAAGCAAATAAAAAATAGCAAGTAGTAAAAGGAATATTATGACATTTTAAACTACCTTTTCAGTACATTTGCACATTCTGGATAAAGTTCTGTGAAGCAATGGAGAAAATCATGTTATAAGTGTGAATGAACATCACTCAGACTGAGTATAAAATACTTTGTGGTTCCTTCAGCATCAAGATACTTTGTACTTTGGTCATTTCTAGGATTAATTCTTCCTTCCCAGCGCCTGGTATATGAAGTGATTTCACACAATGCCCAAGATTCGGGCCACCCACCAGCTACATGGCATGATAACTCTGCAAGCTGAACGGCAACCTTGATAATTATAGGGCCATGGATAATAGCCCCCCAGGGGTTCGCAGATCTTATGGCAATGGGTGTAGCTCCGCCTGCATTCTACACAGCAGATTCCTTCATGATCCAGTCTAGGGTCGAATGTCATGCCTTCCCCTTCCTGCTGCTGTGAAATAAAAGAATTATTTGTGTTTTCTCCGTAATGAGAGCGTTATAACACATTGTTTTAAAATAAGATCCTGGATGTTTCACTACTACAAGAAATCAGTGTTCTTGATTTTCTGTAAGGAGTTTTCAATCACAACCTAATTCAGAATTTCTTCTAGCATAAAGGAACATTACACCTACCTAATCTGTCACTGGCAGGAAGGTGAGTGTGTGTGTTTCAGGGTTTTTTTTGTTGTTGTTTTAAATGTTCTGGTGAAGTTTCTCCATGGTTTAAATGAGCAATGGTTACCACTCAATAGTAACTCATCTTGTTTTAAATAGGCAACAAAAAGGAATCATGATTCACAAGTAGCATTTCTGCCCCTGCTAATTTTAAGTCAGTGGCCACGGGTGCCATCCTGTAGTAATGGCTTTCAGGTCTCCTGGGAGCACACTTTGATCCTCATTGATACAGGCTAACAGGTTGCTATTCTAATTGCACTGGAGTCATTTAGCTTCTGTTATTTGAATGTAAGGGGTCTGTAACACTCAGGAAAAGGCGCCATATAATGTGTAAAAATTCCAGACCTTAAACTACCTTCTGGTTTTTGGGTGCCATAATTAGAGTTACATAAACACAAATCATATCGATGAAGTAAATAATTACCTACAAAACTATGTTTTTCACCACTGGAGAGATCACAGAACTGGAAGGAACTTACCAGAACTGTGTCAAATTTACCTATGTGGCTTAACTATTTATAGATATGTAGGGTATAGTTTCTGTATCCTCTTTAATATAGTATTAAATTACATCAGAAGCCCTTATTGCTAAGTAAATCCTATATTCAGTTTAAGCCTCTTTCCTGGAGGTAGCTGGACTTAGGCAGGTGCAGCACCAAACAGAGGCTTGAGCAAACTGAATTTAGCAATCTGGTCACATTTTCTGGTCTAAAAAAGTTCAATTTTTTTTTTTTGAGGGAGATGGTGCTTTTTATTAGGAAAATTTCGAACACAATGGAAGTGAAGAAAATTGTATACTGAACATCATCTAGATTTGACAATTACTAACCTTTTGTCAAATTTGCTTGATAAAATTCTGAAATGAATTTTAAGAGAATTAAAGGTACTGTGGAATTTGACCCATAAGTACATTAAAGTGTACCTCCAAAACAAGAGAATATTTTCCTACACAACCATACTACCATTACACACCTAACAAAATTAACAATTCCTTCACACCACCTCATACAGTGTATGCTTGATTTTTGTCGTCTCAATATTTACTCTCTTACACCATTATTTTATATTTTCAGACTCCCCTTTTCTTTGCCTATCTCTTGAAATAGGTTTATCTGGGACAAAAAAAAAAAAAAAAAAAGAAACCACCTCATTAATAATCATAGCTGACTCTTTGGGGCAGGGAGAGTCAAGCCTGTTGATTGAGACATTTCTTCATCTGGGGTTTCAGCAAACCTTCTTAGGATTAAGAAGTTGGGAGGAAAGTTCAGATTGTTGCTCTAAAATACTGTAAAGAAATATGTGAAGGACTAAGGTCATAGGGAGGTGTTTCTGCTTAAAGGTGAACATGAAGTAAAGAAAAAAATGATGTAATTGGAGCTTTTAAGAGAATATGAATCACTCAAGTCCGGAAGCCAGGCAGACAGTCAGCCTCCCGACCTGTAAAAGGGCTGATGCCTTTACTCTCTGAACCAGATTCAGGTAACCCAGCCACCTGGGGAATAAACTATATTAAATTTTCTGTTTGCCTATTCAGATTTTATCTCCTTTTTTATTCTTTGAGTTTTAGGGAATGCAGTACTCTGGTGTCCAAATACTCTGATGAGCCTTGGGTTGTTTAAAAATACCCTTTGCTTTAAATATTTCTAAAATATATTAGTCTAAAATGATAAACTAGAAAATATATTTGTAACACATCCAACAGAATAGACCTGAAGAGGTTACATAGGAAAAAAAAGACACATATGGCTTATCTGCAAAGATTCTCAACCATACACATAATTAAAGACAGGCATGATAAAACAACTAAGAGATAAATTTTATACCCCCAAAAGCAGGTAAAGTTTTAAAAAATTTTTTAAAAATTTTTAAATTGATAATAAATGAGTCCTTTTATTACTATTTGAAGACATGTAGTTGGCATAATTCCTTGGAAGACAATTTGGTATTCTCTTATAAAATGTAAAATTCCTATCTACCTTGACCCAGCAGATCTATAAGTCAGTATTTGTATTAGATATAGTTCCCCATGTGTACAAGAGGTAGAGTAAGACTAATAGCTAACACTGAGCAAATTGATGTACCCATGAAGCTATGTGCCAAGCACTATGCTAAGAGCTTTGCCTCATTGATACCTTCCCATAACCCTACAAGGCATGTGTGTATAGGTTGTATACTGTTAACAGCATTTGTAAACAGAGAAATTTACATGTCCACCAGTGTAGAACTCGTTAAGTTTCTGTGCATCTATCCACAGAATGTAATATGATATGGACATTAAAATGAATGAGGCAGATCTATATAGGAGATACAGAATAATTTTTAAAATACCATACTGTAACTGGGAAGCAAGGTACCAGAGTTTTGTGTGATATTTTGTGTTAAAATTGTGTGTGTGTGTGTGTGTGTGTTCCCTGGCTGCTGTGGCTCAGTGGACTGAGCATGGGCCTGCAAACCAAAGTATTGCTGGTTGGATTCCCAGTCAGGGCACATGCCTGGGTTGCAGGCCAGGTCCCCAGTATGGGGTGTGTGAGAGGCACCCACACATTGATGTTTCTCTCCTCTTTCTCCCTTCCCTTCTCTAAAAATAAATGAATAAAATCTTTTTAAAAAATTGTGTGTGTGTGTACTTATGCAAAGAAACTGGCCAAGTAGCTATTGTTAACAGGTTGCTCTGGGGAGGGCTCTGAGATAGAAGGGAAACTCACTATTCATTGTATACCCTTTGATATTGTTTCTTTTTAAATGCCATATATTGTTTTTTTCCACTATAACTCTAGTTAAAAATAAATACTTACTTTTCTACTTCTACTTCCTGCAAAGTGTAGTCATAGTAAATAATATTTTGTGGAAGATTTGAGATTTGAGACGTTTTTAGGACGCTAGTGTGGTCCTGCATACACCATTTCTCAATGTTTCAGTCTAAAGTGTTTTATCTGTGTATGACTGTCTCCAGACTGGATGGAGAGTCCCCGAGGGCAGAAGTTCCTGCCTGTCTGTGTGCACAGGGCCTGGGGAAGGAGGTTCTCAACAAATGTCTGTTGAAGGGATGAATAAAATGGATATAAAAAGTAGGGGAAAAATACTTTCATTTGTGTGTTGCTCTTCGAGTACACTCTTGGAAACATTTTAAAATAAATTCCTGACTTGAATTTGTCTTTATAGATTTATTTACCTGTGACTCAAGAAAATGAGAGCACAGAAACAATGTTGAATAAGGGTTACAACCAATCAGAACTTTACACTACAGAGGCAATGCTTAAGTGTTCTTACCCACATCTATAAACCCTGCAACAAACAAATGAAGATGTATTTTTAAAATGTTGAGTAAATGTCTCAGTTGAACTCTAAATGCTCCCTTGAAGCCTCAACTAGAAACACCACCATTTCAGTGTTAGGGTTACTACATTCGTCTGAGCAAGTCTCGCAAACACCAGTACTCACATGGTAAGGGTTGTCTGGGTTGAAGGCCTCGGAATCCTCTTGGACACTGGGTCTGGTTTTGTTATTTGGTCTTCCAGGGCCTGGGTCACCCCGTGGTCCACTGTGTGGTCTTCTTGTGGTAGTTACAACAATTTGCGTTACCAGTTCTCTTCTTTCCCTCTGGATTTCTGCACACACACAAAAATCATTGCAAGTTACTTCCTTTATTTGAATAATTAAGGAAGTTCTATGTTTATCAGGGTGAAAAACATAAATAAGAGCACCCAAACACAGACATGACTAGATACCACTTAAATTTGTACTGATGATTTTTGTAATAATAAAGGAGGTTTTAGAGTCTTAGATTAGTAGTTAAACATACAGATAGCCAGACTTTGATTTTATAACACTAACTGAAGCAAACATTGTAAGATAGCTGACAACAATCCATCCTCAATACCCTGTTTTATTTGCCTGACCCTACTATAGGGGCTGAGAAAGTAAAGTACCACTCATTGCTCTAGTCTCTGTGGTAATGAGGAGTGCTTAGACTGACATTTCTGTCCAGTGAGACATAAATAGAATACGCTAGTGCAGTTCTGGGAAGGCTTTTGTTTTCTTGGTAAATGGGGACAGATATGGCCTCCTATGTCTTGTCTTTCTTTCTTGAATGTAGGTGTGATATCTGTGTTATGAGATCCAAGTTGTGACCAGAAGTGATAGGCACAAGGGTGATGAGCCAGCAAGCTATGGGAAGAAAAATGGTAAGCTATAAAGAGATATGATGATATCACTGAGTAGCTGATAATGCCAGAAATGTATCTCCAGACTTCTGGCTATGTGGGAAAAAAATTAAAAAATCAACCTGTATTTGCTGAAACCACTGTTGATCAGATATTCTGTTACTTACAGTTCTGTGCATTCCTAGTGGAATGACTATACATGTATAATACTTTAAATTTTTCAGGGGATTTATTCTTTTAAAAATCCTGTGGAGCCCTGGCTGGCATAGCTCCGTGGATTGAGTGCGGGCTGCGAACCAAAGCATCGCAGGTTCAATTCCCAGTCAGGGCACATGCCTGGGTTGCAGGTCACGGCCCCCAGCAACTGCACATTATGTTTCTCTCTCTCTCTCTTTCTCCCTCCTTTCCCTCTCTAAAAATAAGTAAATAAAATCTTTAAAAAAAAACCTGTGGAGTAGGAAAAAGTAAATACTTTTTTAATAAGAGCATCAGGCTCCAGAAAGACCAAGATCACGGAACAAACAGCAGGTATAGGAACTTAAAGTAAGCTTCCCTGACTGGGTGCTCCAACTGAGTGCCCTAGCATACCACCCCTCCTCAGGCATCCCACAGCATGGCCTGCAGCTACTGAGTAATGATGGAAAACACCACACAGCATGGACTCTGATGTCTCTCTGAGCCTCAGTTTGTTCATCTGTAAAGTGGGGATAATAATAGTATCTAATTCCCAAGGTAGTGATAGAGTTAATGAGCAATTTGTGTGTGTTTTAGCATAGTATTTAAAATATAACACACACTCAAAGTTAGGTTAAGAAATCTTATTTATGAGAACTTAGACATGCTTTATAGCCATAGATAGCTTCTTGGTTTCTGAAGCATGGTTGGAGAGGCAACAGGGAGACCTGGGTTCAAATCTCAGCTCCCCTTCTTTTAACTGAATGACCTCAGACAATTTAATTTAATCTCTGTGAACCTTAGTTTCTTCATCCATAAAATGGGAATATTAGTAGGTACCCAGATGGTTGTTGGTAAAAATTAAATGAGGCCAAAATGTAAAGCTCTAGAATAGTGCCTGGCACACAGCCAGAGCCCAGCAGACATCAGCTCTCACCCTTCTCTCTGACCTTGTCCAGCTGCTACTCATGGTGTCTGGTAACACAACTGTGTGATGCTGATGACCTGCCAGCTTCAAGATCCAAGGGTAAGGTGGCTGGACCCTCTGGAGTTGGGGGCTTAGAATTAGGTGGTGGGGAGCCAAGCATCCTTATAGGAGGTTTTATTTTTGAAAAGTTATGAAATATGACTACATTTATGAGAGATTGGAAAAAATCCCATTAAAAAAACTTATTCTAAATTATAATTGACAGTGTTATATTAGTTGCAGGTGTACAACATAGTGATTCAACATTTATATGAGGGGGGACCCAAAAAACCAGGAATTTATTTATAAAAAAATTGTGTATTTATTCTTACATGTTTTAACTTCAGTCACCTTCAAAGTACTCTCCATTTGATGCAATACACCTAGTGAGATGCTTTTATCTTGCTCAGAACAGTTTTTGAACTCATTGACTTTGATGCCTTTTAAGTGCTTCGGCCATTTTTTTGTTTCACCTCTCACACATCAGTAAAAGGTTTCCCTTTGAGGACTTTTTCATCCGGAGAAACAAAAAAAATTTTCTCAGGGTGAGATCCAGTGAATAAGGAGGGTGGAGCATGAGGATCATGCCATTTTTGGTCAAGAACTGCTGAACACAAAGCAATGTGGGCATGTGAGCTCATAAATCACCCATCGTGAAATGGGCAAGCACTTTGAAAGAGTCTGCAAAAGGAAAACTTCACTGAAGCTGAGCGCAGCCTCTCACAACAATGCCAGCTGGCACACTGATACAGATGGGTTCCTAGCACATTCACCTAGTGAGGGAAGCCTGTACTACAAGGGGCCCAGCCTCCAGAAGGTAAGTTTGGTTAGGGGGGTCTGACCTCTTATACCTTACAGAGTGATCTCCACAATAAATCTAGTAATCTTCTGTCACTGTATATAGTTAATAAATAAAGTCCCTTATTTTCAGTGTCTCTTGATATTCCATTGGATGGCTATACCAACATTGATTTAATCCTTTTCAAATCTGGAGGGCACTTAGGTAATTTCCCCTCCTCTGGTAGTGGATGTAATGTGTGTAATTCTTGTATGGATCTTGTAGTGATTGAATACTTACGGTGTGATCATGCTGTTGGGATGGGAGGAGGCACAGCACATCTTGAATGGAGGAAACAAGCCCTTTCCCAAGGTACTCATGCTATCAGTAATCCTGGCACTACCCACAACACTGTCTTCCCAATCCCACCCCTCTCCTTGTCCTACTGTTATATTACCATAGCATCTGTATCTTGCCATATTAATTTTCTTGTTTTAATGTTGTGCTTATTGCTGTCTCCAGTTGCTACAATGTAAAACAACTGAGGGCTTGGATTCTTATCTATTTTGTTCACCAATGCATTCCAAGTGCTTGGAAGAAGTAAATGGCATATAATAAATGTGTTAATAAATGTTGAGTGAAGGAATGAATGAATGATTGAACTCTCTGGGTAAGAGGCTTGTCCTCAAACAGAAAGTGCTTAGGGAAAGCGATTATCCATGGTAGCAGAGTTGCAAACTTTTGTCCCTGACTGGAAAAGGTGACAAGGTATCGGAGAAGTAGTTCCTGGGCAGTGGAAAGCAAGAAGGCCTACTCCATGAGCAGGCAGGTGGGGAATTGAAAGCGAGAACCTAGAAAGCAGCCATAGAATCCTGAGCTTCGACCACCCGCTGGGCAGCAGGATGGCAACAGCAACTGTCCATTTGGCAGCCTGTCTCCAGCCCCCTAGTTGTGACAGACACTGCTCGTGGTTTTCTTTCCTACTGAGCCTGCATGTGACCTCAGGATCCTTCTATACCATTCTCCTAGGCAGCCCTGGCCATGGCATATAAATTTAATCTTATTTGTTGTGCCTGGGCTGGAAAGTAACCATCTTATTTAAGCTCTGGGACAGAAGAATAAGACTTGTGAACTGTAGGAATAAGTTAGCCAGGGCAGAATCAGGAGTCTGGGCTTTTTAAGCCTGACAAGGTTTTTAAAAGAAACTGTGATAAAATATACATAAAATTTACCACGTTAACAATTTTCAAGGTATAGTTCAGTGGCATAAAGTACATTCATATTGCTAGGTAACCATCTGTCTCCAAAATATTTTTCATCTTGCAAAACTGAAACTCTACCCATTAACAATAACTGCCCATTCCTGCACCCCCCACTCCTGCCTGGCTTTAATGCCTATATATATTTCTTATTTCCATGCTGCTCTCTCTTGGTGTTCAGTAAAATCTTTCAGAAAACATAGCATACCTCATCTGTGCTAGGAGAAAGGCCTATTTTCCACACTTGAGTTGGAGCTACGAAGCGGGCCTTTGGGAGGCCAGACGTGTGACTGTGGTGGAAATCAACAGTGAGAGCAGCCCTGGGGACACGTGGGATGACAGGAAAGAGCCTGGCCTGCAGGGTTCACCTGCCCTTCACCACCCAGAAATAGCTGGAAGGTGTGCTTCAACCTAGCTCAGAACCTCAGGGGCCCCTCATTTATTTTCATGGAACTTGGAGGCTGATACTTGAGCCTTGAACTTAAAGAATCTCAATGTATGCCCACAGCAGCTTTTGGCTGTCCCATACTTCTAGGTTTGAACATAATAAAGATTTGGTATCATAACTTCTTACTCCCTTGATTCTATGCTTTAGGAATAAAAAAAAGTAAAATTGGAAAGTGCAAACAACTGAGATGAAGCCATAGAGCAGAAAGAAGAGCGAGTATCATCATCAATAAAACCGGCAGGTACTGCAGTAGCTTCTGACTCCCTGGCCTGCTTCCTGCTACCCTGCTGCTCCGCTCCTTCCTGACAATTTGGTGGCCATCATTCTCCTCTCTGATCCCTCATGCCAGTTACTAAGAGACTGCACCTGTGTCCTCATTCATCTTTCTGGTCACAGCTCAGGCCTGTGGAGGGGCTCCCAGGAACCTCATGCAGACAGAGAAAATACCAAGCATCGTTAAGAGAATTTACATGTTACCCTGGCTGGTGTGGCTCAGTGGATTGAGCACCGAACTGTGAACCAAATGGTCGCCAGTTTGATTCCCAGTCAGGGTACCTGCCTGGGTTGCAGGCCAGGTCCCCAGTTGGTATGTGAGAGGCTACCATACATTGATGTTTCTCTCCTTCTCTTTCTCCCTCTCTCTAAAAATAAATAAATGAAATCTTCTTTATTAAAAAAGAGAGAATTTAAATGTTACCTTTTGGATATGCTGGTTTAAGCCAGAAAATAGGAAGGTCACCACAGAGTTCTATGACTTTAGAGCTTAAGAAGCTGCTGTCCTTCAGGGGCTGGTCTCCAGCCACCCAGATGAGGGAATTTTCTTCATACTTAACAGGCATGATCTTGCCTTCCTGGAAGTGAAGATGAAATGCACTGAGCAAGAAGGCAGTGGAATACGCTGTGTATTAAGATTCGTGTATGGGTAAAAGATTACTCTGCTTTGTAAAACTTAACGAAAATTCTTTGTGTATGCATATGCGCCCCCCTACACACACACTTGAAGGTTCTAATCTCTTCTCTTTGTAGCTCTCTTCACAATATGCAGCACCTGCTCCTCACGCCTGCCTTGGGAGAGCTGGGATGTGAGAATATTAGTGTCCTAAGTAGAAGTGAAAATTACTTGGTGCCAACTTTGAGCTTTAGGTTAATGTGATATTTTTGATCAAAGATGTTTTTGAGCAAAAGCAATTGAATGGCCCTGGAATCGTACAAAGGATAGAGGAACCCTCCATTTGAAGTGAAAATCCTTTGGGGTTTTATACTGAACAATGGAAAAAGCAAGTGATTGGTTCTTTAATGTCTTCAGTTCAAAGTATTATTTAACATAAACCATTTCTACATTTCCCAGCTATCACAAAACATATTTCAGATGTTCTTTGCATCAAGCACACCACTGAGATTTCAAAGCTAAACCCTGGATTTTCTTTTGCAGTGTGATGCTGGGAATGGTTTGATAACCCAGGAGACAAATTTATTTTGCCAGGTTGTTCCTTTTATGTATTTATTAGTTTGCAATAGTTTGGAGAAATTAAAATGTTTTCTCTTTATTTTTAGCTAAAGCAGTACTTCATTTACGCTTTCTCCCCCAGGCTTATGGCTGCATTAGAACAACTCAAAGTTATTGGAGAAGCGAGCACTCAGGTAACCACTTATTTATCTTAAATTAAATGGCTCCATCCAGGAAATGAATGCTCTTTGGGTATAATAGCTTTTTAAAGTTATACAAAACTGATGAAAAATTTATAAGAGCAAGCAGTGCATAAATCTGCCCCATCATAATCTAAAGTGTGTGGGGATAGAGTGGGGTGATGGGGATAATGCCTATCTATGCATCCTGTGAGCTAGGAATGTTAACAAGCTTGGGGCACATACTTCCAGTTGCCTACCCAATCTCTTTCTCCCTCCCTTTCCTTGCAACACAATCCTGCTTTTGTTTGAGGCAGCAATGTGCCTGGTCCCAGGAGAGACACTTGCTTTCTCAGACTCTCCAGAAGCTATGGGTGCCTGTGTGACCAGTTTTAGACATGGGGTCCATGCTGAAGGACGTTGGGGAGCTGAGAAGCCTTCTGCTTTTCCTGATCAAAGGGAAGTCATGGTTGGCACTGCTCAGCCTCTTCCTGACTTCCTTACTTGAATGTATGGTTGACATTAGGAGCTGGAAGGAAAGGCCAAAACAGTCAGAGATGCTGGAAACTGAGGAAATGCCTGTAGCTGCCTACCTCCACCTTGCTTATTGTGGAGAAAACAGAGCCTTATTTGTTTTGGTCACTCAGAGTAGTTTTCTGTTACTGACAGCCAAACACATTCTTGATTTACACAAACATAGTGTCTGAATGGGGTTTTGTCCACCAGAGGATCTACCATGAACAATATAAACAACTGAAACCCAAGAAAAATAATCCACTCCTATGGTGTAAGAAAAGAATCAGATGCAGACAAAGATTTAAATACAAACTATTCACCACAGGGAATTATTTCTGTATTCAAAAAGTTATTTTGAATCGTTACTTTAATTGGTGAAAAATTTAAGATACCCGAGTATTCAAGAACAACTTTTAAAATTATAATCATATGATGACATATAATACACCCATTCTAATCTACATTTTAGAAGAACTAAAGTTAAATGCAAATGAGAATGCACAATGCAAAAATTCAGTTATGAGAAGAATATCATGCATACTTACACATGAAGAAAATTCACCAAAATGCTAACATTAGCTACCTGTGGATTATGCAATTGTGAGTGGTTTTCTTCTCTGTTCTTTTACGCATTTCCCAAAATTTCTACAATGACAAAGTACTGTTTTTAAAAATGAGAAAAAATGTTTTTTTAATTTGTTTTTAAGAAACCCAGAATATGTACTGCAAACATAAGATTAACTCTTTGTCAGCTCCGAGTGGGGAGCTGGTGCTTGAGGAAGGCAGGAGAGAACGGGTTCCCCGTCGACTTACAGGGATGATGTCAAGAATTACAGTTCACCAACAGCTTTATAACTGAAACTGAGTGATATATGACTAAAAAAAATGGTGATGCAGTAAGAGCAGCTCAAAGGTCAAGACAAAGGAGATCTGGGTCTCCTTGTTATACTCTGCACTGTGGGTTCGCAGTGAGAGAGCATGGCCTTCTGCTCTGCAGGGCACAGCTCCTGAGGAGCAGACTGGAACAGGACCAGTGGGGAATGACCGGAGCAGGGAAGGTCTGGAACCTTCTCACGGGAGGAATAGCTGGGGAAACTGGGAGTAGGAAAGAAAACTCACCAGTTTGTTTTTAGCTTTTGTTTTGTTTTGTGTTTTGAAATACTTCCCACTGCTGCTCCTTTGAGGGCAAACAATCAGGCAGTTTCCAGGCACCTTTGCTTACCTTTATTTTTCCTCATTTGCCTTGAGGGAGCTGATGCTGGCTTTGCCTCCCTCTCAGGGAGACTGGAAGGACCAGAGGTGATCATAATAAAATTAGTAATTATAGTAGCAGCCATCTACTCATTATCTAGCAGGTTCCAGGGCCATGGGGACAATATGTATACCCCTAGTTTGTAGATGACAAAGCTGAGGCTCACAGAGTTGGAGCCACATCCACAAACAGTGTCAGAGCTAGAATTTGAACCTACATTTTTCTTTTTTTTTAAATGTATTATTTTTTAAACAGATTTTATTTATTTATTTTTAGACAGAGGGGAAGGGAAGAAGAAAGAGGGAGAGAAACATCAATGTGTGGTTGCTGCTTGTGCGTCCCCAACTGGGGATCTGGCCTGCAACCCAGGCATGTGCCCTGACTGGGAATCGAACCAGAGGCCTTTTGGTTTGCAGGCCAGGGCTCAGTCCAGTGAACCACACCAGCCAGGGCGAACCTACATTTTTCTGACTCCAAAGTCCATTTTCTTTCCACCAGACACTGCCACAACTCAGATGGAAGACAATAATGAATATGACCATTTTGTAAGCCCTAAAGTATCAAATAAATGTAAGATATTATTGTTAAATATATCTTTAGAACTCTGTGTGCAATTCTTAAATGTTTATAAACTCAAGCTCAAAGGTGAGTTCTTAATAATAAATGGGAGAGTTATGCTTTTTAAAAACTCACAAATTTGACACATAGGAGAAAAATTTGGAGTATGTTGAATAGCTAGCTTCATTGGGTTGAACTTGAACCAATGGGAAAAAATTGTAGAGAGGGAGCCATCTCAGCTCAGTGTAGGGCAGAACATTTAGAATTACCTCCCATGAAGTTGCCGGACACACAGGTAAGGGAGCAAGATGCCCTGTGGCGACTTTCCAGCAGAGGCTGAGTACAAAGCTGTCGGAGATTTTCAGGAGAAATTCCCACACTGATTGGAACTGAGGCTTAGCACTCTCTCAAGATGCCTCTGACTCAAAGTCCTTTATGTTGTCCTCGTCACTGATCAGGGAGTTCCCTGTCCTCAGGCAAATATAGGCTATGTGAGACCAAGCCCCTTTAAGTACTTTAAACTATGGTTTTCCAAAACCTTTAAATATGCTACATCATGTAAGAATGATCTTTTAGTAACAACCAGAAGGGCTGAAATAGTTTAAATTCCTTTAGCAGAGAGAACTAGAATTTATGTTCTGGTCTCAGACCTATCCAGGAACCGGAGACAGAAAGGGCTGTGCGTCCAAACAGCATCTGCCAAACTCCCTCGCTGTCTGGAGCCTGCTGGTACCCACCAGTTCCGCAGCAATGCTCTGCTTGGCCATGGTGCCCACCTCAGGAACACGAGCCTTCACCTGTGCTTTGATGTAGCACTTCTCTCCTCCAGCAAAACGAATTCCTGTGATACCCTGGGAAATGAAATAAATGTTCATCCATCCATTTATCCATCTGTTCATTTCTTCAATGTATTGAGTATCTACTGCAAGCCAGGTACTGTTCCAGGTATTGGGTGTAGGGATGAACAAAGTAGATGGAATCTGCCATCCTGGAGCACAACTTTTAGCGTTATTAACCAAAAATTAAAAATGGAGATAAAGTCAGGTGGTGTTAACTGCTACGGAGAACATAAATCAGAGAGGGAGATGGGAATGACCAGGGATGGTGCTTTTGTCATTGTGGTCAGGGGAGGCCTCTGCCAGGGGTGGCATTTGAGCTGCAACGGAGTATGTTAATTGCTCCATCTCTCCCTCAAGCTCAGGTGAAAGGCCATTGCTTCCATGCCACTCTCTCTAACCATCCTGGGTAAGGGGGCTCCTTTTCCTCTGACATTTGTAAGACACCGCCCCCCCCCCCCCCCCCCCCCCCCCGCCCATCTTTATCCCTCCTTGAGCTCTTAATTCTCAGTGCCTGGCTGGTAGCACCTTGTGAATGTTAGCACAGTTATGAGCTTCTTGAGACCACTATCTGAACTTTTTACTTTTTGGTGATCCCACAGAGATTCTCAAACAATGATAGTCCAGTGAATTAATCCCATAAATTCAGATTTTTCCTAAATTGCCAAGCCAAGTAAATTGTAAGGCTTTCTACAACACCAGGAGCTGAACTTTGCTCTGAGGCCTTACCCAAGCAAGGACATAGATAATTTGTTTATGTCCCCTGTGAGACGGAAAGTGGGTCCTCTCTCATCCACCTGGGGATGAACCTTAAGGGGATGCTCAGCCTCAGGCTGCAGCCTTGGGTGTCCAGTGCTGATTCTGTCCCCGGAGTCCACAGGCACAGCAGTGCGTTCTGGTCCTGGAGGGTCGATGTTCACCCTGATGGTTAGCATCATGGCTAGTGAGTGGCCAAAAGAGTGTTAAAAGTCTACAAATTTTATGCCATAATAAGGCACACAACAACACAAATCTGGACATCTCAACTTGTCAATATTCTGTTGAGTTGACAAATGTCGGGAAGCTAAGAACCTATTCCAATGCAATGCTGAGGAGTGAGGAAAGAAAAGCATTTAGAGATCCAGGGGTTCTGGCTCAGGATCCAGCCATCTTAAATGAAATAAGTATAGTGTAAATCATGCATGAGAATACTCACAGAAAGTTATACCATCTCAGAATCTTTTATAAGCCGGTAGGTGACGGGCAGAACAGAGAAGGGAAGGCTCATTCTTCCTGAAGCTCCTCATGGATTTGCCTTGCAGCCTAATTGGCCATGCATGCACATGTGACACCTTTCACTTATTTCTCCCAGTGCCTCCTCTCACCCAGAGAGAGGTGGTGGCATTATGCCCACTTTACAGAGGTAACTGTAGAGGTTTCTGACTCACTGCACCAATGTCACCTGGAAGGAATTTAAAAACACAGATGCCGGGGCCTCTCCCCAGAGATTTCCATGTAAGTGGCCCAGGAAGGCGCCCAGACACTGTTATGCTTAAAAGCTCCCGTGTGTTTATAATGTGGCCAGCTTGAGGACTGCCAGTTTTGGGGGAAAGGAACTTGTTCAGGGTAATGAGGTTTTTAAATGACTAAAACAGTCTGTTATAGACTGAAGGTTCATGTCCTCCCCAAATTCATGTGTGTTTCATTCAACATATGTGGTGGTATTTAGAGGTGGTGTCTTTGGGAGGCAATTAAGTCATAAGGGTAAAGCCCTCATGAATGGTGTTAGTGCCCTTACAAAAGGGCTCCCAGAAAGCTCCCTCATCCCTTGTGTTATGTGAGGACACAGTGAGAAAAGACAGGCCTCTATGAATGAGAAAGTGGGTCCTTCTAGTCACCCACTCTGCCAGGGCCTTAATCTTGAACTTTGAAGCTTCCAGAACTATGAGAAACAAATTTCTGTTTAGAAGTCATCTAGTCTGTGGCAATTTGTTACAGCAGCTCGAGTGAACCAAGACACAGTCTTTAGATCCAAGTTTCTTCTATACCAGTGGCTCACACTTTCCCTTGCATCAAATGTACCAGGAAGGTTCGTTCAATGAAACACAGTGTTGGGCCCCACCCTCCGGATTTCTGATTCGGTGGGTCTTGAGTGAGGGCTAAACTGTATTTCTAACAAGCTCTTAGGTGATGCTGTTGCTGCTGGTCTAAGGAATACGCTCTGACAACCACTGCTCTCTACGGGGCTATGTCTTGAAACTCTATGCTCTTATTCTGCATATACATCTAGGGCTTATGGTTTGAAAAACAGAAGGCAGGGATGGGAGATTATTGTCCCACTATGTGATCTGTCCTTTTACTTCAAATCCTCATGTCCTTTGAATGTGAGATGCAAGGGAGGAAACACCGTATAACCATTACCATATCCCCAAAGGAGACGGTTGACTCTATTGAAGGATTCACAGCCTGGATTGTGAATCGAGTTTTGAGTTAGTTCTGACTGTCTGCACAGTGCAAAGAGGACTAGAACACCCTAGGAATGGGTCCTGTAGGAAGGAGTTCACACATAATAATCTCCATGTCTAGCTACAAACCCATATCAAGCAGCCAGATATATTAAGAGATTAAACAAAGGGAACAAAAAGCAGAAGAATGTCAAACAAATCTTTTGTTTTTATGAACAAATTAGGCCTTGGAAGCTGGTGATAATGAAATTTGCTCACAAAGATAATGAGTGAAGAGTCCAATGACCTAACATTCTTTTAAGAGTTAGGTAATCTCATTTTAGCCACATATTTTTTTCTTTCTAGGGGATCTCATCTGTTTCTGTGGCTTAAACCAGAAGTTCCCAAGAAGGGCAAGGGGTCCTACCCCCAAGGGGGCACTACAGGAATCCTCGAGGGAGTTTTTGTTGTCACAAAGGTTGGTGGCTGTCCTGGTCTTCAGTGGTCATGACCCAATTAGCCTGGGAAGGTCCTGAAGAACTAAGAGCCTTAGGTGAAGAGCCTGATTGGAACTACCTGTGCCTAGAACCTAACATGGTTTCACATAAAAACACAAAGTGATTTTGGGCATAGTTTTAATGTACAATTTTCCTAGGAAGGCAATTACTGTGAAAATGGAGAGGCAATGGCATTTTTGTTCACTGTTTGAAAAAATTACTCGGTACATAATTTGCCAACACACACTTAGGTTTGTCTGCATTTTCAGCTGTGCTGTTGACAGTGATTCAACCTTGGTAGCAAAAATATAACTTTCATTTTATTTTTCTTTTATGTTATAGTTGGGGGCCATATTGAATTTTAAAATAATAACCTACCTAGTAGGTTATTAGTAGATAGGTTAATAAC
The DNA here is from genome assembly GCF_004126475.2 of Phyllostomus discolor. NCBI lineage: Eukaryota > Metazoa > Chordata > Mammalia > Chiroptera > Phyllostomidae > Phyllostomus > Phyllostomus discolor. Next base: position 41,828,823 of record NC_040913.2, on the reverse strand, counting down.
CTACTAATAACCTACTAGGTAGGTTATGCTATCTTTTATTCCCCTCTAGCTTTTTAAATAAAAAATTGTCAAATATATGCACAGTTGAAATAATTGTATAGTGAACACCCATATATACCTACCAGTTTATTCTATTTTGATTTTTAACCAAGATTTTTGTTATATAAAGGGGTCATTAGGTCTGAGAGGATTGGTATAAACCAACAACCTGGTACTTTCGAGGGTATAACTTTCTAGAATGTAACTCATACACATGAACAAACCCAGGTTTTGTACTCCTCGAGGTACTGACAAAGACTCCTCAACCCAGTTCTTGTCAGGCTCCTCTGAATCCTCATGTCAGCCAGGCCCTGACCTTGTGCTCTGTCTTGGCCCATTTCTTCCAGTTTTGCAAGAATCCTGCTGAGTCAGCTTGGTCGGACAACCCTCAATATCTGATCACCCTGGCCTACCTTCCCTTAGCAAAAATCCTGCTAGGTCAGTTTAGCAAAGAACTGCTCTACCTCTTAGAAATTTCCCATCTACCAGCACTCCCAGTCTGGCTATAAATCCCCATTTCTTCTTATTGTATTCCAAGTTGAGCCCAGTCTCTCTCCTCTGCTACAAAACCCCACGGCAATAGCTCTTCTTGAATAAAACCTGCCTTACCTTCTTTAACAAGTGTCCTGAATCATTTTTTTCTTTAACAATGTAGAGCCTGGAGCCCTTTGTTTGGTGTTATTTCCTCTCAGAATGTTCTTTTTCCAATCAGTTCTACTAACATCTTGGTGGGGTCCTAGGTTAGCAGGGGAGACTGTTTACTTACAATTCAGAAACTTTTCTAATCTGGTCCCACCTGCCTCCCCATCCTCTGCCTCACCTTCAGCCACATTGGGCTACTTATGACTCTAGAGCTGGCCTGTGAATTTGTATTCAGTGGTCTTCCCCGGGCCTAAGAAAGCCCCACCCCTACTTTTCTGAAGGTTGAAATCCCAATTCTTCAAGACCTGATTCAACTGTCACCCGCTCTGTAAAACCTGCTCCAACTCCCTATTCAGTGGCAATGGCCTCCCTCTGTGCTCCACAGCACTCTGTCCACACTCCGCCAGTGCATGTCCCGGCTGACCTGAGCCACTTCTGTGTGCATGTCTGCCCCCTGGACTGGACTGGGAGGTCCTGGAGGTGGGGAGCAGGTGTGTCGGTCATCTTTGCATCCCCCATGCTATCACCATCCCTTGCATACATTAGGCCCCCAATAAATGCTTCTTGAATTTGGTTTAAAATATAGGGGAATTATGAAGTTACCATAGTGGCATATCCATGTGTTTTCAAAGTCCAGGCTTGTTTAAATCTATAACAGGTTCTATCCATAAGAAAGATCCACCAGTTCTGACATAGAGAAATGTGGAAGCTATCAAAGAGAATTGAGCAGTTTATAAAATATCTGTGGCCCTTTGGCTTAGGGAAACAAAACACAATCAATACCATTATTAGAACCAAATGATTATAAAACAGATATATAGGCTTGGGATTAAAACAGTTTAAAACTATATTTATTCATCTGTGTAGCTACCTTTGCATATCTTGGTATTTTGGCATATTATAGGTATTCAATTTTGTTTTGGATTGAATGATATGTGTGTGGGAGTCACATTTTATAATTTTATATTGAGAAGTACAAAGAGAACTTCTTTTACCTTGTTTTGCATCTTGCAGTAAAAACTTTTAATAGGTCCAGAGAAATCGTCCTTGTGCATTGACCAGAACCATTTGCAAAGCAATGACTAACTGAAATGCAGCCGGGCACATACAGGGCTGCAAAGCCCATCCCCAGGGTGGAGCCCACTCTGAACACAGTCAGTAGTCAGTCCTCCTCCTCATCAAATAATGTCTACCATCACCATGGCTCTAACTTTAGCACCTGTTCGGTATTTAAAGGGTCTATGAAGTGTGTCTTGGTATCAACAAGGGGGTTCTTTCATTCAAATGAAAAGCATCTCTAGTTTTTCTCATTAATCAAAAGAAGACAGGTCATGAGATGTTTGTGGGCCAATAAATGCTCAGAAAGACATTATTTTCAAGTGCCTTTTTTTCATTATGTAGGCTAGTCCAGCTACAGGTTTAACAGGAGAGCACAAATAGTGATACCTCTTGCTTATCTTAGAACATGAGAGAGAAGAAAGTATTCTTGTTGGCCAACAGGAAAGTAGGCCTGCAGTGACATTTGGTTTGCTGATGTACATTGAAACATGGATGCTTAGCTTAATGTCTCAAATTGCCTATAAACTGAATTTTTGAAAAACAAACATGTTTACCTTTTTCAAAGGAGACTAGAATGTATCCAAAATAGGCAGTAGTCAGAAAACATATGCTGTAATAAGGGTTTTCCCCACACTAATTTTCTAGGTTCAATGAGAAACCTAAAACATTGAGAAAAGTATATAAATAGGTGCTAACTTATTTGATGAGATTATTAGGTCATTCAAATCCTCCTCCTCTGTAAATTCAAGAAAAGACTTCACAGCACTCTCAGATAGTTTGAGTATGTTATTCATTGTGTTATAAAAAGCTGTTTGGAAAGAAATAGCTCTTTCATGTCTTTCTGCCAAGACTTTATATGGTTCCAAGGGCCATGTTCTTTTCAATGCCAAGGTGTTGTTTTTCTCCTCTTGAAAATATTAAAAAGAAAGAGCGATCCTGTCTCAGAGAGCATCTGCTGCATGACGTATGTGGAGCAGCGGTGCTGTGATTGGCCGTGAAAAAACGGTTACCATTTGGGTATGAATGAGAGATTCTGCTTCTCTTTGAATTAGAAAAGTCTCCCATGCTTGCCTGGTTAAATTCTCCAAATGCAGGAAATATACTTACATTCTGGAAATCATTAATTTCAATTGCTTCTTCAGCTCCACTTCCCATTTTAAAGGTCTCCAAGTTGTTCCCAGCATCTATTTCCATGGACCCATCTTGTAGTTTCCCATTGATACTCATGGTGTAATGGACATTGTAAATCTGGAAGTGAACATAAGAGTAGTGATGCTTTCCTTTTAGAGCAATTCAAGGATTATCTTTCAACATGCAGTGTATAAGGTAACTTTCATATTTGTCAGAGGTACACTGAGTCATCCTTGAGATTAATATATTGTTATATGAGAATGTCATCCATGTACCAATCACTTAATGCAATGATTTCTCTAGAAGTACTTCAAAAATAAAAGTAAAACATTTGATATTCTCTGACACTAATTCAAATAGCTCAGTTATTCTTAATCCTGGCTGTGTATAGAAGCGTCTGAGTGGAATCTTCAGCTACCATGCCTGGGTTTTCAATCAAATCAGAAAGAACCTACAGGTTTAGAGCTTGAGTATAGATCTTTCTTTTTTTTAAAGGACAGTTCTTCCCTGGCTGGTGTGGCTCAGTGGACTGAATGCCAGCCTGCAAACCAAAGGGTCACAGGATAGATTTCCAATCAGGGCAAATGCCTGGGTTGTGGGCCAGGTCCCCAGTAGAGGGTGTGTGAAAGGCAATCAATCCATCTCAATATGTATCTCTTGCATATTGATGTTTCTCTCCCTCTCTTTCTTCCTTCCTTTCCTTCTCTCTAAAAATAAGTAAATACATTTTTTTAAAAAGGACAATTCTACTACGCAGCCAGAGTTGAGCCCTGTTGATGGGTAAGTGGAAATCGATGAGGCAGAGTGTTAACTGGGCTATTAACTGAACAAGTCTGCAGATGCACCTTGATTTGAAAGGTTTTAAAAACCTTTTGGTTAAGATTTGGCATGAATGTGGTATATAGTAAGGACAGCAGACAGGGCTGGGATTTGCCTGACATAGAGCAGCATTTGCAGAAAGCAAGGTCAATGTGCACATCTGTTTCAGCTCAAAATGGGAGTTGCTCATTTTAATGACTCTGTGGGACAGGCATGGGGTTGCAGGGCATTTGTTATGAGGTGTGTAGGGTGAGAAGGGAGGGAAACTTGGCACTGTAGAAGGGCACTGGTCCAGGAATCAGAAAGACAGTTGGCTGTGCTCTTGTCCCTGGGTCTTGGAAGTGGCTTTGAGTATAAAATGAAGAAGTTGGACCTCAGAGGTGGTTTTTCATTTATATCTTTAAATACAGAGGTGGCCCAGAGATGAAGGTGACAGAACAGGTGGGACTATGAGTCTCCTTCCTCCTGTCCATCTACAATTTAAGCAGAGTGGCTTGGCTTCTGTTTTACATATTGGATTTTTGAGTAAAATCTTAAGAAACATTCTTCCATTAAATACATTTTTAAAAAAGTTTACCACTAAATTATATGGTCCGAAGCACTCTCTTGATTTAGACATCTTGCTGGTACTCTACTTCAAACACTTATCCACACCCTGCTCCTGCTCAGGGTGCTGTTGCCCTGCTAGAACTTTCTCTGAGTTGTGGAATATAGGAGGGTTTCTTTTCTTATTTCTTTCTGATTTAAAGGTATATATATATATATATATATATATATATATATATCTTACATATTATATTTTTCATATGACATACAATATATACATTCTTTAAAGGGGATAGAATGGGAACTGATGAAAGACATTTATTCCTTAGTGTCAGGACAGTAGGTCAGAACCACAAATAGCTTAGTTTTCATTCAAGTCTGATTTCCTCCCTCATTATGAAGAATGCAACATGGACACACACTGGATAAGCATCTGTAGTTACTGGATCATTATTTGTAGAAAGCTCATTATTATAAGACCCATAGGGCATGATTTTATTTCTTCAGTGGAGATGTAGAAATGACTTTGCTAGCCAGCACCCTTTCAGACCTCAGCCTTCCTTCAGCGGAACAGAAGATAACCAGCGTGCCAGCTCAGCTCAACTATGTCTCAGTGCCCCTCCGTCCCTCCTTCTGCTGAACTTCGGTTCCTGCAGTACACGGTCTCCCAAACTAGGCTGAGCCTCAGTCCACTTCTAGGGGTTCTCATTTAGCTGGAGCAGAGCCCACCAATCTGGTTTCACTTGGTGATGCAGGTGGTCTGTATGATCAGCCCAGTTTGGGAAACCTGTTTTCTTTGGCTGAGCCAGTGCTTTCTGCAGGGAAGGTTTAGAGAGCAGACTCTGTTTTGTCCCTGTGCTCCCTGAGCAGCTCCTATTCACATGGGTAATTATGACCGTCAATGGGATCTTGGCAGACAACACCCAAGTGAGTTCCTGCTGGCTTGGGTCCTTCACTCAGGCTACAAGAGGCTTTTTTTGGGGGGGAGGGATAGCATAAGCTTTTACAACTGAAGCAATGCAAAATTTAAGAAATTAACAGTTTCCACCTTTTTAGCAGGTCTAAAGCAGACAAGATGGTGACACTAGGAGAATGGCTTATGATCCTAATTTCACTTTCCTTCACCACCACCTGTTGTCACCTTCCTCCCAGCAAAAGCTCCCTGACTACATATGGGTATTGCATCCTTTCTACTGTAGCTCCATACTGTCTTTTATAAGCAGTGCATAGCTGCATGGCTAGCAGTGTGAGGTCTGCACCCTCCTGAGACGATGAGGGCAGTGGTGGTAAACAGACTGAAATGATTTCCAAAGTATGAGCCCTGAGCTCAGAAAGAGGCTGGGCTGTTGGAGCAGTCATCACATTATTTCTTCTAAAGTGCTGGAGCTGCTGGCACCTAAGGCTATTTCTATTCAAGTACAGTGAAGTTATTATTTACTAAAAATCTGCTCAATATGGTGCCTTTTACAGCCAAGAATATTTGCTAATAAGTTTCTAATAAAGCCTGGATTTTCTAAGATTAATTACATAATGTTTAGGACAATGTCTAGAAAAATCAATCTGAGAAGAAAGGCCCCCAGCAATGATTTCATCCCCTACTCCCCAGGAGAGGTTGCCAGTTACCTCATATTGGTGAGAATTTGCCATATTTCAATGCCTTGTTCCATGTGCAATAATGTGGCTGAAACATGGCCTCAATACTTGAGCCCAGTCACTCATCCCCAGTTATTAGCACTTGGACATTTTGTAGTCCTCCAGCTGACTTCAGATAAACCTGTCCTCAGGGGATTTACCCATATGGAAGGGGTAGGAGGTGAATTACAGCTGGTTCAGCCAATACAGAGGAGCAGAGCCACGGATGACCCCCAAAGAGTGGGTGGTCCATTTGGCTGGGGATGCCTTTCTGCTTGACAGACACTTACCTGTTTTGATTACGTTTTGTTTGGGCTACTCAGACTTGTGTTCAGGGAAAGCAGACCTGTGTATGTGCTGGGCATACACGGTGCCAAATTTGCTCTTTTTGGTATTTTATGATTTCTTTTACAGACTTAAGGAATATGGGTCAGCACTGAATATTTTGGAAGTTAAAATAAAACAAACCATCACAGTGTTCTTCATTCTCCATCCTATATAGGAAACAGCAATAATTTTGATTGTTGGCAATAAAATGTGATTCACTCTTCCTCTGTTTTCTTAGAATTTAATACTGCTTTCTTGAACCAGTTAACCAACCATCTTGTGGGAAAGTAAAGATATGAAAAAAGGAAGCCTGGCTATTCAGTTTGATATTTCAATCCCTCTTTTTAGAAGCTTGTCAGTTAGCTGTATTTGCCTTGAATAATTAAATGCCAAAGGGTATTCATTTTAATATATGTCATGACCAAAATCTTTACCCCCCCCCCCCCGAAAATAGCAAGGCTATTTTTATACCCAAGTGACTTGTAGTGCTGAGGTTTTATCATTTAAAAGATAGCATTCACATTCTATTACCCTACAATTTCCCAAGGGATGACAATCTAAACCCTGCAATTAATGGAGATGTAGATATTGAAATTGTTCCTATGTTCAGTTACTGCTTTCAAATATGAGCATCTGGCCCAGCTTCCATATTTAAAATACAAATACATTAAGGCACTTTTCAAATATACACAAAATACTGTGCAATTCTGATCTTACAAATTGGTGCTTGTAAATTTGATATAGTCTCTAAAACAGATACAACACTAAATGGCATGCTTATCTACATTAAGCATTTGAGTTAAAAATACAAATTAGGCAGTGACTGCAGAAAATGTTACATGTAAAATGGCTGAATTGCTTTCAGCACCATTTTCTCTAAGCACTGGCATTCGTTCATGCTTTGAATTTCCTGGGCGGGTGGAGTGGGGTGGTGGCAGGAAACAGCAGTCACAGATCCTCTGAGGATAGTGATTAAGAAACAGCCCTTTGTGTGTATCCCAGAGATGGAATTCTTTTCCATTAGTCTGAATAAGCTTATGCCAGGCCTAACAATGATCATCAAGATAAAATGCCCCCCTTTCCATAGGTGAACCAAATTCAGGGTATTTAGAGAACACACTGGAATCCTGCCCAGCCAGGTGAGAAGCACTTTCTGTACTCCTTGAGGGCCCATAGAGCTTTACAATAAATAGTTGCAAAGAAAGAAAGTAGGACAGCAGTTAGCAAAACATTTACCATTAAATCACATGTGGCTGGGCCAGAGGGATTTTTAAAGAGATTTCTCACTTTTAAGGAAGTAATCCCCCACCCCACCTCTTAAAACAGGAAAAAAAGAGCATTACTGAATAGGTCACATGCAAAAAAATAAGCAAACAAAAACTTCTGGAAGGTTAAATTCCTTCCCAACACTGGGTCTAGATACTTTTTCACTATCTTTGTCCCAGGTTCTCAAATTCACAGCCTTTCTCAGCCAAGAGAAGCCTTAGAGTTCTTTTAGTTCCATTTCTTCCCTGAGAACGAGTAAACTGAAGCTAGAGAGATGACATGCCCTATCGAAGGTCACATAACTGCTCAGGGGAAGAGATCTGCCGAAAAGTGCTTTCCTTGAACCCTCCACTGAATTTTCCCCTACTTTGCTACTCTACGTTTTAATATTGTCCCTTAAAGCCCTGACTTGCTTTTCTACAGTGTCATGTGAACCAAAAGCAGCACAGTGGAGTCGGAAAGAAGAAGGCAGAAAGTGCCAACGGAGGCCCCCGGAGGAAAGCAGATGCTGGGACGGGAAGGCCCGCCAGCAGCCCAGAATGGCCCCCCGTGCTCGCGGTCTAGCGCTCTGGCTCCACCTAGTGGGCAACATGCAAGTGACAGGGAGGACCCCACACACCAGGTGCGCCTCTGGGTCCTGCGTACCTCCCAGCCCTGTGCAACCTCCTTTACCTGATTGTCACTTCCCTTCCAGAAGTAGAAGGCCCCGATGGCCCCGAAGAGCAGCAGCATCGCCCCTGAAATGAGGACCACAGCTCCGACCTTCAGTAGCCGTGCCGGGCTGGAGGGCTTCACGGTCACTGTGGCGTACGCCTGCTGGTGGGGGTGGAAGGGGACAGGTCACATCTGCGCCGCCTTTACCCTGCGATTCTTGCGCAGCGCCCAAGGGACTAGGGATGGGGGTGGGGAGGGCTCGCCCTGGGTTCCTTTGGGCTCCCCCTTTCTCCAAGCTCCCCCGCGCGGGTCCCTGGCACTCAGGCGTGGATGTACTTTTCGTGGTGCAGGGCCATCGCCCCGTTGATCTGCACTTTCCGCCCGCCACAGGATGCCCCCTCCTGACTCCCCCTGCCCTTCACGCCTGTCTGTGGATCTGGTGGCTTCTGCACACGATCACATGTGGGGCGTCCCCCTCCACATTTGGGTTCCCGACTTGCTCTCACTTCCCACATTCTGTGGCGCAAATTCCTGACGCCGGAGAGTGAATCCTGACCCTTACTCCAAGCCTGGGCCCTGTGTGCGGACCAGCCCTGCAGCTGGATTGGGGATACCTGGCGGTACTCACCCGGGGACTGCAAAGCTCGACGTCGTCAGGCCCTACTAAGGCGATAGGAACTTTGTCAGAGGTCTCTGTCATGGCTGCGGCCAAAGGAGCAAGACACTGGGAGGCTCCGTGGACGCCGTTGGTTCTGTCTTGCTGCCCCAACGTGCAGGGCTTTTCAACTCCTCACAAGCCCTTACACACAGTGCCCTGCTCCGCCTGGGCCAGCCCAGCGGTCCCCACCCCTTCCAGAGCCTCACTTCTCTCCTCCCTTTCCTCTCCAGCCCAGAGCAGCAGTGTGAGCTTGTCCTACACTCAGGACACACCTTCTCTCTTTCTTGTCTACTGACCACCCCCTCTTCCCCGGCCCCCCACTGCGATAAAAGCATCCTAGCAAACCTAAATGTGTCAGGGGTGGGGGTCGGGGTGAGGTGGGTGGGTAGACTCGGATGCTGAGTCCTGCGACCCCAAGAAATGCTAAATTGCCAGGACTCTTTCTACAATCTAAGGATCTCTTAAAGTATCAGAGGGCTCTGCTGTGACATCTGGCTAGAGGCCCATTTCCTGCAGTTTCTTTCCTGGGGAGCTGGTGGAACAGGACAGGGAGGAGAGCAGGGTCATGTAGGTGGACAGGGACAATGGCCAAAGTTTGTCAGATTTACATCAGCCCAGAACTCCTGGATGGCCCCTGGGACTAGAGCATCTTAGAGATGGCCCCTTGTCACCAGGTTTTGTAGGAGGCTTAGGAGGAGGGTACAGCAGCAGCAAAAATGAAAGCAGAAAGGTCTGGAGGGAAGGAGTTGGGGAGACCAGAATAAGAATACATTCTGGTTGGTTGACAAAGTTAAACAAACAAACAACAGTGGTAGCTCCCAACACCCCAACACTAATATGCCCAAAAGAATAACTAGAACATATACATATATACATATATATATCTAACTTTTCAAATTAGCATGAGGCAGATTTACAGGAAAATAACCAAATTTTTTTTATGTAGGTATACATGGGGTTTCCATAAGAATACTAGATCCAAAGACAGATGGAGCAGTTGAGGCTAATATGCCATCTTGAGCTAAACAGGTGTATGTGGGGGTGGTGGCTGGTGGGGATGGTGGTGTGGCTTGTGACATCAAAGGGCAGGAAGGCAATTCACATGATGATGGAAAGTTAAATATTTGTAAACACACATTTGCTGTGCCATCTCTAACAATGGGACATGGAGAGGACTGAATCAAAAGGGTCTCGAGAGTTCCCTCCCTGTCTGTCACACTGGTTCACATTAAATTATGATTATTTATGGTGATATTACCCTCACTGGAGCAGAGCTTCTATCTAAATGTTTTTAGGCTGCTGGGGGAAGATCAAAGGTTTTTCCAGAGTCTTTGGTTTATTGAAAATAACTAGCTTGAAATAATCAATATCACAAAAGACATATTTTGGGATGGCAAACTCTGCTCCCCCTCAAGCTCTAGGAGAGTGGCAGGGGCCCAGTGGAGATGGGGAAGCTGAGAGAAGCAGTTCTGAGGGAGCTGATATGATCACACTGATTTTAGACACGTGGAGCTTGATGTAGGGGGTGAAAAAGAAGGAGACAGGACGTCCTGAGCTTGCCTTGATTTCAGACAAGGCGACGCTGGCCTGCACCTCCCACTAGATGTAAGGTGCTGGGAGCTCCCATGATGACCTCAGTAAGGGATGGCCCCCAGGACACTCCTGGGACAGAGTTCAAGGGCTTCCTTTCCAGGGCACTTTTCACAGGAATTTCAGGAGTAAAAGAAGTCACAATCATAGGAGTTGGCAGATGATGCAAGATAAAGTCATGATATAAGAAAACAGGAGAGTTCAGGAAGGATGGGTCAGAGCTTCAAATACTGGAAAAAAATGGAAGCAAGAAAGGCCATTGGATTTCATGATTAGGAGGAACCAAGATAGCAGTTTCATTTGTTTCATCAGGCACAGAAGACATATCGCCAAGATATAGAGTGACTAAAATATTTGCAATTCATGTCATAGTCAAGGCACTAGTTTTCTTATACAGAGAGTTCTTAGGAATCCTTAAAAGATCTATCATGTAATGGAAAAACGAGCAAAGGATAGTAACAGACAATCCACAGGAGATTCAAATGACTTAAACATAAGAAAAATGCTTGACCCCATGTATAAAAATGCAGATTAAAAGTATTCTTTTTCACTTATTATACTGACACAAATAAAAACGCTTGTTAAGACAATCTATTGGAGGTTAAGAAGGGAAACCAGGCCCTCCCATATGTTGCTGTAGGTGGGTAAATTGGTATAACTTTTATGGAGAGTGGTTTAATTCCAAAAAGCAAATGCAATTTCATTTCTGTGTATTTAGCCCACAGATGCACTCACAGGGGTGGAAAATCCTATATGTGCAAGGATATTGCAGTGGTTATTAGAACAAAGGACTAGAAACAACTTCAATGTCCAGGGCAGAGAATTTATGGTGCATCCTCACAGAGGGTTCTTGGCAGCCATTTAAAGAATGAAGCAGCGTTGAATACACTCATGTAGAACTCTCTAAGATGTTTTAAGAGAAAAAAAACCCCAGGGGTAGAAAAATGCATAAATGCCTCCATTTATGTAAGAGAAATACAAGCTAAAATATATGTATACTGATGCTCTCTGGAAAGATATACAAGATGGTGTAGCAGGGGTTGCCTCTGAGGAGAGCTGTGGGGCTTGGGGACACCGATGGAAGGAAGATGCTTCGCCATGTGCCTTTTAGAGCATTTTGAATCCTGTTTTGTGAACATGTATTAACTATTCAAAAATGAGTGCATTCAAATAATAGATAATAGTGGGTGGCTAGGAAGTGAATGTGGCAAATTGACACAGTTCTCTCTAGAACTTTGTCTTGGGGGGAAGGAGAATGTAAGGAATAATAGATCAAGGGAGTTAGAGGATCAGGAAGGTCTCCATCCCACCTCCCTCTGCCCCCGCTCCAGGTTGCAAAGACGTTTGAGAGCTAAAGGGAGAGGGGCAGGGACAACAGCTTGGAAAGTGGGGAGATGGGTTGGAAGCAAGCAGGAAGATTAGCCTTGAGAAAGAGAGATGGCCTGGAGGGAGTAAGTGGTGATGTGGATGCTTTGGGGACACATGGACTCTGAGGAGGGGGACACTGAAGGAAGAGTGAAAAGTGGGAGGAGATGCAGGGCTCTGCCTCATTCATACAATGAATAGTGAACGCACTGTGTGGCAGACAGAACACAGAAGGTGGCTGATTGGCGTGCAAAGGCGCCAATCAGCCTTTGATGGCACCAATGGTGGTGGGCAGGGATGGCGGTGGGCAGGGAGACCAGTTGCATTCTCTGAGCACATTTTCCTAATATGGCTTATTTGCAACAATTTTAAGGTAATATGTTTACACGATGATGGTTAAAAGTGATGAAAAGACAAGTAGAAGCAGCCATAAGGAAGCAAGTCAGGGAGGTCCCTGCAGAAGGGGGCTGAAGGTGCCCATGTCATAGGCTCGCTCCTCTCGGCCCACTCTCCCGTGGACCCGATCCAGAGGCTCATCCCCTAGAGGGCAGAGCGTTCAGGCCAGGTCCTGTGCCAGCTCTGGAAACTCAGCAACAAGCAGAGGGGATGTGGTCCCTGCTCTAGAGAAGCTTACAGTATAGTGAAAAGACAATACTCACAAAATAATGGTGTCACTCCATCTGTGATAAAAGATATGAGGAAAAGTACAGGGTGCCCTAAGATAATATGACATTTAATCTATACCGGGCAGGGAAGGGGTCAGCACCTGAGAAAGTGGCGTTTCAGCTGAGAACCAAAAGAACTGGAGATGAGTGTAGGGGTGTGGGAAATACAGAAGGACAGTGAATTAGAAGGGCCTGAGGTAGAAAAGAGTTTGCCATTTGAAGGAACAAGAGGAGGCTGGGTTGTAGAGAACCACGGAAAGAACGGCAAGAGATGAGTTTGCAGAGAGGCAGCTGTCTCTGCACGTCAGGTCCCTAGGTCAGTGTAAGGGTTAAAAAAATGGTTCATCTTCGTATTGGGATGTCTTTAAGTGCTTTGACATAGTGGAATCACATGATCAGGTCTGCATTTTAAAAACATTATTTTGGCCACTGTGGGGTAAAATCATAAAGTTGGAGGGGGCAGGAATGAAAGGGGTAGATTTTTTAGGAGGCTCTCGCAGTGGTCCAGGTGAGAAGATGGATGTTAGCTGAATCTGCTGTGGTGGCCATTTCACAACACATGTAAATCAAACCATCACGCTGCATGCCTTCAACTTATACAGTGATGCATGTCAGTTATTTCTCAATAAACTGGAAAAAAAAAAGAGAGGGAATCCTAGTGTCACTACCACACAGTTCCTCCACCAGGCAGCTGGAGTCTTTCTAGATGTTTCTGATGGTGATTCTGATGCCTGCAATCTGGGGAACTGAGAGGGCTACGATGTAAGGCTGTCCCAGGCAGTCAGCTTTCTGTGCATTTCTCCAGGTCCCCACACCCCGCGCTTGTGGACTGGCTCATGGGCTCTGTTTACTTTTCCTTTTCCACTTCCTGCTGTCCAGTCAGTTTGGGGTTAGTGTAGAGAATATTTTTATATTATATTGGAAAAATGACAAACGTACTGATAGTAGATACACTTCAGAAAATAATCACATTCCAATGTGAAATACCAGGGATTATTTTGTTATCTGCCTTCTGGAATTATCAAAGGAGGGTTTCTCCCCTTTGGTTCAGCTAATTTTGAGTCTTTTAAATTTATGTCAGTTCACATAGATAGATTGATTTTTAAGTTATCTTTAACCACTTATCTGTAAGCTGCCTCCTTCTCTTCTATATGTCGGAATATACAGAAAGCATACAGTGTAATGATACAGAACTGTGTATAAGGAATTGGAGCTATAGCCTGTCCCTGCACCCCTCTAGATGGCCACTTCTTGGCTTGTTGGCTACATCTTACCTTTCCTCTCTCGAGAGCTGAACCCTGTCAATAGGGCTTTATGTGGCAGGGGTCCCCGAGATAATACAAGAATGTCCTCGCTCTCTGCCTGCTTCCTCCAGCCTTGCCACTCCATCTCTTTGCACCACCATGAGATCAACTTTTTAAAAATGCAACTCACATCCCCTCACACATCTATCTAAGACCCCTCCGTGCCATCAGAGTCAAGTCCAGATTCCTTCAAAGCATGTATGATGTTCCGGTCACTTCTCCAGTTGCCTCTTTACTTATTTATTTGTCTGTTTTCCCAGTCAGACTGTCATGTAAGTTTCTGGAAGGTCAGGACTGTGTCTTATTCACTGTTTTTCATTGGACAGATGCATAATTAATTAATAAATCAAAAGCAGTGCAAGGGCCATTAAAACATCTGCCCAGTCATATAGTTCAGAAAAACTATCTGGAAAGGCTCATGCTCCTTGTGAATAGCCTTTGCAGAATTATGAATGGCCAGTCACTTTATGGGATGAGCTACTCATCTGTTCAGTGACAGTGATTTTTAGCTAAAACCCAGAACTCATGGTTTGACAGAGGATTTTTGCCTTGGTTCCAGACAGAAAAGATAGTCTGAGAGATGTAGTTCAGATTCTGACTATTGGAATACTTTAACGATTTATAGGAATGACATAGGAAATGAAGTATTAGGACTAGTCCAGGAAATCTAGGACCTATGATCACAGACTATAGGATCAAAGAACAGTTGGCATCTAAACTGACCATTCGTGGAAATTACTCTGTGAATCTCTAATTCCTGTTACAAGACAGCAAGACTTGCTGGGGACTCTTCCATCTTTGGATCCTTCCAATGTTCAGTACAGTGTGTTGAACATGGTACATGTTTATTGAAGGGCTGAATAGGGACTAAGTTAGTTGCATCCTCTCTGTTGCACATGATTGCTCGAGGGAATGGAAACGAATATTCAACAACTTCTAGACACTATTCACAACAGGGCAATTACCAACTATCCCATTCATTGGGATTTGTCCTGGGTTTCCCCTCAGGGAAAAACTCATCCAATTAACAGTTTATTCAAAATGACTATAACTTTGAGCATTTTGCCTTGGAATCACTAAGGCAAATGGGCCAAGCTGATCATTTTCAAGTTGTATCTTTAAGGACTTTTATGCTTTTCTCCATCCACATGCATCCAGATACCTCTTTCTGTCAGTTGCTGGAAATTCCTTCAAAGAACAGGGGCTGTGAAAATTGATAGGAAAAGCTAATTGAATTCTCTGTGCCTAAAGTAATAAATATAGGAATGGAGAGAAATGAAGATGAGGACTTCTGAAGGGTCATTAGATCTGCCTCTCTTTATCATTGCTGAACAGCTATTGCATGCCAACCCACAGTGGGCACAGTAAGTGGGTAGGACCCCTGCACAGCAAGTTAATCCATATGCAGACACAGTGACCCCAATTGCTTTGCAATAGACAGCCACATGGCCTGTGCCCTTAAAATACATCATTTGGGCACCTGCCAGTTGGCTGATTTATCCCAGCTGGCCAGAGACAGCCCTGAGATCATCAGCGCTTTTGTTAATTGAGAGAGAGGGGCAGAGGAATCAAGATATTCCTGGGCACCCAGCATTCATTAGCCACCTGGCCTCGCTAAATTATGATACTGCCATGATTTTTCCAGTGCATCAATTGAAATTTTAATACTTGGAGTGTATTAATAACTTGGAATGTATCATTTCCTAAATAAGCAATGCCCTTCTGAACTTACTGGAGAAGGGAGCCCAGAGAATGGTTAAGTGACACAGATAAAGTGGTTAAATGGCTCTCTTTTCCAATGAGCAGTGTGGAGGTGGCCCTGGAAGTTCTATCCACAACAGCAAATACAAACAGATGCGATGTACAAATGAACCTCTGAGCTAACGCCCCTGACTTCTGTTCATTTGTTCCAATTATATAGTGTCTTAAAAGGGCGAGCTTCAGGAAAAATGGTGAAACATGATAATAGCAGCTATGAATTTTAGAGCACTTATTCTGCACAACAGTGTGCCATGTAGCTTATACCACTCACTCCTCAGAGCAACCTCACGGCACACTGCTCCATTCCACAGGGATCTACACTTCACAAGAACTGGGACTTGGCCTGTCTTGCTCACCTTTTTATCCTCAGCACCTAAAACAGTTCCTGGCACACACTAGCTACTCAATAATGCATTTGGTGAATGAATAAATGACTCTTCATTTTAGAGAAGGTGGTTGAGGTGTGGCAAAGTTGCTAACTTGTCCAGGCTCTTCAGCTCTGGAAAGTGACAGAACCAAGGTTTTCAGGCTGAATGTTGGGTCCTTCCCACCCCAATTCAAAAGTTGATACCCTGCCCTCCAATGTGACGATATATGAAGGTAGAGCCTTTGGGAGGTGATCAGGTTTACAGGAGGTTATAAGGGTGGGGCTTTCTGTAATGGGGTTGGTATCCTTATAAAAGAGGAAGAGAGACCAAAACTCTCTCTCTATATACCATGTGAGGACACAGTGAGAAAGTGATCATCTGCAAGCCACACAGTAGGTCTTATCAGGAACCACATCTGCCAGCATTTTGATCTTGAACTATGAAAAAGGAATGTCTGTTGATTAATTCACCAGTTTGTGCTATTTTCTTATAGCAGCTCAAGTACACTAAGACAATCCTGAGGCACACTCATCAACATTTACCTGTCCTGTCTTCCATTCATTTATTTCGCTTTCTACCATTCAGGAACAAGTGAAGACGTGATCAGCTTTCTGCCTCCCTTTCTGCTCCCCTTAACCCCTCCAGCATCTGTGTAGTACATCAGAGTTTACAGAGTTCACATACGTGATTTCACATGGTTCTCAAAACCAGCTTGTGAAACAGGCAGGACAGTCATTATGTACCTTCATTTTACAGATAAATAAACGGAGGCTTGGCAAGGTCAAGTGACTTACCATGACCACAGAGCAAGGACTAGGCCTCCACTCTCTGACTCCCTACCCCAGTACCTTTCCCTCAGTACCACATTGTGGGTGATGTCATTCCTTCAGGAGCAGGTCCCCTTGTAACTGGAGGCTGATGGAGAGGCAGGAACTCAACTTAAAGAATGATTCATGTGTGGTAGCATTTTTGGCAAGTGAGCTCAGGGATTTTGGAGCACCTCAAATGACTCCAAGTTGGCAGGTGTCTATCTTTCCTACACTTAAACCTGGGGCAGGATCATTTTTCTGAAAATCTTCAAAGAGCTGGCAAATAAATGCACTTGTGTAATCCACACACCCAGTTGATCTTCAAGCCCTGACCATTGTAAGAAGTGTCACCTGCACTTGCCCCCTTCTGACTATTCCTACTCCACCTGCCATATACCTGCCTCAGAGCCTCACTTTGTCCTGCCTGGACTATGGCTGGATCTCCGAACTGTGCCTCTATGACTCCTTTACCTGGCCTAGGCCACCTTGTGGAGTTGAATGTGACAGACTTAAAAAATGGAAAAATAACCAAAAAACAAAAACCCAGAAAAACAAAAAATAAAAAAGAAGACTTTCTTTGAAAAGGAAGACTTGAAATTTTATTTTAACCTTTTAAAAAAGTTTAATTGAATTCACAGGGCGAGGACAAGGGAGGCTTTTATTTGGGGCCCATCCAGCTCTCGTCCTTTGCGACTCTCCCTTTGTCTGGTTCATTTGTAAAGTTATAAAACTGTAATTGTAAGTATAGCTTCCCCCCAAAAAAACCCAAAACTACTTTTTATTTTTTTTAGAAAGTAATCTTATTGAGAGCAGAACCTTATCTACTTATGACACAAAGTTGTTAGACACCTAAATACTAAGTAATGTGTGAAAAAAACACTATACCTTATGTTAATTTTGCCAAAGACTTGGATCTTTTGTATGTCATAAAATTCAAACAGAATCCATTTGCATTAACTTTTTTTTTAAAGAGTATACTGATATTTGACTCCAAGGAAATAATCAGAAATAATCCTAACGAAGGGGGAAAGTCAATAAAAATGAAGATGATCATTGTGGAGTAATTTATAATAAAGAAAAACTAGAAACAACTTAAGAGTGAGTAGTTAAGTAAATTATGTTGTGTCAATTTGATGGACTATCATATAGTCACTAACAATTATAATCATGCAGACTGTGTAGCAAATGAAAATGCTTATAACATAATGTTAAGCACCCAAAGTGGAATAGCAAATTGCACAGATACTTGATTACAACTCTAAAAATCATGTTTACATGTGGGCAAGGACTAGCAGGAAGCAAGAAAAGGGAAACAGATAATTAGTTCGGCTGGTGGGATTGTAAGGAACTTCTCTTCTTTCTGAATGTCTGTTATGTTTTTCATGTTGTTTGTACAGTTTAAAAGGATGCCATTCAGCCCTTTCGGGGACCATTTCGAGACTGTTAGTCCCAGGAAGGCACATCAACAACACTGGAGATGGCAATTTCTCATTACACCTCCCAGCAGTCTCTCCTGAGTGCCTGGTGCTGCTGGTGGGAATACTGTGGTCCAACCTGAGAACAGCCGTTTGCACAGTTGTTCCCAAATAGAACGTTGCTGCAGAAACCCAGCCACTGGAAGAGTATTTATACATAAATGTGATCCACAGCCATTTACCACATTTTTTTTTAAATTAAAAAAATCCTCAAGCACTGGCTGGGAAGCTGTTTAGCTGGACTGTTATGGATGGAATCACTGATTGGGGTAGAAGTCTGAGCAGGATGATCTTGAGGACCTGCCAAGTCAATGAGCCTCACTTAGGATCCATGTGACCTTTACACACAGGGCTGAGGCTCTTAGCTGTTCACAGCCTCCCCTACTCCAGGCAGACGTGGAGTATGGTTTAAGGAACAGCACATTCAAATGCATCAATCAAATCCCTGTTCTCCCACCAACAAGTTTTGTGACTGTGGATGAGTTATATTTTATCTCTCTGAACCTTAGTTTAGTCATCTTAGGTAAAACTGGGACTTGGAAACCTATCCTTGAAGGTTGTTGAGAGCCTGGAAATGAGCAGGCATGTAGTAGGTGCTGAATTAAAGAGGAGCCAGATTTGGAGGGAAATGAAGATGCACAGTAGTGTCAGATAGAAGCAAGGTGGTAGGCTTTAACACGCAGAAGCATGGGGGAATGATCCTTTTAAAAAAGAAGTTATTTACTTATTTTTTAATTACAGTTGAGATACAATGTTATATTATTTCAATTAGAGACTTAAAGGAGCATATCAAGTGCATGAGAAACAGAAAACTGCTGATAACATATGTTGAGACATAGAGAAAAGCTGGGTTACTGCCAGTTTATAGATGCGAAAATACTATTTCTTCTGGGAGCAGCTGTAGCAAAAACAAATGTGAGCAATCAAGAGGCTCCTAACTTTACATTTAATTGCAAAAAATCGAATGCATAATTTGAGAATCACCATAGGCACCTGTTCTACCTTCCCTTTCTAAGTCAAGATCCTGTCTGCAGTAACTAGACCAGCCTTTCATGCTTCATTCAAAGGGAAGTTTCCCTAACAAGCTGGCTTCCCAGTAAACTATGTTCTGTTTTAAGTTTCCAGCAGTTCTCTTAGGACAAAGATTTCTATTGACATCAAGATTCAGAATTAATTCAAAGACCATTTTTATAGTTATACACAAATTTGATAAACTAAAACAGAAGAGCTTTGGACTTTAGCAACCCAATATTAATTTTTTCTGTTCTCACCCCTGTCTTTACTTTGTTTAGAAAAATAAAAATATTGAGAGGATAAGTAGTACTTATTATTTTGTGTAAAACTTAAAAAGCAATAAGCCATTTTGATTTCTCGAAAGTGCACCCTGAGCACACAAGAAACTTCTAATATTTTAGGAATGTGGAGACTAACTAATGGGCATGTTGTGTGAAAAGATTAAATGCGGTGTATAGTATATTCAGAGTCAACACAAAATCCACTGGGCATTCATGGCATCTGAAGATTAATCTTATGAAACCTACTGAGCCAAGTTTTGTGCTGAAGCCAGATCTGTGAGAGGGCTGGACAGAGGCTCTATTCACAGCCCTGGGGGATTTGTGTTGGAAAGATTGTGCAGATTTTCTGACAACCTTGTCTTTGAATTCAGATGAATGAAGCACTATTGTTTGGTCATGAGGAACTTTAATAAAAAAAGTTGTCACCGAAGCTGTTTCTCATTGGGTACAAGTGTGTGGAAATGACAGTCCTGAGATTTTCCTTGAAAAATGAAATTATATTAGACACTAAAATCAATGCCAAAATAAGGCAAGTTTTGAATGAAAAAATAAAAAGTGACAAAATACCAAATGAAGACTAAAATAATCTTTGGGCTTTGTTAGTAGATATACTCTTATTTCCTACTCTAAACCCTGACTTAGTCTGAAACAGGACACAGGACACAGGACAAGTGGACATTTTGCAGATGGCCACTCGAGTGCCATGTTTGATATCACCTTACCTATATTTTTTCATTTCAAGTATGTTGGCCTCATTCAGGGATTAGTGACAGCCCATCGAGACACATTGCAGTTTTAAAGCAATGACCTTTCTTAGCTGGATCTAAAGTGCCAAATATTGTGCCATATATGGACACATTAACACATCTATAGCTTCTTAGGCATCTTCTATTTGTAAAGTGGCTTAAATTGACTATTGGGTAGGCTGCTGCCTCAGTACTCACTGAGCTGCAAGAATCAACACAGAACAAGAAGATCTAAGGCTCTCAAAATACCTGGCTCAACAGTTACCAGTCAAGAAGGAAAAGACTTTATTTTTCCATTTTCTTCACAGGCAGATGGTTTAGCAGAAAGGACAATGAATTTGTAGTTAGTAGCTCCAGGATTCAATTCAAGTGGAAAGAGAGTGAGATTTGGAATTTGGGATGTGGGTATCAGAGGGAACAATGTTAGCAACTGTGAAAACCTCACCTGTCAGAGCCGCAATTTACTTCTGAGAAATGGTCCTACTAGGAACATAGTTCTCACGAGAGTGTTAGGAAGGCTCCATTGGGTATGATGTATTGAAAAGTGATTTGTGTCTTGTAAAGTGCTATACTAATTTAACCATTCTTCTTACTAATTGTGAGACCTTGGGCAAGCCTCTTTGCTTTCATGATCTTGGTATCCTTCTTTGTGAAATGGGGGAGGTAATGGCAACCTATCCACTCCATTAGTGTATCTTAAAGCTCAAAATGAAATGATGTGGAAAAACTGGGTAAATGGGAAAATACTTCATTATTTTAACAACTTAGAAAAATTAATTTAAAATATTCCAGTGAAATGCCTCGAGTGTTATCTACTTTGGAATGATTTGATGACTTTTATTCCTTGTTGAATGTTGCTATTTGTTTCATTTAATCTACAGGTGATTTCCAAGAGTTTAATAATCCCTTAAGTAGTCAGTGGCATAATTAGAATTTGATGATTTAAGAAAATATTGTTCTCATGTGAGCACAGATTTGTTTTCAACTCCTTCTCAGGATATCACCTTGTGAAAGTTGCCTCATCATTGTACCTGCCTTTTCTCCTATTGTAGTTGGTATTTTTCCATCTCCCCTGTTTTCTCTTCTTCCCTGTTGTCTGCTTCAGCAGTATGCCGCTGGTGCATGTTGGACTGGAGCCAACTTAACTCCCCCTCCCTCATTGCTCTTTTCACCCTTTGAGATTCAGAAGAGACAGCCTTGGCTGGAAGCTGGGCATAGGTTATGCAGAATCTTCGTGGTGCAGGAAGAGAACCTCAGAGGCACTGTGGAAACAGACACTCTCAGACAGCTGGATGGACAGACAGAACTTAAGAAATTGCATAAATGTGCCTCTTTGAAGAAAGTCCTCTTCTTGCTGTGCAGCAGCATGTAGCTTTTGAGGTTTTTAATGAGCTTTGTGATGCTTTTTAGAGCCAATGTATGATAGTGTTCCCATAGGAGTCAACATATCTTAAAAGCTTTTTGTAGATGGTTGGCTCAGCACAGCTGAATATATAACTCTTTCTTTAGAGAAAAGCCCAAAGACAGACACTGTTGACATTATCTTTGCAATTTCAAATGAAGCACTCTTCAGTGAAAGGCAGTCTTGTTTCTATTCCAAGATCTATCAGTATAGGCTCCCAAGCCGGTCTTTGCATGTCACAGGGGATGGGGAGTACAAGTGTCTGCCCTCGTTTAGATCCCTGCAAAGTCCTTCCCTGGCTGGTCCTTACCTAACCAAACAGGGACAAGAAAGAAATTTTTCTTTTCTAGGGGATTTTGACTTCCAAAGAATTACTGGGAGGTTAAAGGGCCATGTGAACTGGTGCAACGGTCCCAAGGACTGATCTATTTTCTACATTCTGTGTGCAAAGGTCCCAAATGAAAAGCAGAAAATGGTCAATTTAGTTAATATTTGAGAATATGAAGCAGTGCAATGGGCTAAGTCTTTCTGAAAAGTAAAATAAGGCAAATAAAAAAACTTTCTAGGAGCTACCCAAGAAGCAAGAGCAAGGGGATGGCCTAGGTCTCCATGTGTGCCTGTGTTTGTGTGTTCACATCTTCACTAATGGACAAGGGACAGAATAACACAGTGATTAAGAGGATAGGCCGTCTTGGACTGAATTTACAGTCCTCAAAGTTACTTAACTTGTTTGAGTCTTAGTTTTTTTATCTGCAAGTGGGAAAAATTATAGCAGCTACTTCATAGGTTGCCATGAAGATTAAATGAGATGGAAGGTATGTAAAACACAGCTGGTACCTGGCACAGAGCAAGCCCTCAGCAAGTACATGTGTTGCCTGTGAACATAAGTACTGTAGAGAGAAAAATGAACAGCCATCAGTGTGGTTTGGGTTTAGAGACTGGGTTTGTTGCCTCCTACCATCAGAAAAGGGGGACATGGGCCCTTTAGTCTAAAATTTTTTCTTGTGCTTTTTGGGGGGTCAATTTCTTTCTCTATGTTTTCATGTTTTAGGATATCATTTGATGGGCACTCATCTTTCCTCTTTTATTTCCCATTTAAAAAACGCTAAGTTCTGTGAGTTTTCTACAACTTTGTATGCTACTTCTTTTATCTGCTATCATATTTTTTGTTCTCAAATCATTCTTAAAACCAGTATTTTATTTTAGTTTCATTGATGTAATACCTTCTCTGATATCTGTGAGGGTTTTAATTACATTTGTTAAAGAAGTTTTCTTGTCTTCCCTGTATTCTTTATTTCTTTCAGGTTCTTTGTTCTGTGTGTTTGTTTTGGTCTCTTTTCCTGTGGTGGGTTTCCTTACTTGTCTGGGATCCTTGATGGTCTTTGACACTTAAGAGTGAAGCCCTAAAAATCTGTGTGCACTTGCAGAATTGGGAATGGTGAAGTCAATGGAAGGGGGCATGACTTTTTGCTGGGGACACGCAAATGTTTTTATTTATGTCTTTCTATTGGGCCTTATTAGTCTTCTCAGAGAAGAATATTCTATATACTCTTGTCTTAAGAGTTGAGCTTTAGTTTCAGCATTTGGGAGCAAAAAGGGAAGGAGGCAGGAAGCTCTTTTCATTAGCCCACAGTATTTTCTTTAATTCTCCTTTTCTCAGATGCACCTCTTCTTGTCCTTACCTGTGGCTAAGTCCCAGCCTCCAGCATCTGGCTGATTGATGCTTCCAGGGTAAACCTTATCTTCCACCCGGGGGTGGCTAGGGGCTGCCGCCTGGCTAGGTACATGGAGCAGCCATCTGGGGCACCAGCATCTTCTTTACAGACTTACACCAGTCCTCCTCTCTGCAGCCCTACAGTGTAGCACAGTCTTCAAGGGTATCTAGTATTATTAAGTCCTGCGCCTTTTGGGAGCACCTTTCCTCAGCATTCTGAAATGTCCAAACGTCATGTCTGACTCTTGGACACCATTTTGTACTTTGGTGACGCCCATTCCTTTGCATCAGGTCCAGTTGTAGCTTCTTATGATCCTGCAACTTATAGGCAATATGAACATTTAATCTTTCTCAACTTACCCCAGTTCCTGAAGCTCTGGTCTCAGTGGGCTGAATCCCCAGACATGGCAGTAATCATTTAACAAGCAGCTTCACTGATTCTTATTGAAGATTGCTATCAGAATGAAAGGATCCTGACTGCCTTCTATTTGCTATTCTGGTTTTCTGTTGCTGCGCAGCAAGCCACCCCAAACTAGTGGTTAAGACAACAGCAATCATTTATTTTGCTCATGATTCTGGGGTTGACTGGGGTCAGCTAGGGAGTTCTCACTTGTCATCACAGAGAGCAGCTGGGGCTCGGTTCTTCTCAGAGGCTTCTTCATCCCACAAAGGGTTGCCTGAGCTGGAAAGAGTAACAGCTGGGGCTGGAACCACTGGGGCTGGAACCTCTGGGGCTGGAACCTCTGGGGCTCTTTGGACAGCTTTCTCCTCGCAGCCTCTCTGTATGGCAGCCCCAGAGATCTCAGCTTCTAACGTGACAGCCGAAGTCTCCTGGGATGAGTGTCCCAAGAGAAACTGGCAGAAGCTCTATTCCAACCTCGGAATTATACAGTGTCATTTCTACCGTGCTCTGTTCCTTGGGAAAGCCACCAAGCCTGCTAAGTTTCAAGGGGAAGGAACACAATTCATCTCCTCATGGAAGAGGTGTCAAGGAATTTGCAGGCTTATATTAGAACCACCATACTGAGCTTAACTCAGCAATGCCATATTTTGGGATCTGTCACTTTAAACACCCACTCTGGCCTATATAGGATTCTTCGGGTTGCACGTGACACAAACACAATTTGAATTAACCTATAGCCAACCACAGAAGGGCAGGGTCACTGAAGCTGTGGTCTTCAACATCTGTACTCTCTGTACCTTGTGAGGAGTCCACGTGATATGCTTAGGACATGTGCCCATCCTTGGACAACGACTGTAGTTGTGGGTGTGCTCAGCATATCTTGGAAGGGGTGATTACCTCCTGATCACTTGTTGTGGTCAAGGTCATGTAAAAAGGTAGCAACTCCCATGTGGCTGTCATAGTGAAGATGTAGGAGAAGGGCAGTTCTCTGAAAAAGAAGGGTGCTTTCCCTAGATAGTTGGGGGTAATGAGCTGACTGAGCAATAAAATCCCACTCATCTTTCACATATATTATCTCATAACTTCAGCAACAGCCTATCAAGGGCTAAGTACTATGTTAGTTCCTTTCAGCAAATGAAAAAGCTGAGGCTTAGAAATATTCAATATTGTGTCCAAGGTCACTTAGCCAAGTGTGGCACAGCTAGTCATTGAGCCCAATTCTGCCCAAATGCCAAGTCCCTGATCTTAATACTCTTCTCCTTCCCCAGTCCCCAGCACACGTTCTTCAGTACAGTTAATGGAGATGAAAGACCAGAGGAACTAAGCTGCTGAGAGGGGGGACCCCAGAGGTACAGGACCTTTTACTTCTGGGTCCCACACATTCCTCCTTTCCTACCCACCCCACCCTGCTTCCATTTGAGCTGCTGCCACAGCCATCACTGCTCCTTGGCCAGATTGCTTTCAGTTAACTTGCTTCAGCTGTCTGCATCCTTTCATCCCTTCCTTCAGCTGAAGTGAGGTTGGAATTTTCCCAGAGGCACCTTATTAGGAAGTGTGTGAAGAAACAAACCCAAGGCAAACAACAGAAATGTGGGAGTTGGGATGAATGTGATCAGAGTACTGATTCCTACCTAAGCTAGTTTCGCTGAAGTTCTGCCACCAACTGATTTGGCTGCTGCCCCTCATCAGGCCCCCAAACCTCTTGTTTCTTTTCCTGCCAATGGCTGACAGGGTTTCCCAGAGGTGTTTTTACCAGCTTGTTCTTGAGGTGGTCCCCTCCATGTGTAGATTTAGTTTCTTTTGTTGGTCACAAAGGCTGAGGCTCACCAGTGGCTGCTTGATCTCCAGGGGGACACCATCATCCCATGATAATCTTCTTCCTCTCTCACCTGAAGAAGAGTGGCAGGCCCCAGCCCCTTCATGGCCCAGCATTGCATAGGATCACATCGGAAGCTCCTGAAATTCTTTCATTTAGCTCATCTGCAGGCCCAAGATCACTGACACAGCTGCAACCCAACAGAGGTCAAGGCTGAGTGTGTGTGTGGTGGGGGTGGGGGTGGAGGAGCAGGATTCTGATTGCTGCAAGTTCTCAGTCTCAAAATGCCTCACAACCCACATGTAATCAGAGGAGGGGGAACAACAAGAGATTTCTCCCTCTGGACCTTTGTAGACCCCAATATTATACAAAAACACTTCCGTTTGCACAAGGAAAAAAAACAGAAGGACCTTAGGCAAATTTGTTTCCAAGCTTAGGGCTGGGAAAGGAACATTTAAAAACAAGTTAAAAGTAAGGTGAAGTAAACTTACAACAACTTGACAACATAATTTTAATAAGTTTTTTTTCCTGGTGCAGAAATTCATCAAATCATGGCCTGAAGCAATAGAGAGATGATAAGGAAGGAAACAAATGTTGAGACATAAGAAGCCACTGCACTGGGTTTTTTGAATGTTATTTGTTTGTGAGAGGTGTTCATACTGTTGATATTCCCAAATGCTTTACTGACTCAAATTAAAAATGATTATTCAATGAATTCAGTTCTGTGTACTCTTGAGACAGCAAGCACTGTGTGGTCTTCCAAGTTGGTGGGGGTGGAGCGGTGCTGGATTCCTGACTCTGCAAGGCCCCCCTCTCCCATGCCTCCCTGCTCCCTGCTTCTCCTCTCCTCAAATCTGAGGTAGTTCTCTGCCACCCCTTAGGCTGCAGCCGAGGCCTCGGAGAGCTCAGCTTTCCTGGGGTTCTTCGGAAGAGAAGCAGGGGCTGTGAAGGAGAGGAATGGCAGATGCTGTGGTTTGGGCACTCAGGAAACCCTGCAATTCATTCTGTACTGAATCATTCCTTCATTCATTTACTGTGCATTTACATGTCAGGCTCTATGCTGGGGGCTGATGGTGCAGGTGAGACACAGGCAGCCCTGTTTCTTCTCCTCTAATGCTTATGCTCTGTTTCTGCCCTTGCAGGGGGAGGACTGAAGGTTTGTCCCTGAGTGCGGTGCAGCCCTACTGGACCTCTGGGCAACTCATGAACACAGTGACAGTTCAGGTACCTACTGAGGTGTTTCACTCAGAGGGGGGTGTTGGGTGTACAGGAGCCTGAGGTTGTCTTAGGCACTGCACTGTGAGTATGGGGTCCCTGGGGTTTCTGATAACCTGCTTTAAATGGGGAGAAAACCCAACTTCTTAGCATCAATGATGGATGGTCTACAAATCTTGACTATCTCCAGTAACACCAAATAAGAATGATATACACTTTTGTATATATCTCTCACTTTTGTGAGAGATTTTATACTCTAAGTTGTCAAATCCTGTCAGTTTCCTACCTCTGCAGTATCTCTTCCACCCATCAATTCTCTCCTCACCATTTCTACCACACTAGTCCAGTCCCTCATTACCTCCTACCTAAGATGATTGTGTCAGCGTCCTTACTAGTTTCTCTGCCCCATTCTCTTTGCCTTTGAAATCATCCACATAATGCTGCTGGATCAATCTTCTTAAAGTGCAGCTCAGATCATGTCATTCTTTGGCCCTGAAACATTTTGTGACTTCTTCCCATTGCCTATTAAATTAAGAGAACACTTTTGGCCTCATGCAAGGTGTGACCGCACCTTCTTCCTGCGTTTTCTTGCATAGCTCATGTGCACACATTGAACGTGTCCTCTGGGTTGGGCACTTCGCTGCACTCTGCTGCTTTTCTGTTTTCCCTTCTCCTAGTCCTCTGGCTGGAATGCTCCTTTTCATGATATTCACCTGCTCCAACCCTAGCTATCCTCCAGGATCCAGCTAAAATGGTTCCTCCTTCATGAAGCTCTTCCTGTCCAAGAATGGGATATCATTGTTTTCATCCTGAACCATCATGGCAAACATTTTTTCACTTTCTTATGGCAGTTGTCATAATTAGTTGTGAGTGCCTTCTTTGAATGGAAAACTCCTGAAAGCAGTGACTTACATCAGACACTTAAAAAATGTCTGTTGATTCTGGTGAATAAGCACCTTATCCATCTAGGCATTCCTGGCATGAAGTACACTACAGAGGGGCTATATTATTTTATGAAAAAAATAAAACTGAGGCTTCTTAGCTGTTCTACCAGTGTGATTATAAAGGAATCAAAGTTTATACATTGCAAGTTCATTGATTATTATAGGCAGAAATCCAGCTTAAACCCACTTAATAAAAAAAGATTATTGAAAGCAGATGAATTTGCAAAATGGAAGAGGAAGGTGAAGGAAGCAGCGTAGTTCCTAGGACCTCAGGGGCTGGAATCAACAGCTCTGTATTATGCAGACCTTGCTTGCATCTCGTCATGTTTCTCTCTAGGAGTTACCTTTAAGATAAGGGTAGGGGGATGGGCAGTGAGCAGGAGAAAGGAACGTGGGAAGGACTCGTCTGGGTCATATATGATCAAAAAATGTGATTAAATGGATGGCAATCTCAGTCCTATTACTTTTGACCCAAACTGTGAGATTTGTAAGATAATGGCCAGAGTCCCTAATTGTGTCCTCTGGCTCCTGCAGAGAAAGGAGATCTACACGGGAAGCCTGCCTCTTCCTTTTTCAGGTGGAGAGGAGTAGGAACTTCAGGAGAAACAAGTAGCAGGGAGCTTAGGCTGGAGCTGGAGATGGTTGGTAGTGACGGTGGAAGCAGGATGTGGGGTGGGCAAAGGACCAACCTACAGGGAAAGTTATAGTTCTAGACTAATTCCAGCTCTAGGGATGGGGCACTGGGAGCCAAGCCTTGTAATTAATAGGAGATGATAAAAGTGTCCTGGTTGTTGGAGCAAGTAGATGACTTGAAAGGGTTTAAAAAATAACTAAAGAAGCAGGTAATGAATGATATCTGAATCTGTGAGATGACGACTGATGATATATAACATATACCTACCAGAGGTAACCTAAATATTTAATATTGTGAATCTATAAATATTTAACTGCTTTCAAATATTTAGCTACTGAAATTGCCTCTCTAAAAAAATGAGATTTTCTGAATAGAGGGCCATTTTTCTCAAGGCCAAATGTAATCTAAGCAATTCATTTAAAATTCATTTTTGACAACTTCCCATTCATCACAAAATACAGCCCATCATTATATGTTGGCTTCTCTTCTGATACACTGTTCAGATGGAGTGTAATAAAAGCCCTGATCTGGCCATCTTTCACCACCCAGGATGTCAGAAAACTTCTGGTTTCTTGACATTTATAGAGAGAATTCTTCCCTTGCTTTCCCAACAGGAGTCTTGTAAGACTGCCTTATGGGCAAAATTGTGCCCCAATATAGAAAATATATGCACTTAGAAAATTGTCAACAACAGCAACAACAAAATAATGGGAGATGGGTGCTTGTGAAAGGGGAGGTGGGAAGGAAAATCTCCAAAACCTTTGGCTATGACATATTCTGAGGCAGATTCATGCTAGGACAGAATTTGCATGGAGGAAATGGAAGACAGGGAACTTAATTCTCTCTAAATCATTTGAGCCCACATGTCCAGGAAAACTTTGCATGCCCCAGGGCTCAGGTTCCCCAGTCTACTGCTCTCCATATGCTTTTGTCTCAAATTCTTTGCATTTGAGGGCATTCCTTTATCTCTCAACACCTTTCCTGCCTTCAAATTTAAGGGGAGACCTTTTACAAAGGCCTCAAACAAATGCAAGGGCCTAGGTGAGCCCCCACCTGCCTCTGTTAACTCAACTACCATTGCCTACACCTTTTGTATTAGTAAGGTTCCTCAGAGAAACAGAACTGAATGGATGTAAGTAAGTATAAGATTTTTATTATAGGAATTGGTTCATGATATTATGGAGGATGATAAGCCCTACAATCTGGCTTCTGCAAGCTGAATAACCAGGAAAGCTGATGGGATAAGTCCAAGTCGAAAGGCCCAAGAGTTCTGATCTGAGTCCAAAGGCCTAAGTATCCAGGAGAGCTAATGTGCAATGTCCCAAGGCGGGCAGGAGAAGACGGATGTCTCAGCTCAAGCAGAGGGCCAAGTTTGCTCTTTCTCCACCTTTTTGCTCTACTCAACCCCTCGTAGGATTGGATGATGCCCACCTGCATTGGAGGTGATCTTTACTCAGTCTACCAATTGAAATACTAATCTCTTTCAGAAATATCCTCACAGACACACTCAGCAATAATGTTTCACCAGTCATCTGGGCCCAGTCAAGTTGACACATAGAAAGTAATCATTATACTGTTAATAGCCTCACCTCTGTTCCCATCACAGCCTTCTTGATTTCCAAACTGCTCTTGTGTGCCTGAAGCACTTCAAGCCATGTTGCTTGATCAACAGTACCACATACAGACTTGGGTTCTGTCTGCTGCCTTAGAGAGGCTCAGGGAATTTGTGCCCTTTGAAGACATGGACACAGGTGTATTGGCAAAGAGAGATTTCTAATAACATTGGCAGTAATAATATTAACAACTAATAGCTGTTGAGTTCCAGCTGGGTGCAGTGTTCTTCACATACCTCATCTTAAATCCCACAACAACCATGAAGGTAAATAGGATTATTTATACAGGGTCTAGCAGAAGTAACAACAGCTTGAGTATTGTGGGTAGGGCATGTGAATGTCTTGCACAAGATGGATAGCAATTTGAACATTTCACCTAAAATGTCATATGATGTGCTTGAGTGTGATATTGTTATGTTATAGAAATCCATGCTTATGATTTTGTAAGAAGAGATTTTGTAATAAATAGGGGGAGTTATCTTCACTAGACCCTGTATTTTACCTTTGAGGCTACTAGATTCTAAAACCCATGCTCTCCCCTTTGCCACACAGAGAGATGTTGATTCACTGTCTTTGAAAAGGAGAGAGGCTGAAGATAGTCTAACACAGAATAATAGTAATCACATGAACTGACAATCCTGGAGCTCTTGCAGGTACCTGGCCCTCTTCTAAAGGTTTTATAGGTGTGACCTCATTTCATCCTCATGGCAACCCTATGGAGTGCTGTGCTATTATAACCGAGCAGACAAGGGCCATCCACAGGGCACCTTGGTGAATGACCCAACAATTAATGCTGGAAGAAACAGGTTTTTATTTACAATGTTCTGCCGTTGGGAAGTGCTCAGAGCACTAATGCTCAGAGCCCTCTTTTCCTACAAGATCCAGCACTTCCCTTATTCCCCAAGAGGCTATAAGCCAAAACCAAGTCCAATAGTTCCCCATTTCCTTAAGTCAGTTGCAAGAACGGTTCTCCAGTCTCTCTGGAAGGTATCAAAGTCATCATCCTCATGTAATAGCTCTCTCTTTCAGGGTCTGGGGTATGTTGTCATCAGCCTCCATGTTATAGTCCAAGAATACATGTGCTGTGCTACACTGGATTATGGTGAAGTCCAGGAAGGGCACAAGTGTCCAGATAGAGTCCAGGTTTGCATGGCAGCAGGTCAGCGTCTTGCAAGGTAGTCCTCAGTGGCTTTGGAGTTGGCATGATTAAAGCAGCATGCCTACTTTCTTGCTAGCCTATGATGGACCAACCCCTATAGCCTGCGCGGCTCTTATCTCACTACTGGCAGCCTGCTAGAATCTATCCTCACTACCACCTACATCTTTGCTCTTCTTCCTGCATGGCTGCACACCCTTAATTTTAATCCTGACCCAGACCCTCCTCCCACTATGAGCTACATTTGCCAGTTTTCTGTATAGTTTACATCCTCTTAGCTGCCATCCCCAGTCAGGGCAAGAGTGACTCAATGATCCAGGAGGAACCACCCCTCCCTTGGCTAAGTCATGAGTTAGGATACAATCTGAAAGTCATGTCTACCTTTCCCCATGATGGTAGCACAGCTGTTAACACAGCTATTAAACTAGCTATCAAGTTGCCGTTGTAATGCAAAGTACCTTAGCCCTATCATCTGCTGTCCCCCATCCTCCAACTAAGGTTTGTGGAGACTTTGGGGACCCTTCAGTCTGCACCCTGCTTCATCAGCATTATGTCTACCTATCAGCTGAGACACAGAGAAGGTAGATGGTTTGCTTAAGGTCATGCTAGAAGTGAGTGTTGGAGTTGGGGCCAAGCCCTGGGCTTTTAGTGTTGATGGGTAGCAAAGGGCCAGTCCTCTGGGGATAGTGGTGGTTCAGGCTTGAGTAGAGGGAGTGGGGTAGGGCACTCCTCATGAGATGCTCTTTAAGTGGAGACACTATGTCACACAGGGCTGCAGCCACACACATTGTCCTTAGCAAAATCACAGCTCAGTCACTCACAATAGCAATGGATGTGAGTTTGAGGAAAAAACACAAAGATGGGAACAGATGCCATGAGGAGCTGTGGCTGCCTGGGCCTTGCAAACACAGTCAGCTCCCAGACTATATTTCTGGCCTCATTTGCCACCATCCTAAATTGTAGGTCACAGGAATCAGCTTGCTGTTTACTCTTATAGCTCTCTATCCTGACCTAAGTCTCAAAATCCTGTTTCCCCTTTCCTCCCAATCCTCAAGGCCAATTTAAAATTATTTCCTCTAATTTGACAGTGTGTGTTAGATGCAAACTATTTGTGTCTTTGGACTTAGCAATTTCACTTTTAGGATTTTAAACTAGAAATAAGACTCATATGAGGATTCAAAGATCTAAGTTCAAGGATGTTCACTACAACTTTGAAATGTCAAGAAGTGCAAACAACTTATTTGTCCATTCATAGGTGAGAGTGAAATAAATTATGATCATTCCTCACAATCAGTTACCATGAAGACAATGATACTGATATAGCACAGAAAGATGTTTAAGATATATGGTTAAGTGAAAAGAACAGGTTGTAAATCAATATGGGTTATATGAACAAATTTTCTTAAAAATAAAAATAAGAAGAAATAAAAGCACAGGCATAGGAAAAGTTTAGAAATACAGTAAAGTATTGATAACATAAATTACCTTTGGAGGATAAGATTATAAAGGACTTTCTCCTTCTTTAATGTTTGTGTAATATTTGATTTTTTAAATTTTTACAAAAGGCAAAAACTTTACTTCCCTTGAGCATCTCCATGTCAGTCCCTCAGAGCATTGCTTGTATCTTTTAAGTCCTTGTTTCAATCTTGGTTGTTTAACATATTAATATTTCCTTTTGAACCATGAACTCCTTGAATCCAAGGTTTGTGTCATTTGTTTTGGTAGGAGGTTGGGCCACATTAAATTGCCAATATCTAACCCTTTTTGGCCTACAAAAACAGCAGGTCCACAGCATCCAGTCTGCTGTCTCCTCAGTGCTCAGCACAGCACCAGGTGTTTGGCTGAACTGACTTGATATGACTTCTCACTGGCATTTTTTCATGTTTTCTCGCATGCATATCCTTAAATTTATTCAGAGTGTTAACATGATTTGCGGGATAATTTATACTCACATTTTGTAAATATAGTTCAGGTGTGTGTATAATCGGACCGCTATCGATATGTTTGTGCAGGGAGAAAGAGATTGAAAGTGAAACTTCAAGATAAATCCTAGTAGCACTAAAGCCTCTGACTGTGAGGAAAGAATAGGCAAACTCTAATTCTTTCTGCGTCTTGATTTCTTTTTAAGACTTGTCAGCTAAAGAGATTGAGGAGGCTTGAACCAAGGCCAATGTGATTTTTCCACCCAGAGCAAGCTTTCCAACTGCCTGGCTCCAAGAGAAGGCGACAGCAGCAGTTGGATGGGGGTAGTATTTACCAGTGAGCTTCTTTAAAGACAGCCCACTGGTCTGGAGGGGTTGCCTGAGTTTCTTGGTTAAGGATTTGTCTTTTCCTCGTTACTAATAGTTATGATATTAGATTCCCCAGTGACTGGTCTCTGATCTCAAATTTTCCATGGGCTCAGACAAGAGTTCTCTTTATGAACCTAACAAAATATTTCAGGTGGTCAGTTTGCTATTGGAAATAGTAAAATTAAATACAAACTTGGGAATAGAGAAGGGAACTCTCTGTTTTAAAGATTAGATTGCCATTCACCTTTCTCCTTTCATCTTTGGGAAGAAAGACTGAGACACAGGCACCCACGGATCTGAGGGATGACAGGGAGGGACGCACAGAGGGTTCCCACCAGCCAGGCCTGGGCAGGGCCTGTCTCTACACTGCTTCTGGCAGGAGGCCAGCCTTGCTTCACCTGTGACTGTGGGGTAAAGCTTAGAAATGGAATGGTCGATTCAGCCCTGAACAGGCATAGTAAATTATTTTTATTATTTTTATTTTTTGAACAGGAACTTAAAATCTTTTTGGGGGTAAATTGGCATACAACTTTATATATATTTCACATACACAACACTGTAATTCAATATTTATGTATACTACATAGTAGTCACAACTAAGTCTAGTTATCATCTATCACCATACAATTGATCCTCCTCACCTATTTCACCCTCCACCCAATCCCTTTCCCCTTTGGTAACTACCAATCTGTTCTCTGTATCTATCTATTTATTTATTTTTATTAGATTTCACATATAAGTGAAATCATACAATATTTGTCTTTTTTGACTTAGTTCAATTAGCATAAAACCCTCAAGATCCATCAATATTGTCGTAAATGGCAAGATTTTCTTCTTATTAATGGCTGAGTAGTATTTTAAATATTTACACACACACACACACACACACACACACACATCTTCTTTATTCATTCTTCCATGATGGGAACTTAGGTTGTTTTGACATTTTGGCTGTTGTAAATAATGCTGCAGTGAACATAAGGGTGCACATATCTGTTCAAATTAGTGTTTTTGTATTTTTAGAATAAATACAGAGAAGTGTTTGGTATGTATGTGTTATATGGTAATTATATTGTTAGTTTTTTATTGCATCTCCATAATGTTTTCCATAGTGGCTGCACCAGTTTACATGCCTGCTAACAGCTCAGGAGGGCTCCCTGTCCTCTGTGCAGGCACTTATCTCTTGTCTTTTTGACGATGGCCTTTCTGGCAGGCGTAAGGTGATACCTCATTGTGGTTTTGATTTGCATTTTTCTGATAATTGCAGTTGTTGAGCATCTTTTCAGATGCTTGTTGGCTATCCACATGTCTTCTTTGAAAAAATATCTATTCATGTCCTCTGTCTGTTTGTAAATTGGGTTGTTTGTTTTTGTTGTTGAATTGTGTGAATTCTTTATATATTTTGGTTATTGACCCCTTATCAGATGTATGATTTGCAAATATCTCTTCTCATTCAATAGGCTGATTTTTTTTTGTTTTGTGGATGGTTTCCTATGTTTTGCAGAGCTTTTTTTTGACACAGTATCACTTGTTTATGTTTGCTTTTGTTTTGCTTGTCAACAGAGTGATATCCAAAAAAAAAAAAAAGACTTAGACCAGGGTCAAGGAACTTACTGCCTATGTTTTCTTCTAGGAATTTTATGATTCCAGGTCACACATTCAAGTCTTTAATCCACTTTCAGTTATTTTTTGTGTTGTGTTTGATGTAAGACAGTGGTCCAGTTTTAATCTTTTGCATGTGGCTGTCCAGCTTTTCCAGCACCATTTATTGAAGAGACTGTCCTTTCCCCAATATCATCATAAGTTCTTTTTAAATAAGAATCAGACAGAGTACATTAGAACATTGGAACCAGAAGGAATCCCCAAAGACCTGCAGGACATTTTTAGGTATTCATAAATAAGGCTGGAGGTGTTCCATGGTTATGTAAATTTGGGGAATAAAGGAGGTAGCAGCTGCTGCTGGCACCCCACTTCAGCTCCAGACTAATTCTTCGCAGCCTGAGTCTGTCATCTCTGACTAAAGCCCTTCCTGAAGCCACAGACGCCCAGTCTGTTCTTACATAATAGGCCAAGGGTGCTTGGGCCTTGCCACCCACCCTGAACAGTCCATAACTATGACTGCTGAGAGTTGATGTATACTAAATACCCCAGCCATCTCGCCCCTCAGGTGGGATAACTGAGCCCTATACTCTACACTGGTTCCTGTAATTTCCCCAGTGGGATCAAGCTCTAGCCACCCCCAGTTTAATAAAGCACCCTTCAAAGCTGCTTTCTCTCCCCTGTCTTCCTTCCCAATTTCCTTACTATATTTCCCTCCACTTCCCACATCAACTACTTGCTGTCAAATCCTTGCCTCAGCATCTGCTTTGGGAGCCCAAAATAAGAGCTGGGTAAAGAAAAATGAACAGATTTACCACAGAACTTTCCAGAGACTTTAACATGCTAATGTACTTTGCAAGAGATATACTCTATAGCATTTCACAAATATTCCACTATAAAACCATAGCTCCCTTTCCCATAGACATATCCTGAGACCAGTATTCCAAGCAAAATATTTTGGGAGACATTCTCTTTATTTTACTGATAAGAATGTTGTCAATCTCTACATTTTACTGGCAAGAGGACTAATCGCAGGAAGGGCAAGGATTTGTCTCAAATTTCACAGTCAGCAGTGGCAGAATTACCCTCAGAATCTAGGTTTCCTCTTCTGTTGTCACTATACAGTTTTACAACTGTACATCATTCCAGATAAGCACGACATTAGAGTTCTGAGGTCAAAGAACATGGAATTGAGACTTAGGTCTCAGGAGATGTGTCTGGTCTCCATCACCAGCCAGCTGTGCCTCTCTGCTTAGTCATTTACAGTAATCCTTGCTCTTACTTTCTTACTATATGAAACCAGAGAGTTAGGTTAGATGACTCTTCATTGTGGCAAAATATATACAACATAAAATTTACCATTTTAACTACTTTTAGTTGTACAATTCAGTGGCATTAAGTACATTCACATTATTTGCAACCACTACCATCATCCAACTTTTCCATCTTCCCAAACTGAAACTCGATACTCATTAAACACTCACTTCTCTTTCCCTTACACTTCTTTTCCTGGCAACCACCCTCCTACTTTTTATCTCTATGAATTTGACTACTCTAGGTAGCTTATATAAGTAGAAGCATATAGTTTTTGTGACTGGCTTATTTGACTTAGCATAATGTTCTCAAAGCTTATTCATGTTGTAGAATACTGCAGACTTTCTTCTATTTTTAAGGGTGAATTATATTCCAATGTATGTATATATCACATTTTTCTTATCTATTCACCCACTGATGGACACTTGGGTTGTTTCCTCATTTTAGGTATTGTGAATAATGCTGCTACAAACACAAATGTACAATAGCTGTTTATGTTTTTGCCTTCAGTTATTTTGGGTATATACCCAGAAGTGGAATTGCTAGGTCATATGGTAATTCTATTTTGAATTTTGTGAGGAACTGCCATACTTTTTCCCACAGCAGTTGTACTATTTAATATTCCTACCAACAGTACACAAGCGTTCCAGTTTCTTCACATCCTCATCAATATTTGTTGTTTTCTGGTTTTCTTGATAGTAGATAGTATCTTATGGTAGCTTTGATTTGCATTTCTCTAATGATTAGTGATGTTGAACATCTTTTTATATGTTTATTAGCTATTCATATAGTTTTAAAAAATTCAAGTTCTTTGCCCATTTTTGAATTGCATTGTTTGTCTAGTTGTTGAGTTTTAGTTTACTAGATACTCTGAATATGAATTTCTTATCAGATATATAACTTGCAAATATTTTTCATATTCTGTTGGCTGCCTTTACACTCTGTTGATAGCATCTTTTAATGAGCAAAACTTTTAAATTTTGATGAAGTCTAACTTGTCTATTTGTTTCTTACCTGTGTTGCTGTCATATCTAAGAAATTATTGCCAAATTCAATATCATGAAACTTTTGCCTTATTTTTAAAGAGTTTTATAGTTTTAGGTCTTACAGTTAGGTCTTTGATCCATTCTAATTTTTACAAATGGTAGGGGTTCAACTTTTGTATGTGGATATCCAGTTTTCCTACCATTTGTTGAAAAGATTGTCTTTTCCCCACTGTCTTTTCACAAGTCTTGATAAATCTGTCAAAAATTATTTGACCACACATGCAGAGGTTTATTTCTGGGCTCTTTATTCTATTCTATTGGTTTATTGGCTAGTCTTTATGCCAGTACCAGACTATTTTGATTACTGTAATTTTGTAGAAAGTTTTGCAGTCAGAAGTTTGAGTCCTTCAGTTTTGTTCTTATTTTTCAAGATTGTTTTGGTTGTTCAGGATCCCTTGAGATTCCATGTGAATTTTAGAGTGGGCTTTGCTAGTTCTGTGAAAAACAGTCATTGATATTTTGTTAGCGATTTCATGGAAACTCTAGAGTGCTCTGGGTAGTACTGACATTTTAACAATATTAAGTTTTCCAATTATGAATATAGAATGTGTTTCTATTTATTTTATGTCTTCTTTAATTTCTTTTAGCAGTATTTTGTAGTTTTTATTGTACAGTTCTTTTGCCTCCATGGTTAATTCTTAAGTACTTTATTATTTTTGTGGTTATTATAAATGGAATTGTTTTTGTAATTTTCGTATTAGATTGTTAATTGTTGGTATATAGAAATGCAGCTGAATTTTGTGTGTTGACTCTGAATCTTGCTATTTTTTAATTCATTTATTAGTTCTAATAGTTTTTTTGTGGAATCTTCAGAATTTTCTCTCTATATATAACATTTCATCTACGAACAGAAAATTTTACTTTTTTCTTTTTAGAGTTAAAAAAAAATTTTCATCCTCACCCAAGGACACTTTTTATTGCTTTCAGAGAGAGAGGAAGGGCGAGGGTAAAGGAGAGAGAGAGAGATGAGAAACATTGATTTGTTGCCTCCATATGTGCCCCAACTGGGGACTGATCTGCAACTTTTCAACTTTTCAGTTTATGGGCTATGATCTAACCAACTGAGCCACATTGACCTGGGGAATTTTACCTCTTCCTTTGTAATTTGAATGCCTTTTTTTCTTTTTATTGCCTAATTGCTATGTTTAGAATTTCTAGTACTGTATTTAATAGAAGTAGTGAAAGCAGTCATTGTTACTTTGATTTTTAAAGGAAAAGCTTTCAGTTTTCACCATGGAGTATGATATTGACTGTGAGTTTTTCATACATGGCTTTATCTGAGGTAGTTTTCTTCTCTTACTCATTTGTTGAGTATTTCTTCAATCATGAATGGGTGTTGAATTTTGTGAAATATATTTTTCTGCATCAGTTGAGATGATCAGGTGATTATTTCCTTTAATTCAATTAATAGGTATATTACATTGATTTTTTTTAAGGTTAAACCACCATTGAATTCTAAAAATAAATTCCACTTGGTCATGATACATAGTCCTTTTAATATGCTGCTGAATTTGATTTGCTAGTATTTTGTTGAAGATTATGCAGCAATGCTCATAAGTGATATTAGTCTATATAGTTTTCTTTTTTTGTGGTGTCTTTGGTTTTGGAATCAAGGTAATGTATTCACAGAATACATTAGGAAGTGTACTCACTTCTTCAATTTTTTAAAAGAAATTGGAATGTACTGGTATTAGTTTTTTTTTAAATGTTTGATAAAATTCACAGTGAAGCCATGAGATTCAGGACTTTGATTTGTCAGGATATTTTTTTTAAATTGTAAGTTCAATTTACTTACTAGCTATAGGTACAGTCAGATTTTCTGTTTCTTCATCATTTAATCTAAGTAGGTTTTATGTTTATAAGAATTTGTCAATTGAATCTGGGTTATCAAGGTTTTTTGGCATACAATTGCTAATACTCTTTTATAATTCTTTTGTTTCTGTAGAATCAGTGGTAATATTCGCATACTTTGCATGATGTCTATATTTAAAATCTATTGAGACTTAATTTGTGGTCTAAAATATTCCGCATGCTCTTGAGAAGAATGTATGCTGCTTTTGTTGGGTGCAGTGTTTTGTTAGATTCAGTTGGTTTATTGTGATAAGTCCTCTATTTCCTCATTGGAGTGCCATCTGATAGTTCTATCCATTACAGAGACTGGTGTATTGAAGTCTTTATTATTGTAGTACTTTCTCCCTTCAATTCTGTCAGTTTTTGCTTTATATATTTTGCCAATCTGTCATTTAGCATATAAATGTTTATAACTGTTACATATTCTTGCTGTATTGAAGCTTTTATTAATACATAATGCTTTTGTCTTGTAACTTTTTTGATTTAAAGTCTCTTTTGTTTGATACTGATACAGCCACCCCTGCTCTCTTTTGGCTGCTCTCTGCATGGAATATCTTTTTCCATTCTTTCACTTTCAAACTGTTTGTGTCTTTGATTCTCCAGTGAGTCTTTATAGACAGCATATAGTTGAATTGTGTATTTTATTTTTATCCATTCTGCAGTCTCTTATCTTTTGACTAGAGAGTTTAACCCATTTGCAGTTAAGGTAATTATTGGTAAGGAAGAACTTACTTCTGTCATTGTGCTATTTGTTTTCTATATACTCTATAGATTTTTTCTGTCATTTCATGCATTGCTATCTTATTTTTTATTAGTATCTTCTTTTGTGTTTAGCTGATTTTTTTGTTGTAAAATGTTTAATTCCCTCTCTTACTTCCTTTTGTGTATAATCTATAGCTATTTTTTTGTGGTTACCATGAGGATTTCATTTAACATTATATGGTTATAACACTCTAATATGAATTTATACCACCTTAACTTCTATAATATACAAAAAGCTGATACTTTATGGCTGTATTCCCACCCTTTTCAGTTGTTGATATCACAAAATTACATCTCTATACCTTGTGTACCCCTGAATATTAACTAATAATTCTTTTAAATGAATTAGTCTCTTAAATTATATGGGAAAATAAGAATTGAAGTTACAAACCAAAATTAAATTAATATTAGCTTTTTTAAAGATTAATAATGTTTTTCTTTACATAAACCAGTCCACTAAATTATGCAGAAAACAAAAAGTGCAGTTGCAAACCATTGTTAAATAATACTAGCTTTTATAATCACTGGTGTATTTATCTTTATTGAGATTTTTATTTCTCCATCTGGTTTTGAGTTACTGTCTAGTGTTCTTTCATTTTATCTTGAAGGACTTCTTTAAGCATTTCTTGCAGAGAAAGTCTAGTGGTAATAAAGTCTCTCAGTTTTTATTAATCTGGGAATGTCTTCACTTTTCCCTCACTTTTGAAGGGCCACTTTGCTGGATACAGAATTCTAAGTTGACAGGTTTTTTTGTTTGTTTGTTTTTTAGTACTTAGAATATATTGGTTCATAGACTTATGGCTTCCAAAGTTTCTGATGAGAAATGTGCTGATAATTCTATTGAAGATCATTTGTATGTGATGATTTTCTTCTCTCCTGCTGTTTTCAAGATTATTTCTTTGTCTTTGTTTTTTGGAAGTTTGATTATGTGTCTCAGTGTGGGTCTCTTTTGAGTTCATCTTGGAGTTTGTTCAGTTTCCTGGCTTATATTCATATCTTGCATCAAATTTAAGAAGTTTTTAGTCATTATTTCTTCATATATTTTCTCTGCCCCTTTCTCTCTTCACCTTCTGTAGCCTCCACAATGTATATGCTGATCTGCTCAACGACATCCCATTGGTCCCTCAGGCACTGTTCACTTTTCTTTAGTCCTTTTCTTTTTGTTCCTCAGCTTTGAAAATGACTATTGTCCTATTCTAAGCCCTCTAGTAAATTTTTCATTTCACTTGTACCAGCTTCAGACTTTCCTTTTGGTTTCTTTTTAGCTTTTCTTTTCTTTATTGATATATTTTCATTTTATTCATACATTATTTTCTTG
This sequence comes from Phyllostomus discolor, assembly GCF_004126475.2. Lineage (NCBI taxonomy): Eukaryota > Metazoa > Chordata > Mammalia > Chiroptera > Phyllostomidae > Phyllostomus > Phyllostomus discolor. The sequence goes on along the minus strand of NC_040913.2, from coordinate 41,787,594 downwards.
ACTTCATTAACATCTTCCTTTAGATCTTTGAGCAACTTGAAGACAATTGCTTAAAAATCTTTGTCTAGTGTATCTGCTACCAGGTCTGTTTAAGAAACAATCTGTGTTGATTTTTTTCTCCTTTGAATGGGTCATATATTCTTGTTATTTTTTATGTGTGCATGGTGACTTTTTGATGAAAACTAGACATTTGGATCTAATAATGTGGTAACTCTAAAAATCAGATTCTCTCCTTCCCCTAGGGTTTGCTGCTTTTTGTTATTTATTTATTTATTTATTTAGATTATTCTAGGCTTTCTCTGTGCTGATGATCAGTCTGAGGTATAAACTTAAAACTTCTCAGGTTTTTTTCTGAGAATTTCCCTGGGCATAATTGCTTACTTTTTAATTTTTCCCCATATGAACTTTTTTTTAATGGCCTAGTCTTTAATATTTGGCTTCCACGTGGTGAAAAAGAGGAAAACAAGGAAGGGAAAACATTGCTTCTCTAAATCACTTGGCTGTCACTTTAATTGGAGGGGGAGGTGCAACAAAAATGGCTTCTGCTGCTGTGTCTGCACTTGTGAGTTCAGAAACATCAATAGCACAGTGGTCATAGCACAGATCCCTCATATTTGGAGGACAGGGTCCTTCTTGCCAACCCTGGCTCCAATAACTATGTGCAATGGCTCCAGGAATATACACATAGCTACCTTCTGTGTGGCTGGAGTTAGGGGATGGATAGCTGCTAAGAGCTGAAATTGACTAAAATTAACTGCAATTTACTATCAAAATTTGCCCCTGTATATGTTGCAAGCCTTTAATAGCTTCCAGAGTTCCAAAATAGTTACATCAGACAGATTCTGCCAGTGTAACTACTGTCATGGAGACACAAATTGCTTGTGCTTCCTATACTATCATCATCCCAGAATCCTGTATTTTAATTTTTTGAGGAATTTCCATGTTTCTATAGAGGATATACCATTTTACAATCCTGGCAATGTACAAGTGTTCTCATTTCTCCACATTTTTGCCAAGACTTCTTGTTTTCTGTTTTTGTTTGTTTAAAATATCTGTCCTAATAGGTGTGAAGTAGTATCTCATTATTATGGTTTGATTTGCATTTTCCTAATGATTAGTGATACTCAAAAGGTTTTTAATGTGCTTATTGGCCACCTATGTATTTTTTTGAGAAATGTTTATTCAAGTTTTGCTTATTTTAAAATTGTTTTTGTTGTTGAGTTGTAGGAGATTTTAAAAATATAGTCGGGATACTAATCCTTGTTACCTGAAATTTTTAAAAGTTTCTTCATGTTTTAACATTTATACATCTTAAAACCACATAAAAACAACACCAGCTGCTAACTCAATAAATTTACACTCTATCATAGATAGCTTAGAAACTAGCTACTTTAAAACGTGGCATCAACATCACCTGGGAGAATCAGTATCACCTGGGAGCTTGTTAGAAATTCAGAATCTTGGGCCTTACTCCAGATATTCTGAGTCAGAATCTGCATTTGAACGAGATCTCCAGGTGATGGAAGCTTGAAAACCACTGCTCTAAAACACAGTATAGCTGTGTAAGATAAATCAAGCATTTTCTTGGTCAACGTTTTATTCCAGAGTGATCCCATCCTGGCATTATTGGCCTATCTGCTATTAAAAATCCAGACCAGCCCTGGCTGGGTGGCTCAGTTCTCTTGTACACCAAAAGGTTGTGGGTTTGATCCCTTGTCAGGGCACACGCCTAGGCTGCAGATTCGTTCCCCAGTTGAGGTGTGTACAGAACAAAGGCAGCCGATCAATATTTCTCTCTTTTGCTCCTTCTCTCTATAAAATCAACAAATATATCCTTGAATGAGGAAAAAACAAACAAAAAAAACAAGGCCAAATTATGCAGCTCTGATGGCAATGTCACGAGTTTACAAAACTTCCTAATTTTGACATGTTGAGATGGGTGTTTCTCTCCAGGGTTGAATCATATTAACCCATATGCCTACATCCTTTTCTATCTATTTCTCTTCTTCTCCTTTCTCTGTGTACCAAAAATAAATGTAGCCAGTGGCAGTACCTTCTGTTTCTTTTCAGAAAAAAAAGGAACAGATTCTCACACTGGTTTTCAGAGGCCCATCTGACACTGTTTTATTTCTTAGCTGCTCTGCGTAAATTGCTTGTAGGCAATTCTCTTCTTAGTCTCCAACTGGGGCTTTGTGCAGCTGAAGTGGTTGTTATCTCAGCAAGTTAGTGACATCAATCCATCCCTTCTCCTGTGGGATCGTGTGGCTTTAATGAGAATATTCCCCAAGTGTTTACTTCTGAGCTGCTGGGGCGGGTGTAGTAGCCAAGGGTGAGACCTCTGCACAAGGAACCTTTGAGTCAATGAGACTTTTCCCTGACACCTGTATCCTACACACTTTATCTGATCATTAGTGTTGAAAAATACCTTTGGCTCCAGTAGATTTCTGGAAATGACAATAATGAACACGATACCCATCCTAATGGACATGTTCACCTTGAACATGGACTGGCTGCTGATTATTATGTTCCCTCATGGTGAATCTTGTTTTAATGGCTTACTGAACTCCCACTTACTCAGTCTAAGTTGTACTGGGTTGGCCAAAAAGTCAATTTAGTTTTTTCTATAAAATAAAAGGCACATTTTTCATTTCTACCAATGACTTTATTGATTTGGATATTTTGAGCATGTTGGCTATCTCCTGCTATTGGCTTCTAGTGAGTAGAGGCCAGGGGTGCTGCTAAACACCTTCCAGTGCATCAGACAGCCACACAGCAAAGAACTATTTGGCCAAGATATCAATAGTACCAAGAAACTTTGCAAACCACTTTTTACACATTCGATTAGTTACAACACCTTCTTCATATACTGCACAAATCTTTTTCTGTATTTCAGTTGCATTTTAACCTTTCTTGAAATAATAAAGCATAATATGCTGAAAATGTTGTGTATATTCTTCCATCTTCAATACTAAAATGCCTGCACAAAAATTCACCAATTTTGATATTTTTAAATGTATGCTGATAAGACAGCTGTCACAATATAATCTAATAAATTGTTTCAAATGAAGTTAAAGACAAGTCAGTACTACTAGAGCCACTGTACAGAAAAAATGTAATGGACTTTTTGGCCAACCCAGTATTTTAGTGATGAAAACATTATCTTTGTTTATACATGTTTCTGTAACATATGCATATAACACATTGGTAGAAGCTTGAAACTAAAATACACAGTTAGTTTCTCACCACTACTTAGCAGCAGGAAATCTGAAAGGAAGGAGGTAGGAGACAGGTACCTTTTTGTGAAACTGATGCTTGGTATTAGTCAAAAATCTCAGTCTATTCCCTGGTGATGCCTCTCACAAAGGTGCTGCAGGAGGGGGCAATGATGGTGTATGCAGAGGATCTTGTGTTTTACCAGCAACCATTTCCCTCCCTTTGATTAGTCCAAGTCCATTGCAATTATTCTATTCCCCCGATAGTAATTTGTTCTGGAATGGCAGGTGATGAAATGATGCATGCAGTGATGTCTGGGGTGGTGTGCAGGTGGGGATATTCTGGGAGAGGTTTTCTTGTTCTATGGAAAGATGGTTTTTCATTCTTCCTTTGATATTGTCATATCTGGAGATGATGCCTGGAAGTCCTGCTGCCATATTGCTATGAGCCTGAGGATGATGCTAGTACTTAGAACAGCAGAGCAGAGGGATGGAACCACCTGGGATCTTGATTATATGGCCACTCGGCTTAGATCAACAAACTCTGAGATCCTGACCTGTGTGGCTTTCAGTTTTGTGGGACAGTGAATTTGCTCGTTGTCTAATTTAGCTTCAGTCAGGTTTTTTGTTTCCTGCAACCAAAACCATTTGAACAGATACAGAGGGAAAATATGGACAGTTTTCCCATACTTAGTGTTTTGGGTTTATTTAGTTTGCAGTGTTGCAAGTTATGGAATAAAAGAGACCCATATTTCATAATGTAAAAACACCTTCCAGTGCTGAATATAAATTAAATATAATTTTTAAGAATAAATGGTAATGGATGGAGACTTGACTTGGGGTGGTGAACACATAATACCATGTACAGGTGATGTGCTGTGGAATTGTGAACCTGATACTTGTATGGCTTTGCAAACCAGAATCAGTCCAATAAATTCAATAAAAAGAAAAAAATGTAATCTTTACTTATACTTTAGGCTGCCAACCCCATGATATTTCTTCACTACACAGATGATCACCAGCCAGCTGTTTTATTTCCACTGAACTACGCACTTTTGGGGTACAGAGGAGTAGCTTTGTGTCCAGCACCTCCCTTCTCAGTCTGTTCCCTTTGAACTTAGTTGTGGGAACACCCAGGCACAACTCTAATGAGATTTAAGGATGACAATAATCACAACATATGTTTCAATTCCATTAATTTGGAGGGTAAGATAAAATGGATTTATAAAGGAAATTTAAAGGAAATTTAAAATTATATTTAAATTTTAAATTACATACATTTAAACTGACATTTAAAATAAAATTTTAGTTATTTTCTGAATAGTTGATTCATGTGTTTGGTGCCCAATTCAAAGGTACAGAGAGATGTGCAGTGAAAAGAAAGCCTCCCTCTTTTCCCTGGCTTCAGCCACCCAGTCCCCCCTCCTGGAGGCAATCCCTATTGCTGGTAATGAAAGGAAACCTATCTCCCTAATTCACTCAGGCGGTTCAACCTAGGACAGGAGCCTGCTGATACATATGATATTCTGAAAAGTTGGAAACGGCCCTTGGCTGAGACTCACTAAGATTGTGCTCTGGTCCTGACCTTGAGGGAAAGGCTGAGCCCCTGACCTTGATGAGGTTGTCTGGGTTTTCTTTATGAAATGTGGACTAATAATGCCTACTCTACTCTTCTTAAACTTCAGATGAGATATAACAGTAAAGGTTCTCTAGAAAGATGAAAACACAAGAGCAGCTGATTACAGGCAAATAGTTTACCCTACTGGCATCCAAAAATGAGATAAATATTTTTTCATTTATTTTAAATTCTGTTTAATGCTTCAACAATTCCTTCATGAACTAAAATATAAATATAAAATAAAGCATCAGGAACCTGTTGTCAATGGATTCTTACTACTTGCCTCCACTATTTTTGACCCCTTCTGAGGTACAGGAAGCTTTAGAATTTGGGCAGGTTTTTTTTCTTCAATTTTAGTCATTGAGTACTTTTGTTGTCACCTTAGTGCAGGGGTAAAGAATGGAAAAGGAGGGCCTGGTTTATAACGTTCTGGGTGGTACCGTGTCCTGTAATACATGGTAGTGGTGGTGGGTCAACCCACCCAGATATCTGGGGAACCAGATATCTGTTCCCCACCCTTGAGGAGGGGAAGCTACTGCAGTTGGTTTTGTGGTCTTAGGACTTCAGTGTGCAGGTTTGAGTGCCTGGCAGTGAGGTGCTGACACTGAACGGCTAGAGTGAGGGGACAAGGTGGCGGCATCAGGACTCTTCATGCTGGGCCTGAATTGTTACAGTATGAGTGTGGCATCACTGGAGAAGAATTACAACCCAGCCTCTGTTTAAACTGGGGGAACTGGGGAATACGCTGAGCCACAGGCAGAACTGAAGGAGACTGAGTAGGAAAGGACCCGGAGCTGCCAGGGCTTCGCTTATTTCGCTCAATGAGGATGGACTGGTAGGAAAAAGCCAGCTTTGTGAGGGTCCGATGGCAGGCTGCTGTTGCAAGGCGTGCTGTGTTTGTTCTGGCAGGCTCCTAGTAAATCCACGCCAAGCCCCAGCCAGGGCACTGTCAGGTATGAAAGGGCGCTTCACCTTCTGCATGCTGCTTTTCATTAGCCTCCTGGCGCTTGTGGTTCCGAATCTGTTTAGATTTTGAGTCCAGCAGAGACACTGCCCCATTGTGGAAGGCCGCTGTGACTGAGGCACTCTGCTTCTTTTTTATTATTTTATTTTCTGAAAACCAAGAATCTCTGAATTAGCACTCAAAGTTTTGCCCTAGGATTGGGTCAAAATTATGTGGTTACCATGGCAACAGCACCTTTTCCTACCTAAGAATGATTTATTTTTCTCAGATGTAATGCAGTGTTGGCAGCTCCAGCCCCCTCACCTCAGCCCAGGTCTCTGTAAGTAGGTCCCTGTGTGCACAGGCAGTGATTTCTGGAATGGGGGGTGGGGGGGTGCCACTGCCCCTGCTGATAAGTGTCATTCCTGTTACTCCCCACCGTCCCCTGCCAAGGTTTGACCTCAACACAGTATTTGTGAATTTGGCAAAACTGGGCTTTAACAGTTTACCCCTTGCCTTTACATTTTTCCTTTTCCAGTTCAAGTAAATTCAGCAAACTTTTACTGAAGCAGTGGTTGTTGAGTTTGAATTGCAGCTTCAACATTTACTAAGTATATGTCCTCAGGTAACGTTCTGAGTCCACCAGTTTTCTTATCTACAAAATGGAGCAAATTGTAGTACTTTCCTCATTGGACTTCAGGGAGGATTAAACTGGGATTTTGTGAGCAAAGTTTCTGGCACAGTGCCTGCCTGGAATGTAGTAAAAACTCACAAATAAGCTATTAGTTATAATGATGTGTCAGCAGTGCAAGGCTCTTTTAGGCTGAAACAATACAAAAGGCAGCCAGCAGAAACACATGGCTGCAGCCATAGGCTGTAGGCCATTCCAGCCTAAGGGCAGGCATACTTGGCTTCTTCCACACTCGCCCGGCTTTCTGGTTCCTGGGCTATCAGTTGCTCTCAATGTGTTCTGGTATTCCACAGTCTACATGCTTCATCCTGGCTTGACCTGGCGTTGGTAACTGTTGCTCTTTCCAGAATTCAACCTTACATCTGTTTTTTTTTCTTTTCTGATTTAGATTCACTGTTGACAAGATACAATCTCCAAAGCTGAGTTTCTACTGCTCATGCTGTCAGACACGCCTATAAATAAGGTTTTTGTTTTAGGTCTACATGGCCAGCTCAGCACTTTTCCAGCGGAGTCACTAACTCCCTTCTGTCAGACCACCCACTCCCAGTGTGCATGACAGCAGGGCTCACACCAGTGTGTCTGCTGTCTCAGAGAGCTACCTCACCCAGGAATGGCCCCATTCCTACCCTGCAACTGAGTTCTCCCCAACACAAGGCAGACCCTCCCAGCACCCTGGGACCTGACTCCCTTCTTTTCTGATGGATTTCCCATGTAGGTTTGGGTGTGTTTACAGAGCTCCATTCTTCCCCATCCAAGGTTGCCTTCAATTCAACCTGGGAGTGAATCAGATCATACTAGACAAACACCTGAAGGAGAGACACCTGAAGGACCAGGTGGGGAGATTAGCCAACCATAGCAGCAGAAGCAGAATTCCCTGTCAAGCTCCAAGTTCATTTAAACAACAGCAAAACAATCTGCTATCATCTTGTGCCATCATTTCTTATATAGATCTATGTTATAGTGTAAGAGCCATAGTCACGTGTAGCTAGGAAGTGCTTGAAATGTGGCTAGTCTGAACTGAAGAGTGCCGTACAGTGTATAAAATATACACTGTATCTTGAAGACAGTACAAAGGGTAAATGACTTAATTAATATTTTATATTGATTACATGTTGACATGATAATACTTTAGATATGTTGGGTTGAATAAAATATATTATTAAATTAATTTCACCTGTTTGTTTTTATCTTTCTAATATGGTTGCTAGAAAACTTTACACATATAGCTTGCATGTGTGACTTATGTTATTTTTCTACTGGATGGCGATGCTCTAAAATGTGGTCTCTTTGCAGTAAGTTAGAATCAAGGAAAATAAATGTTGCTCTAGGTATTTTAATACAAAGGGATTTAACACAGGGGATTAGATACTTACAAAACTAGGTCTGGAGGAACAAAAATCAGCAGCAGGTGTGTGTGTGGGTAGGGGGTGGGTCTCCTTAGCTTCCAGGTTTACTTCTGGCCTTCAGAAAATCTGAGAGGAAGCACTGCTCATTGTAGAGTTCAGAAAACCATAAGAAAATGCTGCTAATGGTCCCAGCTGTCCTACAACATGAGGTGGATGGCTGGCAAGAGTTTTTCTGGTTCCTGGAAAAAAACTCACATCTGACAAAGCTCATGTGTCCATTGTTGGTGTTCAGGAAGAGTAATAGATCCTCTTTCCTCTTTTCTGACTTCCAAATCTCATGCCAACATGCCCCATCGGCAGAATGCAAATGACACCCAGGATCCTGGATGCCATGTAGTTCCCAATCTTCCAGCCCTGTGATGTATAGAAGAGCCACAAAAGGATGCACACTAATGGTTGAAAATAAGCAGATGAAAACAAAACAAAATAGCCTCAATGTTCAGCACATTCCTCAAGGAGAGCCATATTCATTTTGAGGTATGTCATAGTGTCTAGCACATAATAGGTGTTCAATGAAATTGAAAAAAAACATTTTCTTTGTGGATGTGGATATTTATGTTGGTTCTAGTGTTTTGCTATTGTAGATAATTCTGCAATTGATCTCTCTCTCTCCCCTTCCTCCCTCCCTCCCTCCCTCTCTTTTCCTTCCTTCCTTCCTTCCTTCCTCCCTTCCTTCCTTCCTTCCTTCCTTCCTTCCTTCCTTCCTTCCTTCCTCACCTGAGGACATGCTTATTGATTTTAGAGAGAGAGGGAGAGAAACATGGATATGAGAGAGAAACATTGGCTACCTCTCATATGTATCCTGACTTGGGACCATTCTTGTATGTGCCCTGACTGGGGACAAATCAGCACCCCAGGCATGTGCCCTGACCAGGAATGAAACCTGTGACCTTTTGGTTTAAGGGATGACACTCCAACCAACTGAGCCACACAGTCCAGGGCTATGGACATTTTTATGTATGATTCTTCCTGTTTTTATTAATATATTTTCCAGGTATAGACACTCAGAAGTGGGATTACTGAGAATTGTTTAATTTTGTCATGTTGCTTTCCATAACTTGTGCGCCAATCTATAGTCATATGTACATTATATACACACAAATTCTGCGTGAAGAATAGCCTGTCATGGCAATGTCACTAACCCTGTGCATTATCATTTTTTTGCTTATATTTGTTCAAATTTAGTGTGTAGAGAGTGAGCCCAGTTTTCTTTGGACTGGGTACTACTGGGGCAGCAAAAGGGTTAGGGATGGGGCTGACTGACTCAGGTGGAGAAGTCATGGTTTTTCTCATCATTCAAGCCCTCCAGCTACCAAGAACTTTGTCCAGTTTAAGCCTTCCCCACTGTTTTATGTGTTCTATCTTTAAGATGAACTAAAAGAAGTAGTAAACTTTGAATCACCAAATTCTTCTCTGCTCCCTGTGAGAGTTAAGGATAATTGCACAGACATTTGACACTTGTCTCAGAGAAAGAAATACTACATTGTAATAGCTAAATTAACCTTTTATTTTCTTCCCCTTATTTTGTTGTGTTTCATGATGGGGAACAACAAGGTGATGGCTTGTGGGTTTATAACTTATATTCTAGAACAAATACATACTTTATTTCTCTATAAGGGGAAGATGATTTAAAGGATGCAAAGATAATGTAGAATCAGACTAGAGCAGGGTTTGGGTTTCCTTACCTTTGAAAGGTGATAAATAACAAGCTACCTCACAAGGTTGTTGTGAAGATCAAATGATTGCATACATAAACGGTGCTTATCAGTGTGCCCAGAACATAATAAACGCTGAAGAAATGGTGGCTGTTTTTGGGACAGGTGAGCCTATGAGTGTTCCTCAGCATGGACCCTGATGCTGTTGGCCTCTTATACCCGAGCTGCGTTTTGCTTTATGATCACTAGTCAAGTGAAGAGGCTCTTGGCACTTAGCTGGGAAATACAATTATCTGTAAAATGCCATTCTGGGGTTTATGAGTGGAATGATGTATATAAGGTGCCTAGAATGATAATGTGTTGAGTTAAAGGATGGCTGAACTGGCAAAGTTCTTTTACATCATTTAATGATGTCATTTTTCAAATGAAGAAATGGAGGCCCAAGAAAATTGATGAAAGACTCAAGATTTTCCAGAAAGTTAAAGGCAGACCTCAGGATTAGAAATTGAGTCTTTAGACTTCCACACCAGTATCTTGCCTATTCCATAAGGGCACCACACCCAACATCTGGCCAATGTCATGAGCATGTAGTGGTAGTGGTGGGGGGACAGGCTGTGCCTGAAATTGCCCCTTCCCTAGACCAAAAAAGGGAAGATATGCTGTAAGCTAGGGAGCCAGGTTCTCTGGAGCAATGATTCCCTATGTTATTGAGAATAAGGAATACATTCCAACATCAATAAATTTTATAGACCTGCCCCTTCCAGTGTGTGATAGAAGCTATGAGTTTGATAGCTAATGTTAGAGAAAATGTACAATAATATTAGGTACTTCACACATATCAGCAATTTATAATGGAAATGTATATGCATTCAAAAGTGGTTGTACCTATATCATTTGTTCAGACTACAAATAATGATTGGATAAGATTTATATTTGTGAACACCTTGGAGGATGACTTCCACAGCCATTACTATGGGGGGCTGTTTGTGTCCCGTATTTTTTGAAAGATCCAAAAGGAGGAAACTAATGTAGGGGTAATGTAGCAGAAATAAAGAGGAGCAATAGGTTAAAACATTCTGTTCCTTTCTCCAAAATGGTCCAAGGCTAAGCTCTCAGCTACAGGGAATGAGGTTTGAGTAGAAAAACACAAAACAAAACCACGCATACAAAGCTCTCTCTTGTTCTTTCATATAAATGCAATATAAACTGATACCCAATTGGAAATGCTGGTCTCAAGAGTCTGAGAGCCAAAGTATTTGGAGGCAGTTATGGTTCATTAACTGCATTGAAGAATGCGGAGTGACAGTCAAAGCTGGAGTTTCAGCAGCCAGACTTGTGTGTTTTTGTTATTAGATAATATTTGTATGACAGAAATAGATTCAAGTTGCAAAATCCCCATTCCATTTCTCTATTCCTGGACAGAGCCGGGAAGTCTGGAAAGAGTGATCAGGTTCTGGGAGATGGTTCTGAAGGGTATAGGCCTGGGAAGGGCACCTGCCTCTCTGGAGCAGTTTTGGGCTGGCCTGGGTCAGTGAAATAGGATGCCAGAGAGTGAGAGCTCCCACCATTGCTTTCTCCAGAGACTTGAAGAAGATGGTGGGAAGGACTTCCGGTGATGGCTACATGAGAAGTGGGTGGTTCTGCTCCACAAAACAAGCGTGGAACTGGAAAAATTGTCAAGTAAAACTGATTCAAAGTACTATAAATTGACCAAAACCAAACAACAAATTGAGAAGGTTTTAATCTGGAGCTTCGGGTAGGAACAGCAGGAGTCTGTGGCCTCCTCGCCAGGAGCTGCTTCCATGCCTTTTTGTTGGTTCAACTGGCCAGAATTGTAGTTTTGAAAGTGCATGGCTGGCCATGAAAATGAGCAACTTTGCAGCTGGAACTGGCAGACTCAGTTTGGAGTGTGTGTGTACACATGCATGCACGTGTGCTAACCTGGAGTTTTGGTGGCTAAAAATGGAGGACTCAATTGGGAACAAATGTGACTTTGCTTGCCTAAGATTTCCTTTATGGTTGGAGTGAGCGAAGGGCCCACCAATAATTTAATGGGGGAAGTCCTGGAAATGAAAGAATGTTACAGAGAAACTGAGAAAAGTTCTCCGCATATTTCTGATGAACTGGTTGATTATATATTCATGGAGGGGACCCAGGAGAGCCCAGGGAAAGCTGAAAACCAAGGAGAATTGAGATCTGGCTGCACTTCCAATGCGTTCTCTAACAACCTCCACAGAACTATCAGTAGTGAGATTCAGACCTTGGCCAGGTGACTCCTGGTCCAGTGTTTGTGCCACTGCCCCTGTATTTAAGACACTGGGGAGTCTTGAGGTGATGAAGTGATGATATTAGCTGTCTGTTTTGCTACATGTTTTGGGTGCTATCATGGTAGTGATATTGAGGCAGTGTGGTATGCTACAAAGAGGGTGGGTTAGGATCAGAACAAATTGGGTTTTAATCTCAGCTCTATCATTGACTATTTGTGTGAATTTGTGTGAGTTGTACAACATCAATGTTTCTTATTCAATACTTAGAAAAGTCCAATGAAGTGGTCATTATTACTATCCCTATGTTCTAGGATGCAAAGATGTGAACAGCTTTTATATCTGTAAAATAGTTTTTTTTTTGGTGAAGATTGCATACTTTAATGGTAATAATGTACCCAGCACATGGTAGTTATTCAATAAATGCTTTTTTGTTTATTGTTTCTGTTGCTATCTATTCCTGAAAATGCAGAAGAATAGAAGAATTATTTATGGCCAGGTGGTTAAACCCAGAGAGCTTATCTCCCCAGATAGTCAGCAAGAAAATCATAAGATGTTGGTATTAATGTTATAGTAAGTGAAACATCTGAGTGGCCTCTGATTGGTTATCTATTGCTGCCAGAATAAATTACTGCAGTGGCTTAAACCAACACAAACTTATTATTATGCAGTTTTGTAGGTCAGAGTTCCAGCCACAGTGTGGCTCACCTGGGTCTTCTGCTTAGAGCCTCATGCAGCTGAAACAAGGGGTGGGCAAGGCTGGGTTCCTTTCTGGAAGCTGTGGGTATGAACTCACTTCTAGGTTCGTTCAGGTTGTTGGCTAAATTAAATTCCTGACAGTTGTAGGCCTGAGGTCCTTCTGTACTTGCTGGTTGTCAGCCAGAGGCCCATCGTTATTAGAGATCCTTGCTAGAGGATCTCTTTTCTCTATGTGACTTCTCCCTCCAGCAATAGGGGATGAGACTCTTTCATACTTAGAATTTGTCCAACTTTTCCTACTGCTGCATCTCTCTGACTGTATTAGGCTTACCTGGATAAATCCAGGTCAGTCTCAGCATTTTATAGTCCCTAATCTTGATTACATCTGCAAATTCCTCCATTCTTGCCCTGGGGATTAGGGTATGATTGTCCCTGGAGGGAGGGCATTATGCCTATCATGGTCTATCAGGGGAGGGTAGGTATAGGCAAACTTTTGCAACAGAAAGACTCATTCATATTAAGCCAGGAGCAATGAGACATTAGGAAATACTGTGTTGATTTGGATTACTGAGGCTCTCTATAGCCCCCCCACCTCCTTTTTTTTTTTTTTTTTGTCCACTCAACATTCCTTTCTTTGGGGGAAATGCTCATTTTTCATTCTCTGTGGTTTTTATGGGGCTGCCAATTACAAGATTCTACCTGCTTGGCTACAGAAATAGAACCATGATCCAAAATTGGCCAATGAGATCATCTCTTTCCCAGGGATTGACTTATGAGAGGAGACACACAGGCATTGAATTGAATAGAGAGGAGTCATGGAACATCAGGGTCCAAAGCTCATTTGACCAGCTTCGTTCAGTCCTTCTTGCACCTGAAACAACTTCAACACTGGGACCTACTTAGAATCCTTCTCATACATTCCTTTTCTGGTTTAAATTACTCAGAATTGGTATGTGTTGATTACACCAAATAATCTTAACTGTTATGTTGTCCCTCCATATCATGGCCACCATCATCATTACATAAAAGAATATTTATTCAGGTCTCCTTGGTCGGAACTATGCTGGGAACTCATTGTTGACACAATTTCTAATCTCTTTGTTGGAGCTTCTTACCTTGAGCCTTGTCTTTTTAACATTTCCTTCATTAACCCTGATAAAACTAGGACACACAAACAGAAAAGAATTTAATAATGTGTATTACCTCAGAAATCCAGTTACATTAAAACCATCAGCCAGGCAAAGAGAAATCATTACTCCTTTTAACCTTTTATTACCTACCACATATAAATTACAACCACACAATATAATTCTCATTCAAGATGATGGTCTGAATCATAAAATTGTAAGTATGAAAGGTACTCTGTTTATTTTAGCAGGAAAGTATGCAATACAACTAGTCTTCTTGTTTATTTTTATGATTTGGTGCTTTAAGGAGTAAGCCTAAATTACATAGCACATTCACAGAATGCCTCGTCCTATGACAATGAGATCAATGAGGTGTTATAATACAGAAGAATTAAGATTCAAATTGCCTATAAGCCACAAGTAGTTGTATTTCTTGTATGATGAGTGAAGGGAGTGTTCTGAGAAACTCACATTTATATAAAGGAGGATTGAAGGAGGCCACTGCTTCTCTTGCCTTAGATCTGACTACAATTCTTGAAGGCAAGAGGGTTTTAAGATTTGTTCTGATTACTTGAAAGGCAGTGACTCTGGATGGATATGAAAGTGGCCCTTCTTTGGTGGTCCTAAGAAAGCTTCGATGTGGCAAGTTCAATATTTTTTGGCCCTTTCTGGGGAGTTATGGCAAATTTTGTTCCACCCAACCTCTCAAAATGTCAGACACCCAGTACTCAAGCTAATTCTCTGTGAAGATTAGGGTGCAATGAGTGTGCCTGCTAGGTTATCTTCCAGACCCCTTCACTATGTCTCTTCAGACCCCACGAGTCCAATTTCTCTAAAGAAGAAATTTGGACAGTTTACTCCCTCAGTCTAATTTCTCTTATAGTCAGGAGAACAATCTCTCAAAGACAATTCAGTTCAATAATAATAGTAATACAGATACCATACACACCTCCTGTATTTATATCACACTGCCTTTCCAGAGGGATGGAACAATTTGAGGGTCCTCTCTCCTTCCAGAAGGCAAGGAACCATTGCTCTCTCTTGAACTCCCAGAAGACTGCATGAGATTAACCTGAAAAGATTTGATCTTCATAAAATCACCCTCAGACATTGTGATCTTCTCCGAGCTGGTAAATGGTCTTTTTGATGCTACATTCTATTGAGTTTTTCTTTTCTCTTTCTTCCCTCCCTTCTCTTTTTAAAGACTTTATTTTTAAAAAGTATATTTTATTGATTATGCTATTAAAGTTTTCCCTATTTTTTCCCTTTATCCCGCCTCCCCCCTGTACTCCCCAACCCTCCAACATTCCCCCACACCTTAGTTCATGTCCATGGGTTGTGCATATAAGTTCTTTGAGTTCTCTGTTTCCTATACAATTTTTGACCTCTCCCCATCTATTTTATGCCTACCAATTATGCTTCTTCTTCCCTGTACACCCCCATTCCTTCCTTCTCCCTCCCCACTGAAAACCCTTCATGTGATGTCCATTTCTCTGATTCTGTTCCTGTTGTTGTTTTTTTCCTTTTATTTTTTAGGTTCATTTGTTGATAGTTGTGAGTTTGTTGTCATTTTACTATTCATATTTTTATCTTTTTTTTTCTTGGATAAGTCTCTTTAACATTTCATATAACAATGGTTTGGTGATGATGAACTCCTTTAACTTGACCTTATCTGGGAAACACTTTATCTGCCCTTCCATTCTAAATGATAGCTTTCCTGGATAGAGTAATCTTGGATGTAGGTCCTTGCCTTTCATGACTTTAAATACTTCTTTTCAGCTCCTTCTTGCCTGCAAGTTTTCTTTTGAGAAATCAGCTGATAGCCTTATGGGCATTCCTTTGTAGGTAACTCTTTCCTTTTCTCTTGCTGCTTTTAAGATTCTCTCTTTAATCTTGGATAACTTAATGATGATATGCCTTGGTGTGTTCCTCCTTGGGTCCAACTTCTTTGCAACTCTCTGGGTTTCCTGGACTTCCTGAAAATCTATTTCCTTCACCAGATTGGGGGAGTTTTCCTTCATTATTTGTTCAAATAAGTTTTCAATTTCTTGCTGTTGTTCTTCTCCTTCTGGCATCATTATAATTCGGCTTTAGAACATTTCAGGTTGTCTCAGAGATTTGTAAGTCTCTCTTCACTTTTTTGAATTCTTTCATTCATTCTAGTTGGATGTTTATTTCTTCCTTTTGCTCCAAATTATTGATTTGAGTCCTGTCCTGGTTTCCTTCCTGTCACTGTTGGTTCCCTGACTATTTTGCTTTATTCAACTTTGGGTATCTTTGTTTCATTTTTCACCCAAGCTCAGTCAGTTCTGTGAGCATTTTGATTACCAGGGCTTTACATTCTCCATCAGATAGGTTGGCTATCTCCTCATTGCTCAGCTCTCTTTCTGAGGTTTTGCTCTGTTCTTTCATTTTGCCTCTATTTCTTTGTTCAGGGTCCCTGTTAAGTTGTAAGGGGGAAAGGCCTTAGGTATTTACCTGGGCAGGTCAACCCTCCTTGCTGTGCTGTAGAGCTGCTTATGGGGGAGGGGCCAGGGAGGGAACAATGCAGCTCCCCTGCTCATTTTCTAGCCCACTTTTCAATGAACTCTCATTTGAGACTGGGAATTTCTCCCACCGAGGCAACCACTGTAGTCCACAGCAAGCTCTGAGTCTCAGTTTCTTCTTAAATCAGCCCCTTGCACACAGATTACTGTCTCACTGCAGCCAGCCCTGTCTGAATGGTCTGCCACCTTACCACGGGTTCTCTCAATCTGACACCTTACTGGTCTGTTTGTTCTGTTTGACTGTTGCTTTAATTCCATAGTTATCGGCATTCTATGCAGTTTGATTTTCTGTCACTTCTGGTTGTTTATTGATTTTAGATGGGTTGTTATTCTCCTTTTGGTTGTGTGAGGATGTGAAGGGTTTCTAACCATGCCTCCACCTTGGCCAGAACTCTTTCTTCTTTTCTAAAGACTTTATTTTTTAGAGTAGTCTTATGTTTACAGCTAAATTGAAAGGAAGGTACCTAAAATTCCTATATATCTCCTGCCCCCACACATACATAGACTCCCTGGTCAGCAACATCACCCACCAGAATGGTACATTTGTTACAATTGATGAACCTCCAATGACACATCCTAATCACCCAATGTCCTTGTTTACCTTAGAGTTCACTCTTGGTGTAGTACATTCTATAGGTTTGGACAAATAATAGTGTCATACAGAGAATTTTCATTGTGTAAGAAATCTTCTGTGGTCTTGTATTCATTCCTCCCCTCTAGCACAGCTTCTGGTCTTTTTACTGTTTCCATGGTGGTGCCCTTTCTAGAATGTCATATAGTTGAAATCGCATAGTATGTATCCTGTCTTATTCCTTTTCAGATTGGCTTCTTTCACTTACAATATACATTTAATATTCCTC
This sequence comes from Phyllostomus discolor, assembly GCF_004126475.2. Lineage (NCBI taxonomy): Eukaryota > Metazoa > Chordata > Mammalia > Chiroptera > Phyllostomidae > Phyllostomus > Phyllostomus discolor. Next base: position 41,770,573 of record NC_040913.2, on the reverse strand, counting down.
CATATCTCTTTTTTCAGATTTATAGCTCATTTATTTTAGCGTTGAATACAACTCAATTGTCTGCACAGACTGCTGTTTGTTTATCCATGCACCTACTGAAGGACCTCTTTGTTGTTTCCAAGTTTTGGCAATTATGAGTAAAACTACTAGAAACATCCATGTGCAGCTTTTTGTGTGGACACAAATTTTTAACTTTTAGGGGGCAAATACCAGAGAGTGTAATTCCTGGGTGATATGGTGGGAAAATGTTTACTTTTGGAAGAAACTGCCAGACTGTCTTCCAAGTGGCTGTACCATTTTGCATGCCCACCAACAATGAATGAGAGTTCCTGTTACTCCACAGCCTTACCAGCACTTGGTGTTTTCAGTGACCTGTACTTTGGACATTCCAATATGTGTGTGGTGGTATTTCATTTTAATTTGCCTTTCCCTGATATTATATTATTGCTGAATAAAAGTGGGGTTCAGCTGCTCATCACCACCCACAGGCAAATTCTGAAGAAAAAGGTTAGTGACAAAGGAAAAAGGTCTTTATTAAGATATTACAAAATTCGTGAGAATGCAGGACACCCTGCCTCCTGACTTGTTTCTTCTGAAAATCACAAAATCAATCCATCTGTTCCCAAAAGACTAAAACACAAAACAATGCCCAGAATTCCTGCTTCATTCATATCTGTCCTTCAGAGCCCAAACCAGCTAAGTGGGTTGCTGTTTGGCTTCAGGCTCCTTTCAGGGGTCTGCATGTGGGGCTAACACTGCCATTTGCCATGTGGTTTCCAGGACTAAGAAGATCCTGCAAACCTTGGCCTGCATATCTGTGACATGAGTTCCAGGGAAAAGAGAGTGTTTCTCCTTTCCCTCAGTTTAAATCTCCTGACCCAAACTTCTGTGCGCTATAGGAGGGTCTGTCCCTCCCAGCCAATCCTGTCCTGTTCCCAGGCTAGACTGATAGGACAGCACCTCCCCCTGCTTCCATGTGACCTTTATGGTACATGTGCCTCCATCCTCTGGTATTGCCTTTAATCAGGGACTGGAAGGGGTTAGGAGGGCTTTTCCCTTTCTCAATCACTCTTTGCTAGCCTCACACATGCTCAGCCCAGTGACTTCCTTCAGCACATGTGAGCTTGATTACTGGGGCAATGCAACACTGTCTCTGCTTTGGTGTGGTTCTCTCCCTTCATCTCATGGTTTATCTGTATCAACTTCCCCCTCTAACACTCTGGACATTTGTAATCTTATAAGGGCAAATAGATGAAGCCTTATTCTTCTGTAACAATATCATCATGATGGCCAAGTCTGTAGTCCTACCTGTTCCTAGATTCAGAGATTCTTAATGAAAAGGGGGCTTGGAATGGAGGATAGTCCTTATGTGAGGGAGAAGGATCTTGTAAAGTCTAAGTCAATTGGCTCTCCCTGGGAAATGGTGTACATGATGTCCAAAGGATGCATTGCTGGAAAAGTTTGTGTCCTTGTTATTGTATAGTTGACAAATTTGGCAAGGTTAGAAGAGATAATCTAAAAATGAGGAGAGCCATAACAGCTTAGTGACAAAGGTAGGGACAAATTCTACACTGTCCCAGATTAAGAAGAAGGGGTGGCTTCCTTAAAGGAAGGTGTGTAAAGCATGTTACACTTGTCTGGAGCCATTTTGTCCACTATACTTAACTAGAATTAGGCTTAGGGGAATACTCTAAGATCCCCTCCACCCCACTGAAGAATTGTGGGCCTTTTCAGTCTGAACCGTTAGAACAGCAAAGGAAATCAGTTTTAAGCAAAACTGATAGACCACCCCATATTTTACCAACTCAACCATCTCAGTTCAGCCAAATAGTATTCTCATTTCAGGAGGCAATGATGTAGATGAGCTTCTTAAGTGAGGTCTACACTGTGTAAATAAGCAACCAGGTAAATGAGGTCATAGGCATATACTCTATGAAAGTAGAAGGAAGAACACAAAGGTTAATTTACCCCCCAAATCATAAACCAGTCTCCAAGTTTGCAAGACTATAATTTGAAAAGACATCCAGTGGCAAGGCCTTTGCTGGAATGATATCGAACAGTGACAATCTAACTAATTCTTCCTGCCTCTAAGTTGAACATTTCTGGTGATGTCATCAGGCACTGAAATTAGACCTGTATGGCATATACAGAAACCAGTTCAGCTTCCAAGTGAAAACAAAACTTTGAAGACATCTGCACTAGAGTCCAATATTCATAACTGGGAATTGTGGTTTTCCTCAAAAAATGATTTTTCTCCTTGAGATCTCTCTCATTGTCATCAAAGAGACTGCATTAAATCCAGTCTTTAATTTTGCCCGATTATTTGCTTAAACACAACAAGAATAGAAATCAATCACACAGGCCCTTTAAACCTACTTTGCTGGAACTTATAAATGGAAACATTTGGCTGAGCTTTAGTCAGCCCTTCAGGTCACAGAAGGGCTGACTAAAGGCTTTAGTAGCCCTTCAGGTCATGCTACTATAAGGCTTTGCCTGCAGTACCTATATTCCTCAAAGCCTTCAGGTTCCTAAAGTGTCTTAAGGTTTTTTCCTTGTCATCTTGCAGGAAAGCAACTTTCATTCTTTACCTGGAAAGATTGCCTTTAACCACATGACCAAACAAGGTACCAGGTCATTTCTCCAGTGGGTTTTTATTAGCTTCAAAAGTTGATCTCATTTCTTCAAGGCTTTCTGGTGACATCCAGAGTCCAGTGTGCATTCTTCAGGTATGGCATTGCAGTCAACATACTGGTTAATAAAACCACAGTTAGAAACTGGTTTTATTGGATATATGCAAAGAAACTTTATACCACTCATTCACTCACTCATTAAGAATGCCAAATTCTGGAGGGATCAGGTAGGGAGAAAGATGCAAAGTAAAAAGGAAAATTCTTGCCCTTAACAATATCTATGAAAATTGCATCTTCATTCCTTCTGTCTTCTATTACTAAAACCATACAATTTCTTTCCAACTTAATATGAGCTTTTAAGGCTTAGAAACCTCAATTTCCTTTCAAAAGAGCTAAAAGAAGGGACTGAGACTAGCCATGGAATCTTATCTCACACTAATCAGTATACCAACAGGTACCCTTAATGACCTTGATAAGATCCAAATGTCCTATGAAGATAGAAAATTGTACTTGAACAAAAATTAAAATAAAATAAAAAAAAGATCCAAATGTCCTGAAGCCCAAATGGCAGAGACACGTACACAAACTGGTATATCAACTGGTACCCATATAGCAGAGACATTATATTCCCATTGTGTGCAAAACTTCAAAGATCAAACCCAGTTCCCAAAAGATAAGAAAGCAAACCAAGAATAACTGTAACCAAGAACTGAAGTTTCTTTTTCAAAGTTAAAACTTTTACAAATTTCTACACCCTTCTATAAACCTTCTGTATACCTTTCTATGACTTTCACAAACCTTCTATTCACCTTTCAGTACCTAACTCACTTTTAATCCTTGTCCTTTTAACAATGGAAAGAACCATACTCTAACTCGGTATCAGGCAGCTAAAAGTCCTTAGATTTGCAAGCACATTCCATATTGTGAAAAGACACAACCACTCAGACATGTGGGACCTTGTCCTACTTCTCCAAACATTTGGCAATACAATTCCAGCTTTATGATGATATAGTAATTTAGGGAACCATTTATTGGCCATTTTCCCCTATATATCCAAATATACATAGGCCATACAATGTTACAATAAAAAATCAATTCCTTTTTAGATTTTGGATGATAGCTGTACATGGACAAATCTACTAAAATTCAGCCCAGTGGGCTGCTTTTAGGAATCAAAACAGAACAACCCCTGATGGCACAAGTGTTCAAACAGAGAACATAACTACAGGAGTCCAGAAAAAATGGGAACATAGGAACAAAACTTGAACCCACAATTCCATATCACAAGCAGGTTTTAGTGTCTCATATTCTGCCAACTGGTACCACAAATTGTGGTCCCCAAACAGTGGCCCTCCAAAACTTAGGTGATCATCATACAATCTTAGAGCCTGGCTTCTTCCTTGACCTCTTCCCTCAGTAGCCCCCCAGAGCTTGAACAGTCCTCACCCAGACCCCTGTTCATTAACTCCAGAGCTCAAGTGGTCTCCTTCAGACCCTAGTTTGTGGCCCCTAGAACCAGAGCTGTCCCTATTGGACCCTGGTTCATGGCCTCCAGAGATAACAACCCCTCTCAGATCCCAGTTGCGTAGAAGTCCTAATGGCATGATGCTCAAGTGGCTTATAGCCCAAATGATGTGAAGCTCAAGTTGCATAAAGCCTGAATGGCACAGCATCCATATGGCACACAGTATGAATGGCAGGTGTAGCCCACCAAGAGGTACTGCAAGTGGTCCTAATGAGACCGAAATGGCATGGAGCCCAACCCCCAATGTGCATGCCAGTTCAGCTCACCCAGTGTTGGGGTTCCTGTCCCCACCAGACCTGTTTCCTTCCACCATCCAGGTGTTTCCAGCAGCCGGTGCCTTGAGCAGGAGTCCACTGGAATTCCCTGAGACTGGGAAATCCCCACAGTCCTACTTTTGGGATCAGCCCGTCACAGGCAGCCTGGACTTATCTCTAGGATTTATCAAGGTCCACAGTGTCCCATCTGGGTGTCACCAAACTGTTGTTGAACAAAAGTGGGGTTTGGCTGCCTGCTGCCACCCATAGGCAAATTCTGAAGACAAAAGTTGGTGGAGAGGAAAGAGGCCTTTATTAAAAGGTTGCACAATTTGTTTGGTTGCTTGGACCCCATCTCCAAGCTTGTCTCTTCTACAAAACACACAAAAAATCCAAAACAATGCCCAGAATTCCAGCTCCATCCTTATCTATCCTTTGGAGCCTGAGGCAGCTCAGTGGCTTGCTAGTTCACTTTAGGCTCTTGTCTTGGGATCCAGCACTGCCATTTTTCCATGCAGCTTCCAGGACCAGCAAGGTCCCACAAACCCTGGCCCTCATGTCTGTGCTGTGGATACCAGAGGAAGAAAGAACGTTTCTCCCTTCCTTCAGTTTAAATCTCCTGGCCCAGACTTCTGTGTGCTCCAGGATGGTCTGGTCCCCTAGCCAACACCCTCCTATTCCTAGGCTAGACCGACAGGACAGTACCTCAGCTGGTTTCCATATTGACCTTTATGGTACATGTGCCCATGTCCTCTGGTCCCATCTTCAATCAGGGACCTGAAGAGGGTAAAAGGGCTTTTTTTTGTTGTTAATCACTCTCGCTAACCTCCCACATGCTCAGCACAACCCCCTTCAACACTGGGCTGACTTGGTTACCAGGGCAATGTGACACTGCCCCTGCCTTGGGTTGGTTCTCTTCCCCATCTCTCTGTATCAGCATGATGCGAAGCAGTCCTTCCTTACTTCTTTCCTTTCTCTTTCCTTTCTTCCCTCCCTTCCTTTCTTTTCTTCTTTTAGTAAGATTAAGCAGTTAGAATAATATATTTATAGTCATCTACCAGGCAGCTTCTTTTCAAGTTTTTAAAAATGTAGTGGTACTTTTCCAGTCTTGGGGGCTCTCAACAGTCTCCTGGACTCCCACAGAATAATGGCAGCCTGGGTGACTCGGCGCCTCATAAGTGCCCTGATCTATTGTTTCTCTCTGCAGTGACTAGGCCAGCACTTCATTCCTTTAACACAAATGCATTTATTGACTAGTTTTGAAGGGAAATTTATTTTCCTTTGTCTTTCTAAACCACAACTTCAACACCTCCTCCTCCTCTTCATAATTGCCACAGTAGGATGTTCAATTACAGCTAAAAGCCCTAGATTTAAGTGACAGATTAAGAGGCTCAGCAGGTTGTTACTATAATGTTCATTTCACCTGTTGGTTTATTTTTCTAACCTGCAGGCATTGGACTTTACATAAGCCTTTTGACTTATACTGTTTGCTGGTGCATCCTGTGGCTGTCCAGCATGCTTTGCAGGGTATATTGTCTTTGGGAGAGGTCAACTGAAGGGTGACTCCCCTCTTCCCCCTCCCCCCGGGCCAACCTCATCAAGTGTTGTGAGAGAAGGAAGAGGCCTTTCAGACACCACCTCTCCTGCCCCAGCCACCAGTTCCTGGAACAGAGCCTGACACACAGTGAGTGCTCCATAAAGTCTGCAGAAAAAAATAACAAAGTGCTCCAAATCAGTGAGGCTTAAGTATCTACTTTTGCTTCAGATGGAGATATGGGGAGAGCTCACAAATGATAACCACTCCTCTTGAAATTACAGAAGAACAAAAGAACATTCCCCTCCCCCCATTTTGGGTTCATTTGGCTTCCAAAAGTATATTTCTGCTTCTGTGCATTTTGCTCTCTTTCTGTTCTCTAAGAACAGTTCCCATGTGTCTTTGACCTTCCTGGGCTAGCAAAGCAAGCTGTTATTGGCTGCTGACCTCTTCAGGTGGGATCTTCTCTTAATTGAAGCCAAGACTTTCCAGGGAAATTTGCACTTTGACGAGAATGATAGCCTTCTAGATTCCAAAAAACTGTGGGGTTTCAGACACTCCTTTCAGGTTGATGAGGAGCTGTCTGTAGGTCTATTCTACTTTCTCTGAAAGTCTACTTTCATCTTCCTATATGAGTAAGGCTGCTATCTCAGACACCTTGGAGTTTCCTTGTAGAACTATTTGGCAGGAACAGCAAGGGAGTCAGGCACTAGTGCTGTAGATGGGGCTCAGTTCCTGTCTCACTGCAGATGCTGGTGTGAGGGCACCGAGTATCTTCCTGGTTGCATCTCTGCTTCCTGTTTCTGCTTGTCAGAACTTACACAGCCACAGAGTCCCTGTGGTCAGAGCACTCCACATGAACTTGTCTGTCCAGAGCCCTCTCAGGCTGGTCCTTTCTTCAGGGTCCTTCTCTGATGCTGGAGCTGTATCTTATTCTTGTCTAAGGCATCTGACTTAGGTGCCCCAGGGGTGCTCTAGACTTCCTTTCACTGCATTCAAATTTTCTGTGTGTAGTCTTCTCCCAGTGGCTGTCAGTTCCTTAAGGAAAGCTTCCTCATTTTATATCCCTTGTGTCTTGTACAGTTCCTAGCCCATTATAAATATGGGTGAAAAACACTGACACAGAGGGAGGAAAGAGAGAGGAAGAAGGGGAGGAGAAACAAGGAGGAGTTTCGGCTCTTTTCCCACTAGACTAATAACTGATTGCCCACATAGTTCTAACAGAAAACTAACTGTGAATACATCCCTATGGAATTGAGTTTCCATCCTGAGGCACTGGGCACTGGATTGTCTCACAGAAACTTAGAGTCCTTGTCTTCGAGTTATGAAGGGAACATATTATAGATAATTAAAAGTAAGGTTTTTGTGTCTATCTCCTTGATCCCTTATTGTTAGTAACTACTCCAATCATAAATGCCATTTTGGTCTTTTATATTTAGCCTTTATCTGCAATCAGTTCGTGTCTGGTAATTGCACATTATTTGAACAAGAAGCAAATAATACAGCAAGAATTTGAAAAGGTCAGAGGAGTTGTGTCTCAGAATTGCAGCTAGAAGGTTGAAGAAACTTCACTTGAAGCATTAATTTTGGACAATTGCTAGGCCTTACTAAATTAGACTGGAAATGCATCTGGTATTCAGTACTGGGTCCTTTGGTGATGAGCAGGCTGAGGCAGAGCTTTCTGGCATGGTTGACGTGAGTGTGTGTGCACACGTGCTTGAGTGTGAACAAGACAAGATTCAGCTAGAGCTAATGTGGTTGAACATTCATGTGGTTGTCAGGTCCAGCATCTATTCTGAGTGGTCAGTGCCTAGGCTATATTACTTATTAAACATGATGATCTTCTTCAAAGCAGTGGGGCTAGAATGTCTACATTCGTAGATGGGGATGGGGAAGAACTACAAATGCCCCCACTCCTCCTGAAGAAGAAAATACTCTTTTCTTTTCCTTCTTCTCCCTTTTCCTCCTTCTCTTCTCTTCTCTTCTCTTCTCTTCTCTTCTCTTCTCTTCTCTTCTCTTCTCTTCTCTTCTCTCTCTCAGCCACAAAGTATATATTAAAGTTGGATAAGTTTCAAACAAAAATATTACATTTTTATATCTTGCATTTTAGGCTAATGTGGAGGTTTAGTCTAACCCTAATGAACATAAGAACAATGCTAATCAAATCACCCATCCTTTATCACTCCATTCATGTTCCAGGTAATCATTTCTCCATTCTTGGAGGAATCTTTCTGGAAGAGAGAATTCCTGATGGAGGGAATATTTTTGCATGTCAGAAGTTTCCCCAGAAGAAAAGAAGGCCACCAATCAGGAGAAATTTGGGCTGCGAATGTCTTTGTGTCTCTTAATCTCATTCCAAATGTGTAATGCAGAGAAGATGCTGAAGAAATGAAAGTGAACAGTGGAGGCTTCCCTGTTCATCACTCCATTCACCCACGTTTGAACTTGCACTTCTGCACTTGTGATTTGCTGGGGAGGACAAGACCATGGTGCTTGAGCCTCTCAAGATTCCTTCCCTTAGCTTCTCTACCAAGAGAAAGGAGGGATCAGGGATATGCAGCTTTTACTCATACTCCTCCACTCTCTAGGCTGGTCAAAAAGTATTCCATAATTTTGGTCTCTTCAGGATTTTCTAAGGGTCCTATTAGCTCTCCTGAGTAACCATAAGGCTGGCTTGGCCTGACAGGGCCCCAGAGGGAAAGACCCCATTCACAGCTTCTAACTCCTCATTTCCACCCTGAAAAGTCCATCAGCCAGGGTTCTGCTTTTATATCTCACCTTGTTCCAGATGTCCTTCCACCTTGGTGCTCACTTTCCCTAGGCTCAGAGTCAGAGACAAGCTTCTCCAAAGCCGGGGTAGCAGTCCTGTAGGCTTTCTCTCCTGTTCCTACCAGAGGGCTGAGCACACAAACTCAGCGACTACTAGGAGTTCCCCCAGGTGCCCATGTGCCTTTTCCAAGGCAGCTTTATTTCTCTCCACTTTTGTTTCTCCCTTCTCCATTTTTTCTCTTTCCTTCCCTGCCATTCTTTACCTCCACTTTCATTCTTATTTATTTATTTATTTATTTATTTATTTATTTGAGAGAGAAGGGAGGGAGAAGGAGAGAGAGAGAGAGAAACATCAATGTGTGGTTGATGGGGGCCATGGCCTGCAACCCAGGCATGTGCCCTGACTGGGAATTGAACCTGCGATGCTTTGGTTCGTAGCCTGCACTCAATCCACTGAGCTACGCCAGCCAGGGCTCTTTATCTCTTATTTTTATGTCCTTACCTTCTGTCCCCTTTGTTTCCCTGAACTCTCTTTCCTCCCTGCAGAGTCAGCTTCTTCCCTGGGTATGCCACCTCTTGCAAGCCCTAAGAGCACCTCCTGGCCCTACCCCACCCTCCACAGATCTAAATGCTGCTGGGTTTCCTGGCCCATCTCCCTACACCTGCATTTCACATGGCCAGACTGGTTTTCTTTTTCTTTTTTGTTTCCCTGGTATATCTCTTCTTCTCATCCTGGCTGTAAGCTCCTTAGAGACAAGCAATACACCCTTATTCTTTTTGGATTCCCTTGCAGATTGGAAGGTGCTTTAAAAAGAACTTGGCTTTTGTTTGGTTGATGCAAATTCTGAATTAGCAAACTTCAGGCCATTTAGCTTCCTACGGGGCTAAGATCAAGGCCAGGGTGAGCACAGAGTCTGAGTTGAGTTGTCTTCCCCAGTAGGTCCATGGGGAAGATTAGAATGGGAGGCTAAGAGCTTAGGCTTTGGAGCCAGAAAATTGAGGGATCAAATCCTAGCTCTATCACTGACTAGCTGAGGGACCTTGGGCAATTTTATCCTATCTCTCTGAGTCTCATTTTCCTCATCATTAAGATGGGGACAATAGTCCTGGTTGCTGTGATGATTAGATCAGATGCTGTTTTAGAATGTCACCAAATGCTATTTTCTTCTCTCTCCTGCAGTCCCTATTTGCTGAAGAGAGAGGACACAGGTGCCAAGCTCTGGGGCAGCATTCCCTGGGTGCTGTCATGTAAACAGAGGGAATACCTAAGTCCAGCTGGCTGGGGCTGCTCACAGCAGGCTTAGGGTATTGGGGGAGTTGTTCTGACACCTCAGGGCAAAATGAATGACCAGCTCTTGCTCAGACTCCAAGGCTGCTCCATCTTGCCAGCTTTCTTGGGCTGATGCTGATACATTGGGGCCTGGGAGAGTGCAGACCACCCTGGTGCCTCTGTGATAGGTGAGTGGCTGGCAGACATGTTGCACTTGGTGGCTGGGCCCACCACTACAGGATGGCTTAGGCCTAACCTGGCTAGAAGGTCCAAGGGGACCTTACCAGATGCTATATAAGACCTTCCTTTAGTTATCAGTTGGGTGAGGCTACAGAGCTCCTGGACTGCAGACAGTGCTGGGTCTCAGACATACCTGACTGGGAAGAGGCTCCAGGCCCATGTGCTAGGATAGTCCATTTCACACTCTGACACAGTCTGATTCTAGACTGTGGTGGTTAAGAGCTGGTGCTTTGGTGCCACACAGACTTGGGTTCAATCCTTTACTGACCAGCCCTGTGACCAGGAGCAGTAACTCAAATGTCCTTGAAACTTGGTTTCCCCATCTCTAAAAATGGGGATGAAACCCCAACCTCACAGGCTGGTCATGAAGTAACATGAGATAATGTGTGCAAATCTTGTAGTTAAGATCACAGAGAAGGCCCTCAATAAAACGGTCTAGGCCCAGAGGCACCACGTTCCATGGTCTATTGCCTGGAGGAGAATGTGGGGGAAATGGAAGAGCTTTACAGATACACAAACGCTGGCATTTGGAGCTGAAGCTGAGAACACTCCCCTCTGGGCTTCCAGATTCTGAGCCCAAGATTGATTGTCTGCCATCTGAAATCCCTGAAGGGGTCATGGGGAACACCACAGGTCAAATGCCCACAAGGAGCTAGGTATCAGGGTAGCTTGTTTGAGTGACTGGTTCTTCCGCTGTGGGGTTTTCATGTGTGTGAAATGTGCAATGTAGCATGTACTGACATTTTCATAAGGCCCAGGCACTTCCACAGGATACTCCAGAGCCTTCCGCCTAAATTATTTTGCTGTCAAAAGCTGACATTATAATGACATTGCAGGAGAGACTCCTCAGGAAATCACTGCTCATTTCCTTTCAAGCAGTTCGTTTACCTGCAGAAGCTGGACTCTTCGCCTCTGTTCTGCAACGTTAGGCAGTTGACATGATCTCATAAGTCAATTCTGCAGCTGAGTGGACTGAGGTCCCAGAAAGCCAAAGGCATGAAGTGGAAAATATTGAGCAGGTGACTCATTAAGTCTTGAGTCTAGGACTTGAGCCCTGAGGAGGAGCTTACACATTGCTGATCTTATTGGACGTTAGGAGGCCTGGCTGGATTGTGGTCTCATTTTAGGCCAGTGTGAGAAGAGTGCTTGTGAATATTTTTCACTGCTGACTTCTCAGGTTTTTAAGTGCATTTATTCTTTCACTTAGCTCACTTTGATTCTTCACTCACTTTTCACCATTAGCCTCTGGTGCTAAAAACTTTGCTCTGGTGCCTTTCATACTGTTCCATTTGAGCTACATGAAGACATGCTCCCTTCTCTTCAAGCACTCCCACTCCCATCCCAACTCAACAAAGGTTATGGCTTCAGTTTCCCTGAGAAGATCAAGACTTATCGGAGTGACCTTTGGTCACCTCTCCTCCATTCCAATATATTTCTAATTTGTCACCTCTCTCCACGTTACTAGTTTCAGAAGATGAGGTGGCCATGTAACTAGAAAAGACACCAGTATTTGGGCTGCCTGTCACTACCGAACCCAATAAGCAATGACAGGCATTGAATCTTTATTGGCACTTTATTCAGATGGCCGGCGATCTGAGAAGATGGTGGGTTAATACCCTAACAGACCATCTTGCCTTCTCTTTCCAGGCCAGACTTTTTATACCAGGGAATAAACAAAGTGTGGTGAGGGCTTTGAGATTCAGGGAGGATTAGGTGATAGAAGCTACAACATTCCTCTCCTGGGCAGTTAGCTGTTCCCAGGGGCAGTGGTCATTTGTCTCTCCCTGGAACACAAAGGTCTGGGTACCTCCAGTTGTCCCCAGGTGGTAATCTTTAGCAGTGCCCCAGGAGGTCGGTTGTTTTTTCAGGAGCCAGGATGGGCCTTATTGTCTGTAGTTTCTGAAACAAAAGCTTTAATATACACATCACTTGTTAGACTTATAACTCTTTACCTTAAGCTAAATTTTCCAAGTCTTGAGTTCCCTATCAGCCATTCTTTTCAGCAGAACCAGCCTCTGGTGCCATCTTTTCTGCCCTGACCCTGGATTTCTCCTCTCTCTTTCTCTCCATTTCCTGTCAGACTTTCAGACATTCACTCAAGCCAACTTCTGCTTCTTTTCATTGGTGAGCTTCTTAAACAGTCACCCACATCTGCTGTTACTGCTTTCTTGCCCCTGGGCCCCCTTAAACCTTCAATATCTACCTCTCCTTGATTTTACTCAAATGGCACCCCTGAAGGTCACATGTGTCTCTCCAATCGTCCAGTTGCTTCGTGCTCATCACCCAGTACTGTGTAATCATGGATCCTCTTAATAACACATCTTCTTTGAAACTCTTTCCTCCATAAGCCTACATGATACTCAACCCTGAGCTCTCTTCACACTTGTGACTCGTTTTGTCTCTCATTCCTTGACATGTCTTCCACTCTTCACTCTGGAGCTACACAATCTTTAGGGCTCAGTATATTACTGTCATAATTTCTCATTCTTCTTCTGAAAGCTCACTCACTCTCAAACTCTCATTAAAATGTGTATCTCTCAGCTCTATGGCAGGGTGACATTCAAAGCCGTGTCTCCTGTTTTTACTTAATTTCTAAATTCTAGACTTATATCTCAAACTATTCCAAGAATTCTTTTAAAGATTTTATTTGTTTATTTATTTTTTTAGAGAGTGTAGAAGGGGAGGAGAAAGAGAGGGAGAGAAACATCAATGTGCGAGAGAAACATTGATTGGTTGCCTCTTGCATGCTCCCAACCAGGGACAAAGCCTGCAATCCAGGCATATGCCCTGACTGAGGATTGAATCAGTGAAGTTTTAGTTTGCAGAATAATGTCTAACCCGCTGAGCCACACCAGTAAGGACAACTCCAAGAGTCTTTTTGACTGGATAGGCTTCCAACACATGACCTGGGGTGTGGGCAAAGCTGGACTGTCTTCTCTGTCTTTATTAAAAGCATAATTATCATGTCAAGGCACAATAACAACATGGTTGAGTGTGCATGCTCCAAAGCCAGACTGTTTATGTTTAAAGCTGCCTTTGCCTTTGCTCTTACTAATCATCTGACAGAGGGCAGATTATTGAATCTGCCTCAGTTTTCTCATCTTTAAAATGAGAGTAATAAAATTGACCTCATATAGTTGTGATGAGGGTAATTGAAAAAATACACATAATGTCTTAGAATGTTCTTATAATAATGCCTGATAAATGTTACTAAGCATATATTTTCAAAACTTTTGAGTTCCCTTGGACATATTTGCCTTCATCCTATCTTGTATCTTCATCCCACATTTTCTTTTCTGGACTCTTCACTTTCACCTAGGTTCTTGGTACTCCAGGCTGGGAGAGTGTGTTTGGCTTTGAACTGGCCTCCTTATATGCAGGCTCTTCTGCTCAATTCAGCCTCCACATTACTGCAAGAGTCATGTTTTTTAAGCCTCTCTCTCTTTATTTTTAAAAGATTTTATTTATTTACTTCTAGGGAGAGGGGAAAGGAAGGAGAAAGAGAGGGAGAGAAACATTAATGTGAGAGACATGCACCAGTTGGTTGTCTCTCTCATACCCTCAACTGGGAACCTGGCCCACAACCCAGGCATGCGCCCTGACAGAATTGAACTGGCGACCTTTCAGTTCACAGGCTGGTACTCAATCCACTAAGCCACACCAGCCAGGGCTAAGCCTCTTGTTTATGTGTCCTTCACATAGTCTTATAACCATAGTCACCATTGGTTATAAGAGAAAATTTTCTACAGTCTAAATTCAATCTATTTTCCCATTTCATTTTACATCTCTCACCCACTCAAACACTCAGCTCCAGGTGGGCTAAGTGTTTTATAAATACACTCTGTTCATTTCCACCTTCACCTTTTAGACCCTCCTCACATTTCTAGACTCTTAAAGTTGTTGGTCATTTACCAGCACACGAATGCCTACAGCACTTACGCTCCAAGTCTTTTGTTAATGGACTTAATCACATACAACTGTGTGGTAAGTGAAAGCCATTGCCTCCCAATAAGATTGGAAGCTCCCTGAGGGTAGTGACTGTGTCTTGTGTTCCTTTATATCCCCCAGAGCACCTAACACAATATCTTATTCTCAGTACAATATCAATAAATATCTGTTGGAAATTTGGCCAAATAAGCAAAACATCAGATTCAACATTCACTGTGAATATGTACAAAAGGATAAGAGAAATCCTTGAATTCCCCATGAGATTTAGTCTTTGCTTTCTATACCCAGTAAAGACATACATGTTAATAAAAGGGCTGGACTTGGACAAGAAGTACACCTTTTCATTTTCATTTTTAAAATAATTAAAATTTTTTTCAATTATGGTTGACATACAATACTATATTAGTTTCAGGTATACAACATAGTGATAAGTCTAGTACCCATGTGACAAACAAGGAGTGGATTTAAGAAGAATTAGTTGGCAAGAGAAACTGAGATATTAATAATAGGGGAGGAGTTGGCTTATTTGGGGGTTTCTAGGCATTTTAAAGGATTGCTCCTGTGTATGCCATAATTATTCATTCCCTGACTTTCTGTATCCTCCCTTACATTATGCATATGTTAATTAAACAGTCCATTTTGTTGGAATCTGGAAACATAGTCTTAAGCTGTGCTTTTTATCTGTTGACTTAATGATGATTGACAGTTCTAAAACCTTCTTGTCTGGTTTGTGAAAACCAATCATCTGTGCCACAGCCATTCTGACTAGGCGTGATGTAGGATTGGCTGGTGGGGGGATGAACAGACTCTGGCCAGGCACTGATGTGCAACGTCAGCCTTATTCAGGATGGCTGAAATAGCTTCTGTCTAGCAGGAATCTTCCTGCTTCAGAGCAGAGAAGCACCTGGGAGAGGGCAGTGTCAACTATCTCTTCCACTACCCTCCTTACTTTTCAAGTGAGCAACATTGGAACAGCAAGCAAACTGAGCATTCCTAAGATTTATCCTCAAGACCAAGAGGCTTTCTTTCCCAGCGAAAATCAACCTCGTTTTATTTTTATTTTTTTGTCCTCATTCAAGGACATTTTTTTTTTCATTGCTTTTAGAGAGAGAGAAAGGAAGAGAGGGAGAGGAGGAAACACTGAGAGAGAAGCATCAATTGATTGCCTCCTATCTGCACCCGGACTGGACCAGGGATCAGGGAACAAACCCACAACCTAGGTATGTGCTCTGAGCAGGAATTGAACCCACATCGTTTTAGTTAAGGGACAATGCTCCAACCAACTGTGCCATATAGGCCAGGACCAACCTTTTTGTAAATCAGTCTTTGTGTCTGCATTTGGCTTTCAAGATTTTTGTGAACTCCATCAACATCACTGACAAACTGGGAGATGCCCAAACTTCAACAGAAATTAATCGTGCTACAATTTGGGGGAAAAGAGTTACTTCGTTTTCTGATTTGTACCACAAACAGCAGCTCCAATCTGTCATTATGACTGAGAACATGTCACAACAGTCTGTTTTTATTCTTTAGAAAAGAAGAACAACATCTTGCTCTCCTCTAGCAACAGCTAATTTAGAAAATTTGCAAGCTGACATGCAACTTGATTAAAATGACCTGGAGCCACCAATTCTTTTAAAATGCAACTCAGTGCTCACAACCCCAGACCTTCCATAGTCCAGTTATCTCCTTCACAGCTTGTTTTTCTGCGGGAGGAAGAGAGATGGGGAGGGAAGACAGGGGAAGAGCTATGTGCTATAATCTACACAGATTTCCTTTATAGCCCTGGGGAAAGGAAAAGCAATGTGATGTTTCTAAGTGGGTAGTATGGGTTTCATAGTTCTGAGTACAAGGCAGGTGCATGATCCAAATGAAGCATCCATGTTGGACTTGGAGACTGTTTTGACATTGTGGTTTCACTCCTGGTTCAGTTTTAGAAAATATGTAGGAATCTGTCCCAGTTTGAATGAACTTACTAGGTCTTTGTCAAACCATGGCTGCACTGAGAGTGATGGGATTTTTCTTCTAGGGAAATTTATGGATAAAACAAAACAGTAACAGTTTGGCCCATTCCAGGACTGGGAGTCATAGAGCTTCACATAAAGGAAATTGAGGTAGTGTTAGGAATCAGAGTGTAGGTTTGCTCTATAAATACACTCATAAATATCTCGTTTTTCTTCATGGCATCTAGAAGTGAGCACTATTGTTCCTCAGTGAGGGAGGGTGTTAATGAAGGAGGTGTTAATGTGGGCTGGCATGAGTGCCCAGAACTGTACTGCTCACTAGAGATGAAGTATAATTATTGGGAGACAATATGTAATTACACATTGAATTGTGTGCTGCAAACTGTTACGTGTTGGTGTTCCATCTCAGAGAGGAGAGAGCTAATACAGTTGAGATCACATAAATGCAGACACTCATTTGTCAGGGAATGTACAGTAATGAGAATCATTTCGGAATCCTGTTGCCTTGGCAACCCATTCTAAAATGATGTAGATAAAGAACAAGCAACACTTATCAATGAAGTCAGCATGTCTTGGGAAGAAAAGCTGTTGAAAACAAGGCATCAAGCATCAGACCAAACTGACTCTTAAGGGAATGGCCTTGTTCAAAATCAGGTCAAGATGTGAAATGAGGGGTCAGGCATTTAAAGACATGGCCATCATCGATATCCTGCCTGACACCCTGGCCAAACACACATCCACTGTCAAGCCTAAGGGACATTAATCAGCTTAGACTCTAGCTCTTATTTATGGCAGCTCTCCTAAATGGATCATTTTTATGTGGACGGACAATAACTGGGATGCCAGAAGGGACACTCTAGGGTGAGTGAGGGTGGCCCAGCTCCCTGGCTTGGAAGAGGTAGAGCTCCCAGGGTAGCAAGACCATCTGGACACTTCTCTCACCCCTGGTCTCTCCTGGCTGATGTAAATACACTATCTGATTTGGAAACTCTGATAGAGTTAACTCTTTTTTAATGCTGAGGAAAATAAGGTGAAAAAGGTTAAGTAACTTGTTTATGTTGTATCTTAAAGAAAAGTCAGGACCAAGACCAGGACTTGATTTGTTCTCCCTGCCAGTCGAAGTGGATTCCTTAGGAATCCCCTGACCCCCTCCCTGACCTCAGGATTTGCACATTTTTTCCTTTTTTGACTGTGGCCCTGGGTTCAAATACTGCCTAACTGTGCACATGGAACTCTGAATCTAGCACTAGGCTCCTGGTGGATGGGGTGTGGTGGGGGCAGCCAACTTCTGAAGGACCCTGGGCTGAGGGAGGTGAGGCTTCTCTAGTGTCCACACCTGGGTCAGGTGCCTCCCCTGGTTTGTGGGGAAGCAAGACTGACATATCTGTCTGGGCATAATATTTTATTCCAAGACTATCAATAAGGAGACTTTGAGACTGCATTTTGAAAGTTTCTTTTTATAACAGTAAATCTTGTTCAGATTTTGAAAAAACCTATTTTAACTATGTTCTTTTAAATTATATACCATCAAGTTCAGGCTGACTATGTTCAGACCAAAACAATAACTCAGGCATCTTCCAGATACGAAACTTCAATTATTGTTTACATTAGCATCAATCCTGGATTGAAAGAATGAAGGGGCTCTAATTTGCATACTGTTAAAGGCCATCTATAAAAATCACTCAGAGAAAAGATGAGAGCATGAATAGTCTACTGTGGCATATGTTTAATTCCTGGGCTCTTACACAGAGAAAAACTCTTATAAAAAGCCCCCTTGCCCTTGTTAATTACACAGTGACAGATTGGGGGGCTGCTTCTTCTCACTATATTCCTTCATAAGCAACAGTTCTTTCCTTTCTCCCTCCCTCCCTTCCTTCCCTCTTTTCTCCCTTCCCTATTTATTGAGCCCTTATTATTTATCAAACACAGCTCTGGGTACTGGGATATGAAGATGGTTGAAGTATAGAATCTGCCCATATGAGGCTCCCCTTCTGGTTGGAAATAGACATGAGGTTTTGATGACCATTCTCCAAAGTCTTAGGCACAGAGAGAGAAGAAATGGGATCAGCCCTGGCTGGATGGCTCAGTTGGTTGGAGTGTTGCCCGTGTAAAAGTAGGCTTCAGGTTTGATCCCAGGTCAGGGCACATACCTAGGTTGTGGGTTCCATCTCCGATTGGGGTGCATATGAGAAGCAACCAATCTGTGTTCTCTCTCTTTCCTTCTCTCTAAAAATCAATGAACATGTCCTTGGGTGAGGTTAAAAAGAAGAAATGGAGTCAAAGTCTTAAAAGGGCTCAGGGAGCAAGCTGACCTTTCAACTGGGCCCCAGAGGTGTGTAGGAATTTGCCAATTAGCAAAAGAGTATTTGCGTGTGTGTGTGAGCACTTTCTAGGCAAAAGGAATGGCATGATTAAAGACACAATGATAAAGAAAACTAATGGTTTAGGGAATATACCTAGTTGTTGGATGTGGTAGAGATAGCCCACCAAAATTTAAGCTGTCCCTTTAATACCATAGAACAGCTGCCCAGCCAGGAATTAACATTTCCCAAGCTCCTTTGACTCTAGGTAGGATCACATGATTAATTATCACTAATGTTTAAAACACTGTCAAGAGGCAAGCTTACTTCTTTATTCTGTCTTACCTTTCTGCTTACTTGGATTCAGAGGATTCAGAGTCCTAGGCAACAGAAAAGCCACAGAATGGCGGTAACCTGGGCTCTGAATCACCATGTGGAAGGGCACCCACTAACACCTGCATTGTGTTAATAGCACCATGTGAGTACACTTTTATTGAGGAAGCCATTGAAATTTTGGGGTTTCTTTGTCATAGCAGCTGCATTGCCCTAAGAAACCCAGTAGGTGTAACAGGGTAGCATCTTAAGTGTTCAATGAAAAAATTTTGCAGTCAACTAAATTTGGGAAACACTGAATTAAACAGGTTTCATGATTGCAGGGTGGTACAGACTTTTAATATGTGAAAGTGTATTATGAATGTCTAAGAGAGATTTAGCAAAGTGTTCTCTTCATGTTTTTGGCCATATAACACTTTCCTGAATACTTGGTGAATATTGTAGTTTTGCAGAAGTCAGAGAAAAGCACAACAGAGGCAGGTGTTGAGTATCAGAAATGAAGTGGGAAAGGGAGGCCCCCCCCAGGCTGCTTTCTCCTGCCCCACCCTCTCCTCCATTCTCCAGCTTCTTTGTCTTCACTCAGTCCTCAGATGTGTCATGATTTGTATTGTGCTTCTGGCCTTTGCACTCACACTTCTGCATGGATTGTTCTCATCTATTCTACTCCTCCTTCTCCTGCTAAGTCCCAGATTTCTCTGTGAACTGCTTCTCTTTTTCCTTTAAGTCAGAACAAATCCGTTCCGCCTTGGCCTTCACAGCACATCACTCCCATCTCTGTTTTTAATGCTTCTGCTCTGTGTTACAACATGGGGACTGGCTCACGCATCTGTCTCTCTCAGCAGAAGTAAGTTCTTTAAAGGAAAGTGCCTCACATGACACAGTTTTTTAAAACTTTGTATTAAAGTGTAATATACTTACAGAAAAACAAAGTATACATGGAATGTGTATCTTCCTCCATGGATTTTCACAAACTTAACATTCCTGTTTAACCCACATTCAAATCAAGAAGCAGCATAACCAGCTCCCAGAACCCCACATGCTCCGTTTCAGTCTCTACTCTCACAAAGACAACAACCATCCTGACTTTTACTGCCACAGATGAATTATGCCTGCTTTTGTAATTTACTCATAGAGTCAGGCAGTATGTGCATTCTATTGCAAATAAAACATAATTTATTTACTCCTTTTACTATTTAGGTAGTTTCCAGTTTTATGCTAGTACAAATAGTACTGCTATGAATGTTTTAGCTCATGTCCATTGGTGAACATACATATTTCTTTTTAAAAAGAAATTAAAAATATGTTTATTGGAGAGAGAGAGAGGGAGAGAGAGAGGGAGAGAGAGGGAGAGAGAGGGAGAGAGAGAGAGAGAGAGAGAGGGAGAGAGAGAGAGAGAGAGATGCCAGTGTGAAAGAGAAACAATGTGAAAGAGAAAGAGAAATATTGGTCGCCTCCCATATGCACCCTGACCAGAGATTGAACCCACAACCTAGGTATGTGCTCTGACTGGGAATTGAACCCCAACCTTTTGGTGTATGGGATAACACCCTCACCAACTGAGCCACACGGGCCAGGGCTACCCATGAATTTCTGTTGGGTATATCCATAAGAGTGACATTTCTGGGTCATAAGGTATGTTCAGCTTTAGAGGATAATTCCAAACGGTTTCCAAAGTAATTGTACCAATTATGCTCCCCCTAGCAGTGTAGAGACTATCAGTTGCTCTGCTTTCTCATAAACACTTGCTAATTTCTTGCTTTTTGTTTTTGCCACATGGTTATGTATAGTGGTATCACCTTGTAGTTTTAGTTAGTGTTTGTTTTCTTTTTCTTTTTTTTTCCTTTTTTTCCCTCAATCCAGTGTTTGTTTCCTTTATGACCAAAGAACACCTTTACTATGTTTACCATTAGAGTGTTACCATTAGAATATCATCTTTTGTGAAGTGTCTGCTGAATTAGTTGTTCTATTGGGTTTTCTGTATTTTTCTTATTGATTTATAAGAGTTCTTTACATATGCTGATGTGGAGTCATTTAAAAATTTTTCTGCAGCCCTAAGCACTGTTTGTTTCCACATTCAGTAAAGTTTTGCTAAATAAACTAGGACAAAAAGGGTGCTGTCAGTCCTTAAGCCTCCCTTCCTCACTGCCACACCCTCCTGGACAATTAAAGAGGGAGTATTTATAAAGGGCAAGTTGGGATGAGGCTAAGAAAAATCTCAAGGTCCAGTGTGGCCTCATCTTGCTGACCATATGTCCATAGACAGCTGCCAATGGAATGCTCTTGCCCAGCAGAGCACCTCTTGGATCGTTCAGCCATAGATACTGCTCTGGTGGTGGGGATTCCTTCCTTCGTTCATTCAACAAATATTTACTGAGCACCTCCAGGCACTTGAGATACATCAGTGAATAAAACAAAGATCCCTATCCTTAGCAAGCTTAAGTTCCAGTGGGAGAGACAGACGATCAGTGCTAAACATAACAAATTCTTAAGTTGCGTAGTATGTAGAAGGTGCTTAGTGCTATGTAAAGAGGGGAAATAGAGCAGGACAAGATGAATCAGGGGTGCTTAGGGGGCAGTTGGCAATAGGATGAGAAGGTGAGCTTGAGCAGAGGTGCAGGGTGGTGAGGCAGGCAGCTATGAGGATATTTGAAGAACATCTACAGAGGAAAGAGCTAGTACAAAGGCCCTTGGCGAGAGTCTGACTGCATGTTCAGGACACAGCAAGGACAGGAGGTCACAGAGGTCACAGGAGCCAAATCATAGCAGGGTCTGGAGGCTGTCTTAAGGCCTTGCTTTGACACTGCATCAGATGGGCCATTGGAGGATCTGAGCAGGGGAGTCACATGATCTGAATGATGTATACAGCTCCAGCTGCTGTGTTGGGAATAGATTGAAGGGAGCAAGGACAGAAGCATGGAGGCCCAGAGGGAGGTCTTTAATGACTCAAACGAGAGATGCTGGTGGCTGGGATCAGGGTGGTCGCTGTGGAGGTGGGAAGAAGTTGGTGATACTCTGGATACATTTTGCAGGTAGAACAGGGTTTACTGATGGAGGGGATGTGGGGTGTGATTGAAGACAGGAGTCAAATATGGGTGGCTTCTGTTAGACTGCCTGGGTTGCATCCATGCTCATGATGACTGCTCCTTTCCCACCAGGTCCAGTGCCTTCCTCTCACCCCATCGAGCATCCAATCCTGTCTCAGTCCCAACCCTGTCCAAGTAACCCTCACCTGGAGGCCACTTCTTTTCTTCTTTTCAATCCATCATTATGACACAAACTCTCTTTCCAGTTTTCCTTGGGGCTTCACTAACAGCTTACTTTGAAGGCAAAAAGATATTTCTTTTCTTGCATTCCCACTAAAGCACTCATATTTCTCCCTAAGGCTATGTGAATTCCTCTGACTGAAGAAGAATCACTATAAGTAAGAAAAGCACGATTGATTAATATTTCAAAATAACTTGTTATTTAGTTTACTTACTATTTGTATATTTTTTTCTGCTTAGAATTAGGGACACTTCTGGTGTTAGGGATGAAAGAAAACCAAGAAATTTTGTAATTGAGGGCTTGCCTTTTATGAGAAAAACTGCGGCCCAGGGTGGTAAACTGATGACTGAGTAAATACACTGAGGCTCAGGAAGAGAAATATGAGGTCCAGTGAGGTACACTGATCTGTGGGTCAGTGTGTTCAGTAAATAGATTGCAGGTTTTCCACCACCAGAGAAATGATCCTCTATGACAACTGTTAAAAACAAGACAACAGGCCCAAAGTAGAGTTGTGTATGTTAAACCCCATGTCACCAAATGGAGACTTAATTAATTACAGTTTCAGCCCTTCCAGAAATGGAATTTTAAACTAGTCAGTTAGGAGTTGCCTGACCAGTACTACAGTACTAGTTAGGTCATTTGCCTCATGGACCCTGCTGTCCCATTAAAGAGTAGTACCTTTGCCATAACCAACATGTTTTTTTTTTCCTCATATAACTTCCTTGTTCCTATTCCCTTCTGCCTATAAACATCTTTCATTTTGTACCTCTCCTCAGAGTTCCTTTCTATCTGCTAGGTTGGATGCTACCTGATTTGCATCAGTTTTGCTCAAACTCTTAACATTTTTCATATGCCTCAGTTTATCTTTAAAAACAACAAACCAGGGGTTACCTAATCTGCAAAGTTTCTGGGCCTCTCATCTGGGCTTTATGCTCCCTTTGGCCTTCTTTCTGCCTTCAGCTCTGCTGTTGAGGTCTCTCTATTGTGGTAGTTGATCAGGTATATGACATAGTCACCTTGTTAGCAGGTGTGTTCTTAAAAGGCCCTCTTTCGGTCCTTTGTGGTACGCTGACCTTTTGACAAGGTCTTGGAGGGCTGTGTTCCTTTGGGTAGGGTGGCCAGCTGTCTTTTGCTGGGGCCCCAAACCCAGCAGCATGGCAGGCTCCTTCAAGCCTGCTGGAGGCAGATGGCTCTGCAGGCCCACCCCTCCACAATGCAGAATGTAGCCACTGTTTGGGCTATTTGGTGCATTCTTTCTGTCAGCCTTGGACCTCCCTTACAATAGCATCAGTGTTTTTCCCTGGCTTCGATGGTTTGAATTAACTTAAACATAGGCAGAGCCTGGTTAGTGGGATGGAAAATTTAGTGGAATGGAAAGTTTAGGCTGGGGATGCTGGCTGACACTGCATAATTGGTGGCTACCTCCAGCGGTAGGAATCCAAGCTTAGGCCCCATTTCCCTGAACCAGAGCTTGCTGCTTGTGTCCTTGGAATAAGGTGAGTCAAGAAGGCAAGTTATGGTTGGTTGACTGCTTGCTGACTGCATTATAAGAACTTACAGATGTAAACCACAGTCAATATTAAAATTTACACACTCATAGTGTTACAGAACGGAGCCAAGGAGGGTATACCAAAAGGACCCCCCACTAGGTTTGATATGTCTGCCGCCAGAGGAAAGACGTCTCTCAGTGCCAGAGATTTGTGAAAAGGAAAGGAATTATTATTTATTTAAAAATTATACAGACTAAAGTTCTTTAGAATACCCACAAATGCACACAGTCCTTCCTTCTCTCTCTGCCCTAATCTGGGGTACCGTATCTCAGGAGAGAAGTAGAAGTCCATGATTCAGGTTCCTGGCACCATCAGCTGTGTCACCACCATGATCTCCAGTTAATCCAAAGCCATGTGGTACCTTCTCATGGCCCACCAGCAAGAGTCCTTTCACCCTTTTTCTTCCTGGCTGTTGGGAACAAGGAAATTAAGAACTAAATTTAACCTTAATAGACAAGAACCACATTGTAGCTAAAAGGAAATGATAAGGGAGACACAGGGCAGTTAAGCAAACATCCCGTGTCTAGCAGACGCTCTCCCCTGGATAGGCTATATAAGCAATGCTTTGTAGTTTTTAATGAGAAAATAGAAAACTAGCTAGCTAGAGCCAGGAGATTACTAGGTTAATGAACAAACAGCCTGCCTTCCCGTCTTATGCAAGAATGCTTGGTTTGAAATTCCCGTGCACGGTCTTTGTAAGTGAATTGCTAACTGCCACGTCTGCTTCTGTATAACGCTTGCTTGCCCGCCCCTATATAAGAACGTAGTTGTAAGTGCTCAGCGCATCTCGTAGTTGTAAGTGCTCAGCGCATCTCTCGTTTGCAGCTCCTTGTGGGCACTGTGTCGCTGGACACTTTGAGAGTTCGCCCCTGCGCAGGTTAAACTTGGCCAATAAAGTAACATCTTTGATACCCTGAAAGTCTCTGATATTGGATGCTACACTGGCAAAGTCTCTCCTGCTTCCTAAGCCATGTGGCAAAAGGGAGCACCCCAAATCCATGTGGTCCTCACTCTTGTCAAAGCCGCGGAGGTCCCCACTGTGCCAAAGCTGAGTAGTTCTCCCCTTGAATGGCTGCTGCGTCTGGGTTTAAATCCCTCCACCAATCTTCCTCTGCAGCCCTATTTCTGACTCCTCCTACAACTGGTTACACCTCTCAGCATTCCCGTATCCTTCCAGCTTTACTGAGCTGTCATTGTGAGTCTGGGCAGGCATGGCCCCATGGCATGGAGCAAATCATCTCCAAGCTCTCACACAGGTGCTGTAACCAGGGGGAGTTGCCTCCCAGTTACATCTTGGGTGGAAGTCACTTCCATCCCCCTAGCTCAAAGTGTGGCCACAGAGCTATTTAACATATCTATGAAACCAGTTAAAGGGTATAGATGTGTTAAATGACCATGCCAGGGGTTAGCTGCAAAGCTGTTGCTATGCAAAACAGCTCTCAACAGCCCTGCTTTACGTGTTCCTTCCCTCATCTCAAACCTGTTGAGGGGGGCGTGGTGAAGACATCCTATATATTTTTCTAATATTTCCTAGACACCTTGAGTTCTGGATCCCATTCCAAATCCCTATTTGGGGCCCCACTCTTGGCTGCACCCTGTTACAATAGGGGTATGAAGCACACAAAAATCCAGATGGGGCACTGAAGCTCAGAGGAGTGAAGTGAGGTGGGTCTCAGGCAATGAAAGGGTGAGAGGCAGAGCTGGCCGTATTCATGTTACAGGGTGCAGCCAAGAGGGGGGACCCCAAATGGGCATTTAAAATGGGGTCCAGAACTCAAGGTGTCTAGGAGATTTTAGGATGTCTTCACCCCCCCTCCCCAGGGTGTGGGTTGGGGGAAGGGACAAATGGAGCAGGGCCATTGAGAGCTGTTTTGCATAGCAACAGCCTTGCAGCCTTGCAGCTAATCCATGACATGGTCCTTTAGCATACCTATAGCCTTTGGCTGGTTGCTTAAATATGCTAAATAGCTATGGCCAGGCTCAAGGCCAGGGGGAAGGAAAGGGATCTCCCCCCAAGATGAGACTGGGGGGCAGGTCCCCTGAGTTACAGCGCCTGCATGGGAGCTGGGAGAAGATTGGCTCCATGATATGGGGTGACACCTGCCCAGACCCACGATGGCGACCAGAAAAGCTGGAGAAGACAGCAGATTGAGGGCAAGTGTGCCCAAGTGTAGGAGGATGCGGCAGCCTTTGAGGAGGAGAACTATGCACAGCCCTGAGAAGGAGAACCATGAGCAGCCCTGAGAGGAGGTGAACCATGCGGCTGTGGAAGTGCAGAGAAGACCGCGGCCCTGAGGGAGAGAACGATGCGGCTCTGGCAGAGTGGGTACTCCCATGGCCCTGGGAGAGAGGACCACGTGCCTTTGCCAGAGTGGGGACCCCCGCAGCTTTAGAAGGGGGAACCACCACCTGGTTTTAGCAGAGATCCCGGCGACTCAGCTGAGGGTGCCAGGAACCCAGGGAGGTCTCCCAGTTGAGAGGGAGTACTAACTGGGAAGAACAAGAGGACTGCCTGAGCCATGGACTTCTATTTCTTTTCCTGAGATACGGTACTCTGGACTGGGCAAAGGGGGAAGGAAGGAAGGACTGTGTCTGTTTGTGGGTCTTTTAAGGGACTTTAGGATTTTTGATAAAGACATTAGGTCACTACTTTAAGTCTGTATAGCATTAAATAAACATTTCCTTTCCTTTTCACAAATCTCTGGCATTGAGAGACGTCTTTCCTCGGGTGGCGGACATGACGGACCTGGGGGCTTTTTTTAATAATAGTATATCGTCCCAGGCCCCCCTTGCTTGTTCTGTAACATTCATACTGAAGGCTCCCTTGACCCCACATCCCATCCTTTCCCCCCTCATTGCCTGCCGGGACCCTGAGAGCTTCCTAATAAGTGGTGTGTTCCATATAAATCTCTGCTCCCAAGCAGGTCACCAAAACTGTTCTCTGCCCCTGGGGCATCAGTTACCACCTCAGCCTTCTGCAGCTGCAGCCCGAGGTCTGCAGAGATTCCCTACATCAATTCTATTTGCCCTTCTCTGGGGTGCTGATGACCATCATGGAATCCCCCTCTCTTGGCTCAGAGGTAATGTGACTAGTCCCTCTGATGCTCCTTTTTTTATGGTTCTGACCTATTGTGGACCATGGCAGCTGGCATAATGGGGCTGGGGAGGGACCAGGAGCTGAGCAGCTGCTCTAAGATCTGCTGGGTGTTGTGCCATGTCACCTGGGGAGCACAGCTGCCCGGGGTCCAATTTCCTCATCTGCCTGATTCCAAAATTCTGTACTTCTCTTTATAAAAGTAATCTAGCAAACCAAACAATAAAGCTAAAAATACCTCCCTGAACAAAACTACCCTTCAATATCCACATCCAAAGGCCTTCGTGACCTGGGCGATAGCTTTTATGAACGTGGTTATGAGATGCTAATACGGTGGTTGCTATAAGCCAGTCAGAAATATTGAAGCAGTGTATTCTGGTAGACTTTAATCCCTAAAAGTCCTCTAAGCAATATTTCTAATATATATTTTGTCAAAGATTTGATGCTCTCTGCTTAGGAATTTCTAAGAAGCTCTCTCTCCAAACACTTCTTTGAAAATGCATTAGATAACACAGTCCCTTCAATTCCATATCTTCCTTTCTGTCTTAACTGAAAAAGCCAGTTCAAGTTATTAATGACAAGCCATTTTGCAGAGTGCCCAGGTTAATAGAAGAGATAACTGGCAAAATATAAATGTGTAATACTAACATGCTGAAGATAAAACAGAGGCCTAATGCTGAATGCATAATGGGGAGAATGGAAGAAAAAGTTCCTAGCTGGTACAGAATTCCTGAAGAATGAATACCAGTGGGTCCATTTGTTCTTACCTTGCTGCTTGCTTGCCTTTTTGTCAACTCAACTATCCTTTTTGAATCCAAGTCCTAGGATTTCAGAGTTAAAAAAAGGGTTCCTAGACAATGTTGAAGATGAGGAAACTGAGGCCCAGCCAGGTGAGGGGACTCACCCAAAAAGACACTGTCAGTTTTCTCAGGTACCTGTGCAGTCTCCTGTTTCAACACTTGGCCTTGATTCTAGTATTGCAGGTGCCTTCTCCTGTCTTTTCTATACCAGCCCAGGCCACAGGGAGGGAGCAGGGACTTAACAAATTAAATTCAGAGCCCAGTGGATTCCAATCCCAGTTTCACCACTCTCTAGTTGTATACCTTGGTCTCCCTTACTGCAAAATGAGTTACCATAGGTAAAGTCCATTGCAATCTAGTGAGTGTTCTGAAAAGTTAATGATTATCCTTAATATTTGTGATTTGTTTTCCATTATACAGTCTCTATCTGGAAGCAGAGGACAGGACTGGAGGACCTCCTGACATCATATCTGGCTGAAGACTTGTGTATTTACTTGATAGTTCTCAAGTTCGGTCAGTATCAGAAGGAACATGGTAGTTAGCTGTTCTCTGTGCCCATTGAATGTTAAAAGGGGAGACACTTACGTAGTAGCAGAGGCCACTGGGGTGTGCTATGGTTCGAATGTGTGTGTTCTCCCCAAATCCATATATTGATATTTTAACCCCAATGTGATGGTATTTGGAGGTGGGGCATTTCAGAGGAGCTTACGTCACGAGGTGGAGCCTCATGAATGGGGTCTGTAGTCTTTGAGTTGCCATAGAGCTCTTTCCCACCTTCTGCCATATGAGGATACAGTGGGAGTTCTGAAGTGTGCAACCCAGAAGAGGGCCTTCACCAGACACCAAATTTGCTGGCACCATGACCTTGGACTTCCCAGCCTCCAGAACTGTGAGAAATAAATGTTTGTTGTTTGTAAGCCACCCAGCCTATGGTATTTTGTTATAGCAGCCTGAATGGAGTAATGCAGGGTAGATTCCTTAACCTCAAGAGTGTGGAATCTCCTTCAGTGGCATGTTTGAAGCAGAGCCTGGGACCAGCAGCCCTCTCATGTAAATGTCAGGGAGGCCAAGAGCTACCTTAAGTGATCCTTAGAGTCCTTTTCACCACAAGAAGTCTGGGCTTCCCACTGCAAAGTTTAATGAGTTAGTCACATTTCCTAAATATTAAATGAATTTAATTCTTCAGGTCCCATTAGAAAAAGAGGGCTTATCCTTGAGGATCATGAGAAAACTAAAAACAGAACTGAGCTGGATAAACTGCCTTGAAAAACTGGGACTTTGCACACTGATGGGCATTTGTGCTTTCCAGCTGCATGACCTTGGGCAGGTGACCTCATCTCCCTACACTTCAGTTTCTGCATCTATAAAATGGGGGAGGTTCCAGCTTCTTCTCTATAGGGTTGTAATGAGAACTGATGAGGCAATACATAAATGCATTTAACACACTGCCTGGAATATAGTAAGTACTTAATTAATGGTAATAATCATTGTAATTAATTTTTGAAAAAGTCAATGCCTCATTTAATTACAATCCTTAGCCAAAAAGATTGCAAAAATGCCTCAGCATGAATGTTCATTGAGAAAGGATTTTGGTCTTTTGTTTCTCAATTAACCCTCCATCATTTAAACAATAAACATGTGATGAGGTGGCAGGCATCCATTCTCATTTCTCAGAGCACTTTTGAATGCGTAGTTCCTGAAGTTGTCTCTGGGAGAAAACATCTCCTGTGTCTAAACAATCTGAAGTATTTGGAAAAACAAAGAAGGCTGGATTGACCTGAGCTGATTGCTTTGTAACAGATTGGCTGAATTCAACTATTTCCTCCTTCCACCCGCCAATTTTTGGGCAGATATAGTCTCATTATGAAATCTGATCGAGCTTGATTCTGGATAACTCAATCTCCGGGTATAAACAATCTGGAATGTTTTGTTGAAGACTGTGGAAGATTTCTGAGCAGGAAATGGTAGCCTGAAGAGCCAGAGAAGGAATGAATCTAGCTTTTCAGTTTCTGGTGACTTTAATTAGCACACAGCAACAAACTGACTGCTCACCCCTGACCTGTCCCCCACCCCCACCCCCCCCCAGCCCTTTTGCTTACATGGTTTCATCCATTCTACTCTCTGTCTGCAAGAATCACTGGGTAAAGTCTCAGGGATTAGAGGAGCCCACCCCCTCATTCTATAGGTGATGAAGCTGAGATTTAATGAGTTTGCATGACCCACATCTATCACTCTTTGGTATTTTTCTCTTGCTTCCAACACAGTGCTCCATTTTCTTTGAGCAAGAACTATTAAGGGAATTTCTAACCATTTTCCAGTTTCCATGTTACTCGCAATAAAACAGTTGTCTTTATTAAAAATGTAAAAGTTTCAGCTCTTTAGATCTGGGTGAACCTATTTGTTTCTATGGGAGATGGTGGGGAGGAGGTAGGGTATCTGTCATCAGGGGTTTGTGGGAAGGGGGGGTGGTCTGGTAGTGCCAATGCACAGGGTGAGGAAGACCTTCCCTGCCACCTTGTGGTCACCTGGAGACCCAAAGGGTCATTACTCTAGAGTATCAGTCTGTCCAGCTTCTTCAGCTATTTGCTTGAGATCTTTATCGGTGCAATCAGCATTGTTCCAGTAGAACTTTTGTTATTGCTTTTCTTTCCAGTGGATTTCACTTTCTTTAGCCCCAGGGAAGGGGAAGTTGTTAAAAGCTAGCAAAATTCTATATTCTGAAAAAATATCTGCAGGCAGGAATAGGTCAGGATCTTATGATAAAATGTTTGAGAGCCTTGCAAGATCATTATCTCCTCTTGTTGTAGCATGTCTCTACATAAGCAGAGATTTATGGAGAAGTCAGGCTTGAAGTTGGCACCTGTCATTGTTATCAACTGGTCAATTGTTTAAGTCGGGACAGATGAAGATTCATTTATTATCTCACTTATCGCCCTTGTCTGCAGTCCAAATTAGTTCTCACATCACATTCTGACAGTCTCAGATTCAATATCATCAGTTGAAATACTAATGATACTTTTCAGTGCAAAAAATGACTTTCAAGGCATGCATTATGGAAAGGATTATAATAAATTAAATGCCTAAACTGGCAGAGTGCAAACAATTTTGACTCAGATCTAAATGTTTGCA
Organism: Phyllostomus discolor; assembly: GCF_004126475.2. NCBI lineage: Eukaryota > Metazoa > Chordata > Mammalia > Chiroptera > Phyllostomidae > Phyllostomus > Phyllostomus discolor. The sequence goes on along the minus strand of NC_040913.2, from coordinate 41,739,969 downwards.
CTGGCTGTTTAAACATTTAATTTGTTAGAATGGAAGTACTGCCACTGAATAAGCATGTTAATTAAACCTGGGCTTCGGCGACGTGAGTCATCCCACGGACACAGAGTGTGACAAACTCGGACAGCAAGAGCCAATGTGTGTTGATTTCTCATTCTCCAAATGAACACTTTGCATCTTTAGACCCTGTAGACATTAGTGATTTTAAATAAACTGTTCCGTCTTTCTGAGGTGACTTTTAGATAATGCGGTAAAATGTTGTTAGTCTGGGAAGTAACTTTGCTCTTAAGTTTCAGGGAAGTTATCACCATAGATAATTGATGAAAGTAGCTACATGCTCTGTGATTTTACATTAAAAATATAAAAATGTAAAGAACATGAGATAAAAAAACCATACACCTCCTCAAGACCAGCCTATCAAAACAAAGAATCTTCATCATTATTATCATATTAGCATCCTCATCATCATCACCATTAACATCATGACCATCATTATCTTCACTATGATCATCATCACCTGTTTTGAACTAGTGGACTATCCCAGCCTAATTCTCTTGTTTGGTCCTGCTTCTTCCACAGCGTGGTAACACAATGCTGGTTAAGGTACTTAAAGTACTTGTCTTCTCTAAGCTTCAGATTTCTCATTTGTAAAATGAAGGTGTTTTATTATTGGGGGCAGGCTACTCAAGTATGGCAAAGAGGCCTCCAGATACAGTGATTTAAATAAGATAGTTCATTTTTTTTTCTTAGAAAAAAACCAGTTGTTTCAGACTGGCTGAGGAGCTCTTGATTCCTTACCTAAAGTGCTTGGCGACCTCCCACTGCCTGCAGAACTGAATCCAGGGTCTTTTTGAATCTGACACTAACCCCCACTTCTGATTACTCTCTTATCCTAGTTCCACCTGTGTCTTTACTATGCTGTCTCCTCTGTCTAGAATGCTCTTTTCATCTTCATCTATTGACATTTTATTCATTCTTCATGGCCCATCTCAACTGCTGCCTCCTTCAGGAATCCTTATAATTTGCCTCCCCCTGCTATCCTGTTAGAACATTCATTGTTTCTTCCTCTGCCTTCTGATGTCTTTGCCTTTTATAACATCCAATTCTGTTTGCCTTGTAATAAAGTTAGTTATTTATACAAATAGGTTTTATGTTCCAGGAAGCAACACACTGCATATTATTGATCTTTCTCAACTCCTTTCTCCTTCCATGCCTTGCCCAATATCCAGCATTGTTCCTTGCCCAATAAATGTATGTTTAATTGAATGAAGTAAAAAGTTGTCACAGACAGAAAAACTCAGTCATCAAAATAGCAACCATTTGCTAACTCAAGGGGCCAATTAGATGAAAGGCTATTCATTGGAAAATTCCAGATGTGGATCAAAACAGTTCCAATTAGATTTACATCTGTGCTAGACCAAGAACCACCTACAGAAATACTTGTTGGACTGTCCATCCATGTGGAATAGTGTTCCACTCATGTTTATTAGAAACAACACTCTTCCAGGCACTGCCGTGATTTTTCTTAAAACCTTTGTCCATGAGCCATATGAAAGAAATAATTTAACTTGTATATGTGCACGAATGCTATATAACATATAGTTGAAGTCTATCTCTGTGGAATTTCTACCTCCATTCTATCTCAAGGCCAGGTTAGACTCTAAGAATTAATTGCCTGAGGGAGTTTCACTTCAAATAGAAACTTGACTCAAGGGATCAATTATAGGGAGCTCAGAGCTTTGAGCCCTGCCATGGGTTTGCTGTGCAGTTGGGAAAACTCATCTCCTTTCTTCAGACCTCAATCTTCTTATTTGTAAATGGAACTTCTACAAGCTTTTCCTTCTCTCAGAACTGTTTGCATAGATGATGGCAGCTCATTAGTGAAGCTCTTTGAAAAGATCATATGGAATCCTGTTGGGTACAGTTGGGAGGCTAACTTCCAGGCTTATGAAAGTGGATATTAAAACCATGCATCTGCTTGTTCCAGTCACTGCGTGCACATGAACAGTCCCTTAGTTGTATTTATAACACTGCAGTTTTTTTTTTCTGAAGAAAGAAATTAAATTTGTTTTTTCAAATTTTACAAATGCAACTATGAGTTAATCCACTTGAATGAATTTCAAATCATAATTTGGATAATGTCAGGATGGCAATAAAACTTGTAACAGAGAGCAAGGGTGGGGAAAGAGAGAGCAGGAGGGAGAGATTCAGACAGCTCTGACTTTCTGCCTGGCTCTTTATTTTTTCCCCTCTTTGCCCTTCAATCCTGCAGCATGTGTAAATCTTTCTGCTCCTCTTGGTTTAAATGAATCTGGCCAGGTGGCATTAATGCTTGTAAAAGTAAATGGAAACTGGAAGGACGATAGCAAAGTCTGTCACCTAGTTCAGGATTTTTCAATTCTTTGTGACTGTCATTTTACAGCTCATCTGTGATTGGAACTAACCTTGCTCAAAATGGTGAGGCTGAAGTTGTCTGAACATGATGCCCCCACCTTCCCTTCCTGCTCACATTTTCCCGCTTGGCTCATTTATTCGAGCAAGAGCATATGCCAGGTCCCACTATTGGACCTTCCTATGTACAGTGAAGACACAGATATGAATGGACCAGGCTCTGCTTTTAAGTAATCCTCTTATAAACTGGACAAACTTCAGTTTTTCAGGGGACAAGGCTTAGCCCAAGTATTAACATATAATGATGCAGTTTTAAGAATGGGATGAATTTGGGGGAGGGCAAAGGACTTTTGGGGTCTCTCAGAAGTCATGCTCTAAAGCTTATGTTGCCTGTTAATAAGACAGGACCTGATTGCACAATAAGAATGAATTTTGTCATGTTCATATGACTAGGGAGGCCTTTGGGATGAGGTTAAATAATCTCTCCCTCAACACACATGTGTGCACATGCATGCACACATGCAGAGGAGGTGAGGACCAACAATCACTTTATATTTGTCTTAATCAAGGGTCATTTGGTCACAATTTGTTCAAGCTGGCTTAGGCAAAAAGGAAAATTTGTCTTACACTCCAGGAGCAGAGACAGCAGCGGGGTTCCCAGGAGGCTGAATCCAGGAACTGAAGAGCAATGAGGAGCCATGGCAGCGCCTCTGTGGAGCCTCAGGGTCTCTGCTTCCCTTGTCAGCTCAGTTCACTTTTCTCTCCTTGACTGACTGGTTTTCTTAAGTCACACAAGCACCAAGCATAGCTTTTCTGATCTATCAGGAATCCCAGGGTCCTAGTGCCAGATCCCCCCAATAAGTGACTCTGATTGACCATTAGGTTAACATACAGATGGCCATTTGGCCAAATTGTTTCAATCATGTGACCACTTTTAGACTAATCTTGTTTGGCTGGGGTCTCAGCAGGAGGATGGGGAAGCAGATTCTTGGAAGGAGAATGTACAGAGGGTAGAGAAAAGGGCATCTCTGGTGCAACATTGAACTCCTAACCGTTTATTAAGTAATTCTACAGATTTTCCAGGTTCTTTGTTTTTACATCTCTCTTTCCAACTTTAACCATGACACTGCCTGTTGGCCCAGGAAAAATACATTTCACTTTACTTCTTAATAAAACCATAGTTTAACTAATGGTTTAACAAATAGGGACTGATGTAAGAAATGTATGTTTCTCTCCTGGAACCTAAAATTATGTGGGAAAGACAGAAAAAAATCCAAAACAAGTAAATCAGATAATTACACGTTGTGTTAAGAAAGAAAACAAAGTGTTGAGTTAGAAAATATGGGATAGGGAGGAGAGGATTTATCTTAGTTGCACTTGCAGGAGGACTGCCCTGGGAGTTGACTGCTCAGTGGAGTTTAAAGGAGGCAATCATAACAAAGTTGGTGGGGAGGGTGCACTAAAAAGTATCTCAAACAGAGAGAGGATAGCATGTGCTCAAAGATGTAAATCCTTGAGGAGAAACAGAACTTAATTTGCTTTTAATTCCCAACACTCTGCATGTTCCAACTCTCCTATGTGTTGGATAATTGAGAATTGGAAGGTCTTCTTCAGCAGACTCTATTAAGCTCTATTGCAAAAAATTAAATTATAGCAGATATACTCACATATTGCCTTGCTTAATTCAATCAACACTCAAGATTGCAGAATTACATTACCATAAAATAATCTGGCCATTTCCTTGGAGATAATTGTGTATATAATATTTAGTATTCTTGGGGTATTGAGATCAGGGAGATATGGGCTGGGCCTTGTCTTTGTGATTTATGAGTTGTGTAACTTTGTCCTAGTTACACAATTGCTCTGTATGTCTTTGGTTTCTTCATTGCCCCATCTCAGTCTTCATCTCTGGCTCACAGAAATTTTTTAATGATAATTAGTTTATATTAAATGAGGAAATGTGTATAAATTGAGTAACAAAGCATCTGATACTCACTACACATTAAAAGCAATAAAAAATTTGTTCACATCTCCCATGTATATAAATCAAATTCTAACAAACTTCTCCTTTTAACTGATCCTTGGGGAGTTTAACATACAAAAAATTATATAGTGAATACTTTGGAACACATAAGGGAGTGTATCAAATATAGGAAGCTACTTTTCTTTCTCTCCAGTTCCCTCAATGCAGAGAAAGGAGATTAACACCAGAAATTGAAGGGAATTCCTCAAATGGATAGGATTAGAAAGACCCCAGAAAACCACAGTCCAAAACCCATCTAGAGGAAAAGAACTGTAGAATAAGAGAGACTCTGAACTCAGCTTCGGCAAATACCATGAATAGGAAGAGGGTCCTGGGACGACTGTTATTAATTGGATTGAAAACTGTGTTCAGTGCAGAAGAGCTAGTGCAACTCTTACTAACCTCTTGTCCAGCAAGGTTGTCTAAAAAACCTCTCAGGTGACTGGAGGGATTGAGAATGAAATAACCAAGATGACATCAAGAGAGTTCCACGCCCTGGCTCATGTGGCTCAGTGGACTGAGAGCAGGCTGGTGAACCAAAAGGTTCTCTGGTACAATTCCCAGTCAGGGCACATGCCTGGGTTGCTGGTCAGGTTAGGTCCCCAGCAGGGGGCATGTGGGAAGCAACCACACATTGGTGTTTCCCTCTTTTTCTCCCTCCCTTGCCCTCTGACTAAAATATATAAATGAAATCTTAAAAAAAATAGTTCCAGACTTTGTGGGAGATGGAAATAGGAGAGAAGGCAAGACCTTTCTCCCAGGAAGGAAATCGTAGTTCTTCATGGTTGGAGTACGATCCTCCTTACTTTGACGTTTGGGTGATGTCTTCAGCTCACCTACCTGCTCCATGCCCAAATGTTTCTGCTGGGATGTACCCCTCATTAAGAACCCTTTCAAGGCAAAGTCTCCTGAGAAAACCAAACACAGTTGCGGAAGAAACACTTGCCACTGCCTATACTGATCATGGTCTGAAAGGACAACCAATGAATATCAGACATTTGAGAAAAAACAACAGCATAAGAGAGAAGGACCAAGATTAACAAAACTGCTGTTCTTGGAGGAAAAAGGGACAATTCAGGAAAGAGAAGTAAAGTTAAAAAAACAAAACTGGGAAGAAGGTATACTAATTGAAACACTAACAAAAATAGGCTGCTCTGAAAAACAAAAACCCAGAGAGCAAAGTTATAATACAAAGTTAAAAATATGAAGTAGAAAACTCAATAAAGGGATTGAGCAATAAAGTAAGTCCAATTAGTGATCTGGAATATAAAGCTCAGGAAATTGATAAAAATTCAGAACAAAAATATATGGAGATGGAAAATGCAGAGAAAAATTAAAAGACAAAAATGATCAATCCTGGAAGGTCCAAAACACCAACTGAATAGGAATTCCAGTGTGAGAGAACAGAGACAAAGGAAGGAAGGAAATAATTGAGGAAATATTTCTTCAAGTTAGAGACAGGAATCATCTATTTTAAAGGAGCCACTAAAAGTCAGTAGGACTAATGTTAAAAGATTCACACCAGAAAATCCCAGCAAAATGAATAGGTTCCAAATATTAAAAAACAAAAAATCTGAAAGCTTCCAGAGAGAAAAGAAAGCTTATTCTATGACAGTGGATAAGTAAATATGGTTTTGCCTCTTGTTTTCATTTCCTTATCCTTTTTCCAGTGAGGGTACACATCTTCCTTTTTTTTTTTTAAGGAGAGTTTTTCCTCTCTCCATGTCATTAAATGGAACTATAAATTATAGGGCCATCCCCTGGGCCACAGGGAGAGGCCCAGGACCCAGACCTGACCAATCAGAGAATCTTACTCTATGGCTAGAGTGATTAGCTCAGGGTGGGCAGGGTCTCCAAAGGGCTCACTCATAGTCCCTTCCAGGATTTTCTACATGTGTTAATGGGCCATGTGGCTAAAGGGATGTTAGCTGCAGCTGTGTGTAGCTATCTTTCTTGTATAGAGAGGAACTTGTCACAGTAGTACAGACTGAGCCTAAGCTATAGAATCAGACAAAAAAGCTGTAAGGCTTGGAAAAGGATCCTGATGTCACTGTTTGGACCACTGGATTCAAGCCATGCTTGAGGCCAGTTCCACCTCTAACTTCCTAGGGATGAGGTGATAAATTTCCTACTGGCTGAAGCTAGCTTGCTTTTCTGTCAAATGTACCTACAAAGGAATGAAAATTAGCATGAAATCAGACTTCTTACTGCTACACAGATGTTAGAAGACAAGGCAGAAAAATCTTCTAAGTTCTGAAGAAAAATAATTTTGAACCTAGAATTTTATATTCATTTGAGGATATGTAATGACTCAGGAGGTTTTCCTTTCATAGAATTTCTCTGAAAGAATTCCTCAGGAATGTATTGTAGCAAGAAGACAAAATGGATTCAAGAAGGAGGAACATGTAATGTGGAAAATAGTATTGTGCAATGTCATCAGTAAAAATTATAATCAATCTGAATAAATACTGATGCATGATACAAAATAGTCACAATAGCTTGGAACTAAAATTCTGAGTAACTGTGTCATGGGGGGGAGATGCTGTTAGTGTACCAAGTGTCACATATTTTTAGGAAGAAGCTGAAGATATTATATCTGAGCATTGATAGAAAAATTTAATTGTCAAAATTTAATGGCCACCACTAGAAAAATAGAAATAAAATGTGTAATTTCCAGACCATTAAAGAGGAGAAAGAATCCTAATTAGATAAAAGGCAAATAGAGAAAAAATCAATAACAAGACACAGGAAAAGAGAGCATGCCTTGTCCAGTGAAGCTCAGCTGGCTGGGTGAAGCAAAAGGTCGCTGGTTTGATTCCTGGTCAGAGTACTTGCCTGGGCTGCAGGTTGGTTTGGCACTGGGGAGCATACTAGAGGCAGCCAATTGATGTTTCCCTCTCATGTCAATGTTTCTTACCCTTTTTCTCCCTTCCTTCCCTTTCTCTAAAAGTACATACATACATACATACATACATATATAAATACATAAAATCTTTTTTAAAAGAGAGAGAAAGCATAAAACAATCTGACAGGACTAAAGCCAAACATAAGAGGGACCATAGTAGAGTGTGAGCAGGTGAAATGCTGCTGCAATGTGCATGCCATGAGGGCTGGATCCTTGTGGGTTTAGGTCACTGCTGAGTCCTTCAAAAAGTATTTGTTGAATGAATGAATTGATAGATATTCCAAGATTTAATTTTTTAAAAATCCTGTTTAAAAACCGGATGTAAATTAAACAATTCACACCTGCCATACGCACACTCACTAAGGCTGAAAATAAAGGTATGGGAAAATATTTCCCAGGAAAAGGCTGACAGAAAGGGTGGATACAGCAAAATTAGTATCAGATAAAAGATTCAAGGTCAAATGCATTAAAGAGTCAATGACAATATTTTATATATCTTTCTAGCTAGGAGTGGAAACAAATGAACTGAGCTGATAAAAAAGCTCAATGAGGTGGCCAGTTACAAAATTAACCTGCACAAGTTAATAGCCGTTTGACATACTAATAATAACCGAGTAGAGAAAGATTGGAAAGGATAAAAGATCCAAATCACAAAAAACCTACAAAACACCAAGAATCCTTATATAATAAACCTCACAAATGGGCAAGTCTGATAAAGAAAAAAGAACTATAAACTGATACTGAGAACATTACAGAGCAAAACATATAAATAAAAGAAACAAAACAAAGTCTGAATAAAATAAGAAACACACTTCCTGAGTGAAGTAACTCAATATTGGTAAAGATGGTAATCATTTCTAAATCAGCCTACAGATTCAGAGCAATTCAAATACAAATCCCAGAGTTTGATAAACTTCTTCTAAAATTAATATGTGGGGGTGGGAATGTATGAGAACAACTACTTTGTGAAGTTAAAAAGGAAATACTTGCCCTATTCAATATCCAAATATGCTACAAAGTATGTATGTATGTATGTATGTATGTATTTGAAAGAATTTACTTTTAGAGAGGGGGGAGGGAGGGAGAAAGAGAGGGAGAGAAACATCAATGTGGGGTTGCCTCTCGCATCCCCCATACTGGGGACCTGGCCCACAGCCCAGGCATGCGTGCTGACTGGGAATCTAACCAGCGACCCTTTGGTTTGCAGGCTGGTGCTCAGTCCACTGAGTCACACTAGTCAGGGCGAATGTTTAGTAATTAAAACAGCGTGGTGTTGGTATAAAGCTAAAAAATAGGTTACTAATACAGAATACAGGATCCAGGAACAGATAAATCAATTTACAGGAGTTTGCTTATGATAAAGATGGCACTTCAGTTAGTGGAGAAGTGATTCTCAAAAAGGTGCACAGAAAATTACCTATTCATTTTGAAAAATAAAGTTAGATTTCAATCTTACATCATCACAAAAGTAAATTAGTGATGTATTAAAAAGCTAATCATAAAATCTAACTATAAAATATTGAAAGAAGATATAGAATACTTTTATTATCAGGTTGAAATGGAGGCCTTCTTATGTGAGACATAGACCATAAAATCAGAACAGAAAACAATAATGGATCTGAATCAAAAACCAAAAACAAACAAAACCAAAACTATTATATGGGAGGCAATGTTTGAAACATATAAACACACAAAAGATTAATGTATATAATACTTAAAAAAGTCATAAATCAACATACAATGACATAGAGAAATGGACAAGGAATATAAATAGGCAGTTCGCAATGGAAGAAATATAAAAGGATTATGTATGTAAAAAGTACTCAACATTATTGCCCTGGCCAGGTGGCTCAGTTGGTTGGAGCATCATCTCATACACCAAGAGAGGTTAGGGGTTCGATTCCCAGTCAGGGCACATACCCAGGCTGCAAGTTTGATTTCCTGGTCAGGGCGCTTATGGCGTGAGGCCAACTGATGTTTCTCTCTCACATTGATCTTTCTTTCTCTCTCCCCCTTCCTCTCTAAAATCAATAAACATATCTTCAGATGAGGATTAAGAAAATACCCAACATTATTAATAAAAGGGAAGTGTTCATTAAAATAAAGATGTGGTGTCAAGCTTTACCCATAAAAAGTTGGACAAAAAGTTTGAAACATGGAACTATTCAATAATGGCACATAGAAGCTTTTGGCTGCAAGTAGCTTCAAGACATGACTTAAACTGCCTTGAGGAGTTAGTGAATTTGTTATCTGACATAACCCAAAGTCAAGAGGTACAGCAGTTCCAGGTGTGGTACCTTTAGAAGCTTGTAGTGACATTGGTGATGCAGACTCTTCCTCTCTCTTTGGTCTGCCAAACTTTATCCTAAGGTTTTTCTCTTATAGTGATGAAAGGGTTGAGGTGGATCCAATTCCACATCCAGTCCTGATAAGGTTCTCAGGAAGAGGAAATCTTTTCTTGTGGACATTTTAGAAGTGAGGAAATCTTTCCAGAAGTTTCTCCAGACAGATTTCCTTTTCTGTTTTGTTAGCCTAGGACTGGGATTTTTCCCATCCCTAAATCTAGCTTTAGAAGGAGGTAGAGCTCACCTTCATCATCTGGGAAGTTAACCACCAGGACTTCTCTAAGGAGGGTGAGGGGAAACTGGTACTCTCCCTGTTGATGGAAGAATGCATTGCCACAGTTTATTGTTATCTTTCAAAATGTAAAATTTGCACATCTTTTGAATCATCACTTCAAGCATCTATGCTGCAGAAATACTGGCACTGCATAAGAGACATTTACAAAGCAATTTATTGCAATGATGCTTATCTTAAAAATTGGATACCCTCTGAATATCTGTCAGTAGTGGAATGGTATATTCACACAATGCAATACACAGCAGCAGTTTCAAAAAACCTCTAAGCCGTAAGCAAAAAAAAATCAGGTTATAAAAATGCTACATTTATGTTATCAACAGACATAAGCTACAACTATTTGCATACAAATGCATAGAAAAGGAACTTGAAGGATACATGCCTCACTTCTAAGGAGGAGAGTCAGCAGTGGAATGTGTAGATTTTTCTTTCAACTTTTACTTTGACTTCTTTTTTTCTTACAATAATGGCTTGGACAATAAAGACATTTAAGTATTTCACATAATTAAAATGTCTGGAGGCAGGTTCTCCAGAGCATGTATGGGCAGCAGTCAGGGATACCACCGTGGGCTCCAGCTCTTTCTCTCTGTGCTCAATCATTCCTCAGTATATCAGCCTGTCATTCTTAAGTTTGCTGTCCACGTTCCTAAACTTTCTCAGTTCACAGTGTCCTTAGTGGTTCAGAATGTTTGTGCCTGGCACCACTAGTCCAAAAGAAATGTGCAACATTTCTATTTATAGTAGGTTAGTCACACCCAAAGAATTTAATAAGTATTTATGTCGTAACAACTTAGTAGCCATTTGAAAAAAAAAGAACACATACAATGAAAGAAAAATCATTTTTATTTGATTGGTCAATAACTATAGTTACTTACAAATGGGATAGGTGCCCCTGATGTGCAATGCATGACTTCTCAGACCTGATGCTGCCCTCAATTCCTATTTCATATTGCTTTCTACACAGTACTTTTTTAAAGTTACAGCAACTGCCCGAAACCTAGCTTCATAAAGATATGATGTCATCCAAAAGAGTGTAGTGAGACCTAATATTGAAACTGTGAACTACCTAAATCCAGTAGTTGGCTTGATGTTGGACAGATGTTGGGTATTACTGTGTTTTTCTTTAATTCTCATCTGAAGACTTTTTTTATTGCTTTTGGGAGAGAGGAAGGGAGAGAAAAATCGATTGGCTGCTTCCTATATGCACCTGGACTGAGGATCCAACCACAGTCTAGGCATATGTCTTTACGGAGAATTGAATCCACAACCTTTTGTTATGGGACAAAGCTCCAACAAACTAAGCCACATTGGCTGGGCCAGGTATCATTTTTTAAAACTTTCCCTTGAAAATTTATCCCATGAGGCCTCTGTGAGTTTACTGTTGCACTCCAGGGACCCCAGAACATAGTCTGGGGGCTGTGATTGCAAAATGGTTGCCTCAGCTCCAAACATACATCTCTACACCACACTGTTCATGAAAGGAAGGAGGTACAGGCTTTCTCATTAATTCATGTTTTTTAAGAAATTCAAGTTTATTGAGATATAATTTCATACTCTAAAATACACCTATTTTGAGTGTATGGTTAGAAGAGTTTTGACAAATGTGTACATCTGTATAATTATCACCTCAATCAAGATTCAGAACATTTTCATTACCCCGAAAAGTTCCTTCAATCCCCTTGCCACCAACCCCCAGCATCACTGATCTTCTTTCTATCACCCTGGACTAAATCAATTGTTTCTAGACCTTCAGAGAAGTGGAATATACAGTATGGATGCTGGCACTGCATATGGTGTTGAGATTCATCAATGTTGCCGCATGTATCACTACCACAGTTCATACATTTTCACTGATGATTAATATTCCATTCTTTGAATAGACCACAATTTGTTTAGCTATTTACCTGCTGGCAAACATTTATGTTGTTTCAAGTTTTGCCTATTATGAGTAAAGCAACTATGAACACTGAGGCACTTTTTGTGCACTTGTGTTTTTCTCTTGGATTACCTATCATTCATATCTTTCTATCTATCTATCTATCTATCTATCTATCTATCTATCTATCTATCTATCATCTATCTATTATCTATCTATCTATCTATCTATCTATCTATCTATCTATCAATCTCTAAAATTATTTCCAGAAGTCTCCTAGAAGACTTTCACTCATGTATCACTGGCTGGTCCTGGGTCACCCTCACACCCCTCATCCTAGAAAGAGAAGTGGGGTCACCTTGAAACAATTAGTTCACTTCCTTTGGAGCTGGGAGCTGAAGTTCTCCCTGGAGCAACTTTCCTCCCCAAATAAAATTGGAATTGTGCAAACACAAGAATAAGGAAGGGGATGGCTCTTGAGTATGCAGTCAACCACATCTGCCTCTTTACTTTATCTGTGAGTATTTTTACTACAGAATATGCTACTGGCATTTACTTATCACAGTAGGAGCCTTTTCTCTGACACAAAGGTACTTAAGCAGATCTGTTGCCTACAGATATTCAACAGTTCTAGAAATAAGACAAGAAGAGAAGAACATAAAAAACCTTGACAGATAGAGACTTGCTCTGGGGAATATGATATGAGGGCACAAATGTCATGTGGAGAGATTTTACCAACTGGCTGCCAGATGTGGGCCTGCCATGGGCTGAGGCGCAGCTGGTCTGCCCTGCAGTAAATCAGATGTGGAAGGCAAGTGCCATCTGGCACATAAAGTTGGCAGAGCCTGGAAAGACAAGTTAACTCATGTGTGAAGTTATTATTATTATGGATCCACATGAACGGAGCCCTGGCACCTGCAGCACCGTGAGCTGTCTCCCCCCTAGGGCACCTCTTCTGTAGCTGCTGCTACAGAGAGGCTCCCCTCCCAGCCCCTGGGCTCTTCTCTAGTCAGAACTGACTGGGCTTGAGTGGCCAGCAGGTAAAAGAGCACTGGCCCTTTAATCAGCCCTCACTTAGCACATCTCCTATTTACCTCTCCTTCCTGTTGTCTCCTCTTTCTAAGAGTTTGTCTCCTTGCTTATTAAGCTTCCCAAGGTCAAGGATCACATTTTTATCTATAGTAAGTCCTCACTTAAGGTTGTCATTGATAGGTTCTTGGAAACAGCAACTTTAGCAAAATAACATGTGATAAAACCAATTTTCCGTAAGCTAATTGATATAAACAAGAGTTGAGTTCCTATAATAAATTTCTGGTCACAGAAACATCCCCAAAACTTGAAATAAAGACCTAAAACACTTCTAATATTAAATATTGAAAAATGTGAGCTATATATACATTTAAGAAAGATTAATAAAAACAAGTCAGATAATTATTTTCCAGCCTGTTTATTCCAATTCAGGGTCATGGGTGGCAGGAGTCTACCCTGACAGCTTAGGGTGCAAGATGGGCACCCACCCTGGAGAGGATACCCTTTCATCATAGGGCACACTCACATCCACTTTCACACTCATCCAGACTGTGACAATGTAGATACGCCCATTCACCTCAAGTACACATCTTGGGATGTGGGAAGAAACCAGAGTGTCTGGGAAAAACCCACACAGACATGGGGAGGACATGCACACTCCAGACAGTGGCTCCAGACTGGAACTGATTTTTTTCTCATCAATGTTATGACAAAATGATACTATTTAAAGACCTGCTGTGTATTATCCTCATCCTTCCTCCTAGCATCTTGCCTTGAACAAAACAGAGGCTCAATGAGTTGTGAAAATGTCCTTGCCACACAGGTAAGGACATGAGGGAATCGTTATGACAGTAACACACCTTCTACTCTTTGTACTTATTTCTAGATATCTATTGATTGGTGACATCAAAGAAGAACCCCAACAGATACATCTTTAGGTTATAAACCATACCCTATAACACCCTGTAGTCCCTAATTCTCCATCATCTGCTACTAAGAATCATAAGCTGAGTTGGAAGACACCCTGGGGGGAGCATTTTATGGGTAAGAAGTCCAGAGAGTTGAAGGGCTTGCTCAAGGCCATAGTGCTAGTAGGTGCCAGAACAGAACAGTTATTTATAATCCACCTTATTCCTGTAAAGATTTAAAATAGTTTTGAAGAATAACTAAAATATAAGATAGTACAATTACTATTAAGAACTAAAGAAGAAAGCAAATAACAGAAGGGAACTGAGAGTGAGGTCAAAACAGAATTGTATACCAAAAGACCACCCAGATGGGTCCAACCACAAACTTAACTCTGTCTACACACCTATACATCCAAACAAAAAAGAAACCCGGTCAGACATAGAATCCACAATGTGCATGAAAGAAAAACAGCCCAGTAGCTCAGAGAAGACCAGTGCTAGTACTGGACAGGCATCGCCCATAAAGAGAGTGCTGTGTATTGCAACACAAATACTCAACAGCCTTCCAGGGTGCAAAGAACAAGCGTCCCTTGGTATTGGACTAGTGGCTGACGACAACACAGTGAAACTCATCCTGAAAAAAAAAGCACTCTATTGTGGGTGTTGAGAAGAACTGGAAACGAAATGTAGGATCAACAGTAAAGGACAAAAGCTTGTCAAATTAAGATGTGAAAAAATTTAACTCAGAATTCTGTGACATCAGGTGTTCAATAATTATTACTGTTCTTAAGTAGTAGCCAGAGGCACTGTAGACCCTAAAGTATTTTCAAAATCATCTAAAATTTTCTTTAAAAAATTCAGTCGGGTTTCATATTAATTTAACACTTAGTTAGTTGCTGTCATATGTTCTGGCTCTTCATATATTTTTATTCTGTCCCCTTCAATTAGATTACCATTTCTTTGAGGGCTGGGGCCCATGGTGTAGGGAAAGTAGCATTTTATGTGACAAATGAAATATGAATCCTCTAAGGCTGACTATAGAGGGGAAGATCTCTGCTTGAGGAGGGGCTGCTCGACTTTTCAGCTAATTATTCTGAGCTCCTGGTGAATTTATACTGCTTCTGTCACAGAAATGGGAGGGGGTACTGCTTTCTCCATTAACACCATCCTTTTAAGCCAGTCTCTTAATATCCCATAGTACATTTGAGACTAATTTGGAATATTAAATAAGACCTTATAAATGGCTTGGGGGTAATAAGAGCAAAATAATTACAGTGAGGAATCTGAAACTACAGAATCTGATTTACAACAATTACCAACATCAACACCAACACATACTATCAGTATAATATAGAGACCAGGAGCTCAGATTCTGGAGTGAATCTACTGGGGTCAATTCCATTTCTACCATTTATGACTGCTTAACTTTGGGCAGGTTACTTAACCTCTTTGTGTGTCATTTTCCTCCACAATGGTACTCATCTCCCAGAGGTGTTATGCAGGTTAAATGAACACTGTGACTGTGCCTGAACAGAGTAAACATATACAGACTATTAGTATTATAATGAACTACTTTTTATAAGCTGGACATTTGATATTTAGATTATATAAAAGATTGAGTACAATCTTCATGTAAGGCTCTAATTCAGTGGTTGTCAAATTTTGTCCTTCCAGGACCTCTTTACATTTTTTAAAAAAGATTTTATTTATTCTTTTTTAGAGAGAGGGAAAAGGGGAGAGAGAGTGTGTACCCCCTACTGGGGACCTGGCCTGCAATCCAGGCATGTGCCCTGACTGGGAATTGAACTGGTGACCTTTAACTTTTTAAAGTTAAACTTTAAATTGAACTGTTGACACTTTTTAATTGAACTGGTGACAAATAACTTTTTAAAATGTAGGTTATACCTATATCCATTTACTGTGTAAAAACTAAAACTGAGAAATTAAAAAAATATTACTTAATTTAAAATAACAATAATAAAAATTAAAAACAATAAAATTAATATGTATAATAAAACAACATAATTATAAAAGAGAACTATCCTTTCAAAAAAATTTATAGAAAGGCTTGTCTTACATTTTTTGCAAGTTTCTTTAATGTCTGGCTTAACAGAAGACAATTGGATTTTCATGATTTCTTTTGTTTCATACTATAATAATGTGTTATTTTAGTTGAAGTATATGAATAAAATCTGGTGCCACACAGTTATGTAATTGGAAAAGGAAAGAGTATTTTATTAGCCTTTTTCATATAATTGTGATTCTTTTTGATACTATACCAAAAACTCTACAAGTTGTTGTTTCTTGAAGGCTAGTTGCAATACAGAATCTGAAATCACACCAATGCCATTGATCACTTGGAAATTATTGATTCACTGAGTTATGCAGATCATCTAAATTTTGAAACATTGACATTTCTTAATATCACTACCAACCTCATTTTAAAAGGTCTTTAAGTACTGGATAGCTGTCAAGCTCACAGGTTTTCCAAAATTATAATTTTAGTTTGAAAATTTAAATTTTATTATTGAAACAAGCACTGTTGATCAAAGTGACAGATTATTTTGTTAATTTTTGAGAGGTCTGCCAAATACCCAAGTCTGAATAACCATAGTTTGTTTGCCCATCATTCTTTCAAGTTAAAATTGTGTTCCATGAAAAAGCAGCTTGTTCAACCATTGTACTTCTTTTTGAAGCAAAAGTGTTCTGCAAGTACTTCCCATTTTGCCCCATAGAATATTAAAAAAAGTAGTCAATGATCAGTGTTTAATAAAAGTGATAATTGTGACTGTTTCTTCAAGATCATTCTTGAGGACCTTTTTTTCTGCAAGTGAAAGAAATACGGTGATTAGTATTTTGGTGCCCCTGTCTTGATTTATGCTAAGGTATCTTATTTGCACCAACCATTTCTTTTGTATCAATAGAGCAATTGTCAACACAATGAAAAAGGGAAATAGCATCTTTGTATTATTATGAGAATAGTTTTCTTCCTTTTCAGACCTTCTGAATGATTCTAGGTGACCCCTAGAGGTCTAATGAGCATATTTGGAGAACCACATCTTTAACCTTATACCCTCCAAGAATCATTTCAAGCCCATCCAGAATCCTTTACATTTTGATCCGATAGATCAATAGCCAGCCTCCTCTCTGGTTTACTAAAAGCCACAATCTGAATTTTCCTTTTCTGCCTCTTCTCTAGATGTTTGGTGCTTAAAAGGATAAGGTCCTTCAAGATAAAAAAAGAAACCATGTGTATTTACAGGGTTGTGGTCATATGAGACTGGGTGTGAATATCATTAAACCAATATTCATAAAGAGGTGTCAGGGATGGCTCATACTGAACTCTGAGCCCTCACAGATCCTGGGCTACTCTCAAGCCCACTGTAGCATAAGCACTCCTCTGGTTGTTCTCCTACATGCCCTTCATAACTGCTAGCTGTGAACAATGTTGCTGATTCAGAGGTGGTTCCTGGAGGAAAGATAGGCTACTAGAGGCATTATCCATGTATCCAAGACCCTCATAGGCTTCTCTCTGACCAGGAAATCCATATGTTCATATATTTAGGTCTGTAATTATGTTCACGACTCCTACGTTGATCTTTAACTTGCCCAGAGCAGTGTTCAGTTGGGGGTAAGAAGTGCAGATGAGGGCAGGTGGCACAGTGATCATACTGTGTGATAAAGACCTATGGGAGCCTTGGGTGTGCTAATAAATAAAGTGGTTTTTCAAACCTGTATTCTTTCATTGTAGTTGAAAAACTATAAAAATAACAAACACTCACAGGCTCCACCAACCAGAAATGACAAATGTTAATGTTTGTCATATTCATTGTAGATCTATTTAAATAAAAGAAATAAAACATTACAAAAAAGATTTAAGTCTCCTAAGCCTAAGTCCTTTAAATATTTATTTCACATTTATTTTGAAGAATGGTAGTGAGAAAAGGGCAGAAAAGGGTAATCATATTCTTCTCCTCCCAGCAGTTCAGCTCTCTCGAAACTTGCTGGCTCCAATTAGCAACCAAAAATGCAAGACAATTAATGGACAATAATCCTAAAAGGCAGTTTAGCAGCTGATCACCCCTACCCAACCCCAGGTTCCCCCCTCTTAACATGCCAATCACATGCAGGACTCTCTTTGAGAGGAGTTTTGGAAATTATAATTTCCCACACCTAGTTGTATTCATGGGGATTTTGATGGTATAGTTATGAACTGATTGTGCACTGCCAAGGCCCATATAGTCCTTCTCTGGCTGAAGTCATATGAACAATGCCCACATGGTCAAGCAAATTGGCAGTTTGTGCCCACAGTCAGGAGTAAGAAACAGCCAAACAATCAGTCTTGCTCTTCTTCCCCCCCTGCTACATCTCTACTGCTACAGTAAATCAGATTGATAATTTTTTTTAGCTGCCTCTGAAAGTAATGCCTTCAGCTTAGGAATTTCTGTTATATCACTCAGTTCTTCTGTTATATCACTCAGAAGAGCAATGGGCTTCTCTGATTAGTGAAGCTGAACAGCAGAAATGAATCACAGCACCTTTGTATTCTAGAACATGGGTCTGGGATGAATGAATACAGGAGGTTGGCCAAAACACAGTCCCAGTGAATCAATTCTTAAATGGTTTTAAATGAACTTAAGTCTAGAGACTTATGCTTGGTAAATATCTCCATTCAATAAGCTTTACAGAGAGGAATGAGGTGGTAGGATTAGGGAAAGAAAGGCCAGGGAAAACACCTGCTTCTAATAATCTGTCGCTCTCAGTTACCCTCTCCATAAGATGGGGCCACTTATCATTATCTGCTCTCAGAGGGCTGTTACTGCAAGCAGTTTATTTTAGAAAGTGCCTTGAAAAATACCTTACAACAAGTCAAAGGCAATTTTTACAGGGAGAAGAGTTGGGCTTTATACCATAAAAGAAGAAAATAAGAAACCTAGTCTATGAGATCAACTAAGCATCCAACCAGGAAAGCAGGAGTTATGATGGTTCTTCTCAGAAAACTGGGAGGAATTGAGGTGCTCTTACAAGACAACTGGAATAAAAGCTAGAGTGCTAAACTTTCTATCATTTGATAATCAGGTAGAGCAGGACAAGTCCTAAGAACACCAGCAGGGTGGAACAAAGGGCATACCAGGAATTTGCATAAAGTTATCAACTAATAGGCTTGGGAAGAAAATTAAATGTTGCCTGATTCAACTCCTAGCTGTGACCCCCTTGCTCAAATGGTCCTCCCTTGAGACAAGGGAGCAAGCAGCCTTTTCCATCAACTGGTCTTGCCTTTGCTTGAAAGTTCCCAGTGAGAGGGAATGACCACTTTTTCAGGTAGTCCATCTCAGTTTTGAGTATCTTGTCTTATTATAGATGGTTTATTAAATCTCCTGTAGGAAACATTACTTCATTGAGTCAACCTTATTTCCTAATCCTTCCTGTCTGGATATGTCCTAGTTGGTCTATGTTCCTGAGAAGGCATACCACTCAGAGCTGGGCAGGGCTAGCACTCCATAGGGAGCTAACCATCTGTGAGCAGCATGGAACTGCTATCAGTAGACTTCTCCATGCCCCCTGTGGCATCCTCCTGAACCTCTTACCTTTGTTCTGTGGTAGCAGAGCGAAGAAAGGAGGGGAGGATGGAAGCAGGGAGCATGGTGCTGATAATGCCTTGGTAGATGAGACAGGGCCCTGCCCTTTATTTCCAACCTTCACACTCACCTTTTCTTACCTCCTTTCTCTTCTGGGGTTTTATGTCTGCTCTTTGTTAACTTTCTGGAGACACTGCTGGCAGATTACATTCTGCAGCTGAAATACTTCTGGGTAAAGTCTGACAGAATCACAGCAGGTCAGAAGATACATCTTGCCTCAATATTGCATATTCTTCATCATGCAGGGGTTCTCAAAGGGTGGTCCTTGGGCCTGCAGCATTAGCATCACTTGGGAACTTGTGAAAAATGCAAATATAGGAACTTACCCCAAACATATTTTTTCAGAATCTCCTGGGCTGAGGCCCAGCACTCTGTTTTAACAAGCCCTCCAGATGATTCTGACTTAAGAGACACAGCTAGAGTGAATGCTGTTGGTGCTCCCACCCACAAGCCCACCCATGGGGCCAGTGCATGCCTTTCTAGCTACTGTGAGTTCTGGCTGCTGAAGGCTCATGATAGCTCCCTTCTCAAGAGAATTGCCCTCAACCTAACAGCAGAGCCCATGCAGTGTAACTCCTTTCTTTTCCCAGGGGACAGTGACTGATGTGGGGGAACAAAAGGCTGCTTGCTCCCTTGTCTCAAGAGAGGACCGGTTTGAGCTCCAGAGTTCAGATGGGACAGGTTGAAACTAAGACCACCATCTTGTTGAGCTTTCATCCCCTGCCCTCTCCTGCTGGCCTCTCTCCCCTTCTGAGAGTACTTTCTCAATAAGTGGTTTTCAGAAAAACCACTCAGGATATACTTCTTAGTAACTTAAGACAATCACCCAAAGTTAATTAGGGAACTGAAGGATTTATAAGGATACTTATAGATATACTTAAAGATTTATAAAGAGTCCCATATGGGTACCTGAAAATATCTAGATAATTACAAAGAATGTGATTTTTACTAGCTTTTGTACATAGTCATAGCCTGGGAGTTGCCCCACCACATGCATGGGGAAGAACACCAGGACAGAGGGGTGACATTGAATTTCTTTAGCACAGGATGCTGACTCAGTCCTTAGCATTCCTGCAGCACTGCAGCATCTTCATTAGTCCATTCTCAAACCTCCAGTGAGGATGATGATTGAGGGCTTTTGGCAGATAAGTAGAATGAATCACAATGAGGTTAAGTGAGAGCTGAAAGTCAGTAGCTGAATAAAATTAAGATTCCATCCTTACCAACTCACCTAGCACCTCCAGTATCCCAGTTCTTTCTCTGATGGTTTAATGACATTCATCAGAAGCAAATCTTCACTCTTCAATAGTGACTTTCCCAGAATTGATATGAAGAAAATTTGGCAAACTAGACAAAGTCCTAATATGATGAGAGACTAATATCCAACAATTAGCATAGAAAACAATTTGATGCTTTTATCAACTTAATGGTTTGTTGTGTTTAAAGCGCACAAGTGAAGATTTAACATTTTTTTGGATTATTTAGACAATTACTTAGGGCAATTATTTGGATTATTTGAATTATTTAGCTTTAGATACCAAACTGGGCTAGGCCACATCAAACCTCTGGGTATATGGTTTCCACAGACTTGTGAAAATATCTTGAATTGGGTCTAAAATGATGCTGCTGCATTGAAAGTAGAGGATGATGAGGGTTTTACCTTCAGTAGGTAAGATGGCTTGTTTCATGGTCATGGATAATGGTGCTTCTGTATCCTCCAAGTACTCCTGGAGTCATTAGACTAGCTGGGGTAGATGGGGTGCTGAAATCTATTGGTCATGTTTGATTTGAAGGCATATTTAGCACAGACCGCCTGTGGGGAGGTATGTTGATTTGTAGATGTAGAGTCTCTTGGCTATGGTGTGTAACCCTGACCTTCTGTACTTGGCTCAGTGAATCATTCTATTCAGCAAGTGCTTTTATTGAATCCGTATTATGTACCATCCAGTTTACCAAGTGCTAGGGATAGAGAGATGAAGGACATAGGCAGTCCTTGATTTCATGGGTCAGTGCAGGAGATGGATAAGTGGAACCACAATTATCCTGTTTGGTAAATACTAAGGCAGCACACAGGAGGTGCACTCTGCCCTGTCTGGCTGGCGGCGGGAAGAGGGGTTGAAGTGACTCTTCAACAATTTTGAAGGATAAGAAGAAAGGGCCAAAGAAGAGAATGGGTGGGGTAGAGAGAGAGAGAGAGAGAGAGAGAGAGAGAGAGAGAGGCAATAGAATGTCATTCCAGGCAGAAGGATAGGATGGAGAGGTGAAACACAAGTAGATCTTTCTGGCTGAAATGCCAAGTGTGTGTGTGGGTGAGGGAGTTGGGGAGAGGAAGGGCAGCAGCTGCACCAAGGAGGGAGGCAGAGGTTGGAACAAGAAGGGCCTGGGATGTCATGGACAGCACGGCAGACTTTGTCTTAAAGACATTGGGAAGTTAGGAGGATATTAATCAGAAGAGTGACAAGGTCAGATGTTTTGAAAAGGTCTTTATGGCATCAATGTGGAAGATTGAATGGTGACCCCAGGGAGCGCCATAAGAGATTTTTGCTGGAATCCAGGAGGGAAGCAATGAAAATTTGAAAAAGGTGGTATCCTTATTCTATATCAGAAAGACCTTGAATTTAATGCTTGTTCTTCCTAATGTTAACTGGGTGATCTATGACAAGTTACTTTATCTCTCCAAGTCTCTCACTCACATATATAAAATGATTTAATGATTTATTATCTGGTAAGGTTGTGAGAATTAATTATAAATGCTTGGTACAAAATCTGGAATACAATGATCACTAAACAAATGATATCTTTATTCTTATTCTTGTTCTTATGCAGCCAACCTAATTTGGATAGTCCCCCTAAAAACAGGCACTGAAGCAAGAATATGGGGGGAAGATCTCAGGAAGCACGGTGAGGAAAGTGAGACAGAGAAGGAGGAAAGCCAACAGAGGGGGCATTGCTGAGTGGGTTGCTGCTATGGGCAACTGGGGCTCCAAGTCACTCGGGGCCCTCAGTAGATGGCAACTGTCCCTGCATGGAATGGGAAAATTGGACTATTTATACACTAACACTTGTCCCTGAGTGTTTACATACTAACACTTGTCCCCCAATAGAAGGATGACTATGCAGGTCTTAAATTGCCAGTACTTCTAGACTGCTCTGTGCACAGACTGTACCAGCTTCTATGGTCCCAACATTGGTGGGACCCCAAGTCCTCAGCAAGTTTCAAGCAACAGAGATAGATGCTTGAGATGGAGGCTGTCATTGTGCAGCCAGAAGTATCCAATGCAGTTGAGGTTAACTCAGAGGTCAGCAGTGGGGACGTGGGCAGACAACATCATATCTGCTACAGTGGTGTGAAAGGACAACTGAGCAATATGTTGGAAACAGACCTTGATAAGTAGAAGTAAGAAATATGGGGAAGTTATAACCTGACTTGGGTTTGGTCTAAAAACTTCAGTCCCATTCACTGAGCTTAAGACAATTGCCAGAGGTGTAGTTTTGGGGTAATTGTGTCAGAGAAGGGGGAACGTGTTGAGTGGGGTATTTGTGATATTGCCAAGTGTAATACTGGGTTGGCAAGTGAAATTTCCCTAATTCTGTATTAATTATGCAGGCTTCACTTTGTCATGTTGAGATTCCTTAAATAAGTTTTGTAGGGGCCAATCCTGTACTCTGATAACAAGTGAAGACTCTTTCCCCTGCTACAAGAGCGTGTTTAATCTGGTGCTTTAAGTGATGGCTTTTAAAACTGCCTGTTGTCTCTTTCTACCTGCTGTTCACTTATTAGGTGACTTTGAACCTGTGGGTGAGTTCCTTTGTGGGTGAATTCCCTTTTAGATGATTTCCCTCTGAAGAAAGGGAATAATAAATTATCTCTTGAGTTATTGCATAGCTGTTGAAAACTAAACAGCATTTTCAAAACCATTCTGAATTGTTGGAAAGCACAGTGCCCCATTGAGCATTGAATTACTTTGCTTCAGTTTGCTTTCAAAACTTACAGCATTCCAATTATCCTTTTGTTACTGAATTCAGTACTAAAGTGAACATGCTTGTTTACTAAAATGGAATTTTTAGATGATAAAAGCTTATATTTGGCAAGTGAGATAAGCCAGATATTTAGCTAATTATGCCATGGAACTTATCCTGATTTTCTATATATTTTATATATGTATTTTTTCCCTCCATGTGCATATATATTTGTACTTGGAGACATGCATCTGTTTTTGCTCTATTTTAGAATGTATTTTTCAGTGGATGTTGAAACCACTTACATTTTAATTTTTTGAAGTGGTTTCTTTGATAGATATTTTATTATAGGAAGCAAAGAACACCCAAGTCAATGAGGCCAGACATAAAAATGTGAAAAGGTAAAGTCTGGCTTTCTCTTTCTCTTTCAAGGTGACCTCTTGCTTCCCCAAGGGCTTTCCCAGGTCCCAGTGCTCACAGCCAAGGTGCCCAAGTGTTGTTGGTCTCTATCTCCAGAGGTATTTGGTGGTACCATCACAATTGTCTAAGGCTGGTGAGTCTGCCTGTGCGGTTTACTTTAGACATACTTGTTTGTAGAGTGTTGACTATACATGAGTGAAAGTGGAAGAAGTGAAGAGATTAAACCAGTGTCAGAACAAGACCAGACATCTTGAGTCTGTTTCTTTTTCCCTAGGGGTCAGGGCTGCACTGACATTTAAAGTACAGACTGGCTCCAAAGGAATGTGAGGAAAGGGGGAGATAGAATGTAGTGGATTTTACTATAGGCCAGGCATTGTCCCAGGTATGCTGCATATATATTTATATTATCTCATTTAATTTAATAAAACATGTGTTTTCTAAAAATGTGCTTGAGAATAAACATTTTTGGAGGAAAGCAGGAAGCCTTTTTTTATATAGTCCCGGTTTCTCTGAGGGTTCCTGCTGCTGACCCCCTAGAAGAACCCCACACCCCTCTTTTATTTTTTTAAAAATAATTTTAAGGGCTGAATTGTGTTTGATATTTTTTAAGTTCCAAGCAAAAATAAGGTCTTTAATAGTCATGTGTGTAAGGGAAAATTCTGACAAAGAAGTTGTAGAGGTTTTGCAAACCAAATTTTTGGAATAATGAAATAGTTTGCACAGTATGAAATAAAATAATGACAGTGACATTATTTTACTTTTGAAAAACAAAAGCAAGCAAACACCTTCAAAGACTGGATGTTTTTAGACTGTGATGTGGGATTACTTATTCTTCTGCTCTGCATTTGATGGGGTTGCTCAAGAATAAAGCTTTAGATATTAGAATAGGAGGTCTACTCCCCTGGCACCTGGTTATCATGGTGTTGGAACTGTCTGATAATCTGGCCACATCCAATGTTTTCTTTCAGAATGTGAATTCTGGGCAGTCTGAGCTTGTCAGACACAGGCTCAGCTCAGTTGCCTGTAGAAACTGCAGAACTTTGCACAGGCCATGGGTGGAGAAGCGCTTGTGTGTGCCTACCCTGCTGTTCAGCTTGGAGCCACCACTGGTTTCAATTATGACTTCAACAGGCAGCTTTGAGCACTTCTTTATTCATTACAGTGCCTCACACTCTATAATTAGTAATAAAAGAACACAGGCACTTTGTAAGTATAAATGGCTAAACAATAATCAGGCAGTAAAGGCAATGCATTGGGACTTTTCCACCTAAACACTTTGTTTCTTTCAAGTAAAAAACCAAAAAAACAAATAACTTTCGTTGCTTTATTTTCCTGTTTTACTTTTTTATTGTTAACACTATTATGATGTTCCCTCCCCCCATCTTATTTTCTTGCCTTGAATAATAAGTTTGACTTTCATCCTGGCCACTTATTAGTTGTGTGAATTTGGGTATTTTATCTAGCCTCACTGTGCCCCATTTTTTTTTTAAATCTGTGAAATGGAGATAATGATAGTTCCCATCTCAAGGAGATAGATTGAGGACTAAATGAGATAATTCATGCAGAGTGCTTTGTAAGGAGCTTCGCTCATGTAAAAGCTTGTTCAGTAAATGTTAGCTCTCATTATCATTTTAATTTTAAATGAAATGAATGCATAGAATATAAGGTCTGGGTCTTAGAAACCTTCCATTATGTACATTTTCAAACACAAACACACAAATAGATTGGTATAATTACCCTCCCCACACACATACCCATACTAGCATTGACAGTAAAAAATATTTATCAATCTTATTTTATATAGCAAATTTTAAAAGCAAATTACAAGCTTCATGCCATTTCACCCATAAATTTGAGTGTCTTTTTTGATATTAACATTCCTAAGATGCTAAGAACTCCTCGGGACTGTGTCCTCTTAAACTTGAACCCCAGCTCCTAGGAATTACTATGGTTAGTAAAATCTCACCCAATGTTTGTTTAATTAGTGAAGAACAGCTCTAACAGCTTTCCTTGACTTTGTGGTATATGCTCCATAAATATCTGTTGAGTGAATAAGCGAGGACAACAATTCATAGAGTTCCTAACGTTTATGGAGATGCACATGTTTTTCAAAATCAACACATATTTTAATACTTTGATGAGGATTTCTGATACTTAATCCCACAAGTTCAATATTTCTGTGAACATTAATAGTGGTCAAATAACTAGCCCTTCCAAGATTTAATTCTGGTATTCAAACTACCTGTGAATGTCTGACTGTAGTGCACAACTTCAAGAAAAGAAATTAGCAGATTCTTCAAACACACGACCAATCCTTTATTACTGTGCTTATAAGTGACATGGTTTACAGAAAACCAAATGCAATTAAATAACATTGAACTTCAAATCTACCACAGACTCAAGATATACAAGTTATACTTGGCAAGGCAAAACTTCTCAAACACTAGATTATTTCAGGTAAAAGATAAATTTCCATTAAGTAATTGCAACATGTTTTGTTTTTTTGTCTTATAGACATTTCCTTTGGCAATAACTTCCACTTTAGCTTTTATTATATAAAAATATAACAAAATTTCATTATATACAAACATTACATTACACAATGTACAGGTTAAAAACACTAAGAAAATGGCAAGCTGCAAGTGAAATTAAAGTCAATGGCATGATAAGAAAAATTAAATACAGCACAAATTTCATAAAAATTACATTAACTACATTTTTGTTTGCAAATACCAAACAGTACCAGTGTGATTGGAAATAGATTCCAACAACTTCATTTTAAGGCACATCTTGCATATTTATATATACAACACTGAAACCGGTCAATAACTTAGGGGCTTCTCAGAGCAACCTGTGTACGTGTGTAGACATGCAGCGCGGGGTTACACATTTTCATTGGCTTCCTTCTTTGGGGAGAGGTACCTGCCAGGAGGGGACTGATAGAGGGGTACCCCAATCTCCTGCAAGTCTGGGAGCCTCCCTGGACGAGGAGGGGAGAGCAGAGTGACTGTCCTGTCATAGTCTCTGTGCAGCACTTTCTCATAGACGCTCTGCAGCCCCACCGTCTTTGGCAGCTGGGCCTGGTAGTAATTGTCTCTGCGCAGAGGATCTCGAGGCAGCGATGTGCTCTTACAGAAGGTTGACATCTGGGCTGGTGGGTGAGTCGAGGGATGTGTGTTGGGCGCTCCACACGACGGGCTCCAGCAGCGGTCAGAGTGGCCCAGAATCTTACACTCAGCCGTGCATGCCCACAGTCCTAACATAAAAGAGAAAGAAAGACAGCACGATTATTACTGAGACTGGTACGCCTCCATTTTCAGAGCGTCAGGAAGGGCCATGGTGGCTGAAAAGGAAAATCAGTATTAAGTTGAACGCCAGTGACTCAAAATTTGAAAGGAATATTGCTTCCTGTCAAGCCACCTAACTGCAAGTTGGCTCAGCTTCTTTTGCTGGAAGAAAAAAAAAAAAGAAAGAAAAGAAAAGAAAAGAAAGGAATGAATGAATGAATAAAGAAATAGAAAAAGATAAGCAGATAGCTAGCATCACCCCTGCCTCTCCTCTGCCTACCAGTATGCGGCTGTGCTTAATTCAAGTGGTGGAGCTGCTTCGACCTCGTGTTTTAAAATTCAGTGGGTGAGGCCTGCCGGATCCGTAACTCAAGGACTGAAAAAAGTGGGGAAGAGGGAGTGGGATTGGGAACGGAGACTGAGAAGAGGGAAGAAGTGGCCAAAGGGGAGGGAGAGGAGGAACGTTGAACTTGGCAGGAAAGAAGAGCCCTCACCACTCTGCATGTGGTTGATGAGATCCTTTTTCAGAGCGTCCCCGCTGACGTCGGAGTCGCTGTCGTTGAAATCACTGTCCCCTTTGCCACTATCTTTGCCGCTGAACTTCTCCGCTTCTCGGCCCGAGATGGTGTTGAAAGAGTGTCCTTTCCAGACCGCCACAGGGGGCGCCGGCTCCTTTCCGAAGCCCGGAGAGGCACCGTAGGGCTGCAGCAGGGAATGGGGGGAATCGGGCGGGGGGGAGGGTGGTGAGTGTTGGACAAGAAACAAAACAAAACAAAACAAAACAAGTGCGACAGGTTAGGTATCCATTGCGCACGCCCACCCAGACCCTTCCAGTCTCTTCCCCCAGCCTGTCCGCGGAGCACGGATGGGGGCACCCAGCGGAAGGAAGGCCTCACCTCGGCGTGAGCGCCGCGGAGCCGCTGCTGCCCCTCGAAGTGACAGGAGCTTTCCCCTGTGGCGCTGCCGCCCTCGGAGCCCGGCACTTCGGCTGCCGCGACCGCGGGCGGGGGCGCGTCGGCCGCGGGGCTGCCAAAGGGCGCTTTGCCGCTGCCAGGGAAGGTGAGCACGTCGAACATGTTGGGTCTGGGCCCGGATCCCCGGGCGGCCTCCTCCGGGGAGCCAGGAGCCGAGGCGCCGCCGCCCGCCGCCCCGGGCCGCTCTTCCCGGCGGGGCCCCCCTTTGCGCACCTCCTTCTTGCGGCGATTGCAGGTGGTGGCGATGGCGATGATGGCGGCCAGCAGCAGTGTGCAGCTCCCAGCCAGCACGATTATGACGATCAGCGGCGTATCCCACTGTAGCGCCGGCCCTGACGCCGCGAGCCGCGAGCCCGGCGGGCGAGAGCGCTCCGGACTCCCGGCACTGACGGGCACCACCGGCCCAAGCCCGTCTCCTGCTGCCACCACGAAGCTGACCGTGGCAGTGGTGGAGAGCTGGGGACGGCCGCCGTCGGACACGACCAGCAGCGCCCGAAACACTCGGCCGGGAGGCTCCTGCGAGAGATCGCTGGTGAGCACGATCTCCCCCGTGCGGCGGTCGATGGCGAAGGCTTCTCGAGGCTCCTGTTGTAGGAGGTCGAATGCCAGCTCTCCGTTAGCACCTTCGTCTGCGTCCTGGGCCTGCACGTGCGCCACGGCTGTGTCCCTTGCAGTGCGCCCGGGGACTGCCACTTCCAGGGAGCCATTGGCTGGCGCCGGGTGCACCAGGACCGGCGCATGGTCGTTCTGGTCCAGTACTCGCACTTGCACCAGTGCGCTGCTGGAGAGCTGAGGGGAGCCGCCGTCGCTCGCCTGGATGCGCACATCGAGCTGGCGCAGAGTCTCATAGTCGAAGCTGCGTAGAGCGTAGATGGCTCCGGTAGCCGGGTCCACTGAGACATAGGTGGACACAGCTCCCCCAGAGCGGCCCACCTCAGCCTCCACCAGCCGGTAGGTGACCTGACCATTACGGCCCAGGTCCGGGTCCCGGGCGGCCACCGTGGCCAAGTAGGCGCCAGGCGGGTTGTTCTCGCGCACCGACACCTCGTAGACCCGCTGCGTGAAGAGAGGCGCGTTGTCGTTCTCATCACCCACGCGCACCGTGTAGGGCCTCACGGTGCGTAGTGGGGGCGAGCCGCGGTCCTCGGCTACCAGAGTTAGGTTGTACTCGGCGATGCGCTCGCGGTCCAAGGATGCGGCCGTCACCACCAGGTAGCTGCCCGCGTAGGCCGGCTGTAGCCGGAAGTGCTCGTGCCCGTAGAGGGCGCAGCGCACTTGCCCGTTGGGGCCCGAGTCCCTGTCCGAGGTGCTGACCAGCGCCACCAGGCTCTCGCGCGCCGCCCCCTCTGGCACCAGCGAGATGGCACCCGCCTCTGGCGTCTCTGACCCGGTGGAGGAGGTCGTGTCCGACTCCCCGAAAGCAGCGGCCGCGGCGGCGGCGGCAGCGGCGAAGGGCGAGGCGGCGGGCGCGCCTGGGGCGGCTAGAGGTGTGATGGCGATGTCCGGTGCGTTGTCATTGACGTCTCGGATGCGCACGATGACCTTGCAGGTGGCGGCGCGAGGCCCGGGGCCACGGTCCTGCGCCCGCACGTCCAGCTCGTATGTGTCCTGGCGCTCGTAGTCCACGGGTCCGGCGAGGGTGAGTCGTCCCGAGCGGGGGTCGAGGCGGAAGAGTCGGCGAGCTTCCGGTGGGGTGCGGGGGCCGAAGGAGAACACCACGTCGCCGTTGGGACCCTCGTCGGGGTCGGCCGCGTCCAGGTCGAGTAGCAGCGAGCCAACGGGCGCGTCCTCTGCTAGCTCCACCTCTGCCACGGCGCCCTGCGGGAAGGCCGGGCTGTGGTCGTTGGCGTCCAGCACGCGCACGCTGAGGGCGGCCGTAGAAGAGCGTGGCGGGCGGCCTCCGTCCTGGGCCACCAGCTCCAGGCTGTACGTGGCCTGGCTCTCGCGGTCCAGCTCCTGCAGTAGCACCAGGTCGGCACACTGGCCACCGTCCGCGCGAGTCTGCAGTTCCACCCGGAAGGGGCTGTGAGGCTCTGCCAGGCGAACGCTCTGCAGCCCGTTGGCGCCCACGTCCTCGTCTACCGGCACCTCCAGGGGGATTCGAGTGCCTACGGCCGCGCCCTCGGACACCTCCACGGGGATCTGGGCCCGGGGGAAGCGCGGCGCGTGGTCGTTGATGTCCCTCACCTCCACCTCCACGTGCACCAGCCGGAACTGCTCCTGTGAGAAGCTGACCACGTCGAAGGCCAGCACGCACTGTGGGGCTTGGCCGCAGAGCCGCTCGCGGTCCAGGCCCGCGTCCCCGACGGTCAGCTGCCCGTCGCCCTCTCGCACCCGTAGCAGCGAGCTGTTGAACTGCTTCATCAGGCGGAAGGTTGTGTCTCCGGACACTTTCATATGCAGGTCCTCAGCCAGGGTCCCGATGACAGTGCCGGGGGCGTCCTCCTCGAAGGTGCTGTATCGCACTGTCTTGCTCTGAGCCACTGAGAGCACCCAGCAGAGGCTGAAGAGCTGCAAGGGTAAAAGGCAGGGGCTACCCCCGCGCCTTACTGGACTCATGCTGCCAGCCCCAAGTGCTATTCCAAAAGGCTGAAGCAAAGATTCCTTTCTGGTTTGCAGGTCCGGACTTGAGTCCCAGGGAGCCTCGGGAGCAAGCTCTTTGCGAGCTCTGTGCGGGAGAAGTCTGCTGTCAGGCTGCAGCTCCTCCGCTCCAGCAAGCTTTGAGGACGAGGGCGGACCCGCCCTCACCCAGCACCTTTCCCTGTCTCTTCTCTGCTGGTGCTGCGCGGCAGCGCGCCGCCTCCGCTTTTAGAGCAGTCGATATGCAAATCACCCGAGCCTAGCAGCCAATGGAGACCTCCTCCACGAGCCGCTCCTACGCCAGCCTCTGACAATCCCTTTAATGTGGAAAGGCTTAGTGGGGAAAACAAGAAAGGAAAATTAGGGAATCTTTCCTTTGTTTCTTTCACTCCGTTTGCTTTTCCTTTTCTGCGTGTAGAGAGAGGAGTTGGCACAGGTTTTGTTCATTGTGACTCTCGGTACCGGCTGCTTGACCTAAGAGCAAACACTCTGGGATTTCGCCCTGGTAGCTCGGGACCCCCCACCCAGTCCCTGCGTTGTGCACCTGGGAGGCTTCCAAGCGCTCGCAGCCCCCTCCAAAGACTTCCTCTGCCCGGCGAGGCTATGCTTGCCTTCTCTCCCAGGTTCCCACGGCGCCCTGAATAGCCTCTTGATTAAGGATCCTAAAGAAGGGAAAATTGATTTTATTCAAATTTGTGTATGCAATTGTGTTTTTCTCGTGTGAGCCCCGGTGATCAGAGTTGCCATTTCCCTTTCAGAAAAGAGCCTTGCGATGTGTTAGTATGCATGTCACTGTCCAAATGGCTTTCTTAAGCCTTGGGCGCTAGCAGGGAAGGAAAAAAGTTCCAAATAGGATTTAGCATAAGCTCGAGGAGATTTGGAAAGGTTTCAAAGATCAGACTGTATCAAAGGCTTATGAAGCCCTCGTTAGCAGTGGAAATAGAATGGCGTGGCAGGCGATCCCATTGGAGGCCCCAATGTCTGTATTATTTCACTGTGACAAGCTAAGGGAAGAGAAAGTTGAACAGTTTCCACAGTGGAGTTGGACTAACTTGAATATAATGAGCAAACGCCACATGTATCCATTATGTTCCTCTATTCATTCCCAATGACTGCCATAGCTCTCTGGCTAAACGGTGATGGACACTGAATTCCACACAATGCCCGACTCGTATTATAGTGTATTTGGAGAACTTTCCCTCCTGATGCCTTGTTCCGCCTATTTAGAGGATTTTCTTTCTGTTTAAATAGGGCCGCTCTGGGAAGCAACACTCATCCCTTTCCAGAAGAACAAAATCACAGCATGACCTTGAAACCTGGCACGAACCTGGGGGAACTTAACCATCTGCCTAAGAAGAAAGCGTTGAGCTTCGGCATTGCCAAGCTCTGGGCTGGGTGTGTTCTGGGTCTGGTCAGCCATGGTGCTGACTCCACAGGTATCCCCCTCCAGTATCTCTGAAGATTAGGGAAATGGGGCTTTGAGCAGGAACAAGAGGAATTCTTACTGATTCTTGTTGAAGAGCTTTATTGGGCAAGCTATGAAAATGTACTCAAAAGAGGAAAGGTAACAACAAAAGTCACATACCAGAACACTAAAAAAGACGTTGAATTTGATAATCAAACTGCATTCAGTAAACAGTCTTCAATCTTGATTTCAGTCCTGCTCTCAGCATCCTATCTCTCAAACCCGAGGGAATGTGTCCTGTTCCCAATCCCAGTCCCCCCACCCCCCAAAAAACATACAGGATTCTTCCCAGAATAAAGTGACAAAACAGAGAGCTGGGTGGGTCGTGGGGGTGGCAGAGAATGAAGGAGGTGCTTGCCTGGAAGCAAACAAATGTAGTCCCTGCCATCAATAAATAAAAGCTTTTAGGAGATTGGGGGAAGCGGAGGATAATTGGAAGCTTCCTCTGAGCCGTCATGCCTCTCGGTTCACTTCCCCACCTTTTCACCTTGCAGCCTTGGGAATACTAAAAGCGACGAGGCCAGGCAACTGCAGCCGCACAGGGCCACTGAAAGGGCGATTTCCTCTAGAGGATCCCAATTTTCAGCCATCTCTTCCACTTTTTCCCCTTCTCCTAATGCCATTCAGTAGCATGCTCTGCTCCCGCCCAAGAGATATTTTTCGGAGGGTCCTGAGCAGCTCAAAGAGCTTACTGTCTTCTTTTTGAACCCCACAACTTTCCCACCTGGCTTGGGGCCTGCTGGTGACCTTTGGCGCCCCCAGGGTCCGGCCTTCCCTCCTCACCCGCATTCTCCGGTCATTCCAGGCCCGAACGGATTCAGAACTCGGCAGTCGGACAGCGGCCTCCCCAATGCAACTCGAGAACCCGGGGAGCCAGGCCCGTGCTGCTCCCTGTTGCTGAGCCAAGAACACCGAGAGGAGGGGAAGGAGGGAGAGGGCAGTGGGACCGGAGTCACCGAGAAAGGGTTTCTATATGCTGTTCCCATGACTAGACACTTGCCAAGAGCCTGACCACGAGTGGCTGCGAGCGGGACCCCACACCTGAGCCCCTTGAGCCCCCACGCCTCTCTGGACCGCAGGAGCCCAGCCTCTCGTTGCTTAATGTTTTTTTTTTCTCCCTTGGCGGGAGAATCGGAACTACCTAATATTTTTACTAAAAACACTTCCATGTCATCTTTCACATTCTCATGACAAATAAACTAGGTGCGTTTTGAGGGAGGGGAGGGTCTAGAGGGGTGGGGAAGGCAAGCAAAAGCCAAGAGGTGAGAGGAGGGGTGTGGGGCGGCTAGCAGCAGGTCTAAAGCATTTAATCCTCTGCCAACGCCTCGCCACTCGGAAGTGGCATAGACGCCGGTGGCGCGGAGCAACGCGGAGCGCGGAGCCCAGGGCGGGGATCTGGGGAGGTAGCGGGCAGCGGAGGAGCAGAGCGGTGAGCAACGCGGCGGCAGACCGAGCACTGAAGCCTTTCCCTGCGGGCTGTAGAGGTGCGAAGGCACGCGAGCCGAGTGAGCGCTGGTCCCCGCTGCCTGCAGCCTCCAGATTCTGAAAATACGATTTAAAACGGCGCAACAGCGCTTACAGCAACTGTCTGGGGAAGCTCAATGTCCCGGGAGGTAAGGGCAGAAGAGGAGGGGGGTTAGGAGGAGAGCTCGCCCTCCCCCGAAGCTGCTCCGGCCGACAAAAGCCGCTCAAATCGACTTGTTATCATACCAAAGGCATAAGCTGGCTCAAAGGGGCCCCTTTCTCTTGCTGCTGGCAACTTCTCCTGCTACTGTCTCGAAATCCTGAGAACAAACACAGCTCCACAATGGCCGGCGTTTTCTCGGAATGCAAATGTTTCGGGCTCCGCAAAGCTGAGTTTCTGTTACCGAGCCTAATGCCCGCATTGTGAAACTCGCGTGCAGACCCCGAGATTGACACGGGCGTCACGTGACGGATTAGGGCTCTCAGAGAGTTTTCAAAGCGGTGACAATGGGGAGAGTGTGGGGGGGCTCGGCCTGATCTGATATCTCCCACAGTTTAGCGGGCAAGAAAATCAGGCTATATTCTCATATGTAATAGGATTATCTTTTCCATTTCAAGTTCTATACAGCATGTAATTTATTTTTAATTAGGATTATATCTGCCAGGAAAGGGAACTAGACTTCGCTGGAAAGTGTAATTCTTAAGGATGAATGGGAGAGAGGGTTTTCTTTTTTCCTTTTAACTTAAAAAAGAAAAATTTCTGGGCCCATCGGTGTTTCTCCCACAGGCCCAGTCCATCGTTTAAACAGTCCAGGGAGTTTGCAGCAAGTGCTCAGCCAAGTAGAGAACAGAAGCATCTTTTCTGGGTCACCCAATTCATTCTTGTAATGAAAGTAGACAACAGAAATCTCTTACAATTCTCAATTGTGGGGTTTTACTGGGCTTTGTTCTCTAGAAATGTAACCAAACTCTTTCTACATTCCCAACACTTTATATATTCTTAAAAAATGCACCCCACTGATACTTGGCCATCAATACTGGCATAATGACTTTTAAACTTTAACATCAAACCACAGCAACCATCTTGCCCTAATTCAAACTCAGCAGCCAGACAATGAAACCATTTGGGGTGAAGGTAACTGTTGTTTAATCGTTAATTTTGGATTGATGCCAGTACTAGATGCTTAAAACCCTGGATTGGTCCCAGGTTTTGGGCCACTCATCCTTTTGTGTGTTCTTTGTGTCAGAATGTCCTGGGAGACCCACCTTCCCTGATAAGAAACACAGCTATTGACTGCACGCTCTGGGATTATCGTGCTTGGGTTCAAATCTGAACATCTGCCACTAATCTGCCACTAATTTGCTGTGTGACACTGGGCGAGTTACCTGTCCTCTCCCTACCTGAGTTCTCTCATTTGTAAAATGGGGACAATAATAGTGCTTTGTAAGGTTGTCTTGAGTATTATGTAAGATACAGTTGTATCAAGTGTTTAGGAAGCTGTGAACACGTTAGTTACCATTTTCTATTATAGTGAAAGGAAGAAACATAAAAGGCTGTATAATTGAAACATTTTATTTTATAGGTGAGGGATTTGTTCAGAAAACAAAACAAAACAAAACAAAACAAAACAAAACAAAATGCATTTCCCTACTGCTTCTTTGCTGTAGTTACAGCTGCCCCTCTGGTTTCTTTTTAATGTTTTCCCTCCTTTGGGAAATGCTAATAGATATAGTGGCAGGTGTGGAGATCCCAAAGGTAGGAGGAGAAAATGGTCATGTGAGGGTTCAGGTAACTTTCATGCCCTCATGTCATATAAAACATTTTTGGTACCTTACTCTCTAGTTAAGATCAGATGATGACAAATAGGTGTTTTCCATAGACTTTTTTTTTTTTTACCACTTATTTCCACAAAAGCTATGTATCATAATTGAAGACACTTACAGATACAAATACTTAATGGACAGCAACCCTTCATGTAGGGAGAAACTGTTACTCTCAAGAAAAGCCTAAGGAAGTATGATGACTATCTGTAATGTGGTATTGTAACAGGGGGGTGTAGCGAGATTGTTGGGTAGTGGGGAACCCCCATCCAGCCTGAGAGGCTGCTCTCTGCAGAGAAGGGAGGAATCAGAGGAAACCCCAAGGTGACAGGTTGAAATCACAGTGGAAACTGCACGAAGGGCAAATAACTAATGTGACTTATGACACAGCTTGCACAGAGCTTGTGCAGGCTGGAAAGGTCACAACACACATGTATTGTGAAGGTGTATGTGGTGACGCCCCACCCCTAGCAGAGACACTGTGCCCCTGAGCACGGTTTGAAACCCTCCTACCTGCTTCCGGATCATGGATCAAGGCAGTAGGAGGAGGGGCAGAGACACTGTGCTGGCTGACACGTGCAATGGACATTAGCCTGAATTGGCTGAGTATTTGGACACTCTCACCGAGTATAGGAGTTTGGGGGAAGATTTAAAATGGAAAGGATGGAAAGACTCAGTCCTTTTTGCTTCCTCTTCCCCCACCTAGTTGGGGGGACTGGCTGTTTGCGCACATGGCAGATGCTGGCCCTGCTCACAGCTCTTGCCTTGCCCTGCGTGCACAGTCAGGAGCATGCTTGTGTGGGATGCATACTGCGTCAGTGGCAGCCTGTGGGTTGCAGCGCCCCCACACTGCACAGCCCATGGTTTCTGTACCACTTCCATTCTCTCACTCTGAGAGCAGCACCAGACATGTGGGCCAGGAAGGTTCATCAGTCTCAGGGCCACCAGCAGCCTTGGATGCCAGGGCCCCATGGATGGAGCCCCTCACAGGACTGGCTGCAGTGATCTGGCAGTGTGCCCCACCCTGGGAGAGGGAGGAAGCTATGGCAGGGCAATGGAGATGCTGGCCCCACTAGTGTGCACTAGAGAGACAGAGAGCCTGGACCTGGAGAGAGGAAGACCCATTTGCATAGCAGCCTTGGACTCCAAAAGTGCAGATAAGAATGGAGGGGTGGGGGGGGTCCCCCCACAAGGATTTGGATTTCAGTCTTTTTTTGGGAACAAAAAGTTTCTGTGTTTTATGGAAGAGAATGGCTTGGAACAGGGAGCCCCAGCTCCCCCAAAGTGGGCAACCTATTAATAAAAACCTTTTTTCTTCCCCACCAATTATTGTGTTATGTTTGCGTATGGTGGCAGGCAGCCGAATCCCATTTCGTTTGTAGCAGTACCCTGGAATAAAAAATGTCATTCGGGAAAAGCCGAGGAAATCTGAATAAAGGATTAATTTTAGATAATAACAGTGTATCGATATTGTTCATTAATTGTAACAAATGTACTATACTAATGTGAGATATTAATAATAGGGGAAATTGGGTGTGGAGTTTATGGGAACTCTCTATATGTTTCCAATTTTTCTGTAAATCTGAACTGTTCTAAACCATAAATTTTATTTTAAAACAGAACAAAAGAAACATAGACCCTGCCTGCCAGCCCTGAGACAGAGGATATAGAAGAGGGAGGAGACAGCAATCTGTGTGAAAAGTGTTGTGATGAAGGCCCACTCTGCTGCTGATCATGGGTGGCTGTCCAGAGTCTTTGGGAGAGTGGAATATCACTGTCACATGCCCCCAAGAACAATAGTTTGCATGCGCACTGCATGCTTGTATTAACCCACAGGAGAGGGGTCCAGTTTTGCTGGGGAGTGGTGGTAATCAGGAGAAGCATTTGGGGGGAGGTGACTTTGAGCTGAGTTTTGAAGGATGAGCAGAACTTAGCTAGGGATATGAGGGGAGAGGAAGGGTGGAGATGAACAGGGCATGCCGTGATGAAGGAATGGAAAACTCAGTGGCATGAAGGACTGAGGGCTGGAATGTAGGGTGTTATGAAGGGTGGGTAGGGGTATTGGGGTGGATAAAGCTAGAGTGAGCAGGTAGGTGCTTTAGACACCCATCTGAAGGAATTCTAGTTTTATCCTTAAAGCAATATGGAGCTATGAAGGATGTCACCCCTGAAATTAATAGCTTATTAGGTCAGTGATTTTCAACCTTTTTCATCTCATGGCACACATAAACTGATTACTACAATTCTGTAGCACACCAAAAATATATTTTTTGCCGATCTGGCAAAAATAGGTATAATTTTGATTCATTCACACTGGATGGCTATTGTGTTGGCTGTCATCATTTTTTTTTTAAGATTTTATTTATTTATTTTTAGGGAGGGAAGGGGGGGAGAGAGAGAGAGAGAGAGTGAAAGAGAGAGAGAGAAACATCAATGTTCAATTGCTGGGAGTTATGGCCTGCAACCCAGGAATGTACTCTGGCTGGGAATCAAACCTGGGACACTTTGGTTCCCAGCCCGTGCTCAATCCACTGAGCTATGCCAGCCAGGGCTCTGTCATCATTTTTTAATTTGACAATCTAGGGGAAAGAGATCAGTGCTCCTGACTATATATTCAGGTATTGCATGTTTTAAAAATGTTTGTGGCAAACCTTTTGAAAATCACTTCACTAGGGTAAAGGGATGGTGAAAGATGAGCAGGTAAGGGAAGTGAAGCAAAAGGACTGAACTGGTTGACCTTGTGGGGGGAGGGGAAGGGCAACTCTCAAAAGACTGATCAGGAAACAGTGACTAGCTAGTTAGTGTTAGTCCAGCCAAACACCAAGAGACTCATGGCAGAGAGGCATGCATTGAGATGGCACTTGCCATCTGTGGGTTTAGTCAGAGGACTGTTTCCAGATGTCAGTTCTGCCTTCCCTTTTAGCTAGAGGGTACTGAAGCCAGTGGTGTGGGAAGAGCTGGTAGGTGATGCTTGCACCATCACCAGTCCTCTGGAGAATCCAATTCCTCCTGGTAACTTTCTCTTTGATATTTGCTTCCAAGGACAATGTAGGTGGACAGGAGTGGGAGGCAGGTTTTTGTTTTTGTATTTTTTCCCCCTCTTCACAAAGGTGTGCTTCTCTGGGTCCAGTCAAAAGCAAGTGTGGAGTTCCTCAGGGTTGAGTATCTGTCCAAGACAATGGTGGTGGCCAGGAGCCTGTTTTCCACAGCTGGCAATGGCTTGGGGGTGTGGACAGAGAGCCAGCATTCACTTTATCACTTGAGCACTCAGTATCAGGGGAGGAATTTCCCTGGAGGCCTTTGGTTGGAAAGTGTGGGATATTGGATATGGTCTGGGCTTCTAGGACCTTGTTTATGGTTCATGGGCAATTTGAAGCAGAATTAAGTTAGATTAGAGTTCCTGGTGAAAAAAAGAGGGTTTAGCAAGGAATGAAAGAATCACAAATCTCTGTTCTAACCTTGTGCAGGAATTCAGAAGTTAGATAAACTGGGTGGATTAACTACTTCGAAAGCTCAAAACATGTTGCTGTAATTTCTGTGTTTTGTTGTTAATAAATCCTTTAATTTCAAAAGAAATTAAAGAAGGAAGCTAGAACCTTTTAAAGGCAGAGATAATTTTAATCATTGACTAGTCTTTTTTTGTTTTTCCCTCAATGTCATTGTTCTGTATGTGAAGACTTCTGACTCAGTCCTTCCTTTGCAACTGATGGCTTGAACTTGCCTGCTTCAAGTGGGTCACAATCCATTTTTGAAATGGAAATGCAGTGCACAGTGGCCTCATCCTCAGAGCCCTGGGACCTGGGCCCAGCCAGGGCATGATGGAGCCTGGTGTTATAAATTTCTCCATAGATCTGAGAACAGTTTTAGACCATTGATCTCATGTCACCCAGCATCGAGAAAGAGTGACAGCTGATAAACTGCATGGTGACAGGCTGCAGCCTTGGGGGAAAAAAAGCCTAGATGTGGGATAAAAAAAAACAAGCTGATGGATTAGTTATTGGTCTCCCAATTCCCCTCACCCTGGATTTTTTCTGAATACCTTAGAAGCATTTATTTTTAGGTAATTTTATAGTTGTCTCTTTGTCCTTCAGAGGTGTTTTGCTCTAAAGCCTGTCAGGGAATTTAGATAAAATCATTATTATACATAGTGCTCAACAGCCTCTGGAAGTCCCAAAGCTCTGCTCTTAGGCCTACACCCTTAGCAGGCTTTTTTCCTGCACATACAGGGAACTGGGATGCAAATAACCTTTGGCATTAATGCTAAGTGATGTTTTTTAAGGAGCATTCATTACCCAGCCTGCAGTGCTCAAATACTACATGTTTTAATTGGGGCCAGTGGGAAAAGAGGCGCATTGGTAGGAGTGGAACTAGGAGAAGGGATGCTCCATGGCCAATGTTTAAATGAGAATTTTTTCCCCAAAACTTTTTGAATCCTCTCTTTATTATAGCTCCTCTGTCCAAAAGACAGTGAGTCGCATGTTAGCCCAAGAAGGCCTGGGGCACTTCAGAAACATTTTGAGGGGGTGAGGTGAGAAGGCCAGGGAGATTAGGGGAGAGGGAGATTAGGAGAGTGTGGTGGATCATTTATGTTGGAGATGAATAATGGTTGAATTCTTGCTTCCCTGGATCCAAGCTCCTGCTTTGGTATCCAGTGTGAGAAGCCTAGATGAGGAAGAATGGGTTGCTCCATGCATTGAACTAAGAATCCTACTGGGCACTGCCAGCTTTTTGTAGGACATCAATCTTGCCTTGCTTTGCTTTGATTGAGGAGCCTGGTATAGAGGCCCATGGTCTCAGGGGACTGAGAAGAAGGTTAGACAGAGGAATCAGAGCCCCTACAGGGAAAAAAATGTGACAAGCTGTCAGAACATGGCAACTGGGTGACTCCTGTTCCCTCAGTGGTCAGGGAGCCCTGTTGAATCCTGTATCCTTCAGGGCTGGGAGCTGGGAGGAGAGAACAACATAGGATGTGTGATGGATTACACACCTTTCCATCAAACCCCAGTGGAGGCTTTTGCTGACTTCTGGAAAAGAAGGAGTAGAATGGCTTTTTCCAGGAGTGGAATGTTTCAAGTAGAATATTTGGGAAGGGGATTCTAATGATAAGGGGTGTTGGAATCTATAGGGATAAGAAAGGCTGCTCACTGAGGTCAACTCTAGAGTAGGCCACTAGAAGGAAATTCAGGGGACAAGAGCAAAATACAGCATGCCAAAGTCTGGGGTAGGAGTTCTTTAATTTAGCATAACAGTCTGGATGGGTCAGGTTGTGCTTCAGCAACAAACAACCCCTAAATCTCAGTGACTTAAAACAAGTGTATTCTTTGCTTACTCTGCATGTTCATCACAGTTGGGCTGGGGGATGTGTCGTAAACTGTCTTTACTTGGGGGCTCAGACTGATGGAGTAGCCACCATCCGGAACTTTCTCTTTGTTGTGGCAGAAGGAAAAGGGGATGTAGCAAATTGTGCATTGGCTCTGAAAGTTTCCACTGCAATATTTCAGACTTATGCTTACATTTCCTTTTTCCATTTCGAAGTCCTGGTAATGAGCTTATTTTGCCTCATAGTCATTAGGAGGCAGGCTTGAGGGGACAGAACAGCAGAGCTGGATAAAAACCCTTAGACAGACTGAATGCCAGGAGATGTTCTCTGAGCTTGTCTCTCTTTCCCAAGTTTTGGAAAAACCACTGCGCCCTTCCTTCCTCCCTTCCTCCCTCCCTCCCTCCCTCCCTCCCTCCCTCCCTCCCTCCCTCCCTCCCTCCCTTCCTTCCTTCCTTCCTTTCCTTCCTTCTTTCTTTCTTTTTCAGCAAGAATGCTGGTCAAAGGCATATGTGTCTCTAAATTCAAGGAAGGTCAGAAATAAATTAGAAGTGTCCTCATGTGACACATTCCTTAAAGTATAGGCTAAATTACAGTTTCAGACTAATTAGTGAGGAAATCCCCTAAGAGTGAAAGACTGAGTATTGGTAATGGGATTCCATGTCCTCTTGCTTGTGCTTGGGGAAAGCTTGCACAAAAGTGTCTTCATCAATCAGAGTTCTAATGGCTTTTACTTTTGCCACCATCAACCTACTACCAGGATCAAAAATGTTTTACTAAGCAACTTTCGGAGTGTGAAACTATGTTCTGCTGAGTATTTTACAGTTGGGTTATATCATCTGACTTTCAGGGGTTTACAATCATTTGGATGGAAGTACTCAGGGCAGCTAAATAAATATTGAGAACAACATGATTATGAATCCTGACACTCTGGGAAGCCTGGGGAATAAATTTTTTTCAAGGTATTCAGTAGAGAAGGGATCATGAACAATATTTAAGAAAAATGGAATAAGGGGAATTTAGTTAATTATTGTGTGTGCCATTCACAATGCTGGACACCAGCCTGTAAGCTCTTGCCACCTAGGACATTATAGGAAGTGGGCAAGGTAGCTGCACCATTGAAGAACTTTAGTGTAATATGGTTAGTGATAAATCTAGTGACAAATGTCCAGGAGAGAGAACCAGATTCTAGGATCTCACTTAAAAAGGGGAGGAGATGGCTTAAGGAAGTCCTTGTGAGAAGGAGGGGACTGTTTTAGGCCAAACATGGGGTTTGGGATTAAGTATAAATATAATTGCCACTGTGTACTTCCAAAACTCTATCTCTATTTATAACAACCAGTATCCAAAAGACCCAGGGACTAAAATATCTTTTGGTAGAGCTGACTATGATATAATCTTCATATATGTTTTGAAGTTGGTAGGGTATAAGTTATTAAAATAATACAATAATTTTATGTAGGATTTAGAGAATTTGAGGAAACACAGGACACTATGCTAGGATTCTGGTCTAAACACTCTGCTTACAAATTTGTTCTCTTAAACATCTTTACCTGAGGATATGTTTACTGATTTTAGAGAGAGATAAAGATAGATAGATAGATAGGTAGGTAGATAGATAGACAAACAGAGAAATATTGATGTGAGAGAAACATCAATCAGTTTCCTTCCGTATGAGCCCTGGCTGGAGATCGAACCTGCAACCTTTTGGTGTACAGGATGACACTCCAACCAACTGAGCTAGCTGGCCAGGGCCCAGAGTTGTTCAATGAAGTGGAAAATTCTTGCTCCACCTATCTCTGAGTTGAGGTGAGAGTTCCATGACATAAGAAATGCAGCTGTCCTTTGTTACTGAAAAACAGGGGTGTCAAACTCATTTTTGCCAGGGGACACATCAGCCTCATGGTTGTCTTCAAAGGGCCAAATGTAATTGTAGGACTATATAAACGTAACTGTTCCTTAATAGTTAAGTGAGAGCTTGGCACTGCTTCCAGGTAGAAACAAGGTACTGGGCTAGGTAAAACATGTTGGAGGGCTGGTTTCAGACCTTGTGTTTACCACCTGTGTTATAAAACTTTATATATATCAGCCATAGTGCTGATAGAATGCTTAAAGTGAAGGGACATGGAGTCAGCTCTATAGATGTGTGGTGGTTGGGGAGAGGATGAGGAAGGGGAGCAGCTTGGGGCAACTGCTGAAAGTTAAGGGAAAGGCTAGGACTGAAGTCCATGGGAAAGTTTTCAGCACCTTTGATCCAAGAGATGGGGGTGGGCAGTTGTAAAAGGAAGAAGTAGAGCTCTGGCCAGCTTAGGGCAGTAGGAGCTTGAGGCTAGACATGGCTTAGAGACGAGTTTGTCCATTGTTTTATCCTTGGTTCCTGACATAAAGAAGTCACCAATATGTGTTGGACTGACTGTGACTGAAATAAGCATCTCCTTCAGGGGCATGGAATAGACTCACTGTCCCTGCTCACATGCAGGAGACCTAGGTTAAATTTTTTTCAGTAATTATGTATGAATTTACTTATTTAATTTTACCCATATTCCCAACCCTGCCATTTGGCAACCGTTAGTTTGTTCTGTATAAATCTTTTTCTGTTTTGATTTGTTTATTCATTTGTAGTTTTTTTTTTAGATTTCACATATAAGAGAAATCAAATGGTATTTCTCTTTGACTTATTTCACTTAGCATAATACCCTCTAGGTCCACCTATGTTGTTGCAAATGGCAAGATTTCATTCTTTTTTATTGTTCAGTGATATTCCATTGCATATGTATGTCACATTTTCTTTTTCTGTTTATCTATTGATGGGTAACTGCATTGCTTCTATATCTTGGTTATTGCAAGTAATGTTGCAGTGAACATAGGGGTCATATATCTTATTGAATTAGTATTTTTGTTTTCTTCAGATAAATAAGTAGACATAAAATTGCTGGGTTGAATGGCTGCTCTATTTTTAATTTTTTTGAGGTATCTTCATGCTGTTTTCCATAGTGGCCACACAATTTATGCTCCTACCAACAGTGCATGAGGATTCCCTTTTCTCTATATCCTTGCCAACACTTGTTATTGGTTGACTTTTTGATGATAGTCTTCTGATTGATTTTAGTAAGTGTGAGTTGAGAGAGATGGCCCGGCAGACACAAGATTCAGTTCACTCATAGATAAGCCTGTATTACATGTCAATTATCAAAATCACATGTATATATTAAATTCTGTCTCTAGGACAGGGTGTGTATTCTTAGCGCACATCTTGGGAAGTTTGTTAGTTATTGTATATCCTTTCAATATGTCTTGGCTGGCTCTCTTTGTGTCTTGTCCTGGTCTATAAATATTCTGCAAGTC
Source organism: Phyllostomus discolor (assembly GCF_004126475.2). NCBI lineage: Eukaryota > Metazoa > Chordata > Mammalia > Chiroptera > Phyllostomidae > Phyllostomus > Phyllostomus discolor. Next base: position 41,695,931 of record NC_040913.2, on the reverse strand, counting down.
TGAGAATAAAGTTCAGTCCTGATAATAATAGTAATACTATTTTTAATTATGGTTACAAGTGTTGAGCACTTGATTTTTGCTATACATTGTGCTAGGCAGTTCACATAATTTAATTCTTTCAACTTTACTTTGTAAAGTATATTCTGTATACTCTATTCTGTAAAGTAGGTGTTATCATGATAATTTTTTAATGAACTTTTTTTGGTTGTTTGTAAATATTTAAATTCATGACCTATATATGACATAAATACTTTTCTATCTTACATTATTTTAAAAAAGATTTTGTTTATTTATTCTTAGAGAGGGAAGGGAGGGAGATAGAGAGAGAGAGAGAAACATCAGTGTGCGGTTGCTGGGGGTCATGGCCTGCAACCCAGGCATGTACCCTGACTGGGAATTGAACCTGCGACACTTTGGTTCACAGCCCGTGCTCAATCCACTGAGCTACACCAGCCAGGGTGATAATTTTTAAAGAAACTGAGGCTTATAGAAATTAAATAATGTCTGCATGGGCTTCCAGCTGGTTAACAGCAAGGAAAACTTAAATCCAAATCTGGTGTGCAAAACCCCATGCACTTTCAGTTGTATGAAGCTATACCCCAATTTCACCATGGTCTTGCTCTCTGGGGAACTATCTGCTCTTTTGGTTCCTCTCTTCTTTCCCAGAGGCCCTTCCAAGATTTTCAGATATTTCAGATTTTCCATCTTCATCCCTGACCCATCTACTGAGATCAATGCTACATCTTTTAGTTGGGCATTTGGTTTGACTACCCACCTATAATTTCTCAGACAGCTGGCAGGAAACGAAATTCATCCCATCACTTCTCCACTGGTTCTTTTTTCCCCCGATTACTCTTTTTGTCAGTAGTTCACTGTCTTTAGTTTTGCTTTTACGGTTGTGTTATGTTCTAAAGTATCACTTGCATCTGTTTCTGACTTCTTAGCCTAAGGTCTCCACTCTTGGTCAGTTCTCTTCCACTTGGTCCTGGATGACTGAAATAGCTTCTGCGGTGAGCTGGCTGCTAGAGCCCACAACACATTTGTGTATATTAGAAAAAGGCTCCCTTTTCTCTGAATGAATGCAGTCCCATGCCACTGCACAAGACTTGGCTGGCAGAGCACTAGCTAGAATGCAGTTCCTCAGGAGAACTTGTGCAGAAAAGAGCCTGCACAAACAACTGTGCATGATGACCCCAGAAGGGAATCCTCTTCTTGCTTCCTGTTTCTTTCCTTTCAAAACATTCTCATGTAACGGAACTTCAAAATATTCAGCAACTGGTATGACCTGAACACTGACCAATCAGAATAGATAATGGCCTTAACCCAGGAGCAGGATCTACAGGCTTCCTGCTGAGTCAGGCATTTCATTGACTCTTTAATTCCTGGATTGTGGGAGAAGTTGAGGACATCGCTAGAGAGGGACTAGGGTGGAACTTGGGAGTTCATAGTAATGGATGTTTACCAACCAGTATGGCAATATTTTAGTGTTTTATAACTGGCACAGCCTTCCTGGAAAGTGTGGAGGCTGAATATTAACTCTACTATTACACTATGGAGAACTCTCCACAGGTCTTGGTCCAACTTCATTCGTTCACAGTGTCTGTATATTTTCCACTTAGCAATCACCAATTTTTCTTGACAAGAATCTCCACATCACATATTAGCATAGGCTTAAGTTTAGATGCGGTTATTACCAGAGCGAGCTGAGGCTATTTGCGGACATACCTCAAGGGGGCGCTCAAGATGTCCACCTCTTCCCAAACCTCCAAATTTACTACTGCCCTAGCTTCCCTTCTCTCTTTGCTTTACCACAGGAGGAAACCCAGCCTGGGGTCAAGGCCTAAAGGGATTCACAGAGTCATGCAAATAGGCTACAAGATAGGGAGATACATAGAACATTAAGCTTGGCAGATGTTTAACACAGATGTTAAACCTGGTCATTCCTATATCTCTCTATCAAATATTATTTCACTCTTTTTCTTACCATTTCCAATAGGTTGTCAGGCTCTTGGTATTTTCTTAATTATGATTTTCTTTTCTGGGCCAAAGGTAGAAGTTGCTTGAAGAGCAGAGGGCATGGAGAGAATGAGATATACTTCTGGGGGTGTGGCTGGAGGTTTCCCTCTATTCGGAAGGAAACAGGTAGTCATGCTCTGGGGAGAAGTCAAGACCTTGGAGGAGGTGGCATATCTAGGGACTCTAGTTTGCCTGCTCTTCCAGCCTTACCTGAAGGGACATCATGGTGTCCTAGGTACCTGGTATCTGCAGAATCCCCTGGATCTTTGCTCAATTTGGGGAGAGGGTCCCCCATACCAACTACTGTGAATTCCTAACCAGTTGAGCAGGATGGCATTTTAGAGTTAGATTTAATAAAGAAAGTAAAGTGTTGAATAGTTCTTGCACATCTGTATTTACAATGTTTTCTGATTGCTTCAGGCCTCTTTTTTGCATCTCTTTCTATCTCTGCCTCTTTCAACTCATCTCTTTTATTGTTTCTGGTTCCTCCCATGTGGCTGGTATGATAGTATGGGTCTGGATTGTCTGCCTCAGACTGGAGGCCTCTCTATGAAGTGAGCAGAAACCACGGTGAGTGGCTCAGAGCAGAGGAGCATGGAGCCCTGGCTTGGGCAGCTCTGCCGTAGTCAGTGTGGGGAGGGCCTCACCTTCACTCAAGTCACTTTCCATGCCTTCTCCCCTGGTCTGAGAGCTAAGACCTAGGGCCAAAATCAATCATGAACCTGGAGTAGGGGCCAAGAAAGCCAGTCGGCCTGTCCCGTCCAGGTCCTGAGTCTGAGGTCCAAAGTGGGTCTCTGCACAGCAAATCAATCTCCAAATTCCTTCTCCCCCCATAATAATATAATCTTCCTTAAGAATACAACCACTCAGAATCAAAACTGCATTTCTCAGCCTTCACTGTAGCTAGGTACAGCCTGAGACTAAATTCTGGCAATGGGATGAAAGTAGAAATGCCCTGGGTGACTTTGGGGAAATGGCCTGGGTTGCTGTGGCTTTATTTGTCTTTCTTTCTCTTTCTGTCTGGAATAACAGTGGACAAAGTTCTGTAAAGGACAGATAATAAGTATCTTCAGTTCTGTGGGTCATATGATCTCTTTCCCAACTATCCAATTCTGCTGTTGAACTTGGACAGCAGCTACAGGCCATGCATAAACAAATGGTTATGGCTGTGTTCCAGTTTACCTTAATTACCCAAACAGGTGGAGAACTGGATTTGGTTGTGGGTGGTATTTTGCCTACCCCTGGTCTAGGATGCATATGTGGTAGCTGGACTGAGAGTAGCCATGTTGGTCCAAGAGGTGAAAGTCATGTACTGAGGATGGCAGAAGAATAAGCTAGAAGGAACCTGAGTGCCCAGTTTTCACAGAATCATCCTATGAGCCCTCTGGATTTCATTTATGTGAGAGAAATAATTTTCTATCTCACTTAAGCTACTGTCAGTTGCAAATGAGCCTGATCCTGACTAATACACCATTCATGTGTGGTTAAACCCAACTCACCAGGTAGAAGTCCATTGAAGAATATGGCATCAAAGCTCTAGCATTTTCCAGGAGTGTATTCTGTACTCTGTATGCCTCTAGAATTTTCCACCCATCTTGATTAAGTTAAGGAAGGCCAACTTTGCGATTGATGTTATGAGACCCACAAGATGGCGAGAGGCATGCAGAGAGTATCCATATCACTGACAGGCCCTGGGGGTTGGCAGGATGGAACATTTCATGGCAGCAGGCTGCCTCTGACAGCTCTGCACACTAGAACCCAGCTCCGACACATGCTAATGAGACTTACAAGGTACAAATGCAAATGCACTGAGTTTTATCACTTTTTTTGGTCGTCAGTCAGAAGCTGTCCCTAGAATCAGTAGTACTGGGAGAACCAGTGGTGTCCTTTAGTAATTCTTCTAAAGATTTAGTTTTTTTGCATCTGAGGGACTGACTTTGCTGGATTCCTTGGGAAATCCAAAGCCCATTTCATAGGATATGGGAATCTGACACAAATGGAAAGAATCACCGGGTACTAGAAAAAGAGCTATGGAAAAACCCTGCAGCTTGGTTGGCTCTGACTCCAAAAATGTTTCCTTTCCCATAGCTGCTGGAACATTGTAGCTGACCCTTTGCTAGGAGCCTTGTCCACTCTTCTCATGCCCCAAGCAATGTTACAGTTGCTTCTGGGGTCAGACTTCTGCTTTGTGAAAGCCAGGTGGTTGTTATTCCTGGAGGAGAGAAGGCAGAGTGGTGGTGATGTGCCCACACTCTGTCTTCAAACATTTAAAGGTGTGTATGTATGTGGTGTATAATGAAGCACTGGTGGGCAAATTGTTGCTAATATTTCAGGAAAGGGGTGGGGGTGAGGAATGGGCTACTTTCAAAACAAGAGACATAGATTTGATCATACCTGAAGGAGAAAATCTTAGCCCTCAGAGTCATGAACTGCTATAATGGGAAACTGACGGGAGGGTGCCAGATCCCTGATTTGAGATATCTCAGGGTGGGGGGAGGAACACAAACTTCGGACTCCCATAGGCCCAGGTTCACATCCTGGCACAGTCTCTCACTTGCTGATTGAACTTGGATATGTTGCTCAACCTCTCTCTGCCTTAGTTTCCTAGCTCACAGTGTGGTTTTGTGACTCAGGCTTCTTCTAGCTTGTTTCTCTGCCATCCTCAGTAGATATATTCACTTCATGGGTCAAGATGGCTGCTCTCACTCCAGCCATTACACATGCATTTCAGACCAAAGATTGGAAAACTACCATGCATAAGCCAAATCCAATCCTCTACCTATTTTGGTCAGTTGATAATGCTACTGCCGACTTGCCAGGAATGCTGTAAGGAATGGATGTAATAATGTTTATAAAAGGCTATCACAGTGTCTTATTTAGAACAGATGCTCAGAATATATGAAATGACATATGAGACCGCATCAGCCATGTGCAGTTCAGACATTAAGTCTAATGAGGCAGCTTAATGGCTGCCTGCTGTCTGTGTAGGTTGGATTGCATTGAGGACCAGGACAACTTCTATTGTGAAGACCTTCCTAGTTTCTTTCTTTGTGCCAGGGATGCCTTTCTTGGCTTCCCTGAGGTGGTCAAAGCCCTCATCATACATTCTGAGGATCCTCTGTGGACCTCACTTAGTTACACTGTCATCAGAAGCTGCTATTCATAGTTTATGGGATCATTTAATTGATACATGTCTCTTCTACCAGATTCTAAGTTCCTAGAGGGCAGGGTTATATTATTTCTCTCATCACAGTATCCTTAGCAGCCAGCAGAGCACTGGATACATAGTAGATGCTCAATAAATGTTGGTATAATGAATGAATAAATAAAGGCTCTGCATCTCCAGGTTGTATTTACATTGGTTCTTTCTGTTCTCTTATTGATTTGCATAACTATTTTCTTAACAAGACCAGTTTGCACTTTGCTCCCAGCTTCAGATGTCCATCTGGGAGGGCTTGTACCTTAGTGAGCTCCATCACATCTGGCTGTGGAGGAAGGAGGCTGACCAGAGGCTTCCAGAGGGTGTGGGGTCAAAGCTGGGGAGCTGTCAGATAGAAGGACAATTTTGCTTTAGCTGGGCTGCTGCATAACTATTTCCTTTCAAAGGCTTTGGACTAATCAGAATTTCAAAGGATACTTTTAAGTGTAATAGGATTCTACCTGAAAGAGCAATGAGTGAGGCAGTGGAGCTGTTTATTCCTCTAGTTGCTATTCTAGGCTTGTAGCAAAGATAGCTAGGGCCTCACGACTTTATTTTCATTCTTGCACAAAATGAAAAAATCTAATGGGATGGCAAGTTGGTGGTGATGGCAAGACCGCAAAGAAATACTCAACTTGGCTCCTTGCCTCAGTTATTCTAAGAAGAATAGAGGAGCACAGAAAGCAAATAGAACAGTGTCATTCTTAGCTGACTGGTTCTGTGAAGTAGAGGTCAAGTTTCCTCTTCCTTCTCCAAAACAGCCTTGGTGGGTCTCCATGGCTTGGACAGATCCTCAAACACAGACAGGATTTCATGTAGAAAGTGCTGAACATTCACTTGGAATTAAAATCACTAGTATTAACAGTTTTCACTGGTTTTTATAACTGTGTCTTTTGACCACAGTAGTCTTGGGGAAAACTGTGTAGAAGAAAAAAATACAACCACCAAATAACCCCTTCTGAAATTTGTGGCAGCAGGAGGAGAACCTGGGAGAGGATGCAAGTGCATATGGCATTTAAGAAGATCTGCACCTGCTTTTCTCAGGCCAGCTGGCGCACTATTCAGAAAACTGTTTTTTTTTTCTGGAAATACTTGGGACTGGCAGCATCTGCATAGGCATTGGGAGAAGCTTTCTGGGACTGATTGTATGAAAATTGTGCCAATCATCATTTTAGAAATTTGAACAGAATCAGAACAGGTACTGTGTTTTAGAGAGTGTGTTGAGGTTTTGACACTCCGTTAAGTGTTGCATATGCCAAAAACTGGAAGCAGCAGCATACAGGTGCTGTGCACGTAAAATTGTCATTTCCACACTCAGCCGCTTTATAACCAGCTTCCAGGTGCTACTCTGGGAAGCAGTGGAACAAGAGTATTGATCAGACCTTCTGAACAGAGAAAACATCAGGCAACAGCTGGGAGGTGGCCTGTGCAAATCTCTAAGTGGAGCCCTGTCCTGCGGAGGCTCCAGGTCCAGCATTCAGAGATTAATTCATGGCACGAGGCCTCCAGCTGACCTGTCTCTCCCCCTCTGCCATCCTGGAGCCTGCATCCTTGATTCTTCTTCTTGGAGTCTAACCTCGTGGAGACAGTTACAGAAATTTAATGGAAAGCATGTGAAAAGAATGATGTATTTGGGCAATTCGATAGCTATCTTAAAAAGCGGTGCCTGGGCATTATTCCTGAGAAACTACATTTAGTTTCTCGCAGAGCACACACTCCTGAAGGGTACAAATAGCCAACGTTGCTATTTAAAACCACCCAGGGCTCCTGCTGTGCCTTTTGTTGAGTGCAATTGCATTATCTAATGAATAATCAATGTTGAGCTGACACCTAAGGGTCCAAATACTAATTCTGAACTAAATTTACTGATTCATTTTCTGTTTCTAATCTTTACCACAGAGCTTATTCTTCTAATGTGGAACCCCTGTTTTGGCACTGACCTTCAGCCCACCAGTTTCAGTGGCCATCCAGGTGACCCATGGGACTGTGGGTGTTAGAGTTTAGGAGAAATAGACTATATATACTGTTGGGCCCACCTATGATATGACTTTAATCTGCTATTACCTTTATCTGCTTCATTTTTCTCACTCATTCATTTATTCTCTCACTCAACAAATATTTCTTTGCCAGGGACTCTGCAGGTATTGGACCTCTGCATACCTCTGCAGAGGAATGATTTTTGTTTTATTTCTGCCTTGGGGAGTTCAAGGTCCTCGTAGTTCCAGCATGTGGCAGTAACTCACCTTGACTTTGGACTTTTTCTCTCTGGGTTTCAGATGTTGGAATGGACCATGCCTGGAGATTTACGGCCGAGGCCTGGCTCTACTGGGTATGTAAAGTTTGTGCATCAGTTCAGTGATGTTGCACTGCCTGGTGGTGGCAAAGTCTAGTGTGCAGATTCCTCACTACAGAAGAATGTCTTTCATTTTTTCACCCTGTGGAAGTCTGATGTGGTATGCCAGGGCAAACAGAGGGAAGGACCGACCACCTTTTACTTATCTTTGCTTTCTCAGCTTCTGGCACAAAGCCAAGCATGTAGTAGGAGCTCTCAAAATTAACAAAGTGTGAACACCTCTCAAAGTGTTAGATCTCACTCTGGGATCAATGTGGTCATCTTCCCAGATGAAGGGAAGTTTTATTTTTTCAATGCATTCTTCAGCTTCTAAAGTGCAGACAGGAAAGAGCTATACTTCAGCTCCCTATGAGTGCAGCCAAATCAGATGTGACTAGAGGTGCTGCCTAGCAAAGCTGAAGTTCTCTGTCATGTAGGCAGTCATGGATATTTACTGCAGATGGGAGTTGGCAGAAAGTGGCTACACTCAGAGACTGCTCAGAAGTTTGGGGACCAAAATGGTCACTGGTGCGGAGTCCCTCCTACATATCTCTCTCTGGAACTAGGATTTCATTTGTTTAACAAGTGGCATGTAAGATCTATTCTACTTATTAGGGATATAGCTGTGAGCAAAACAGACAAAAATCCCTGCCTTCATGGAGCATTTCACAGAGCATTTATGTGAAAGTGTGTGTGTGTGATCAAATTTTGCTTTCTGTGCTCTTCTGTTCTTCTTAGAATATCTGAGGCAAGGAGCCAAGTTGAATATTTATTCATTAAAATAAATACTTAAAAAGTGTATTAGAAAGTTTCAGGTGGTAAGGGAACAATGTTAAATAGAGAGGGCAAGGAAGTCCAATTGGAAAGGTGACATTTGAGGACAGATCTGCAGCTGGTGGGGAAGAGTATCACAGACAGAGGGAACAGGAATTGTTAGCCTGTGGCAGGTTGTGTTTCAATGTTCAGGGAGCAGCAAGGAGACCTGTGTGGCTGAAGGTGAGGGAAAGCAGATCAGGGAGACCCTTTTTGGGAGAGGGAGGAGGAAACATCACCCATATGTTTCTCCTTGCTAAAATCCTGCATCTTGTTTGAGGGCCTATACAGGTCAGTCGTCAGAGATTCTGAATCAAAATCTGCCAAAAAAGAAAAAAAGAGTCAGTCATTGGCCTTAGATGGGGATAGAATCCTGAGATTTCTCTGCTCATCTGGTGCCATATGGGTCAGCATCTGGGAAGGGAGCTTGGCACCCTTAAGTGAGGTGCCATGGGAAGTTTAATAAAGGTACTATTTACAAAGTGAGGGTAGAAGGTAGAAGGAGTAAGAAGGCACATTGCCCTGTTCAAGGGGTCACCTATAGCAGGGGCTGATACCACTCCTAGGCTTGAAGGTGCAGAGGGGGAGCAGTCACTGTTAGTGATGAGGACAGCTGGTCTGCCTGTAGAGCCATGACCTTTGGTTGATGGAACAGTTAGTTCATGGAGACTGACACAAGATAGCAGAAGCAGTAACTTCCCCACTCATTTTCTCCTTTTCTCCTAGTACTTCCCATGGGCTGACTTCAACTTAAAACTGGAGTACAAAAAAGCTCATTGATGTAGTTCACATGGGCCTGACCCTGGTTACAGAGCCGGGTGGGGGAGGATGGAGAGTGTATCTGAAGGTGTGAATGGAAGACACTGATGTAGACCCTCTGGGCTAGAGAGAGGAGGGGAATATGGGGCCAAGTAAGCAGTGAGACTGAGGAACCACAACCTATCTGCCTAGCAAGGTGGCCTCTCCAGGTTGCTGCTTAGAAGCCAAGCAGCCTGAAGTGGTCTCACCACTGTCCAGGGAGGCCCGCCCAGCAACTCTCAGCCTGATGACCACTGCATGTGCCCTTGGAGTGATGCTCATCTATGCACAGAGACTCTGTCTAATTCCCCATCTGCTCATCATTTATGAACAACAGCCAGTGCCCACATATGGGAGGTGGAAAATTTAGACCTGCTTTTAAAATTTAATTTAGAAACTCCTCCTAGGACCAATCTGGGATTACAAATAAATTGCAGAGAAATCATCCTGAACAACCAACTGAACACTAGCTGGAAAGAAGCCTTATAACCATGGACAGATAGAAGGAACCACTTTACCACAGCGTGACTTGTAGGGAGTGTAGGGGAGGTGCAAGAAAGCTGGCTGGGCTTCCATGGGCAGTAGCAGAAGTGCCAGAGGGATATTTCAGTGGCTGGGGGATTCCCCTGAGAAGTGTGGGGTCTAAACCCCAAGTGAGGCTCCCCAAACTATGGCACCAGAGCCAGAAAGGAACCCAGATAACATCCAGGTATATAAAAAAGCAGGGTTTCTGCCTGTTAAGAGAATGGCTGGAGATGCAAAGAACCTCTTAAAGGACCAATGCACAAAATTTCTTTAGCAGCCACTTACCCTAGGATCCAGCCAAGAGAGGGCAGAGTAGACTAGAGGTGCTTGAGGAGAGTCTGGGATTGGTGGCTCTTGGGATGAAAACTGCAGGAACAGCTGCCAGGATCCTTGTGCTAAATCATTCCCCATACTGCAGAAGCCATCCTTCTCAGGCAGAGCACTCCTCTTCAAGTGGCATCAGACTGAGGGGAAGCAATAGCTTTGCCTGCAGGATTTACTCTGCTCCACCCTGTGGAGCTTAAGCCTGGCTGCTGATTACAGCTTGATTAGTTTAACAATTTATCAGTCTAAAGCTATTAGATTAACAACTAAGGAAGAAGATACAAAGAAGCAGTCAAAATGGGAAGACAAAGAAACAGACCCCAAATGAAAGAACAAAATAATTCTCCAGAAGAAGAACTACTTATGAAATGGAGGCAAGCAATTCATCAGATACAGAGTTTAAAGTAGTGATTATAAGGTTACACAACAGCGTGAAAAAAGACATAGAAACCATAAAAAAGGACCAGTTAGAAATAAAGAATGCAATATCTGAAATAAATAATACACTGGAAGGAATAAATAGTAGGTTGGAGGAAGCAGAGGATTGAATCAGTGATTTGGAAGACAAAAATAGAAAAAAGCACACAGGCAGAACAGCATGGAGAAAAAAGAACTTTAAAAATGAGGAGTACTTAAGAAACATTTTGGACAACATTATGTGTAACAAGATCCACATCATGGGAACAGCAGGAAGAGAAGAGAAAGAGCAAAGGATTAAGAACCTATTTGAAGAAATAATAACCCAAAACTTCCTTAATCTGAAAAACAAAAAAGACATACAAGTCCAGTAGGCTCATAGAGTCCCAAGCAAGTTGGACCAAAGGGCCTACACTGAGACATATCATAATTAAAATGACAAGCCTTAAAGGCAAGGAGAGAACCCTAAAAGCTGCAAGAGAAAAGCAGGTAGTTACCCAAAAAGAGAGCACCAATTAGACTGTCATCTGATTGCTCATCAGAAACATTTCAGGCCAGAAGGGGGTGTCATGAAATATTCAAGGTGATGAAAGGACTTACAATCACAGCTACTTTACCCAGCAAGGCTATTTCCCCATTTCAAATTGAAGGGGAAATAGACTAGACTTCCAGCCAAGATGGAGGTGTAGACAGATACACTGTGCCTCCTTGCACACTCAAAAGAAGGACAACAACAAATTTAAAAACAAAAAACAACCAGAACTGACAGAAAATTGAACTGTATGGAAGTCTGACAACTAAGGAGTTAAAGAAGAAATATTCATCCATACCCGTAGAAGGGGCAGAGACTGGCAGCTGGGCAGAGAGGACTCCTGGCAAGGTGCCAGCTGGAGGAACAGGGCAGGTGAGGTGACAGCTGGCAGAGCAGGTGGTCCCACATTTGCGTGAGGATAAACTGTGAGGAACAACTGGGGAGCAAGAGAGACTGTGCAACCCAGGGTTCCAGAGCAGTGAAATGAAGCTTCAAAACCTCTGACTGAAAAATCTGTGGGGGTTGCGGTGGTGGGAGAAACTACCAGCCTCACAGGAGAGTTCATTGGAGAGACCCACAGGGTCCTAAAATGTACACAAGACCACCCACCTAGGAATTAGCACTGGCAGGGCCCAAGTTGCTTGTGGGTACCAGAGGAAGTGACTGAAAGCCTGCTGAGAGTGAACAAGTGGCACTTTTCCCTCTCTAACCCCTCCCTCTCATACAGTGCCAAACCACAGTGACTTGGGTTGTCCTACTCTGGCTAATACCTAAGGCTCTGTCCCTTACTACATAGCAGGAGTGCAGAGACAAAAAAAAAAAGGTCCAAATGAAAGAAGAGATCAAAGCTCCAGAAAAAATATAACTAAGCGATGAAGAGAGAAACAACATATCAGAGTCACAATTCAAAACACTGGTTATCAGGATGCTCACAGAAATGATTCAGTATGGTTGCAAAATAGAGGAAAAAGTGAAGGCTATAAAAAATGAAATAAAGAGAAATGTACAGGGACCAACAGTGATGGGAAGGAAACCAGGATTCAGATCAACAGTTTGGACCAGCAGAAAGAAAGAAACATTCAACCAGAACAGAATGAAGAAATAAGAACTCAGAAAAAATGAGAAAAGACTTAGGAACCTCCAGGATAACTTTAAATGTTCCAACATCCAAATCATAGGGGTGCCAGAAATAGAAGAGGAAGAGCAAGTAATTGAAAACTTATTTGGAAACATAATGGAGGAGAACTTGCCCAATTTGGTAAAGGAAATAGACTTCCAGAAAGTCCAGGAAGTTCAGAGAGTCCAAAAGAAGTTGGACCCAAGGAAGCACACACCAAAGCACATCATAATTACGTTATCCTAGATTAAAGATAAAGAGAGAATCTTAGAAGCAGCAAGAGAAAAGGAGAGAGTTATCTACAAAGGAGTGCTCATAAAGCTGTCAGCTGATTTCTGAAAAGAAATCATGCAGGCAAGAAGGGGCTGGAAAGAAGTATTCCAAATCATTAGAGACAAGGACCTACACCCAAGATTAGTTTATCTAGCAAAACTATCATTTAGAATGGAAGAGCAGATAAAGTGCTTCCTAGATAAGTCAAGTTCAAGGAGGTCATCATCACCAAGCCCTTATTATATGAATTGTTAAAGGGACTTATGTAAGAAAAAGAAGGTAAAAGAATATGAACAGTAAAATGACAACAAACTCACACCTATTAACAACTGAACCCCTCCTCCCTACCCGCCCCACCAAAAAACAAACAAACAAACAAACAAACAAAGCAAACAACTAGAACAGGAACAGAATCACAGAAATGGAGATCACATGGTGGGTTATCAGTGGGGGAGTGCGAGGGGAAGAGGGGGTAAAAGGTACAGAGAATAAGAAGCATAAATGGTAGGTAGAAAATAGACAGGGGGAGGTTAAGAATAGTATAGGGAATGGAGAAACCAAAGAACTTATATGTATGACCAATGGACATGAATCAAGGGGAGCGGGAATGTGGGTGGGAGGGTGTAGAATGGAGGGGAATAAAGGGGGGGAAATGAGATAACTGTAATAGCATAATCAATAAACTATATTTAAAAAATCACAAAAAATTTTGAAGGAGAAATAAAAAACTTCCCAGACAAGAAAAAGCTAAACGAGTTTGTTAGCAAAAAACCAGTACTGCAACAAATGTTGAAGGTCTTTCTTTAAGAAGAAGAAGCACAAGAGAAAGAAAATAAAACAGACAGAAAAATTCTAACAATAAAATGGCATTACAAATATATCTATCAATAATCACCTTAAACGTACCATATTTTTAGGACTATAAGAAACACCAGATCATAAGATACACCCAAGTTTTAGAGGAGGAAAATAGGAAAAAATTTTTGAAGGAAAAAATGTGGTAAAATATTTAATAATGTAAATAACATAGGCTGCCACCCCTGGCTCAGCGAGCCAGGTAAGCTACATTCGGACTATAAGACGCACCCCCATTTTCCTCCCCAATATTTTTTTGGGGAAAGTACATCTTATAGTCAGAAAAATACGGTGGTTTAAATGCTCCAACCAAAAGACACAGGGTAGCTGAATAGGTAAGAAAATAAGACCCATGTATATGCTGCCTCTAAGAGAGCCATCTCAGATCCAAAGATACACACAGACTAAAAGTAAAGGAACAGAAAAGGATATTTCATGCAAATGGGAATGATAAAAAGGCCGGGGTAGCTGTATTTATATCCGACAAAATAGTCTTTAAAACCAAGGCTATAGATAGAGACAAAGAGTGACACCCACATAAATAAGGGGAACAATCCAACAAGAGGATATAACCCTAGTAAACATTGATGGACCCAACATAGGAGCACCTAAATATGTAAAGCAAATCTCAGAGAACATAAATGGAGAGACTGGCAGAAATGTAGACATAGTTGGGGTTTTTAACATTGACTGTAATGGATAGATTTTCCAGGCAGAAAATCAAGGAGACAGTGATTTGAAATGACACACTAGGTCAAATGAATTTAATTGATATATTCAGAGCATTTTACCCCTAAATCAGCAGTATATACATACTTACCAAGTGCACATGGAACATTTTCTAGGATAGACCACATGTTAGGACACAAGACAAGTCTCAATACACTCAAGAAGACTGAAATCATATCAAGCATTTTTTTCTGACCATGATGCTATGAAACTAGAAATCAGTCACAAGAAGAACATTGAAAAACACACAAAGACATGGAAATTAAATAACATGTTATTAAACAATGAATGGGTTAACAATGAGACCAAGGAAGAAATCAAAAGATACCTTGAAACAAATGAAAATGAGGACACAACAATACAAAATCTGTGAGGCATTGGCAAAGCAATCCTAAGAGGGACATTCATAGCATTGCAAGCCTATTTCAAAAATCAAGAAAAAGGTCAAATAAACAATGTAACTTTACACTTAAAGGAACTTGGAAACAAACAACAAACAAAGCCCAAAGTGAGTGGAAGGAAGGAAATAATAAAGATCAGAGCAGAAATAAATGAAATAGAGTTTAAAAAATGATACCAAAAAATCGATAAATCCAAGAGTTGGTTCTTGGAAAAGATAAACAAGATTGACAAAACTTTAACCAGACTCATCAAGAAAAAAAAAGAGAGAGGACCCAAATAAGTAAAATCAGAAATGAAAGGGGAGAAATAACTGACACCAAAGAAATACAGAGGATTGTAAGAAAATATTATGAACAGCTATATGCCAAAAAAAACTGGACAACCTGGATGAAGTGGATATCCCTAGAAACATACAATTTTCCAAAGCTAAATCAGGAAGAATCAGAAGATCAGTTAGATAGATTACACTTAGTGAAATTGAAGCAGTAATTAAAAAAAAAAAAAACTCCCAAGAAACAAAAGCCCTGGAATGGATGGCTTCACAGTTGAATTTTATCAAACATTCTGAGAAAAGCTCACACTCTCCTTCTCAAAGTATTTCAAAAAGTTTGAGAGGAAGGACTCTCCCAAATTCATTTTACCAGGCCAGCATTATCCTAATTCCAAAACCAGCTGAAGACAATACAAAGAAAGAAAATTATAAGGCAATATCCCTGATGAACATAGATAAGACCCTCAAACAAACATTAGCAAAAGGAATACAGAAATGCATCGAAAAGATCATACACCATGATTGAGTGGGATTTAGTTCAAGAATGCAAGATTGGTACAACATTGCTAATCAATAAATGTGATTCACCAGATAAACAAAAATAAAGGATAAAAACCACACGATCATATAAACAGATGCAGCAAAAGCATTTGGTAACATCCATTTACAATAAAAACTCTCAGCAAAGTGGGACTAGAGGGAACATACATAAACATAATAAAGGCCATATATGACAAAGCCACTGCCAGCATCATACTCAATGGGCATAAACTGCAAACATTCCCCTTAAGATTGGGAATAAGACAAGAATGTCCACTTTTACCTCTCTTATTCAACATACTACTGGAAATCCTAGCCACAGCAATCAGACAAGAAGAAGAAATAAAAGGCATCCAAATTGGAAAAGAAGTGATAAACTGTCTTTATTTGTAGATGACATAATACTGTACATAGAGAACCCCAAAGATTCTACCAAGAAACTACTAGAACTGATAAATGAAGTCAACAATGTAGCAGGATACAAAATTAATATCCCGAAATCAGTTGCATTTTTATATGCCAACTAACAGAAAGGGAAATTAAGAAAACAACCCCATTCACAATTGCCTCAAAAAGAATAAAATCCTAGGAATAAACCTAACCAAGGATGTGAAAGACCTATAGTCAGAAAATTAGAAGATATTGAAGAAAGAAACTGAAGAAGATACAAGTGAGTGGAAGCACATACTGTGTTCATGGACAAAAAGAATTAACATCACTAAAATGCCTATACTACCCAAAGCAATCTATAGATTCAATGCAATTCTTATCAAGATTCCAATGATGTATTTCACATTACTAAAACAAATATTTCAAAAATTTATATGGAACCACAAAAGGTCCCACATAGCAACAGCAATCCTGAGAAAAAAGAACAAAATTGGAGGAATCATGTTACCTAATATCAAACTATACTATAGGCCATAGTAATCAAAACAGCAAGGTAGTGGCATAAAAACAGACACATAGATCAATGGATCAGAATAGAGAGCCCAGAAATAAACCCACATCTTTTAGTCAATTAATGTGTGACAGAGGAAGCAAACACATACAATGGGCTAAAGATAGCTCATTCAATACATGGTGTTGGGAAAACTGGAATGATATGTGCAGAAAAATGAAATTAGACCACCTTCTCACATCACACAAAACAATAAATTCAAAATGGATCAAACACCTATATATTAGACCCAAAACCATAAAAATCCTAGAAGAAAACATAGGCAGCAAAATCTTGGACATTGTTTACAGAAATTTTTTATTGGATATATTGCCCCAGGCAAGGGAAACAAAAGAAAAAATAAGCAAAAGGGGCTACGTCAGACTAAAAATTAAAAAGTTTTTTGCACAGCAAAGGAAATCCACAAAATAAAAAGACAATCCACAGAATGGGAGAACATATTCACTGATACATTTGATAAGGGGTTAATATGCAAAATTTATAAAGAACTTACAAAACTCAACACCAAAAAAACAAACAAACAACCAAGTTAAAAAATATGCCAAGGAGCTGAATAGACACTTATCCAAGGAGGACATACAGATAGCCAATAGACATATGAAAAGATGCTCAACACCACTAATCATCAGAGAAATGCAAATTAAAACCACAATGAGATACCATCTCACACATGTCAGAATGACTATCATCAATAAATCAACAAACAACAAATGCTGGTTAGGATGTGAGGAAAGGGGAACATTTTTCACTGTTGGTAGGAATGCAGACTGGTGCAGCCACTGTGGAAAGCAGTATGGAGATACCTCAAAAAATTAAAAGTAGATCTGCCTTTGGACCCAGAGATTCCACTTTTGGGAATATATCCGAAGGAACCAAAACATTAATTTGAAAGAACATAAGCACCCCTATGTTCATTGCAGCATTATTTACAATCACCAAGATATGGAAGTAGCCCAATTGTCCATCAATAGATGAGTGGGGAAAACAAGTATGGGACATTTACACAATGGAATACTACTTGGCCATAAAAATGAAGAAAAATTTTATAGTTTGCGACAGTATGGATGGACCCGGAGAACATTATGCTAACTGAAATAAGCCAGTCAGAGAAAGACAAATACCATATAATTTCACTCATATGTGGAATCTAATGAACAAACTAAAGTAACTAGGAAAGTGAGGACAGACTCATAGATGGAGAGCAAAATGACAGGTAGTGGGAGGGGGAAGTTAGAGGGTGGAGGGGTTGAGCATAAAGGAAAAAGGACTCATATACATGGACAACAGTGTGCCAACTGCTGGGGCAAGGGATGTATAAGGGGACAAAATGGCAAAATGGTAATGGAAAATACACAATAAAGTTTAAATTAAGAAAAAGTAAATTTAATTTAATTTTTAAAAACTAAAAATTGCATATAGTTAAGGTGTACAACATTATGATCTGATATACATATCTACAGTGGAAAGATTACTAGTCAAGCAAATTTACATATCAACTCCTCATGTGGCTACTCTTTGTGTGTGTGTGTGTGTGTGTGTGTGTGTGGTGAGAGCTCCTGAAACTACTAGCAAATTTCTGGTATTCAATACTAGAATACTGTATTATTAACTATACTCATCCTACTGTACACTAGGTAGCTAGACTTCTTGAGAGGTAATGCTATCATGAAGGCAGAGCTTTATGCCTGGGCACAGTGGGACCAGACGGAGCACGTTTAACAGGCCTGCAGTTAACTCTGCTGTTTCAGATAACAGGATGTAACTGGAACGTTCCTGGGTAGGCCAGTGGAGCCTCAGAGCTGCAGCAGCTGGGGGATTTAGGGTTCCTACACATTGCCAATGGCCTCAGGAATTAGGGAATGTCTCAATATCCATGGATTTGTGTTCTTTAGTTACAGAACTGACTTTGAAATTGATGATGTGGATGACTGGAAATCTTTCAAATTTTATTACTCCTGATAGAGCCCCAAATTCTTACTATGACCTGGCGCTGGCCTACCTTACCACATTCATCTTGTGGCACTCTGCCCTTGTTCTCTACACCCTAGTCACCCTGGGCCTTACTTTTGGGCATCCAAGAGCCATATTCCTTTCCACCTCTCATTCCCTCTGTCTCCTCCTCTAGCCACTTTGCAGTTTAATTTCTTCTCAACTCAAAGTTACTTCTTCATGGAAGCCCTCTCTGACCTTCCAGACAGGGCAGGCTCATCATTTGCATGCTCTCATAGCATGTTTCCCATGTAACACTTTAACAATTGCGATTAAATTATTAATTGAATAATTAGTTGTTTAATGTCTGCTCCCTCCCCCATTTGATTGTAAGCTTTGATTTGCTGCTGCCCTGTCTATGATAGAAAATGCTCCGTAAATATTTGAGGGAATTATTGACCAAAAGCTAAAAATGAGTTAGAAGTGGGCATATGCATTCTGCAAAGAAAATAAAATAAGAAATATAAATTAGAAAGGACATACTTGTCCACCCTCTTCCCACCCCAGCCTTTCTTAGTACTGAGACTGGGGAAGTCAGAGGCAGTGACAGAAAGAGGCAGAAAACGGAGCAGGCACAGGCAGAGTTGCCCAGTCAATTCTCCAGACACCTAGGGATGATGAAGAAAAGCTGTTTTCTGATGCCTCAGCACTGATCTCATGCTCTCTAGCAAAAGAAAATCAAGTCGAGCAATATAAGCAGAAGAAACCTTAAAAAATGTGAGAATAGTAAACCATGCACTCTGCTGACTGATTTGCAAGGGTCTGGGCTTGAGGCCTGAAGTGATAACAGGTTCAGGCCATCAGAAATTATTTTAACTGGTGTCCTGACTTCTGGGGAATTCAAGAGCCAGCAAAACAAAGAGGTCTATTTATAAACTGTTTGTAGCTCTCTAGACCATCAGAAAACAAACACATCAAGGCATCCCCCATACATTGTTACTAGAATTCACCCAAATTACAAAGTAGTAAGGAAAAAACAATAAAATTGCAGGATTAAAACCTAAATCTTCATTTCATGAAGGCAGATTTATATTTGTGGGATGTAAAGGTCTCTTTGGAAGGGGTCACATTATAAACTTGGGCCTGAAAGGTTCTAACAAAATAATGCCTGACTCCAAAGGAGGATAGAGTTCAAGTTTATATGGAACTCAGAGAAATGATTTAGGGGACCAACGAGAATGGCAAGAAAGAGACTGGTAAAATAGGTGAAGAACAGAGTAAGAAAATGAGTAAAAATAAGAGAGTAAGGTTGATGTGGGGAGAGAGGTAGGTATACAAAGGAGAAAAAATTTGACCGATAGGTTCATGGCCATTGCAAATTCTTACTCATTTATGCATGCATACATTCATTCATTCATTTCAATTCTTCTTTTCTTTTACACCTACTATTCTTTTTTAAAAAGCTCTTTATTGGGGGTATGATTGACATACAGGAAGAGTAGATATTTAATGTATGCAACTAGATGTGTTTGGAGATAAGGATACACCTGTGAAATTATTACCTTGGTCTTATGTCATAAGCATTCATCACCTTCAAAAGTTTCTTCTCATGCCTTGTTTTGGTATTGTTGTTCTTTTATTGTTTTTCTTTTGTGGTAAGAACACTTAACATAAGATTTATGCCCTTTAGGAAAATTTTAAGTAATCATTATAGTATTGTTAATCATAGGCCTCAATAATTATTCAGAATATATTCATCTTGCATAATTGAAACTTTGAACCCTTTGATTGAGACAAGATAGAAAGAAGTTAGGGAAAACTCCCAAGTGGAATGAGGAAGTAAAATTGAACATCACAGACCAAATAGCTGCTAGGTCCTCTCAGAGCTTCCACCTACAGGCATGATCAAATGGAATAGTTTATGACAGGAAACTCCTGCAGTCATTGTAGAAGTCAACAACAAGAAGGACCAGCTAAAACCAGATCAATCCAAGGTGGAGTAAAAATTGAACAAAGACTGACCCCAAAGCTCATTATATCATCATTATAATGAAAATTGACAATATAAATGGAAAGGGGGCTTAGGAGGAACAAATACCATGACATTTCTGGAATGGACCATAGTAGGAACAGACCCTCACTACAACCAGGAGGTGCAGTTAGAATTTGGTACCACAAAGTTCAGAAACCACTCACCCTTGGAAATACATAAAATGCCAAGAACTGACTGACCACGGTGTGCAACTCACTCATGAGTTACCCGTATCTATTTGGACACATACTTTTGCTTCCTTCACAGCAGTGCATCTTGGCATATTTTTCTTTACCCAAATACAACTTGCTTCCACTCTCACTGGGACTTGTTCCTGAATTCTCTCCTGTGAGAGTCAAGAGCCTGGAGGTCCCAGACCCAGTGGGGGCAAGTCTGCCTTGGCTCAGAGCCTATCTGGTGATGTGATCAGCACCTCCTCATCACCTCCAGTCCCTGAAAATCACCGTTTTACTCTGCTTCTATGGGTTTGATGAGAAAATGCTTTTAATTTTGCTTCAAGTTTTGAGTTAATGTTTACTAATTGTGACATTATTCCTTTCAGTTTAAGCTAAAGGACTTAGCTTCTAAGAATTGATTAAGATCTTCTCTGTCCTTTTTCACTGTGCTGACTCTTGGGACTGTTTCATTCTCTGCTCATTTTCTGTTAGAGGCCTCTTTTTTAAAGATGTAATAAAAAGTGCTGTGATTTACAATAGTTTATATAATAATATACAATAGATTAAAAGATATCATATCATATGCATAGTTATAACACATATTAAAACCTAATTCAAGATATAAATAATATGCAGTAGAATATATAACAATATTCAATAGAATATAAAAATAGCCTATATTCTTATTTATCTCAGTAGGTGAAAAGGAGATTCAGGTAAATTGAAGATTTTGGTAAATTGAGAATTGGAATCAGGGCTGGACACCTACATCAACCAAGTAAGACATTACCTGTATGTATGACTTCAGTAGGTAGTGGTAGAGACTTCTGTTGCAAAATTCAAACTCCGTAGCCTTTGGTTTAATTATAAGATAGTCTTTTTGGGTCTCAAGTCTTATTAGGAATCATTAGTAAAATTCAAACATCTTGGAGTGGAGTTACATCTTCTGTGTTAATTCACCTATAGTTACCAGGTGTTAGAGTCAATGTTCTGCTTCCTACTTCCTACTTCTTACATTTGAGACTACATTTCCTATTTCAAACCTGAAAATTCATACTTCCTGCTTCTTCAGGTGTCTCTGCTAAAACATCTATATGGAGGGAAAGCAGGAGAAAACTTGAAGACAACTTTTCCCACTCTAAGTGCCTAGTACTTTTCCACTCCTGGTCCTTCCCTCTTTCCTTTCTCTTGACTCCAAGGTACGTACAACTTCTGGAGTCTTTTGTTTGGGGCTCTCTCAACTATGAGACAATTCCCATGTTTGCTCTGATGAACCTGACTCTCAACTGGTGGGCCATTTCATGGGGAAAAAGAAAACTTCTTAGTGCTTTCTTTAGTTTTAGCTTCTGGCTTGTACCATCACAGCAAATGATTAAAGGCTTGACTCTTTCATTTTTGGCTTGTTCCTTTAGTCTGCCACTCCAACACCTGGCAGCTCAGGTCTCTCTCTCTTCCCACATTCCTCAAATAATTTTCTATCCTATTATTACCTTCTCCTTAGGGACTCCAATTACACCTATGTCAAACAGTTTAATGTTGTCCTTATATCTTTCAGGCTTTATGCAATTGTTTTTTCCTCTTTTTTCTTTAGATTGGATAATTTGTATTTTTTTTATATTCAGATTCACTGAATTTTCCTTCTGTTACTCTCAATTTCCTGAAAACCATGTAGTGAATTTTTCAGTTTAATTATACTTTTCAGTTTTTGAGTTTCCATTTTTTAATGATTTTCATTTTCTCTGGTGTTTCTCTTTATGATTTGGACATATTTTCCTTTGATTCTTTGAGCATATTTATAACAGCTTCTTTGATAAATTACATATATAGGACACCTCCAGGTTGGTTTCTGCTACCTGCTTTTTTTCTTGACTATACATTATGTTTTACTTTGTGTGTGTGTCTAGTAATTTTGATCATATACTGGGTGTTGTGGGTGGATCAATGTGAAGGCTGGATTTTGTGATATTCTTTTATTGATTTTTGTTTTAATGGCAAGTGGTGTTACTGGTAGATCACTTTGAACTTGTGTAGGCTTAGTTTTATGTTTTTCAGAGTGTATCTGTGAAAGCTCCAACATGTGTTCAAAGGCTTTTAACTTGTTAACTCAATCTCCAATCTCTGTTTCTTCTGGTATTATTACAAACTTGTTAAAACTTGGTCTTAGATTTTGGTAGGTAGGCCTATTGTAAGCCTTACTCTGGAGCATGATTCTTACTCCTGAGGAGTGCTATTTCTGGTGTCTCAGCTGGATATTTGGGCTGTCCAGATGCTGAACAGATGCTATCAAGGTCTCTTCATTCTTGCTGACAAAACCTCCCAACATTTTTTAACCACTAGTATTTCTGTTCTGCTCACAATCCCAGAATAGCCAAATTCTGTTATGCCTTATCTAAACTCCCCCTGTATATGTATAGTTCAATCCTTGCCTAAGTACTTGCAGGGATCTCCACATGGACTTCTGAGAACCCCTCTGCATGGCTCCTCCGACTATTGTGCCTACCTCACAGAATCCACCCACTCCAGTTGCCCCAACTCTGACCTCTGCCTACTCACCTCACCAGAACTTCTGTGCTCTGCTTGGTCTCCAGCTTACTGCTGCCCAGTTGGGGGAATTGTGCTCTAGTGTAGAGCTGGGGACTCAACTTGTGAATTTCATTTCTTTCAGTCATCAGTTTTGTGATTTTATACATGATTTGTGAAAATAGTTACATTATATGTTTTGTATGTGATTTGTGAAAACAAATCATATGTTTCATACAGTTTTAAGTTGTTTTGGCAGGAGGACTAGTCTAATATTATTTACAGGAAATAGAAGTCCTCACTGTGGATACTTAAACAAGGGGTAATGTAAGGGTGTTGACGGACAATGATGATGGCTATCTAACACAAAGTGGCTTGTAGAGGGGAGATCTTAGAGTTAAGACCATGAGTAGGAGGCTGTCCAGTCTTCTATGCTGAGAACTAAGATAAGGATGGAGTTAGCAGAAATACAAACAAACAAAATGAAATACCATGATGGAAGAAGAACTATTGTGTTATTAAAAAATTGGATGTGAAGAATGAAGAAATAGCTTTAAAATGGTGCCAGAAATGCTTTAAAAAAGAATCCTTATCTTCTGAAGATAAGTATCAAAATATTTATGGATGAAATGATATAATGTCTGATATTTGATTCAAAATAATCACATTTGATTCAAATATAAAGATGAGGGTGGGGAGAAGGTGGGACTATAGGTGAGATAAGACCCACCAGGAGATAATTGTTGAAGCTAGGTTATGAGTACATGAGGGTGTATTATATGGGCTTTTCTACTTTTGTAAGTACTTGACACCTTCAAATTGAAAATTAAGAAGGACAAACAAACAAAAAACATGACCAAGGTTACAAAGCTGGAAGATGAAGTGTTGGTGAAGCTGGGAAGAGTGCCCATTTTGAAGTAGGGAAAAGGGATAAGCCAAGTAGCAGTTTGTTAATGTATAAAACAGGCCTTCATGCAAAAATATTTTAAAAATGGTATGTTCAAGCTCGCTCATTCTGCCCTTTTAGAAGTGTCATCAAGTGCAGGAGGTATTTGATTATCTGCTTGAAGATGTGAGTTGTATGACACATGCTGAACAGAGGCCATGGTAACTACACTGCTCACTTATCTGGCTTCTGATTCAGCGCTGGCTGCTTATATTCACTGATAAAGCCCTCTGTGGTCCAGGTCCAGACTACAACAGACAGTTTGGTAAGACTCTCGCACACATCTCCCTGACTGGTTCCCGGAATGGTTTCTGGAGGCATTGGGCTGTATCTTCCTTTCTGTACCACCTCCTTGGTTAGCTGTACATGCTGAAGCCTCCCTGAATCTTTCTTGCTCTCACCTCCTTCCTTCCAACTAACTGTGGACTCCATAACTGAGCCCAAGAGAGAGGTTTGTTCCTACAGCCTAAGGAGTTTCGAGAGAAGTATAGAGACTTTTCTACAAGTTAAGAAAAGAAAGAAAGAAGAGGAAGAAGGAAGGGAAGAAGGAGAAAAGCAGTCATTTTCCTCTTACTTTCTACTTTCTTTTTTCTTTCATTCAACAAATCCTCCTTTGTGCCTGCTATGTGCCAAATTTTGTCTTAAGGTTTGATTGAGGGCTCAGAGGTAATCAAGAAGCAGTTCTTTCCTCAAGGATCTATATACAGCCTGGGAGGGGAGGGAAGACATGCAAACAGAGTAATAGAGAAAGTCACAGGTGCCAAGCTTGCTGTTTGTACAGGGACCAGTGAGGCGCAGGGAAGGAGTGGAGAGTCATTACTAAATTCTCTGTCCATGGGTTTTAGTTTTCACACTGTCCTTGATACCTACACATGATTTAGAGCCTCTTTGAATCTCAATTTTCTCATTTTAAAAATAAGACTAATTATACCTACTTACAGGTGTTAGAAGTGTCATATTAAAAGTGTCTAGGAAGATTTTTGCAAACCATAGGGGTTGACGATGTAGGTATTATTATTATCTTTTCTTCTTCCCAGGAACACCAGTGATAACTACAGGCCCATTTTTTTCTCCCCAGGGGACAGATCATTGTCATCTGCTCACTGAACCATATTAAGATATACTAGAGACCATGGCCATTTCAAGGGAATATACATAAGTAAGAGAAAACTTCTTTTTCAATGTAGGTGATAAATCTTCTGCTTATGACTTTTAAAAGCATAGAGACAAATGTCCCTTTTGTCTGTTAATACCAACGACCACTTTAACATTTGTTTTTCTGCACAGTTTACAAAGTACTTCTAGAGTCATAAATCATTGATGTCTCATAATAACCCTTGACTTAGTAGAATAGATTTCATTTTGACCCTTATTTACAGATGTGGAAAATATGGCCCAGAGAAGTTAAAAAAATTGCCCAAGATTCATAGCTGGTCCAGGAAGGATTCTGGTGTTCTCTTTCCTAATCTTTGAAATCATCAGCTCCTCCCTGTGTAAGTGTAGCATGCACGGTGCTTCCTTGATGTCTTTAAAAGGTTTCAAAATATTTTTTAAAATGTTTAAGAAATTCTTTGTGTTTTTTTGTTTTTTGTTTTTTGTTTTTACAAATCATGGACATCTGAAGCTCCCAGCCCCTGGTGCTGTCACAACAAATCAAACAAACAAATAACCATCTCCATTGTTTTGTGGATTATTTCCCCATGAGGCAGATGTTTATTTTTTTACAAATGAAAGCTCATTGTTGTCAGGAACATTTAAGAGGCTTAACCTGTCTTCTCTGGCATATGGCACAGGCTTTTCATGATAAAACCAGTAGTGTGCAGCAGCAGACAAAATTGTGAGCCTCTCTCTAAAACTTCATCAGTTGCTGTTATACAGCAACATTGCTTTCCCATGTGGGGGCTCATCTGGGCCTATGCCACTGTGAAAGGGGAGAAAAAACAACAGGCTGTTTCCTTTGATAGAAAATACTCATATTTTAATGGGTATGATGTCATGAATTATTAAAGTAGCTTAACTTTGAAGCTGAGCAGAAAGAACACATAGTGAAGAATGACCTTGAGACTCTTGAAAAATGGGAATGTTGACTGTGCCTGCAGACTTGAAGATGGATTTCTACTTTAGTTTATATTTATGCAACTGTGAAACTTGTTCCCTTGTTGCCAGAGAAATCCTTTGTGCAGTCGTGTGGAGAAAGTTATTACATTTTAGTGCCGAAGAGCTGTAAAGTTTCTTTCCTTGTGTCTCATGAAAACTAGAGTGCTGGCAATCTTTGTGCTGGGGGGATGGCCCTGAGGAATGACAGGTAGTCTCTCAGAAGACAAAAGGAAGCAGACAGATACTGTTCTTTTACAAAAAGCCTAACATCAGGTTCTTATAAGGGATTTGTGCAGACCTGGTCAGTTATAGTGCTGTCTTTTTTCTGATTCAATGTGAATCAAAGAAAAATTGGGTCCACAAGGAGAAAGATGATCTGCCAGCCCCAATGTAGCCTGAACACATGACCTTCCCAGGAGTAACTCCGCCATAACTAGTGCGGTTGGAGAGTGTGGGAGAAGATCTGTCAAAGCTTTGAGTTTGGACACTCCTGGATCATTCTCTAGCTACAGATTGCTGGGCAAAACCACAGACCTTAATAGCAGGCTGAGGTGGCCTTGTGTCCTCCAGTGAGTGGTGAAGCTGTGTCTACACCCACGGAGACACGTGCCTCAATTTCCTCTTCTGTGTTCTATGAAATACAGTTCAGTTAACATTCTGAAGAAAGGAAAGGGGGTATGAAGTAGGGATGGTGGAGAAACCCATAGTTACTGAGCGTCATTAAATGCTTGGCTCTGTCTTATTAAGATTCATCATGTAGTTGTGTGACATTGTTCCCATTTACAGGGGAAGAAACTAAGGCTCAGGTTCTCTGTGAGATTTTCAACATCATAGTTAATGACAAAGCTGGGCTTTATTTGAATCTAGAGCTGTTTGACCTCAGAGGCTTATGAGACTTTACCATTCTTACTATGAGATCCTGGTTTGACTGAGTTTATGCTTTTTTCTTGTTTGTTTGAACTCCTGGCCTTTATATGCTGATGTCTTGAGATCCACTCTCTACTCTGCTCTGTGACCTGGTAGACTGACCTATCTTGACTGGTGCCCTTGTTCTTTGGCTTACAGTTGGGTCTGTCCAATATGAGACACAGACAGAGCATTGGAGAGCAGGTGAGGGGAAGTCAGATGGGGTGTTTCCCCTGTTTTCTCTCTGTTGGGTTCTCCACTGAAGGCCACAGCTGCTGCCAGGCAGCCTCCTCCATGCAGCTCCTCTCTCTGGGTTTTAATAACTGCTCCCTCTCCTTTCCCCTTGAGACTTTGGGAGGTAGGGCCAGAAAGGGAGCCACTTTCTGCTTGTGCTAGCTACTGGGTACTGTGCTGTCCCTGGTGCTTCCCTAAACACTGCCCATACTTTGTGAGTCAGCCCCCTGTATTAAGAGAGTTGGATCGCCCACTCGGAGTATGTCACTTCAGTGCTGTTAAAGTCAATGTTCTAGTGTTGATCCCATCAATGACTGTACCAAGAGGATGGTGTTTTTTGTCTCCTCTTTTTTCCCTAAGAATTTTCTATTTTTAACTTTCAGAAAGGCTACTTTTTTCATTTTTCACTTTCCTTGTTGCCTTACTACTTGTTCTCTGAATTTTCTCTTTTCCCCTCAAATTGAGTCTGTAAGACCAGGGCAAGCCAGTTTCCATTATTATTTTCCAAGATTGAGTTTCTCTGGTCTCCAGAGTCTTGTCTCTATTCTTATATAAGCATTTCTTTGCAAAATAGTCTGTTGAGAAAACAGTCTTGAGAAAACAATGCATACTTTCTAACCTTCTAGGGAAAATTATTATTTCTCCAAAAAGGAAGGGAAATAATAAAAGTATGTTCAGTAAGTAGCAGTCAGGATAATAAAGGGGAAAAAAGTAAGAGATTCAGAATCAAGGTCAGTTTCCTCTGTTGTTGGATTGCAGCAAGCATTTAATGGTAATAAAATCTTTTTCCTGTATAATACATTTTATATTAAAACCGCAGCCATTTAAATGAGGGATTTTATGTCTGCACAGTCTTTATTGAGCATGAAGGATTAAAAAAGTGCTTTTTTCTTTACCTTAAAAAAATACTTTCTTGGCTCACTGCCTCTCGGGCTCACAGAAATAAAGATTTGGAGGTGGGGAGTGGCCAGAGTGGCTTGTACAGTTCCTCACTTATGCTATTTAACCTCAGAACCCCTTGTTATTCTGGGCCTCCGTGTCTCCCGAATAAACAGTAAATCTTTCCTGATGGTGTGGCAGCTTTATGATATGAATTCATGCCTATTTTCAGAGGAGCATGAGAGAGCCTTTAATGTATTTTCTCCCCTTTTACTGGTGATTTAGTCAAAGCCTGTGTCTGTCAGTGGGGTAAGGCTGGGGGTTCTTCCCATCTCTGGTACAGGGCAGAGAGGGTTGACTGCGGTGTTGTTTTATAGGTTGGATTGAAGTGGATTAATTCTTCTGATGAAGGCTTATTGACTTAAGATTTCCTGAAAGCTTGAAATTTGTGATTTACACCTGATCTTAAGATAGGAAGATAAGAAGATATCAAGACCTTACTAGGTCTTCCTCTACCACAAGATCATGCGAGGTGAAACTTTGCTAGACTGATTTTAAAGTTGTTTATTTTGGGCACATTGGAAGTGATCTCAGAAGGTTCAAGGGCATGTGGGCATTAGATATACCAGAAGGAAAAACTCAACTCAAGAGTAAATACATTTTTTCCTTGGTCATTGCTGATATATTCATGGGGTAAACTGTTGGACTGGACTATTCTTGGTCATGAGTATAGTACAGAGGAGTTGAAAACACTAGGTATTCAACTTAGGGGTATTTGAAAAATATATTTGCATAGGAAATTGTCTGCCAAGAGAAGTCGACTATTCTTGGTGGAGATCTGACCTAGAGCAAGAGATACCTCATCATCTTTAAATAGCTGTTCTCTGAGTCAGAATGAATTACCCAGAAATGGCAGGCTCCACATTTTAGGTCTTCAATTGCCAGAACTGTATTTCCCATTGGATGGTTAGCAGCATCTTTTACAATCTGAATTTTCCTAGTATGTTCACCTGAGCTGACTGTTCTTAGCCTCAGCTTTAACAATGTTTTAAATATAGCCCCAAAGCCAGCATAGTAGAAAGACCATTTACTTAAACAACTATTTTCCCCCTGTAATGTCATGTAGATCTAAGCCTTCTCTGTATCTTTCCACTACAAAGGCAGCATATGGTCTATTGTTACAATTAGATCTTCTTGTGGGAAGTAAGAGGCCATGGATGAATGGAGAGAATATTATTGTCAAGTCCAAAGCTATTGTTTTGAGACAGACTAAAGTTTTCTGCAGTGTTCATTTTTCAAAAACTCAACCTTTCGGGAAGGTTTGGCTGATACGCTCTGATTTTTATTTTTGATAGTGTGGGGCTAATGTTTACTCTGGGCTCCTGAAAATTGGTTCAGCAGACTTTCCATGGGGGAGAAAATGTGGACAAATACTGTTAGTTTACTTAGTGCTGAAGGCATTAGCTGGTGAAGAAAGGAGATGACAGTTCCATAAGCCAAAAAGACATGATCTTTTTGCTCTTGGAGTATATATTCCTGAAACCTTAGGAAAGGCCTGCAAAAAATGGAATGAGAGCAAGAGGACTGAAGGTAACTTAAAAAATGAATCTGAATCTGTTATGCTTAGGAGAGAATCATCTTGTTAGAAGGAAACATTTTATTGCAAAATGAATTTTTATTACATGGGACAGAATAAAGAATATGATTTCACCAAGGAGCCACCCAGGCACACATATACCCACTTGCTTGCACAAAAACACACAAAGGAAAGAAGGAATGTTAAAGCAGAAGTGTGTTGCGTGCTTTATAATTCTGGATTTGTTTTTCAGGTTTTGAATTAATTAGATAACATGTTGAATTCCAAATGTGATAATTAGAGAAATTAATGCTGCAGTGAAGTTATTAATGAGGCAAAATATGCTAATGTGCTTCTGATGAAGAGCTCTTCTTTTGCCTTACCAAGAAATTGGCACACACCTTT
The DNA here is from genome assembly GCF_004126475.2 of Phyllostomus discolor. Classification (NCBI taxonomy): domain Eukaryota; kingdom Metazoa; phylum Chordata; class Mammalia; order Chiroptera; family Phyllostomidae; genus Phyllostomus; species Phyllostomus discolor. Next base: position 41,666,127 of record NC_040913.2, on the reverse strand, counting down.
TATTTGGGGCCAGACGGCTTATCTCAAGTGATTTACTAAAAAGGTTCTCGGCCGTATGTTCTGAACAAATGTTGTAAATAGGGGTTAATGTCTAAATTTTTGATATGTATAAACCTTGATGTGATGCAGCAAGTCCTATGACACTGTTAGGTCAATTTTCTGAGTGACAGCAGTGTCCAGGGAGGCCAAGGGCTCTTCCATGTCCTTCAGTGCCGGTGTGAATCCAGCAAACCCCACTGCTTGCCAGTGTCATTTCTGTTAACATCATCACAGACATTCAACATGAGGCGAACACTGGTTGCCAACCTGCCAACCTGCTGGTTTCTTTTTGGCAGACTTTGTGTCTCCTTTGGTTTTTAGATGTTTAAAACTCCTAGCCCAGAATCATTAGGGAATCCATTTAGTGGTTTCAGAGTGACACAGCAGAATTTCTCTTTCCGATCTTAACTCCACTACTCAGAGCTCATTGTGCCTCAAGAGCCCTCCTGAACCCAAGCAGAAACACCATTTACCCAGGGGGTTCTGACCATTAAAAACAAAATTTATAGAAATATTAAAAGAACTCTCCCCATGAGCGTGTCATTATTTTAGTTCTTTTAATCATAACACTCGATGAGTATGGCCTATATAACTTTGATTCATTCAGATATAATATTTGCTAAATGAGTTTCATTCTGTACCCCAGGTAGGAGAGCTCTGAGTTGTAAATTTGAGGGAAGACACTGAGGCATGTTTGAGTTGGGCAGACCAGTTGTCAGTTGCTGGCTAATGCTTGCTGTTGAGGTGTGTTCTGTGGCAGGAGACAGACCATTTATTAACTAAGTAGCATGCACAGAAAGTGCATCAATTAGGAATGTGTTTGAATGCAAGTTACAGAAAGCTTTATAAACAGTGGGTTTAGCAAATGAAGAGTTCTTTTTCTCCCATAAAAAGCAGACCATGGTAGTGGTCCACAACTGAAAACATGTCTCAACCATGTTGTTTAGGTTCTTTCCATTGTGTCATCTTAGTGGTTGGTTTTTATCAGTGTGGCACAAGATGGCTGCGGAAGCTCCAGGCATGACATCTGGGTCAGGAAGGAAGGCAAGAGAAGGAGGAAAGCATCACCCAATTTGTCTCTTTTTAAAAAGGTTTTCTGAAAATTCCATTTACATATCAGTAATCAGAATTGTGTCAAATGGCTGCCCCTAACCGGAAGGTGATAGATGAGTTCGGATCAACTGGCCAATAGTCTTTGTTACACTTTTCTTGGGTACCTCGATCCTGGGAATGAGGTTGTATCCTCAGTTACCTGCCACTGTAGGGCACTTACGTGAACATTTTGGCTTCCCTGGACAAAGGGAAGTTCAGATAATAAAACCATTTTACTCTCTCCAGGCTGAAGGCAGTGTAGTATAATGAATAAATCTATGGACTTTAGGTTGAGTTATGTGATTTTGGACATCTGGCTTTCACTTCTCTGACCCCAAGTCCCCCTATTTGTTAATTGAAGAATGTCAGGGGTTATTGTTAGGAAGTAGTTGGTGTAACACATAAAGTATCTAGCTCATTATATTTAGCTATTTAGCTCATTAATAAGTAGTAGCTGTGAAGGTATGAATTAAATTCAGGTTTTATTCATAATGAGGTAACGTGTAATGGGGCGAAGATGGTTACACGTAATCCTTTACCTTTTAAGAGAGTGGATTCTGGTGGGTGAAGGGGCCTTTTTGTTGAATGGATTGATAATCAGGAGGATATAAGTTTGAATAGAAAATGTCTGTAGGCAAAAGGTGGAGAAATTGGGAATTGTGGGAAGGAAGAAGCAGCAATGAGGAGACAGGGAGCATAGAAGGAATGCTGGATGGGGATGGTGGTAAGAGGAGGCCCAGCAGCTGTGAGGTGAGGAGGGAAGCTGGAGAAGAGAGGCCTAACGGGGAATTTACTACGAAGCTGTGCACTGTGTGATGTAAATACTTCTGACTCACCTGCAGAACCTCCTGGAAAACACGTCTGACTAATCTGTAGGCGAATGTAAAGAAACAGACATAATGTGTCTTGCCTCAAGCTAGTATGTTACAATTAGACATATAGTTTCCAGAATATTTTTTATTCGGGTTCCATCACTAAGTAAGTTAGGTCAAAAGGTGACAAAACACAAAATGCATATGGAAAGGACTCATGGATTCAGCGTTTGTTTTTCTGAGAGACAAAAAAATGACAATGTAAGTTGTGGGTGAGATTCTCCTCTCATTCCACCCATGAGAGTATACCCTAAGTTGATGGGAAGACACAGCTCAGAGTCACCCTTCCTAGGTCTCAGTTCCTCTGTGTGATCAAATCATAATGTATATGATTTTAACACTTGAAAAGAAAATGCATATTTTTTTTGGCACAACATACTTCTAAACAAAAGGCAATTACTATATTTGGAGCTTGATTGGAAAATACAAACCAGCAATCTGTTTCAAAGCTGGAGAAAAAGCTAGCCACTTTGAATGTATTGAATAATAAGTAAATCAAGAGATTTTTCAATAGTACTTGTGAATATACAGCAGACTCTTGAACAACGTGGGTTTGAACTGCGCAGGTCCACTTAAATGTAGATTTGAAAAAACAAATACATGCAATGTATTTTGCTTCTGTATGATTTTCTTTTCTTAATAATATTTCCTTAGCTTTATTGTAAGAACACAGTATATAATACATATGATATATAAAATATGTGTTAATCTACTGCTTATGTCATCAGTGAGGCTTCTGGTCAGCAACAGGCTAAAAGTAGTTAAATTTGGGGGGGGTCAAAATTTATATGTGGATTTTAGGCTGCACAGGGGTTGGAACCCCTACCCCTCAATGATTGAAATGTGTCACAAAAAGACACACATTTATTAAGAGTTTGAAGAAGTGAAGATAACTAGATGACAGAGGGAGCACCTGTGAGCACATTGTTCAGGAATGATACTTGCTTTTCACTTCGGGCCAACTTTAGGATTTAACCCTTAAGTAAAATATGACTCCACTTGATATTAATTAACAAGCAACAAACACACTAATATGTAGTAGGTTCAAATCACAGACCATAAACGCATGTTTTTAAGAAATGTGGTTTAATTTGTGTCCTCAATCACTGCAGAGTTTCTAATTGGTATCTCTGTCACACCAACAGGTAGAAATATAATCTGAATCAATTAAGAGTCTCCTCTCGCTTTCCTGGAATAGGGGCCTACATTTGGGCTGTGGGAGGAGGAGCTTTGTATCATCTCAGGGTGGGAGGGAGCATCTAGTTCTGGGTTGTCATATGCTGACACACTTGCTAGGACATTTTCATTTTAACTTGGTGACCAGTGGTTTGTTTAGAAGGATCACTTCTTGGAACTCTGTCATAACCATTCCTTTCCCACTCTGCTTTTAGCTGCTTTCAGCCCTCTCTGAAACACGGGCATAACTGTTGCTCCCTAGTCCCCCTGGGGCTGCAGGAAACTCACAAAGCTGGCCGAGACCTTCTCTGTGCACACCCCATCAGGCAGGTGCTCCTGTCATCTGCAGGCTGCGAGTACCTGGTGGTCTTGCCAGATCTTTGGGCTCTCTTAGCACAAAATGGGCCCTGGGGTTCTTGGGATACCTGGTGTGGGTGCAGGGGCAGGGGACAGAGCCCTTTTCAGAGGCTCAGGTTTTCTGAAACTCTGAGTCTTTTCTCTTTCTCTAGCTGTGCCAACTTCACCCAACTCTCAGGAACAGGAAAAACTGGCTCTAACTGATCACATTTTACTCCAAATCTTTTGCTTATACCCAAAGTCCTAGGCTTTTGAAACTTAAAACTATTTCTTCCCCCTCAAATTATTGCTCTCATTTTCTCCTGTGTCAGGCTTTCCCTGAGGAAATGAAAGCAGAATTCTTATCTACATGAGTGGTAGAAAGCATGGCCATTGGAAATACTGGTGAACACCAGTTAATGTTTCAAATGATTACCTGTGACTGACTAGTATTCAGCAAAAGAACCAGCAGTACTGTGCCAAGGTCCCCCTGAGGGTAACTCTTTGCCTCTCTCCCTGCCCCTGCTGCTGTCTTGGCTCATGTTCTCATGAACCTCTCTGAGAGAACCGGTCAGACGTAGCATTCTTGAGGGAAAGAAGCAAACATTTCTTCCTCTCACAAGTTCGAAGTCTTCCCTCACACATTTCACAACAGGCCCCTGCACACCTACAAGCAGGCAAACCACAGTTCCTATTTAAGGGCTGCTGACAGTTCTTTTTGTGCATTCAAACATACCAAGGGCTAAAGACTTAGCATCTCAGGTGGATCAATAATTTAGGTAAAAACACTGATGGGACCCCCAAAACTTAACTTAGAGAGACACCATGTCTCCCTCTCTGAGCCCAGTAAACTCTGGGGAAGACTTTCAGGACTGGGAGATGATAGAAATGTGTCATGGAAATATACACATTCATTGAGAGTTTGAAAGAGGTGATGACATCAGTGGATAACACACGGAGCACCTGAGACAGCATGCAGCAGCACTGTAATTGTGAGCTTGTATTTTATTACTTTTATTTTTATTTTTATATTCCTTAACAGAATCATTTGTAAACAGCCATCAGCTTCCACAATGCACATCCTCTCCTCACAAAGAGTGGCACTATAGTCAGAAGGTGGTTTTTCTGCACACTGGGATATCCAATGGTTGTGGTTCAGACTGTGTATGTCCAGGTAGGCACATAGAGGAGCGTCTGAAGGCTTGTAGGCCATATCCCTTCCTGACTGGGCTTACTGCATGTGTAGGTGTTTGTATTTGGATGGGCATGAAGAATTACGAAAGATCCATTGTCCATCCTGGCATCAGGCACAGAGATTGTGTGGCACAGAGCCGGAGCTCAGTAAAATGCTTCTGGTATTATTAGACTCAATGTAGCATGGAGGAAATTTTATCTGCATTACCAATAATGAACCCATAGTCTGGGGCAGGACAGAGTAGAGTAGTTTTAAAGGTGAATTATCATATTGAATTTGATTTGGAAGAAACATATGGTGAAGTATTCATCTGTTGATTTTTTGACAAACAGGTTGCTTGCTTATCTGGGCTTTGGTATAGTTCAAAAGGAAGGTAAAATGGGTCCTACAAAAAAAAAAGAGAAAGGGAAAGGACTGCTGAAGCAGGAAACTTGACAGGGATAGGCCAAAGCAGCCAGATCCATTGTCACAGGGTGAGATTTGCACTTGAATGCAGTGTTTAAGTAGGGAGCAGGGAAGGCACACTTCTGGGGATTACTGAGAAGGAAGAATCAACATACTATGGATTTTGAGGGGTAGAGAATGGGAAAAAAAGAAAAAGAGTTTAAGATATTGGTTTGAGGATTTAGAAGGGAGAATTTAATTTGGAAGATAAAGGATTCACTGTTATAGTGACAATTAAGCACTGAAATAACGCAGCCTGAATTGCAATCTTCAGATGGCCCTCTAATATCTCAGGGTGAGAGAAAACTTCTTCCTGATTGGAATACTACTCTGTGAGGGGACAATGTGCATTATGGAATCTGACTATCTATAAATGACTCTGTTTGGGGCAAACTTTCCCTTTTAGCTCAAATCTGTTATTTAAGGAATTATTTATTCACAAGGTTGAACTAGCTCCTTCCCTCCTGCTGTCAGGGCTCTGCTGCCTTTCCATCATCAGTTCCACCAGGCAGGATGAGAAGCCTAAAATCAAAGAGTGCAGGAAGCCATCAGCCCATTGAGCAAATGATAAATCACTTCCAAGTGCACACTGAGCAGGGATTTGTGATATCTCTTAAAACACAAATAAAACTCTGGTTGGGCCTGACCTTCCTGCTGACTTGGTTAGCAGGACTTTTGGGGCACATCAGCTTACGGGCCTCACACCTCCCAGACCAGGCTTAGCATGTGCAAGTGTTACATGCAGGTGAGCATAAGGACTTATGGGAGACCCATGGCTCATCCTGGAGAGTGCTGGACCACGGGGAAGTGAACACAGTGATGTGGGTGAAGGCTGGATATACAGCCTTAGCAGTGTGCCTACCTATGTGATATAAAATTTTGGCACCTCCTGCTAATGGTTGTTCAAGGTTCATTATTTGTGCATAAGCCACTTGGCTGTGCCCCAGTGGAGAGAAAGAGCTGGGTAAAATCCTGGATCTGCCTCTTAATAGCCCTGAGGTTTTGGGCAAGGTATTTAAGTCTCTACCTTGGTTTTCTTATTTGTAAAAGTGAGAGAATAATGTGCTCTCTCAGAGTGTTATTGAGAGGAATACATAGGGCAATTTTCATAAAGTGCTTGTTACTATGTGCTGCCCTCAATGGCTGGCTCATAGTAGGTGATTTACAAAGGGGGATCTGTAATACCCACGATTAATAACAATGACACCACACAGTCAGGTGAGCAACAATGTAAAAAATATGTATGTATGGCTTAAGTTTTTTAAGCCTCTATGTAGATTGCCAGAAAACTTAATCTGAATTGACTCAGCATCTCAATCCATTTGGGATCCCCGGGGAGGAGATCCGGTCACTGCCAGTCACTGCCGCTCACTGCTGCCTTGTGCCTGTGCCCCCTTCCACATTCCCACCAGCTACCTGGGCTTCTGTCAGCAAAGATGGAGGCTGTATTTTCTCCTCCCATCTGCAGGGCCTCTTCAGATTTGTTTTTTACATGGTCACTTCTGCTCTTTTATTGGATACACGGAAGAATTGGTTGTGTCCCATATCACACTGGGAGTACTGAAAGGCCCCCTTGGTCTGGCTGTCTACAGTCCCCACCCAGCCACTCAGCTACCACCTGACCCCTGTGTGGGCTCCCGCTGGAAAGCTCTTCAACCCAGAGTTCCTGTGGGGTCCTCACTGGGCCCTTCATTGTGCCTGCCTGGGGCTGGTGTGGAGATAACACCCCAGTGTCTTGGGAGCTTTTCCTCCCCTTTGCCTGCAAACATTTTCTGTGGGACTGTTGTTGGGACAATAGCTTTCTCCTGAGCTTTTGGAATGCAAAAGTCTTTGCCTTAAACTCAGCTGTGAATTTCAAATTTGAAACTCCCAAATCAAGAATCAACTTTTCATTCTCTCAGCATTTCTGCTGTGCCATCCATTTCCTGAGGCACTAAGTGTGGGATTCAGAAGTATCTGCCTGGGGAGAGAAGGGTGTGTAGAGGGAACGAGGGTATGTCAGGGCATGCGAACCTTGGCTAAAATATTAAAATATTTCTCTACTACACTGCTATTATATCTATTCTCCTCACAGTTTCATCCCCAGGGGGGTCAGTTTTAGATTGATTTGCTTCAATGTTGGAGTATTTATTTGAGGATGATTCTGTTTTGACCTGTTGTTGGCCAAATTAAAAAGGAAGGAGAAGGAGAAGGAGGAGATGATGATAGTGAAGACAAGAAGAAAGTTTGACATAACTTTTGGTAACTTTAGTGGGAAGCTAACTGCAGCTCTGACCTCATTCTGTTTTTCAGTCTAGCAGAGGTCATGCCACTCTTCTCGATATGTTTCCTAGTTCCTGTTCCACAGTCCATCACTGGATGCTCGGCTGCCTAGGCAACAGCATTCGGGGCAGCTCTCAGCAAAGTGTTTCTGGAGAATGTTTTAATTCCATGTGTGGAGCATTTTGTGCAATCTAGGGTGTGTCCGTCTTTCTGTTGTTAGTATGTATAGCCTTGTGCTGACTCCGAGAAGCTGCTCAGACCAGTTTGTGTATCTTTTGGGGTATGGGATCTGAGAGGAAAAAGTTATCTATATTTCAAAGATATCATCATCACCATCATATTCAAGTGACCATACAGATGCTGGTGGCATCTCACTGTGTCCCCTCGCTTGTAAGTGTCTGATCAATGTTCTTTTGAACTGTACTATGTTGACAGCTGGGCACTTGGGACAACAGCATTGACTTTCACTTGCATGGCAACCACAGGAAAAATGCAACAATATTTATCTGTCAGGACAGGATTCACCAGCTATGGTGAAACAGGATTTGTGGAATTGAAGTACAGAAGCAATACTAAAAAGTTCACCACCACCATCACCAGTAACAGCCATAGCTGCCAGTTATGGAACAACATTTTTGTGCCTGGACTGAACTAGACTGTTTAATTTTTCCCAACAAATCTAGAAGGCAGACACTGTTCTCCTACTTTATAAACAGGAAAATGGGTTTAGAGAGATTAAATGTTTTGCTCCTCATTACACAGAAAGGAAGTGTAGCCAGAATTTGAACCCAGATTAGTCTGACCTTGCAGCCCTTGACTATGAGGCTGGGATGGCACCATGCTGGCATGCTTGCTGAGCATCTTGTTGGCATCACTGAATCCCTAGCATGGGTTCATGCTTAATACACAGTAGGTACACAATCACACTAAAAACACAATGGTCAATTGCTCATATTAGAAATTAGTGCTCTGTGTTCTGAAGTATTTCCTTTATGCTCTGAAGCAAAGTCATATAATAGGTATGGGTTCTTCCTCTTTCATGTTCCCAAGAACCATCAATTCTCCCTAACCCCTTCCCCTGACCCCCCCTGACACCCCACCTTCATTTCCTGGTGTGGCTCACTGTCATCTCATATCAGGATACTAAGGTGGGTTCCCAGCTCATCTTCCTAATGCTTGTCTTTTGTTTTCCTGTACTCTAGGCTCTACACAGTAGCCAACATATTTCTAATCCAGAATCTGCTCATAACTCTTTAGATTCCCATGAGCTTAAAACAAAGTTTGACTCTTTCAAATGGCCTTTGAGACCCCTTATAATCTGATGCCTCCTGCTTCCAGGGCCTCACTCCTCACCATTTCTCAGTTTCACGCTCTGCATCTGGAATGCCCCATCTGATGCCAGCCTCTGGGCCTTTTCATGTGCTGTTCCCTTCGCTTAGGATACTGCTCTCCTTTGCCATTTACCTGGCCAACTTCTGCTCATCCTTCATATCTGGGTTTATATGTCATTCCCCAGTGAGCAGCTTTCCCTGTGAAAAAGCCTCTTCCACATGCTCCCAGAATCCCCTGCACTGCCTGCTTCAGAGCTCTCACCACCCCAAATCCTGTTGTGATCTCATCACCCTCCTTCCCCACAAGACAGTAAGCTCCATTGTCGGTCACAGAGTCCAGCTCTAGTCCTGGCATCAAGTCAGCACTTAATAAATATTTGGTGAATTAGTGGAGAGTTATATTTAATCTATTTCTTATAGTCATTTTTGAATCAGAATAGCTTCCTACGACCTTGGGCTTGGAAGCATCATTATACTTGGGGCAATCTTTTCAAAGCAATGAATTAGAAACAGCTTCAAACGTCCTTGATAAAGTCTTTCAGGAACTGTGGGGAGGACTTTGTTAGATTACAGAAGTCTAAATGTCTTCAAATTTAAAAAGGGAAGAGATGCAAAATGTCATTTTAAAGTACAGACCCAAGGACTTCTACAGTGTTCTCTTTTACTAAGTTGGGTTGTCACTAACATTAGACAATAGAGGAAAACCACCTTTTAACCTGATTAATGAATAGTCCTATTATATAGTTCACAAAATATTAAACAGAACTATTCTCGTTATGTTCTCTCTTCCCTCCTGTCCTAGTCAAGACTTAAGCTGCTGCAAACGTCTGCTGTGGCTTTCCCTTTTGAGAGGAATTGTCAGGGCCTTGAAAAGACCCTGATTTGCAGACTGAGTCTCTCTCTCCTACAGTTGAAGGACCAGATGGGACTATTGAGGAAATGGGGGAGCTAAGAGTTCTACCCTCTTGGCTCTTATCCTTACTCTCATACAATTCCTGGCTGGATTTTCATACCAATTCACGCTCTCCATGCTTCTTTCTCCAGCATACCCCTGGCTGTTTCCCAGGGATTAAATTTAGCGGTTCAGGTTTCCCAGGCTTCAATATCTGTGTGCATTTGCAAGGCTTTCTCAGAAAAGGCTCAGTTCTGGGCTGCTATTTGTTTCAAGGTCGTGTTTATATCCATCCCCACAGATCCTGCCTGCTGGTGACACAACCTTCCCCTCCCTCCCTTCCTCTCCATCTCAGACTGACTCTGAGCCCTGAGAACTGCATTCTTGCCTGAGCAGAGGGTGAGTAAACAGACTTGGGCTGCATTTAGAGGGGTTTCTTTAGCGCCATCTGCCACCTCAGCAGAGGTCATTAGGATAAACCGATTTGCTGAACAAAATGGTTAACAACTCATGAATAAAACTTAGAAAAATTCCAAAAGGAATGTGGGTACAACTCTTCTGGGGCCCCAGCTCATGTGTCCCTTTCATGCCATCCTCTCCTCCCACCCACCAAAGGCACCCTTCCTTAATTTAACCTTGGTTCTAGTAGAGGCAGCTGCCATCAGGCCTGGGGATGTACCTTTTGTTTTGCTTTTAGAGTTTTCTTTTGTGTGTGTGTGTGAAGTATAACATAGCAACAGAAAAATCTAAAACATACATATTCAGCAAAAACCTGGGTAGCCACCTCCCTCAAGTCAAGAAATAGGATATTTCCTGTATCTCATATATGACCCCTGCCTCCTCACCTCATCACAATCCTTCTTTCTCTCAGACTTACCCATACTATATTGACTTTTGGTAATAATTTCCTTGCTTTTGCTAATGTTTACCACACTCAAATGCATACTAAAACAATGGGGGTTATGTTGGATGTTTTGATATTTTAATGATTTTGAACATTACCAAAATGGAATCATATTATGCATGTTCCTTTGCCTTTTTGCTTAAGATTATGATGACATTTTCATTGCTGTGTAATAACAATGGTAAAGGTATTGATGTGTTTATCACAACTTATTTATCCATTCTACAGTTGATGGTCACTCAGGTTGTTTCAAGTTTGTGGTAACTATGAAGCACACCAGTATGAACATTCTAGTCTGTGCATTCTAGCACTGTGGGCGTGTATTTCTGTAGGGCACATACCTCACAGTGGGATTGCAGGTTCACAGGAAATGGATGTCTTCAACTTTCCTAGATGATCTTGTACATATTTCCAAGTGGTTGTTCCAATTTACAGGCTTCTCAGCAGAGTATGAGTCCTAATGTGCCACATGTTCACTGATACTTGGTCTTAACAGTCTTATTAGTCTTTGAGGCTAATGTCTTTTCTTCAGGGTTGGCCCAGTGAGCGGCAAGAGCACCCTTCTTAATGGCTTCCAAATGTTCTCAAAGCAAGAAGGGGCTTCTAGTTTTTTGCTTCAGACGCAGATGGTAAGAGCAGCATAGTGGCATGCTTCTCCGTATTAAACACAGGCAGTAGGTGTCTCCTCAGAGAGAAGAGATATTTTCTCTGCTGGCTGATTTTCTCTGCTCTTTTGGAATGCAGCATCAGTGCTAACAGTGGCAGTTAGACTCTCCGTGCCATCTGGATGGCTGGGGCTTCTATGGGAAGGACATCTGCTGGCAGCTGTGTAGGGAAGAGAGATGATGAGCCAGGACCAGGCATGACCCAGGGGCTGCTCACTTGTGGGGACCTGCTGCTTAAAGCTAATTCTACACAAAATAAAAATGCTTCCTCAACCATTTTACTTACTGAAGAGGAAGAACCACCCCATGGTCATTGTGCAGGACCCTAAAGGAAAGAGATGATAATTATTCCAGTTAATGGACCAGCCCAATCAAGCTGGCTTTTTATCAGGTTTGATTACCTCCATTTCAGCATTGGCTGCTGTCACTGCTCTTGTCAGGCCTTGTGTATAGAGTGGGGTAGTATAATCTCTCACCTATGCTGTTGTGAAGGCAAAATGAGAGAGGCATGTGAGAGCTCTTTGAAAATTATCAAGGTATTTGAGTTTAGAGTCGTAGATTCCTGGATGAGGACCTTGCCATAGAAACTTTAAATGGGAATTGTGATTTTAGGTAAAATTTCCCCTGTAAGACAAGACCCTCCAAGGATGATAACAGTGGGAAGAGTTTCTATGGTGGGAGAAAGAGAAGATTGGATCCTGCTTCATACTCTGTTCTTCCTCTTGGTTACTTCTACTTAATTATTGGTGGTGGTGAAGGTGGTTAGGAAAAGGAGGGGCATATTTAATAAATCTTTACTGGAGTTTGTGGACAATAAAAAAAAACCAGACAGGCAGAAATGGAGGAAAAAATACCCATCATCACCAACTAAGATGGTCTAAGGCATGGTTTACTCATCCTACCTTTTAGCTCCTGTCTTCTCCCTGTTTATCTCCTCTCTGTCTTCAGAGTGGCAGAGACCATCTTCGAGCCATTGTCCCAACAAGAATGACTGACAGTGGAGCCTCTGTGACTCCTGGTTTACTGGGGACTGTCTTGGTTTACACCTCTTGTGCCAGTATAGCTTCTAACAGTGGCCCTTTTTATTCTAAAAGACTATCACCCAGTTTGGGTGATAGATTGTTTGGCTTATCTAAGACTACTTTGACAAGTTCTCGTTTATTCCAGGAGAATCTGCTCTAGCTGCCTTTAGGAGAGATGCCACGCCTTTCCCACCGAGTGGCCTTCACAGCAGGAGCCTCTGCTGTGTTGCTATGTGACCGCCCTGCCTGGATCCAAATCCCAGCTCTTCTCTTTATCAGCTGCATAATTTAAGGGCAAGTCAGTCATTTTGCCTGTGTCTTAGTTTTCCCAGGTGTAAAATGGGGATAATGGTAACAGTGCCTGGCAGAGAGTAGGTGGCCAGTACGTTTCAGCTAATACTATTATTGCTTTAGGACAGGGATCCCAAACTGGCAGCCCTGCAGCCAGCCTAGCCCAGCCTGCTAATACTTGCGTCTGGCTCATACAATGTTTTCAAAGTTTTGTAGCTGAAAACCTTTTGGAATAAGGGTACCCTTCAGAAGTGCCAAAGTGTCCTTATCTGATTCATGCATTGATCACATGCTACCCTCATGGCACCAGAGTTTGCAACCCCTCTTCAGGCCTGGACATGACAAACACATTGGACTGCCATGGGTCTGGACTAGGAGACATGGTAGGTGTTACCACACATGTGTGTTCTCTCCCTTCTACCTCCCTCTCTCAAAGTTAGACTCCAGCCCAGGCTCAAGTCCACATGAGAAGAATGGTCTTCCTTGGAACACTCTTGGACTGAGAACTTTCTATGAAGAGTGAGTGGTTGGTTCTCTCTGCTGGGTCTCCCCACAATCCCCAATCCAACATCCAGAAATGAGCGGCCACAGGAAAACACTCATCTCTCTATGTAGAGGTAGAAACTTACTTCAGAGATAGTGACTCCCTCTTAAGAGTGCACCCATCCTTTGAGGATTTCTGACTGCCTTTCCCTCCATTCATTATGTACAGGTAAGCTTTCACCTGATCTTATTTTAGAAATTTGGTTCAATTAGAAACTTGTTACTATTTACAATAATCCCCACTTATTTGAGTTTTCACTTTCCATGGATTCAGTTACCCATAGTTAGCCATAGTTTGAAAACATTAAATGGAAAAGTCCAGAAATAAATAATTTGCATTGTAAATTGTGCACCGTTCTTAGTAGTTTGATGAAATCTTGAGCAGTCCTGCTCTTTCCCACCCTGGATGTGAGTCATCTCTTTGTCTGGTGTATCTACACTATAGACACTCCCCTTCTGTTAGTAGCTGTCTAGGTTATCAGAACTACTGTTACAGTATCACAGTGCTTGTGTACAGTTCACAGTGCTTAACGTATAACATGTGTGTTATGTAACAATGGCCCCAAAGCACAAGAGTAGTGATGCTGGCAAGTTAGATATGCCAAAAAGAAGCCATAACATGTTTCCTTTAAGTAAAAAGGTGAGTGCAGTAAAAGATATTTTGAAAGAAAGAGAGAGACCACATTCCCATAATTTTATACAGCATATTTTTACAATTGTGCCACTTTATTGTTAGTTATTGTTTTTAATCTCTTACTGCACAGGTGGCAAACACAAGGCCTGTGGGCTGAATCTGTCCCTCTACCTTGTTTTATCTGGCCTGGCACCTTATTTCTACCCAGCAGCAGTGCCAAGCTCTCACTTAACTGTTAAGGAGTAGTTACATTTATACAGTCCTAAAATTACATTTGGCCCTTTGAAGGCAACTGTGAGGCTGATGTGGCCCCAGGTAAAAATGAGTTTGACACCCCTGTTACTGTGACTAATTTATAAATGAAACTTTATATAGGAAAAATCATAGTACACATAGTGATATTTTCGATTTGAGGCATCCACTGGGGGTCTTGGGATATAGCCCCCATAGGTAAGAGGGGACTTCTGTACTCTCAGATGAGTGGTTCTCAAAGCATGACTCTGGGACTAGTAGCATCGACATCGCCGGGCATTTGTTAGGATTGCAAATATTGAGGCCCTACCCCAGACCTACTGAATTAGAAACTCTGGGAGTTGTGTCCAGCAGTCACATCTAACAAGCCCTCTGGGTAATTGCCATGCACACTACATCCTGAGAATCAACATTCTAAGATGCTGAATTCCTCAGGTTAGTTTCCAGAGGAAAGGGCCACGGGTCCTGGCAGGCTTTGGGGTCTTCCAAGTTTTTGGAGTGTATCAGTCAGTGGATGGTTTCAGTTGCGAGTCAGGGAGATGATTCCAGGAAGGAGGTTTGAAGATGGCAACTTTAGGTGAGGAAAAGCAGGAGCAAATGATCCACCTTTTGGGGATAATTGCTTGACTCTATGCAAATGTTCTAAGCAATAAAACCAGCCAGTGATGCTCAGGAAATATGAGTATATGCTCCCCATGCCGAGTGGTCTAAATAGAGAGTTATCAGTGATTGGGCTTCAGAGTCCCTATTACACAAAGCCTAATGACATGAAATATAGCACACCTGCTAAATGAAATGCACACAGGGATGTTATGAGAGTTTTCAAGAGCATTTTATTTTGCATAATATGTTTTTTTTCCATGCCAGAAATGGGATATTAAAAAGTCAGCAGGTATATAGCTTGTTTTAAAATTATTATTACTTTATTCTGGCTTTGCAGACTTTTATTTTCTTCCTCCCGCTGCTATTACACAGAAACAATATTTGATCCCAAAGGGACTTGGAGATCAGTAGTAAGTCTAGTCTCTGAAATTCACAGGTGAGGAACTCAGATGTTCAGAGATGTGAGATGACTTGCCCTGAGCAAGGGCCTAGACTGGTACCTATGTATCCTGATTTTCAGACCCCAGGTATTCCATTGACGTCTTTTAGGAATCCCAGGCCAGATAAGGGACCTGGGAAAGTAGCCACATGTATTTTCTTGCCTGTTGATAGCACTGGAGGATTGGGGGGAGCAATGACACCATTTACATGTGTGCACACAACCCAGTACAACAGCCAAGAGCATCTTGCTCCCTGCAAGGTCACTTCTGAGGCTGTAGTTCAGTCAGATACACCTTCCATTCATATTGACACTTTGAGCTCAATTCCTAGAAAGCCCAAACCATCACTCCTGCAGCCCAAGTATCAGCCATGTGTTGGGGGTTGGGGGCAATATACCTTCTCCCAGGGCTGGCTTCATGGGCTTAGGACCTATGCAGTTGCCCAGCACCCTTTGCTTACAGGAACCCTGCATTTACTATAAAGCTTTGTTGTCACCGTCTTGAAAATCTTAATGCTTTTTGAAAAAGGAAACCTGCATTGTCATTTTGCATTGGGCCCTGAAAATTACGTAGCTGGTCTTTCTCCACATCTTTCATACCCTCTCCTGAATATCCTTTGAAACTCATTTTCTCCAAGCTTTCTCTGAGTGTGTTATAGATCATGATATTAATGTTAATCCCTATCATTAATTGCCTTCCTTCTGTAGGCCAGCCCTGTGAGGTAGATACTATTATTGCCATCATACCAATTTAACAAATGAGACCAAGACTTAGAGAGAGATGAAGTTCACAGACTGAGGAACTTGGGTTGGCACATAAGACTACTTGACTTCAGAGAACAGAGACTTAACCACTATGCTATACAACCTCATTTTGTTGTCTGTTTAGTGCTTAAGACTCTGTGATATTTTCTGGCTACTTCCATTAGGTTGTAGGAGAGACACTGTGTCCTTTATTAGAGAGACTGTGTTCTTTATTTGGTTTCACCCAGTCCTATGCCTAGCATGGACAGGGTATTCAATGAAGTATTTATGTAATAAAGGGTATTTGGCTAAATTTAACAGGTATTTAGCTATATTGGAACTTCCTGGGAACCATAGAGGCTTCCAGGTTTGTGCCTAAATTTCTCCTGTGGGTGAAGCTTCATAGTATGAGTGGTGGGGGCTGAGAGACACCTCATATTTGACTTCATGAATTATTTATGGAATTAACACCAGAATCATCATTAATTTGTGGAAGGAGAGAAGTTGCTACATGGCTTGGTGCCTGTGATTTTCTGGCAGGGATAAATTACCTTCACCATGGCAGCTGGGTGATGAGTCAAACACTGGTTTCCAGGGGAGACCGAACACTCCAGTCCCCTCTTTCCTTCTCTTTCTCTCAACTGAGAACCCAGACTAGGAGCAGTGAGCCAGCTCTGCTTCCCTCAACATTTAATTAACACCTGTTTGTTAAGCACCTACTGTATGTGCAGGGCACATGCCAGGTCTGGGGATACAAAACCAAGAAGGCACGCAGATAATTGTATTCTCAGGTGGTGAGTGGCAAGAATGCAGTGTAAAGAAATTCCTGGGTGTATGTGGGTTTTTGCCTAAACCATGTCTTACAGGGTAAAAAAAGATTTAGTCTACTAGAAAGGTGGGTAGGAGAAGTGTAGAGGGTCAGGCTTTCCAGTTGGGGGGAACCCTGCAACAGGCTGGAGAAGGACCTGAAAATTGGAGAAGCAACTGGTGTAGGAAGAAAGGCTCTGAAAGGTGACTTGTGGGGGCTCAGGCAGAAGCTGGGGCATGGATGCTGGTTATGCCAACAGGCTTGGGTTTTGCCCTGGAAGCTGAGGGTGTTGGTGGTGGATGAATTCTGCATAGTTAATGGCCAATTGTGGTTTCTGTGCCATTATTTGGGTGGCTCCTTTGGGGAGCAAGGTCTCACCCACTCCAGATGGGCAGTGGCTTTGGGGACTTCCAGGTTCCTGAGGCCTCAGGGTGAGAAGATGCATGCTTGCCCAAAGTGGGAGCACAGAGGGCCTGTACTTGAGTAGCTCCACAATCCTGCCTCGCCAGCAAGTTTGCTTTCTGAGACCTACTGTATAACAGCAATTTCTTTCCCATTTTCTTCAAAGCATCAGGAGGAAATATAGCTGTGGCTGGGTTCAGCAGCCCTCGTTTTTGAGCAATAAACTACAAATGATCACAGTTTACTTCGATGCTTTCAGAATTCCCCTACTAGTCACTGTGGTTTTTTGCCATTTACTAGCTGGAAAGTCGCCTGTGCACACATGCTCTGCCTTTGGAATGAGCCCTTGCCTCTCTGAGCTTGTCTTAATGTGTTATTTACTCTGCAGTTCTTCTTTGGGCTTGAACAGTGCTCGGGGCTCTGAGCTGCCGAGATCACACATGTCTCCAGCCCTGCTGCCCCAGCTTTTACGGGAGAAAAGATTGTTCTCAACTCTATTTATTTCCAGGTAGACAAGAATCAGAGAACCCTGCAGGGTGAAGGCAAAGACGAGGCACTCCAGATAAGTGTTTTTTCCCTCCGTATTACTTATTTATTAAAGCCAGTGAGGCATAACTAAGAGAAGGGAAAGGAACCGAGGAAATAGAGAATACAATGGCCCTTAGATTTTAATGGGAGAGATGGCTGGAAGTGATTCCTAAATTATTAAATAAATTGATTTGATTCTTGAAGCTGGCCTCCAAGGTATATTTGTCAGTTTCATTATCACTGTCTTCAAGGGTAGGAAAAGTCACTCATGGAGAAAGTTTTATTATTTTCCCCCCTCTATTTTATTTTGAAGGCTGCAATTCATGACCCTTGTCCAATTAAACACTAACTTCTTTATATAATAGGAGCAGTGTTTGGTTTCTTTCTTCCATTTTTATTTTGGCTCTCATTCTTGAACCCATTTGTCTCACAGGCCCACAGATGAGTAACAAGATTGGGTCAGCTGCAGGGCACACACACTTTGGAGAATCCTGATCCCATTTCAATTATAAGACCATTTGGTCACAGACAAGCTCTGTGATAATTTGTCCACACACAAGAGTCCTGTCACTTAGCCATTTGCCTAACAGAATCCACTGAGTGTTGGAATAATAGGTTGTGCTGTCCCAGATGTCAAGAATAACACCTTAATGCACTTTAGGGAAATATGATATTTTATTTTGGGGTTTTGGTTTTGCATGCAGTAGTGTTTGGTTCTTTCTCTCATATTTCCCTCTTTACCTCTAAATGTTTCTACTGCTCCAGCTCAATGGTAAAAAATGCCTGAAAATCTACATTCTTTTTCTTAATTATTCTCCCAAGGAAAGCAGGCCAAGCATGAGGGTGCAAAAAATTTAAAGGATATATAATAAGCTGAAAGAAAAGAAAAGAAATGACACCAGAATAAACTAAGCTATTAGCTGAAAGCTTTACATCATCATCTTCCTTGGGCCTGAAAAATCTAAG
Source organism: Phyllostomus discolor (assembly GCF_004126475.2). NCBI lineage: Eukaryota > Metazoa > Chordata > Mammalia > Chiroptera > Phyllostomidae > Phyllostomus > Phyllostomus discolor. The sequence continues at coordinate 41,647,687 of NC_040913.2, read as the reverse complement.
GGAAGGTGGTTAAGCATTTATTTTTCAACAAATGTCATTACAATCTGCAGCAATTAAAAATGGATGAAGGAAACATTTCCCCATGATTTCAGTAGTACTTCTGGTACTGATGCATGAAACAGTTTGGGCAACATAATTCCAACTCCTTTTTTGAGACAACTGGTGCTAAAGGGCAGATCTGGGTGCTTGGGGGGCATTTTGCAGCCTGGGTCTGGGGCAGAGGGCAGGGATAGGAGAAGGGAAGAGAGCAAAGTAATGGGTAGTGATTGAAAGTTTCCTAAGATGAATGAGTTCTCCTCCCTGGATTAGCTGCATAATTGTTCCTTTCAATTTGGTACACCTGGTGTACTCCATTCATACCTGCAAACCTGTAAGTTTCCAATTATGGGCTTACGGTTCAATTTCCTGGATGCTCGCCCATCCTTGGGGGTGGGGAGAATGTGCATGTGTGTTGGCAACACAGAGCACTAAAGGTGAGGGTGCTGTGGGTACAGGTGTATGGTGCATGGGGGCAGGAAGGGCTTTACTCCTTCTTCTATGCCAGTTCACCAAGACAGCCAGGTTGACACTTGCAGAATCACTCCCAGCCACCTTGAGGCCTGGGGACACCTTGCAGTCTCAACCCTGCTTTGCCAAGTGAGCTAGTCCTACTTTGGTGGCTAGGGCTGAACAGAACTCCAGAGCGTGTAGAGTGTGCACATGTGTATGTGGTTGGCAGGTGCACACCTACCAGTTATTTTGCCTTTTGTCTCCTGCCAGCCCTCCAATGTGAGGGTAGAACTGGGCTCAGGGTGAGATACAGAGAAGGCTGGCTTTTCCACAGTGCTGAAAGGGCAGTGAGAAAAACACAGTGCAAGAAAGTATGTATAAGATCTTGGTTTTGTAAAACAAACCATGACAAGCCACTCAGATTCTGTTAGTATGATAAGAAGGGCTGTACTAGATTATGTAAGTTCAGAGGAAAATGTAGGACACAATACATGTTGAGATCTTAAAATGAGTTACTGAGGTGGGGTGTGAGAATGGGGTGAGGATGCTGACAGGAGATGGAGTAAGGAATCCATGAAAACAGCATTTGGCCCAATTTATGAAAATCTAATGTTTATATATGTATTAAAGTTTAACTGTTTGACTCTACTCTGCTCATCATTCCTCCAAAAGTGCTTCCTCTAAAAAATCTTCAGTGCCAGGTACCCAGTGCTCAGTTTTATATGGACTCTTTTTCTGCAGCATTGGGGGGTTACCACTCTGCAACTGTGTTTATGGAGGGAGGAAAGAAAGAAAGAACAGAGCCACTTGTCCTCAGGGAAAAACATTATTAACTGCTCCTCTTGTCAACCCTCCTCTCTCTCCTGATCATGGGGACAGAGGTAGGAAAGAGTCTCATAAAGCTTGACTCCTCTTAAATGGACATGATACCCTTTGGGCAGGCAGATCTCTGTTCTGTAGGGAGGAGACCCCAGGAGATCCACTGAACCTGTCTGACATCTAGAGGCTTTGTAGACTTTTCCCATCACCCCCCAGGGAGGAACATGTTTTGTGGAAGACAAAACTAGGATCTGAAGATGGAAATGACAGGACAGCAGTTTTCAGCTCAAAATAAGGAAGAATTTTCTAAGCATCCGAGCTGACAACTGGCTCGGCCATTTTGCAGGAGAAGTAGGGGGTCTCATTGCTGCCAGGGTTCAGAGCCTAGTGATGCCTTGGTCAAGATTCTTGCACTGTGTCCTTGGATTATAAGACCTCTAGGGCTGCATTGTATAATATGGTAGCCTAGCCACATGTGGCCACTGAGTACTAGAAATGTGACTAGTGTAACTGAGAAACTAATTTTTAAATTTTAATTAAGGTTATATACACACACGCGCACACACACACATATGAAGGAAATAAAATAAGTGTCTTGAAGAGATATCTGCATTTTTATGTTCACTGCAGCATTATTCACAATAGCCAAGATATGGAAACAATCTAAGTGTCTGTCAATGAGTGAATGGGTAAAGAAGGTGGTGTGTACATATCACATCTTCTTTTATCCATCACATATACAATGGGATAATATTTAGCCATAAAAAGAAGGAAATATTGTCATTTATGACAACATGAATGAACCAGGGGATATTATGCTAAAGTTAATAATATCAGACAAAGAATGGCAAGTATTGTATCAGTTATATGTGGAATCTAAAAACCAAAAATGTTGAATTTAGAGAGAGTAGAATGGTGGTTGCTGGGATCCGGGAAGTAGGGAAAATGGGGGACATGTTGGTTAAAGGGTACAAATTTTCAGTTATAAGGTGAATAGGTCCTGAGGAAGTAATGTATATCATGGTGACATAGTTAATAACACTGTATCATCTACTTGAAATTTGCAAAGAGAATAGGTCTCAAGCATTCTAATAAAAAAATCATAACTATGTAAGGTGACAGATGTATTAATTAACTTGATTGTGGTAATCATTTCCATATGTATAAATAGCAAATCATCATGTTGCTCAATTTAAATATATACAATTTTATTTGCCAATTATACTTCAATAAACCTGTAGGAAAAAGTACTTCCAGTCAAGATGGAGGTGTAGGTAGACACGCTGTGCCTTCTCACACAACCAAAATAAGGACAACAACAATTTAGAAACAAAATAACAACCAGAACTGATAGAAAATTGAACTGTATGGAAGTCTGACAACTATTTTAAGGAGTTAAAATAGACATAGTCATCCAGGCCGGTAGGAGGGGCAGAGTTGGGCAGCCAAATTGAGAGGGGTTGAGGAAAAAAAAGTGGTGCCACCAGGTATGTAAGTCAGCAGTGGGAGGACCCCAGGTGCGCAAGCAGCAGCTGGCAGACCCAGGGAGTGGGGTGAGAATGGGCAGACCCACCAAGGTGGTGATTGTGAAGCTGGGCACGGTGCGCAAGATGGCTGGCTGACCTGGTGGTCCCATATTCGTGTGCAGATAAACCAAGCAAAACTGGGGACCAAAATAGACAACACAACCCAGGGTCCCAGTGCAGGGAAATAAAGCCTCAAAACACCAATTGAAAACACCTGTGTGGGGTTGAAGTGCCGGGAGAGACTCCCAGCCTCACAGGAGAGTTCACTGGAGAGACTCACAGGGTCCTGGAACGTATACAAGCCCACCCACATGGGAATCGGCACCAGACAGGCCTAGTTTGCTTGGGGGAAGCATGGAAGGGACTGAAATCCAACAGAGAGCAGAGCAAGCACCACCTACAGCATCACAACCCAGCAACTGGGTTGCCCCGCCCTGGTGAACACCTAAGGCTCTGCTCCCCATAAGGCATGGCAAGACCAAAAAAAAAAAGGCCCAAACAGAAGACAGATCAAAGCCCCAGAGCAAATACAACTAAGCAACCAACAGATAGCCAACCTATCAGATGCACAGTTCAAAGCACTGGTGATCAGGATGCTCACAGAATTGGTTGAATTTGGTCGCAAATTAGATGAAAAAATGAAGGCTATGCTAAGTGAAATGAAGGAAAATGCACAGGGAACCAATAGTGATGGGAAGAAAACTGGGACTCAAATCAATGGAGTGAACCAGAAGGAAGAAAGAAGCAACCAAACAGAAAAGAATGAACAAATAAGAATTCAAAAAAAAATGAGGAGAGGCTTAGGAACCTCCAGGACATCTTTAAACATTCCAACATCCAAATTATAGGGGTACCAGAAGGGAAAGAGGAAGAGCAAGTGGAAAAGTTATTTGAACAAATAATAAGGGAGAACTTCCACAATCTGGCAAAGGAAATAGACTTCCAGGAAGTCCAGGAAGCTCAGAGAGACCCAAAGAAGTTGGACCCAAAGAGGAACACACCAAGGCACATGATAATTACATTACCCAAGATTAAAATGAAGAAAAGAATCCTAGAAGCAGCAAGAGATAAGGAGACAGTAACCTACAAAGGAGTTCCCATCAGACTGTCAGCTGATTTCTCAAAAGAGACCTTGCAGGCAAGAAGGGGCTGGAAAGAAGTACTCAAAGTCATGAAAGGCGAGGACCTACATCCAAGATTACTCTATCCAGCAAAGCTTTCATTTAGAATGGAAGGGCAGATAAAGTGCTTCCCAGATAAGACCAAGTTAAAGGAGTTCATCATCACCAAGTTCTTATTATATGAAATGTTAAAGGGACTTACCTAAGAAAAAGAAGAAAAAAACATGCATAGTAAAATGACAGCAAACTCACAATTATGAAAAACCACACCTAAAACAAAAACAAAAATGAACTAAGCAAACAACTAGAACAGGAACAGAACCACAGAAATGGAGATCACATGGAGGGTTAGCAACAGGGGAGTGGGAGGAGGAGAGAGGGGGAAAGGGTACAGAGAATAAGTAGCAGAGATGATAGGTAGAAAATAGATGGGGGAAGGCAAGAATAGTATAGGAAATATAGAAGCTAAAGAACTTATGACACATGGACATGAACTAAAGGGGGGGAATGTGGGTGGGAGAGGGTGTGCAGGGTAGAGGGGAATGAAGGAAGGAAAATTAGACAACTGTAGTCAATAAAATATATTTTAAAAACCTGTAGGAAATAATTACATTTAAAAACCAAAGCAGTATAAAATATTTTTTTCTGTTAAACATACTTCATTGTTTTGTAGGACTACATTTCACTTTAGCTATTGAAAATTTAGCAGCTCTATGGAGATGTCAGTGAGTGTGAAATAGTCATCAGATTTTGAAGACTTAGTATAAAAACTATAAAATATTTCATTAATAATTTCATATGAATTACTAATTGAAATAATGTCTTGCAAATATTGGGTTAAATAAAATACATTGTTACAATTTATTTCATGTTTAAAAAATTTAGCTACTAGAAAATATAAAATTACATATGGGGCTTACATTGTATTTTTATTGAGTAGAAGTGCCCAAATTGCTGCCAACATTGGGAATATGTGATTCTATACAATTGTTCTTGTCCCTGATGTAGATTCTTACCTCTCCTTAGATAGAGAGGCACCCCATAAACATTTGTGGCTTCCATGATGGCCACCCAACAAAATTTTTATTGGTGATGCAGGTGGAAATCATGTAATAAGCGTCTGAATTTCAGAGAAGTGGCCAGCACATGGTGCTGAGAACTCTGAGAAATTCTGGTGCAATTTATTACACAACAGCTGAGCTTGCATGTTCAAAAGCTGGTGTTTAAAATAATAGAATGAGGTTTCTTTTAAAAATCAGGACATATAACCTGACTTTTATTCACTGTTCTTCTCAATCAGTTAAAGTTGAATAAAAATCTTTCTTCGTTATGTATCATTAAAACACATTCCAAGAAAGGCCTAGAAACACAGTGGTAAACTCTAACTTAAGCAATAAGATATGCACTTTTAGTTTTCCTAATTACCCACCATTGAAAAAGTAGGTTGGAACTGAAATAAACGTGCTGCCTTGAAAAGAGAATTAATACGTGCTAGTGTTGTGGGGAAAAGCCCTATTATACAATTGAATTTTAGAATATTTTGCTTTGTCAAAAACCCAAAAGCATTCATTCCTTTGGAATTGAATCTTCATTTAGGTTTTTTTTTAAATTACTTGTTCCATACGGTTTACAAAGTGCACTTATTGAGCTACTATGACATTTTGTTCATTATGTTTTGAACCCTGTCACATTCTATGAAGGAAATAACCACCTTCATGGTCATTTCTTGAGAAGCCAAATATAAATAGTGTAAATGGGGGAAGGGCAGTATTAATTATGGAACAGATTGTTGGGAGTGCTGGGAAGTATACCTCTTTGTCATTCCACTAGAGATAGGTGAGGAGAGATAGGAGAGGGAGAAGGGAAGAACAGAGGGCAGGAGGGAGATAGGATAGGGTAGGGGGCAATGTGGTATTTAAACCCAACCTTATGGTTCTAGCTCTGCTGGCCCTCTTGATCCTGGATCATATGATTTTCAAATTAGGTGTGAATTCTAATCTTACTGTCCAAAAATATATATATATATATATATTCTCCATTAGAGTAGGCTAAAGCAAAAACTGATCTCATTATAGATGGAGGCTACTAGAATCAGGTCAGGATCTGAGCATGAATGGATTGGAACAGAAAAGAATCTCAGAGTCTTGAGCAGGTCCTCATTTCTGTCACCAACTGGGAGAAGTGGAAAAAGGAGAAAGGCAATTCAAACACAATCCCAGAGCCTATCATCCTGGGGAGAGCAGGGAAGGTGTTGATGTTAGGGCTGAAGGAAGACAGTTTAACTATCACCTTTTGCAATGAAAGTTTTAAAAGACAATTTAAGCATTATCTTTAAAAATGAAAATGCTAAACAGTTTAGCCTAGGCTTCTACCAGGACCACAAATGACATCTCTTTTTTAAAGAGATAAGAGAAAAACACGACTGCAGAATACCTGCCCTGCAAAGTATCATGTGGCTCAAACCATGACCTTATTGTTCTGAATAATCTGCCTTCTAGACAGGGAATTTAAAGCCCTTTCCCATGGGTAGCCCTTGGGGCTTTATGACATAATAGACTGGAAAGATCACAGGCCCCTGTGGGGTTACTAAAGTCTATCCTTCTGCTTCAAGCTAGGATTTCTACTAAACAACTCTTGTATGACCTAACCTCAAAAGTTGCAAGAGAGGAATTTCCTATTTTGGCTCTATCATGATTTAGGGGAAATGACTACCATGTGTCAAGGGCTTTACATTTTCTGCCTCTGAATGCTCACAGTAACATGCAAGGTAGATGTTATGTCTGTTCTGGAAATGAGGACACTGAGGCTCTGAGAGATGCATAGTTAAATAGTCATTGAGCAGGGGAGTTGGTATTTATTGTGAGATCTGTCTGACTCCAAAACTATGTTCTTTCCTACTACAGTATATTGTTCTTATTAAATCCTTTTCAATATCCAATCAATATCTTTCTGGCTATAATTTCAGCTTATTATCTCAGTGTTTGGTGGAAATGGAGCAGTTATTCTCAATTTTCTATTTAAAGCCTTTTATATATTTTAAAATGGCCACCTCAGTCTTACCGTTTTCTTGCCTGTTGCAAAGAGCCAAGGAGAGTGATGTTCATACCCCTGAACTCTGTTTCTTTTTATTGGCACTTAGTATGTTATCTATGCAGGTGAGTTTTGCATGTAGGAAACTGGTTGAATGTTCTATTTCATTCTTTAATTATCCAAAGGATTTAACAGTGTACAGATTGTATGCTATGCACTGGGCTAGATGCTAGACATTCAAAGAATAAGACCTTTGCCAGGGTATAAGAAAGAGCACCTGCTTCCTTTTGAACAAGGTGGATTGTACTTCATAGGGCTGGTGGCAGTAGAACTTGGCATTGGAGGATGAAGAAGATTGCCAGCAGATGTGGGGCTCTAGGGATGCAGGATAGGCAAAGGGAACCTTGTGTGCACAGTCATAGAGCTGTTCACACCATTGTGTAGGGGAAGAGGAAGTACTTTGGTATGATTGGAATACATACAGTGTACACAGGAAGGGGGCAGAAGATTCAGGGCAAGATCAGATCACCAAGAGTTTCTATGTCATGTTAAAGAGTTCATACTTTGTTTTTAATATTGAAAATTAAAAAAGTATGAAAAATAATTTATTAGACATCCATATCTGTATTTCTATCACTCAGAACTAAAAACCATTAGAATTTAACAATTTTTAGCCATAAAAAATAAACACTATAGATACATTTAAAACAGCACCTCTTGCCTAATTCCTTGCTCTACACCCCTTCCCTGAGGTAGACTGTTCATTTGTATTTATCCTTTCAGATCATTTAGAGCATATTTTACATACATGAGTATTATGCTATAATAAATCATTCTGCATCATGCTTTTCTCTTCCCTCAACATTGTTTTTGGCTCTATCCATATTGATAGAGCAATTCATTCATTTTAACTATTGTATAGAATCCCATTTTATGAACACAGTAATTTATTTATCTGTTTCCTTATTGATGGTGATATTGGTTCTATCCAGTTTTAGGCTATGAAAAATGATGTTGCAATCAGCATTGTTATCTTATTTCTTTAGGGAACAGTATCCAGTTTTTCCTGATGATAAAGAATTCATGTTGAAGAGTGAAGGCTTTATTAAGAAAACAAATTATAAAACAATAATCATGAACAGATCTCTAGGACTTTTCTCTGGAGATTGTTAATCAGAGAGAGGGACTGGTGATATTTTGGGGGAACATTTTTAGGTAACAGGTTCCCTAAACGATTCTTTTCATTTAGGGAAATTGTGAAATGGGCACAAAGTATATATACCCATGTTCTCTCTCCTGAGAGAGGTATAGGGCCACCTTAGGGTTTTATGCCAAGAAGTGCTATGATAAAGTTTGTGTTCAGACATGTTCCTTTGGTGACAGTAGGAGCAATATACTGAGCTCAACTTCCTTTGTAAGTCAGTCCTTTTTTTAGGAATGCAAAATGGGGTAATGCATAGTCCTTAAAGGAATGTAAATTGCAATCTACCAGAGCATTTTACAGAATGTGGGTGAATGGAATCTGAAGGCTTACAATCCACAGACAAATTGTTTCCTGGCCTGGGATTTCTGGAAAGGATCATCCCTTTGAGGACTGGCTGGTCAGTATCAGCACCCATATTGCCCTTGTTGTTTGCCTGCCTGTGAGGTGATTCATCATGTTTTGCATATTTTTGTTCTTCTAAGTTCTTTCTCGGGGAAGAAAGTTGGAAAAAATATCTAAATGGGGTTTGATATATATATTTCATTTTTCCCCATTTTCCATAAATGTGAAATATCAAGATCTGTGATCATTTTAGAAATTTTCCAACTCATGCAGAAGCAATAAAAATAATTCAATTATCAATAATTCAACAATTCATTTCAGTGTTAACACTCTTTTCTGAAGCCTAAAGAAATATTTCTAACCTACCTCATGAGGGCAGAAATTAGGTATTACATATTAGGAGTTGTAGAGGCATCCTATTGCAACTCCTCCATTTTACCAAAGAGAAAACTAACGTTCCAGAGCAGAACAGGTTTACCCAAGACTATTCAGAGGGTTTGTGGTGGAGCCAGGACTAGAACGATGGTCTCTTTGCCATTGTTTTTTTCTACACACTTATAATTATCTATACCACCAGATGATCTGTTGTTTTTATAAATAAAAGTCCCACCCCTTCCCATTTCTAGGAAGTAGTGGCTGAGAAATCACCCCCTCACCTTCTGGATGGGACATAGATTAACTCTCTAGTCATTCTCCCTTCAGAACTGTGAACTCACGCACAGCTGTTGAACATCTGTGCTACCCACAGAGCTCTCCTGCTGGCCTGCACTGGTCACAGGACCTAGCACCCGCTTCTCGTTGTATTTCTGCTTCTGGTGGCTAATGGAAGCTCAAAGTTTCTTCTGAAGTTAATGGAGGAGCTCCACTCTTAGGTAAGTTTTGAGGGAAATGAACCTAGAGACAACAGAGAAACATTCTCAGACCTGCCAAGGAGAGGGGCTATTTTTTAAGTCAGGAAAGAGGACATTACTGTTGAGTGAAAGAATTCATTTGAGCCTTTATTTCTGCCTCTTAGAAGGAAATTCTTTTATGTTGACTGTATTGATACTAATTCAGTACCCAAGTCCAGAACTTGTATTTTCAGAGAGAAAAAGCTCTTTCAGGGTTTTTATTTTTCCACTGTTAGTTATATACCACCAGCCTCTAAGAAAAGTATTACTCTGTGAAGTGACAAAGATATATTGTTTGATTTGTCATCAGAAGAACAGGGTTCAAGTCTTGGCTTTATTACTTACTAGCTGTGTGATCATTGGCAAGTCACTTCTCATATCCGGATCAGTTTCCTAAGCCTAAAATGGCAGTGGTTGGGACCTGCATTGCATCATTCATTCATACATTCATTTTTATACATTTGTTTATTCACCTGCTATGTGGCAGGCACTGTGCTAAGTGCTAGGAATGCAAAGTGAGGTATGGTCCCTGCTGTCATGGAATTTACATTTCAGTAAGGGAGACAATCAAGTCATCTCATTAATGAATATGTATTTCCAAACTGATTATACTCTCTGAGAGCTAACAGTATGGTTTCATTAGAGAGTATAGCAGGGGAATTGACCTAAATGAAAGGGTAAAGAGAAGGTGGAGTGGGAAAATGGTTTAAGGAAGGGTTCCCTGAAGAAAAGAAATTTGAGCTTGGATCAGAAAGTCATCAAACTAAAAGTAAGATGAATGTGTTTCCAACAGAAAAAATAGCATGTGCAAAGACCATGGGTGAGAGGGTGCACAGTACATTTCAGTCAGGGATTGAAGAAATACCAATATGACTGGAGCTGAGAGGTTGAAGGGAGAATGGGAGGAGGGCAGGCTGGAAAAGCAGGCATGAGCCAGACCAGGTAGATTTGCAGGCCATAGCAAAGATTCTGGTGTTTATTCTAACAGCAACAAGAGGTGACCACAGATGTTTAAACTTGAGGTGTGTGTGCACATGTGTGTATGTGTGTAGGTGTGTGCATATGTGCATTTGTATAGGTGTGTGTGTGTGTGTGTGTGTGTATGAGATCTACAAATGAGAATGAATTGGAGGGGAGCCAGAGTGAATGTGGAGAGACCAGTCAAAGGCATTGCAGTGGTCAAGGCAGAATACTGGGCTAGGTCAGTGGTAGTGGGGAGAATGAGATAGAGATACATGTGAGATTTCTTACATATCACTTAAGATGGAGGGTGATGGAGAGGACTGCAACCTTCATTTCTGATTAGTGGGATGGGATGGATGATGGTGTTATTTTCTGAGATGGAGAACCATGGAGAAGGGCCCAACTTTTTTAGCAGAGAAGATCATAAACTTAGTCTTAGATATGTGGAATTTAAGAACTTCTGAGACATCCAAGAAGCAGGTGAAAACATGAATCTGAAGCTTGGAAGCAAAGTCTCACCTGGATATAGGAATTTGAGTCAAGAGACAGTTACTGAATTTGTGGTTTTAGATGAGACTGCTTAGGAGGAAAGGGTGGATTGAGAAGAAGTGATCAGAGAGTCAGGAAGAAAGTGGGGATAGTATTGTTTTATGGAAGCCAGGGAATGAGAGTGTTTCAAAAAGGAGGGTGTGATTAACAGGATCAAATGCTGCTGAAAATGAGGCAGGATGAGCTTTAAATGTGTCTGTCAGATGTAATGGTGGTAATAGTTAATATCTCTGAGAACTACCCTAACATCTTAATGTGTAACTCATTATTCCCACTTCCAGATAAAAAGACTGAGGCACAAGGAGCTTATGTAATTTTCCCAAAGTCACACAGTAAGTAATTAGGACTGAGGAAATATGGCTCTAGACCTCATTTCCTCAACCACTTTCATGTGCTGCTCCATTCTAGTTATATAGAGGCCACTGTTAATGTTATCACCTAAACGTCACATAAGTAGGGAAGAAACTAGATAGGAGTTAGTGCTGTCTGAGGTTTTAGAAATCCACCCCCAACCCCCAGGCCTTTGAACTTCTGCTTTCTGCTGCAGCCTCCCTGGTCATGAGCTTGAGACCCTTCCAGGTCTGCTAGCTCATGTGTATGGCTTCAACATTTTCCACCCCATGGAAAAATATTTGGTTGTTTTGTGAGACTTGTTAAGGCACAGGGGGACTTGATAAGGCAGATTTAGTCTTCCCATTGTTAGGGTGACCATATGCCCAATTTGCCTGTGACTATCCCAGTTGGTCCTTGTCCTGGCATAATTATGACCATCTCTCCCTTTCACTCTCAAGAGAATCCCAATTTGGATGGTAAATTCTATGGTCTCTTGTGATGGGCAATTTTATGTGTCAACTTGGCTAGACTTTAGTCCTCATTTATTCCTTCAGACACTGATCTAGGTGTGATTGTGAGGGTATTTTATAGATATGGAATAAAGTCTATAGTCAGTTTACCTTAAGTAAAGAAGTTGTCTTAGACAATCTCAGTGGGCCTGATCCAATCACTTCAAAGACCTTAATTGCAGAACTTAGGTTTCTCTGAAGAAGAAAAATATTCTGCCTATGAACAGCAGCATCAATCAGCTCCTGCCTGAGAGTTCAGTCTGTTCTTCCTGAGAGCTTGCCCTGTGGATTTCAGACTTTCCTAGCTGGCCCCAATAATCACAAAAGCCAATTTCTTGCAATGAATCTCTTAATATATATTTTCTAGTGGTCTCTTCCCTTCTCTGGTATTTTCTTCTCTGGTAAAATCCTGATTAGTATATCTCCCTACCCATAGAGCTATGTCTACCTGTGCCACAGTAGCCCAGGGAGTTGGAGTGAGATGGGTTGTCATCTTCTAGACTGGAGACAGGGAGACTGGGGAGTTGTGTGGAGACAGGGATTTGGGGTTGTTACAATGATTGGGGATACTATTGTGGCTCAGTGCCGAGGTGTTAGGATTCTAAATGCTTTGCTATGCATAGCAGCCCTGTGTGAAAGAAATATTTTACCTAAAATGCCCATCAAACTCCATGTACAAACACTGAGAATGATAAAAGACAGTGGCAAGGGAGTTAAGGATTCTGGCAGAGGGTTCCTGACATGATAGGCCATAGACCTAGTTGGATTAGGAGGGAAGTGAAGAAAGGAAATCACTTAGAGGGGTCAATGAACTGGAGGCCTCAACAAAATTGAGAAATAATCCTAAAGGTAGTCTGTGAATAAGAAAGTTGGATGGAGAGGAAATGATCATTTGGCGTAAGATGCTGGAATCAAGGGTTTTGAAGGTGCAGTAGTTTCCATTGATGAAGTGTTGACCATGAAAGTCAGCAGTAAAGGTGAGTATAGGCAGCCATGGGGACTTCAGACAAGGGTGACAGATGGGTAATCCACACAGATATTTTGTTGGAGAGGAGGGCAAGTCCAAAGTTGTGAGGAACAAATGAAATGATGGATTGGAAAATGATCTGTGAACTCTCAATGAAGTTTATTGTGATTACAGAACCTCAAGCAGAAGGGGTCCTGCCTCTTGGCATTACTTCTTATCCAGGGCGCTGTTTGCCTTGGAAAGCTAAAGCAGATTCTGTTGCCCTTCATTCTCAGTGGAGGGTAAGTGTGCTGCTGGGGTGTGGACTTTACCTTCACTTATGGCCTCCCTCTCAGCATCCCAAAGCATAGCAGCTGCCACCTGACCTGACTGTCACTTGTAGAATCATTTGACATAATACAAGGATGACTTAGCTCATACAAAGCAATAAAGGAAACTAAGAAACAGAGAACAGAAGTGGCATACCTGAGATTATGTGTGCATCCAGGGGCAATCTTAGATTAAAACCATTCAGGATTTATTTATTAGGCCAAGCCAGGGAGGGGTCTGAGGCAATCCTGGAAGCTCACCCACAGCTAGCATCTCTAATGTGATTTCCATCTATACAAGTATGTGGATTTGGTGCCTGCCCTAGAACTTGCCCATCGCTGAAAGGAGGGTCTAAATACCTGTTGGTCACAAGGTGATATATGCTGTGTGATGTTATAAAGACACTATGGGCAGATGTGCACATGATCAACTATGGCAATCAAACATACTGAGCCTCTCTTGAATAAGGAGGTTGTTCTGACTCTGTTGTATCAGAAAACCCCTTATATTTAGAAGACAAATCAACCTATTGTTCATGCTTTTTTCTGTATGTCTTCTCTGGCTAAACTTTGATGGCTCTTCTGTGAGCTCTGTGTGTTTAACTTTAACATTGTTACCAATCCAGCCTGCTGGCCTTCTGCAGGGTTCCTCAGAGTTACAATTAGGTGGTGATATTTATGATCTCATTGTAGAGAATCTAAATATAATTATAGTGAAATTTTCTTTATGGCAACTCACAGCAATAAGAATTGTTTCTTCACTTCCTAGCTGGGGAACTTGGTGCAGAGAAGGCCAGTAACTAAAGTGAGAGCACATAGCAAGTCAGCAGAAGAACTGGCTCTGAAATTGCAGTTGTCTAATGATGGTGGCATTTGAGTGCTTTAGTCTAAGCTAGGGATTTGCATGTTTATTTGATCAATTCCTAACAAGTACCCTATAATCATCATCATCATCACCATCACCATCATTACCATCATTCTCATTGCCATCACCATTCCAATCTGCAAATTATAGATCAAGAGACTGATGTATATATATTTTTGCAGATTTAGGTAATTAACAAATGGTAGGATTTGAACTCAAGATATCTGGCTCTATCTATAGGCACACTGAACTCCTTTATTGAAGTGCTCTGTATTGTCCTGCCTCCTTGTGCTAATTCACTGCCCATGCATAGTAAGTTACCTATGCCAGGTGCTGCATTGGATGAGAGATAAGAGCATACATAAAATACCAGAGAAAGTGATAGAAATTGATGAACTGTGCACATAGGAATAATGTGAGGTTGCTTTTCGGGTTGCTGAAGAGCAGCCATACTCTATTACTGTGTGTGCATCTCTTATGTGAATGCCAAGGTTGTGCTATGTGGTACTCTGACATGGTCCACAGCATTAAGGTGGCCTCCTGGGAAGGCATGGCCATTATCTGTAGTGAGATAATTTCTGATGTCTCTTAATTTTAAAAGAGATCGATTCTTAGGAACCAAACCATGACCACAGAACTCTACCTCCTCTTTTTGTTTAGACTCTGAAAAGTGATGCCTAGGAGTAGACGCCTGCTTGGTGGATGTTGGGGATGGTGGCTGTCATGATAAGACGAAGGAGAGGCAAAAAGGAATTGAGTGTTATTGTACTCTGCTAACTGAAAAGGAGTAAGCAGTTTTTTTGTAAGAGAGATACCCTAGAATTTTGGTATGCTTTGTATTTTCCATTTTGTTATACCCAGTCATTGGGAAAGCCTTTGGAATTGTCCCAGCCCAGAGCCAACTGTGCTACCATGTACACAGAAAAGAGGTAACTTGTGAACACTGGGTCAGTTATAGAGTGGGAGCTGCAATGAATTTGGCCAGAAAGCCCAGTGGAGAGTTGCAATTTCTTAAATAGAGTCCCAATGTCCCAATGAACTTTCTCTTCAGAAGAGTCATCCTTAGAGTCATACCTGGAAGTTTGTCTTTCTGATGGTGGTGTTATTTCTTGTTTGTCTAAGCTAAACTGTGCACCTCCCGCTGCCTGGTAAGTTGTTCTTTTAGAGGAGTGAGCTGCCTTGGTGATGTGAGGGCAGACCTTTTTGCTCTGAATTTTACTATCATTAACAAAATCCCACAGGTGCTTACCAAACACATGGCTCTCCATCATTGTGTCCACTAGAGAGATTTATTGGAGAGAGATTTTAAAAATGTACTTACTGCTCTATAATATTTCATAACAATATTAAAATATTGAAGTAGAAAAAATTTACCCACAATCCTGCTTTCCCAACACATTAAACTATTTCTTTTTTAAAATACATTTTACTGATTATGTTATTATAGTTGTCATATATTCTCTCCCCTTTATCACCTTCTGCCTGGCACCCCCACTCCCTCCAGTATTCCTCCCCCCATAGTTCAAGTCCATGGGTTGTACATATAAGTTTTCTGGCACTACCTATACTATTTTTAACCTCCTCATGTCTACTTTGTACCTACCAATTATGCTTTTTATTGCATGCACCTTTTCCCCCATTCTGCTGCTGCCCTTCCCTGCTGATAACCCTCCATATGATCTCCATTTCTATGATTCTATTCCTTTTCTTGTTGTTTGCCTACTATTCTTTTTAGGTTCAGTTGTTGATAGTTGTGAATTTGTTGTCATCTTACTGTTCATAGTTTTGATCTTTGTTTTCTTAGATAAGTCACTTTAATATTTCATATAATTAGGGCTTGGTGATGATGAACTCCTTTAACTTGGCCTTATCTGGGAAGCACTTTATCTGCCCTTCAATTCTAAATGAAAGCTTTGCTGGATAGAGTAATCTTGGGTTAGGTCCTTGCCTTTCATGACTTTGAACACTTCTTTCCAGCCCCTTCTTGCCTGCAAGATTTCTTTTGAGAAATCAGCTGATGGTCTTATGGGAACTCCTTTGTAGATAACTCTCACCTTTTCCCTTGCTGCTTTTAAGATTCTGTCTTTAATTTTTGGCATCTTAATTATGATGTGTCTTGGTGTGGCCCTCTTTGGGTCCAAATTTTTTGGGACTTACTGAGCTTCCAGAACATGCATGTCTATTTCCTTCACCAGATTGGGGAAGTTTTCTTTCATTATTTTTTCAAATAAATTTTCAGTTTCTTGCTCTTCCTCTTCTTCTGGCATAGGATACATTTGAATGTTGGTACATTTAAAGTTGTCCCCGAGGTTCCTAAGCCTCTCCTCATTTTTAAAAAAATCTTGTTTTTTCATTATACTCTAGTTGAATGTTTATTTCTTCCTTCATTCTAAGTCATTGATGTGAGTCCCCATTGCCTTCCCTTCACTGTTGGATCCTTGTATATTTTGCCTTATTTCACTTTGTATAACCTCACTTCTTCCTTTATTTTGTGGCCATACTCAATCATTTCTGTGAGTATCCTGATTACTAGTGTTTTGAACTCTGCATCTGCTAGGTTGGCTCTCTCCCCACAGGTTTTTATAGCCAGAAGTTCTGAGGTTTTATTTTCCTGGTGCTGGAAACTTGGGTTGTGTGGTCTGTCTAGCTCTCCAGTTGTTCCTCCTGGTTTTTATTTACATATGAATATGGGACTGCTTGGTCCTCTAGCCACTGCATCTCCCACCTGGTCTGGCACCTGCCACCTCACTGTACATTGTCTTTGTCCCAGCTGCCCACCTCCACCTCTCCTACTGGATGAATGTTTCTTCTTTAACTCCTTGGTTGTTAGACTTCCATACAGTTCAATGTTCTGACAGTTTCACTTGATTTATTTTCTTTTAAGTTGGTTGTTATTCTTCTTTTGGTTGTGCTAGGAGGTGAAGCATATCTACCTATGCTTCCATCTGGCCAGACTCCACATCTGCCAAACTATTTCTTTTGTTAAGAAATATATTTTATAATATATAAGGAAAATCTTGAAGGACTTCAAGAAAGATATAGGCAGCAACACACTTATAGTAGAGGATTTTAACATCCCACTGTCAAAAATGTATTGATCTTCTAAACAAAGAATCAACAACACTGTGGCACTGAATACACTGTAGATCAAATAGACATAATTGATATATATAGAACCTTTCACCCCAAATAAGCAAAATGCACATTCTTTTCAAATGTACATGGAATATTTTAAAAGATAGACCACTTTATAGGACACAAATTCAAGAACAAATTGAAATCATATCAGGCATTTTCTTGGGTGATAAGGACTTAAAACTAGAAATCAACCTTGAGGAAAAACTAAAAAACAGTCAAGTTCATGGAGACTGAATAACATGCTATTAAGCAATGAATGGGTTAACAATGAGATCAAGGAAGGAACCAAAAAGTTTCTGGAAACAAAGAAAATGAACACACAACAGCCCCAAATCTATGGAAAACAGTGAAGGCAGTCCTGAGAGGGAAGATCATATCAATACAGGCCTATCTAAAAAAGATAGAAACATTTTACGAAGACAACCCAATCCTACATCTTCAAAAAATGGATGAACAACAACAAACAAAATTCAGAGC
The DNA here is from genome assembly GCF_004126475.2 of Phyllostomus discolor. Taxonomy (NCBI): domain Eukaryota; kingdom Metazoa; phylum Chordata; class Mammalia; order Chiroptera; family Phyllostomidae; genus Phyllostomus; species Phyllostomus discolor. The sequence continues at coordinate 41,630,157 of NC_040913.2, read as the reverse complement.
GAGTAGAAGGAAGGAAATAGCCAAGATCAGAGCAGAATTAAATGACATAGAAACTAAAAGAACAATACAAAGTATTGATAAATCCAGGAGCTGGTTCTTTGAAAAGATAAGCAAAATTTACAAGCCTTTAACATAACCTATCAAGAACAAAATAGAGAGGACTCAAATAAATAAAATCAGAAACAAAAGAGGAGAAATTACAATTGATAACACAGAAATACAAAAGATTGTAAGAAATGACCACAACAACTATATGCCAAGATATTTGAAACCCTGGGCAAAACAGACACATTTCTAGAAACATGTAATGTTCCAAAACAGAATCAAGAAGAAGCAGAAACTCTGAACAGACCAATAACAGCTAGGGAAATGGAAACAGTAATAAAAAAAACTCCCAGCATGCAAAGCCCTGGACCAGATGGTTCCATAGGAGAATTTTACAGAACATTTAAGGAAGAGCTAATCCATATTCTTTTCAAACTATTCCAGAAAATTTAAAAAAGGGGAGACCCTCAAACTCTTTTTATGAGGTCAGCATCATCCTAATCCTAAAACCAAACAGACACAACAAAGAAGGAAAATTATAGGCCAATATTACTGATTAACATAGACACTAAAATCCTCAACAAAATATTGGCAAACTGCATCCAGCAATACATTAAAAAGATCATATACCATGATCAAGTGGTATTCATCCCAAGGATGCAGAAATGGTATAACATTTGCAAATCATTAAATGTAATAATACATCACATAAACAAAAGGAAAGACAAAAATCACATCATATCAATATATGCTGAAAAAGCACTTGATAAAGTATAGCACACATTTATGATAAAAACAGCCTAGTGAGAGTACAGGGAACATACCTCAACAAAATAAAGGCCACATGTGAGAAACCTACAGGCAACATAATACTCAATGGGCAAAAACTAAAAGCCTTCCCCCTCAGATCAGGAATATGACAAGGGTGTCCTAATATCAGGACCAAGACAAGGATGTCCACTTTTACCACTTCTATTCAATATAGTATTAGAAGTTCTAGCAATGGCAATGAGACAAGACAAAGAAAAAAAGGTATTCAAATCCGAAAGGAGAAGGTAAAACTGTCATTGTTTGCAGATGACATGATAGTGTATATGGAAAACCCTATAGACCTCACCAAAAACCTGCTTTACCTAATGAGTGAAATTTGCAAAATGGCAGGTTACAAAGTTAAGATTCAGAAATTGAGGACATTTTTGGGCACCAACAATGGAATATCCAAAACATAAATTAGGTAAAAAATATCATTTGAACTAGCAACAAGAAAAAAAAGGTACCTACGATAAACCTAACCAAGGAGGCAAAAGACCAGTGCTCTGAAAACTACACAACACTGAAGAAATTAAGGAAGACATAAATAAATGGAAGCATATACCATGTTCATGGATTGGAAGAATTAACATCATTAAAATGTCCACACTACTCAAAGTAATATATAGATTCAATGCAATCCCTATTAAAATGCCAATGACATATTTCACTGATATAGACCAAATATTTCAAAAACTTACATGGAACCATAAGTGACCCTGAATAGCCTCAGCAATTCTGAGAAAGAACAAAGTAGGAGGGATCACAATACCTTATATCATACTATATTACAAGGCCACTATAATCAAAACAGCCTGGTACTGGCATAAGAACAGACATGTAGATCAATGGAACAGAAAAGAGAGCCCCAAAATAAAATTATGTATTATTGATTATGCTATTACAGTTGTCCCAATTTCCTCCCTTTTTGCTCCTCTTCCCAGTATCCCCATTCGCTCCAGCAATCCCTCCCTATTATTTCATGTCTGTGGATTGTGCACATAAGATCTTTGACTTCTCCATTTCCTATACTATTTTTAACATGTTTATTTTGTACCTACCAATTTATGCTCCTTAATCCTTTCAACTTCCCCCAATTCTCCCTCTTTCCCTTTCCAGCTGATAACCCTCCAAGTGATTTCCAATCTATGATTCTGTTCCTGTTCTGGTTGTTTGCTTAGTTTGTTTTTTTGATTCAATTATTGTCAATTGTTAATTTGTTGCCACTTTTTTGTTCATAGTTTTGATCTTCTTATTTTTCTTTATTTCTTAACATTTTTTGTTGTTGTTCAGGTACAGTTATTTCCATTTTACCTCCACCACTCCACTCCACCCCAGCTACCCCCACTTCCCACCCTTGATCCTATCCCCCTTTGGTGTTGTACATATGTCCTTTATACATGTTCCTGACAACCCATCCCTATTCTTCCCTTTTATCCTCTCCCACCTCTCCTCTGGTTACTGTCAGGTTGTCCTTTATTTCAATGTTTCTGGTTATATTTTGCTTGCTTGTTTGTTTTGTTGATTAGGTTCCAGTTAAATGTGAGATCATATGGTATTTGTCTTTCACAGCCTGGCTTATATCACTTAGCGTAATTCTCACCAGATCCATCCAAGCTGTTGCAAAGGATAGGAATTCCTTCTTTCTTTCTGCTGCGTAGTATTTCATCATGTAAACATACCCTAATTTTTTGATCCATTCATTTACTGATGGGTACTTAGGTTGCTTCCAGCACTTGGCTATTGTAAATTGCGCTGCTATGAACATCGGGGTGTCCTTAGGGTATAATCCCAGCAATGGAATTGTATGGTTGAAAGGTAGTTACATTTTCAGTTTTCTGAGGAAGTTACATGCTGCTTTCCATAGTGGTTGTACCAGTCTGCAGTCCCACCAACAGTGCACTAAGGTCCCGTTTTCTCCACAAACTTTCCAACACTTGTTGTTTGTTACTTTGTTTATGATGGCCATTCTGAGCTGTGTGAAGTGGTATCTCATTGTGGTTTTAATTGCATCTCTCATGCTGAGCATCCTTTCATATGTCTCTGCACCTTCTGTATGTCCTCCTTGGAGAAGTGTCTGTTCAGGTATTTTTAAAATTGGGTTTGTCTTCCTGGAATGGACTTGTGTGAGTTCTTTATATATTTTGGAGATCAAACCCTTGTCCAAGGTATCATTGGCCAAATATGTTTTCCCATGTGGTTGATTCTCTTTTCATTTTAATGCTGTTTTCCTAGGCTGTGAGGAAGCTTTTTATTTTGGTGAGATCCCATTTGTTTATTCTTTCCTTTAAGTCCCTTGCTCCAGGGGACATATTGGTGAAAATATTGCTGGGTGGAATATCTGAGATTTTCCTGCCTATGTTCTCCTACAGGATTTTTGTGGTGTTACAACTTATATTTAAGCCTTTTATCCACTTTGAATTTATTTTTGTGTTTGGTGTAAATTGTGATCAAGTTTCAGTTTTTTGCGTGTAGCTGTCCAGGTCTCCCAACACCTATTGTTGAAGAGGCTATTTTTACTCTCTTTTATACTTTTGTCCCCTTTGTTGAATATTAATTGACCGTAGAGACTTGGGTTTATTTCTGGGCCATCTATTCTGTTCCATTGGTCCATGTGTCTATTCTTATGCCAATACCAAGCTGTTTTGATTACAGTAGCCTTGTAATACAGTTTGATATTAGGCATTGTGATCCTTCCTACTTTGTTCTTCTTTCTCAAAATTGCTACTGCTATTTGGGGTCATTTATGGTTCCATATAAATGTTTGAGATGTTTGGTGTATATCTGTGAAATATGCCACTGGTACTTTAATAGGGATTGCATTGAATTTATAAATTGCTTTGGGTAGTAAGGACATTTTGATGATGTTAATTCTTCCAATCCATGAACATGGTACCTGCTTCCATTTGTTTGTGTCTTCCTTAATTTCTTTCTTCAGCTTTGTGTAGTTTTTGAGTACATGTCTTATACTTCCTTGGTTATGTTTATTCCTGGGTACTTTATTTTTCTTGTTGCTATATCAAGTGGAAAATTTTTCCTGATTTCTATTCCTGATAGTTCCTTGTTGGTATACAGAAATGTCTTCAATTTCTGAATATTGACTTTGTATCCTGCTGTTTTGCCAAATTCATTTATCAGATCAAGATGTTTTTTGATGGAATCTATAGTAATCTACAGAAAATCCTATAGATTCCACCTGCAAACGATTCCATCTGCAAACTATGACAGCTTTGCTTTCTTTTTGCCAATCTGGATGCCTTTACTTTCTTTTTGTTGCCTGATTGCTGTGGCTAGGACTTTCAATATTGAATAGAAGTGGCAAGAGTGGACATCCTTGTCTTGTTCCTGAACTTTTTGGAAAGCTTTTAGTTTTTGCCCATTGAGTTTTATGTTGGCTGTAGGTCTCTTGCTTATGGCCTTTATTATGTTCAGGAATGTTCCCTCTATTCTCACTGCTGTTTTTTTTTTAATCATAAATGGGTGCTGTACTTTATCAAATACTTTTCCAGCATCTATTGATATGATCATGTGATTTTTGTCTTTCCTTTTGTTTATGTGATTTATCACATTTATTGATTTGTGAATATTGTACCATCCTGCATCCTTGGGATGAATCCTACTTGATTGTGGTGTATGATCTTTTTAACATATTGCTGGATGCAGTTTGCCAATATTTTGTTGAGGATTTTAGTGTCTATGTTCATCAGTGATATTGGCCTGTAGTTTTCTTTCTTTGTTGTGTTTTTATCTGGCTTTGGGATTAGGATAATGCTGGCTTCATAGAAAGTGTTTGGGAGTCTTCCATCTTTTGGATTTTTTGTAATAATCTGTGAAGGATAGGGGTTAGCTATTGCTTAATTGCTTTGTAGAATTCTCCTGTGAAACCATCTGGTCCAGGGCTTTTGTGGTCTGGGAGTTTTTTGATTACTGTTTCGATTTCATCATTTGTTCTTTGTCTCTCAGGGTTTCTGCTTCTTCTTCATTTAGTTTTGGAAAGTTATTATTTTCTAGAAATTTGCCCATTTCACCTGGGTTTTCAAATTTCTTGGCATGTATTTGTTGTGGTAACTTCTTACAATCTTTGTATTTTTGTGTTATTGTTACAGAACACAGGGCCAAGCGGGGTACAATATACTATTACCAAAAGGGGCTCTCACTAGGTTCGCTTGTCCTTGGCCAGAGGAAAGACATCTCTCAATGCCAGAGATTTGTGAAAAGGAAAGGAAATGTTTATTTAAAGCTATACAGACTTAAAATAGTGACCTAACATCTTAATTAAAATATCAAAGTCCTTTAGGATACCCACAGATGCACACAGTCCTTCCTTCTCCCTCTGCCCTAATTTGGGGTACCGTATCTCAGGAAAAGATGTAGACTCAGGCTCCTGATACCATCAGCTATGTCATCAGCCAGGATCAAACCACGTGATTCTCCTTTGTAAAGCTTTGGGGGTCTCCACCCTGGCCAAAGCTGAGTGGTTCTCACCTCCACCAAATCTGTGGGGGTCTGCACTCTGGCAAAACTGTGTGGCTCTCCCCTTAATGGCTGCTGCATCTGGGTTTAAAACCCCGTGCCAATCTTCCTCTGCAGCCCCATTTCTGACTCCTCCTACAATTGGCTACACTTGGCCAGGACTCCCATATCCTTCCAGCTTTACTGGGTTGCCATAGTGAGTCTGGGCAGGCGTGGCTCCATGGCATGGAGCCAATCATCTCCAAGCTCTCATGCAGGTGCTGTAACCAGGGGGAGTTGCCTCCCAGTTAGTCTTGGGTGGAAGTCACTTCCATCCCCCTGGTTCAGAGCATGGCCACAGCTATTTAACATATCTATGCAACCAGTTAAAGGTTATAGATATGTTAAATGACCATGCCAGAGGTTAGCTGCAAAGCTGTTACTATGCAAAACAGCTCTCAATGACCCTGCTCCATGCGTCCCTTTCCCCAACTCATACCTGTGGCAGGGCGAGGGGACAGGGTAGTAAGGACATCCTATATATTTTTCTAATATTTCCTGAACACCTTGAGTTCTGCACCCCATTGCAAATCCCTAATTGGGACCCCCCTCTTGGCTGTACACTGTTTCATTATCAATTGTAATCTCTCCTCTTTCATTTCTGATTGTGTTTATTTGGGTCCTCTTTTTTCTTGGAGTCTGCTTAATGGCTTGTAAATTTTGTTTATCTTTTCAAAGAAGCAGCTCCTGGATTTACTGATACTTAGAATTGTGCTTTTCATCTCTATGTCATTTAATTCTGCTTTGATCTTGTTTATTTCCTTTCTTCTACTTGCTCTGGACTGTCTTTGTTGTTGTTCCTCCAGTTCTTGTAGATGTAGGTTTAGGTTGTTTATTTGAAATGTTTCTAACCTTTTTAGATAGGCCTGTATTGCTATGAACTTTCCTCTCATGACTGCTTTCGCTGTTTCCCATGAGTTTTGAATTATTTTGAGTTCATTTTCATTTGTTTCTAGAAACTTGTTGATTTCTTCCCTAATCTCATTCTTGACCCATTCATTGTTTAATAGCATGCTATTCAATCTCCATGAGTTTGAGTGGTTTTGAGTTTTCTCCTTGAGGTTGGTTTCCAGTTTCAGGCCCTTGTGGTCAGAGAAAGTGCTTGATATGATTTCAATTTTCTTGAATTTGTTGAGGCTTTTTTTGTGTCCTATCATGTGGGCTATTTTTAAAAGTGTTCCATGTGCCTTTGAAAAGAATGTGTGTTTTGCTTCTTTGGGGTGAAAGTCTCTCTATATCAGTTAAGTCCATTTGATCTAGGACATTGTTCAATGCTGCAATATCTTTGTTGATATTTTGTTTGGAAGATCTATCCATTTTTGATAGTGGAGTGTTAAAATCCCCTACTATAATAGTGTTGCTGTCTATAACTTTCTTGAAGTCCTCCAAGATTTTCCTTCTGTATTTGGGTGCTCCTATGTTGGGCGCATATAGGTTTATAATGTTTGTGTCTTCTTGATGGATTCTTCCCTTAAGTATTATGAAGTGTCCTTCTGGGTTTCTCTTTATGGCCTTTGTTTTAAAGTCTATTTTGTCTGATGTGAGTATTGCTACCCCAGATTTTCTTTCCTGCCCATTTGCTTGGAATATTTTTTTCCAACCCTTTACTTTCAGTCTGTGTAGGTCTTTTATTCTGAGGTAGATCTCTTGTAGGCAGCATATGTGTGGGTCACGTTTCCTTATTCATTCAACTACGCTGTGTCTTTTGATTGGAGCATTTAATCCATTAATATTTAAGGCTATTAATGATAGGTATTTATTAATTTCCCCCTCTTTGTACCTGTTTTCCTCTTTCTCATTCTTTTCCTTCCTCTTCTTATAGTAGTCCCTTTAGCATATCTTGTAGTGCTGGTTTGGTGGGGATATACTCTTTCAACCTTCTTTTGTCTGGGAAACTCCTTATTTCACCTTCCATTTTATTTGAGAACCTCTCTAGGTTGCGTAGTCTTGATTATAGGCCTTTGTTTTTTATTACTTGTAATATTTCTTACCATTCTCTCCTGGACTGGAATGTTTCTAGTGAGATATCAGGTGCTAGCCCTATCAGAGCCCTATCAGTGCTAGCCCTATCAGGTATGTTCCTTCTTGTTTCCGCTTTGCTACTTTTAAGATTCTCTCTTTGTCTTTAACACTTGGCATTTTAATTATGATATGTCTTAGAGTAGGCCTTTTTGGTTTATCTTGATTGGGGCTATCTGTGCCTCCTGCACTTGTGTGGTTTTTTCCCCTCTCCAGGCTTGGAAATTTTCTGCCACTATTTTTTCAAACAGGGTTTCTATCCCTTTTTCCTTTTCTTCTTCTGGTATTCCTATCATTTGAATGTTGTTGTGTTTCCTGTTATCTTGGGGTTCCCTTAAGCTATCTTCATATTTTTTGAGTCTTTTTGTGCAGCCGCTCTACCTGAGTGTTTCTTTCCACCTTGTCTTCCAGCTCAATAATTTGGTCCTCTGCTTCATCCAGTCTGATTGTAATTCCTTCTAGTGTTTTTTTTTTTTAATTTCAGAAATTGTATTTTTCATTTCTTCCTGGTTTTTGTTTATAGGTTCTATTTCCTTTTTGATACTGTTGTAGTTCTCACTCAGTCAGTTCCTTGTAATTGTCTGTGAGTTCCTTGAGCATGCTTATAACCATTATTTTGAATTCTATATCTGATAGTCTGTTTACCTCCATTTCACTTTGCTGTTTTAGTGGGGAGTCTTCCATTCCCTTACACTGCAGGGTCTTTTTTGTCTCCCCATTTTAGGTTACTCTTTTTGTTTGTATCTGTGCTTCCTGACATTTCACTTTGCTAGCTGTCTTTGTAGGGTGAACTTCTATGGTGAGAATTCTATGAGATTCAGTGGTGTGGTCTCTTTGTTCTCCTTGTCTAGATGCTCTAGGAGTGCCCTTTCATTTTTGTGTGTGGACTCTCTTGTTCTACTAGGGTTTTTACCTGTTGGTAGTTCCTTTGTTGGTGTGTTCTCTCTTCCAGCAGGTATATTGGTGTTTACAGCTCCCACCTGCTCTTGTATGTGGCCAGCTGCTGGGGGTGGGGGGAAGAAAAATGGATTAAGATAGTGAGAGTATTCTATGGGATTTAAAGTATCAACACGTAGAGAAGATATAGGAGATCCTTTGGATAAGTATAGGGTTAACCATGATATTTCACCCAACTAGCCACTTTTTATAAAAGGTGAAAAAGAGATAAGACTCTTGTTAGCAAGAGGGGTGGGAAAGGTTTATGAGCAGAATCCAGAAAACAGAGTGCTTGTGGGAGGTCAGGTGATGAGATATAGTGAGAGTAAAGGATAGAAAGTAGGCATGGTATGTGAGAGAATAGTTAACCACAACAGTAATAAAGCTCTGGAAGATAGTGAAATGGGCTAAGATCAGGGAGAGGTGCTATGTAGTATTTACAACTATATGGAACAACAATAATGTGACAAGAAATATATGATCTGAATAACAAGAATAAGAAGTACATGACTAAGAGTAGCATGATATTGGAACATGAGTGAAATGAAAGAAGGAAAATTAAAATACAATATTAAAGAGAGAACAAGGAAAACCAGTCAAACAATGCAATTAAACAAACAAATAAAACAAAACTAAACATAAAGAAGAGAAATAAAAAACTAATAATATAAAAGAAGTAAAAATAATGAAAAATAATAATGCAAATAAGCAATAATATATAAGTTTTCTAGAATGATGTAGACCCCAGCTTGTGGGGCCCATGACATTGTGGATGGGGGACAGACATTCACACAGACTACTGAGTCCATTGGAGGAAAAGGGACAGCATGGCTTCTCTCTCAAGGGGAGCAAAAGCCTCGGCCTCTGCCATGACAGGCCTTTATTTCTATTCTCAGCACATTGCATGATGGTCCTCATTTTCTATGCCCTGGTTGGCTTTAGGTGGTTACCTTTTTTATAGAAAACAAAGGCACTAGTGCCGCTAATCACATTACAGAAGAGAGATATTTGCAAATGAAAAGGGAAAAGTAGTTGAACTGGTTACACTCTATACTGGGGAGTTTTAGCATGGATTTTAGGAAGTTACAGTAAGCACCTGTTGTCTCAGTTCAGGGTGAGGGAGTTTTAACAAAAACAAATCTCAAAATGGCCTAGGTACATTGCAGGCCTGATTCCCCATGGGAGAACCTATCCATGGCCGTGGGTCCTATGCATCTCTGAGTGGAGCTGGGCCCACGCCACACAGAATGGCTTCCTACACTAGAATAGCAAAGTGAAATTTGTCTCAGTTTCCCAGGTGTTGGGGTTAGCCTTGTGTTCTCTCTTTGGGTCTGTCTCTAGACCTTTCACAGCTCCAGGTTTTATTGTCTCAGGTCATGGGGGCTGGGTGGGAGAAAGCCTCCTGCTGACTTTAAACCTGCCAAGTGAGTTCTGCTTGTCTTCCTGGATGCTACAAGCTGAGGGGTGCTGGGCTTCACTTTTCTCCCTTCTTATGGTTTTGTGATGATGGGGTCAGTTCTGGGCCACAATATTCACTGTTACCCAGCCTCCAGCCCAGGTCCACCATGCACTGCTGCATCCACACTGTTCAGTTGTGCCCAGCCAGTGCCTTTAATCCACCAGTTGTGCCATTCGTGAGGTGTGCTAATTAGGGGCAACTCACACAGTATCTTCTCTCTCTTTGCTGGCCTAGGTGCTGGACACTCTCAAAATCTCTTCAGGGTAGTTTAGCTCCCCCACTGGGTTATGTCCTTCTGGGGACTGCTAACTCCCTGAGGCCTGCTGTCCTCTGAACTGTCCATGTGGGGCTCTTCCTTCTTCCTCTTCTCCAGCCAGCTGTGGCAAGAGCTGTGGCTAGTTGTGGCTAGTAGCAGCCGTGGTGAGGAGCAGCCATGGTGAGAGCCAGCTGCTGCACAAGAGTTCCTTAAACAGTGACTGAGAGCCTTTATTTGAATAAAATCTTCTGGTTTAAGCCTACCATTCTTAACAAGCACCTGGCTTTTCACACAGCCCAACTTTCTAACTAGACCAGAGACTACCCAGGTCAGGGTCTGTCATGGTGCAACTCTTCTCCCTTCTCTACCTGTTACCTGGCTCCCCAATTTCCCTGGTAATGACTTAGCTGGCATTCAAAGTGCCAGTGGGTGAACACTGCCTTTGTGTGGCTCCCACTTTTTCTTTATTCCCCCCAGTGACTTCAAGCATCTAGGTCCATGCTGGTGCTGCTCTGTCCTCCCTGTTTGGTAGGGGAGGGAGCTGCTGATTTGGCTCTCCTTCAAGGATACTGTGGCAAGGCTCTGGGGGCCACAGCAGTCTTGGTCCCCTCCCTGGTCCCCTTACTGTCCCAATGTAGTCTCCTTACCATCTGTATTTCAATGTATTACAATTTTGGCCTCCAAACTTCATATAAGCTTGTATTCCCTTGGCTGTTCACTCTGTTCCTCAGAAGATTGGCTAGGTGTTCCACCTGTGCTCAGGGGGAAGTGGGCTCCGCTCCCACCCACCTCAGTACCATCTTCCCCCTAAAATCTTATTTTTCTTAAATAAATCCCTTTAACATTTCATATTACAATAGTTTGGTGATGATGAACTCCTTTAGCTTTACCTTGTCTGGGAAGCATCTTATCTGCCCTTCTACTCTAAATGATAGCTTTGCTGGACAGAGTAATCTTTGTTGTAGGTCCTTGCTTTTCATCACTTTGAATACTTTTTGCCAGTCCCTTCTAGCCTGCAAAGTTTCTTTTGAGAAATCAGCTGACAGTCTTATGGGAACTCCTTTGTAGATAACTCTCTTCTTTTCTCTTTCTGCCTGTAAGATTCTCTCTTTATCTTTAACCTTTGGCATTTCAATTATGAAGTGTCTTTCTGTGGTCCTGTTTAGGTCCACTTGTTTGGGGTTCTCTGTGCTTTCTGGACTTGTATGTCTATCTCTTTCACCAAACTAAGGAAGTTTTTTTCATTGTCTTTTCAAAAAAGTTTTCAATTTTTTTTTCTCTTCCTTTTCTTCTGTCATCCTGTGATGCAGACTTTGATATGTTTGGAGATGTCTCAGTGGCTCCTTGGACTATTCTCATTTTTTTAAAATTCTTTTTTCTTTTCTTTGGTTTGATTGAATGCTTCCCCCCGGTTATGTTTCAAACAATTGTTTTGAATCTCAACTTTATCCACTCCACTGTTGGTTCCCTGTAGATATTTCTTTATTTTACTTAATGTAACCTTCATTTGTGCCTGGGTCTTTTTTGCTGTTACCATACTCAATGAGTTCTTTGAGCATCCCAATAACCAGTGTTTTGAATTCTGCATCTGATAGGTTGGTTATCTCCATCTCATTTAGTTCCTTTCCTGGAGCTTTGTTCCATTCTTTCATTTGGGCCATATTTCTTTGCCTTCTCAACTTGGCATCCTCCCTGTTTTCATTTCTGTGTTTTAGGTAGAGCTGCTTTGACTCTTGTCTTAGTAGCTTGGCCTCTTGTAGAAAAGGCACTTGTAGAAAAGGCATTTGTAAATTGTGTGGGGCAGAGCCTTACATAATCACCAGGGCAGGGCAACACATTTTACTGCTTTGTGGCTCTGTGTGTGGGGGGATTAGAGAGGGGATAGTGCTGCTGTCTTGTTTTTCCAGTCATTTCACTTTCTCCCGGTATGCTGCTGGTGTCCTTCCAGCTATTGCCCTTCCAGCTGTTGCCCTCATGTTGAATCCCAGATGGTGTGGGTCTGTGTAAGTCTTAAGTGCATGTGGGCTCTTTAAGAGGAGTCTGCTGAAAATCCAGTGGTGTTTTGCCACCTCAACCCCTACTGTTTATTATAGTCAGAAGTTATGGGGATTTATCTTCCCAGTGCTAGAACCCTGTGCTATGTTGTCTGACCTGTGGCTTGGATCCCTCCCTCCTGAGATATCTCGCCTGGTTTTTATCCTCCACATGTGAATATGAGACCTCCCATTCTACTACCTTTCTGCACTGCATTGTGTCTCTGTGCTCTCCACCCACTTCCGTGTCCCACTGCTCCTACTTGTCTGGATGAATGTGGCTTCTTTAAGTCCTTAATTGTTGGACTTCCACACAGTTCAATTTCTTGATAGTTCTGGGTGATTATTTTTATGGTCCAGTTGTAATTTTTTCTGTATTTGTGCAAGGAGGTGAAGTGTGTTTATCTATGCCTCCATCTTGACCAGAAGTCAGAACTAAACGCTTTTTTTTGTCATAACAATCATAGGGATGGTACAGTTTAGAGGTCTTCTTTTGCGCACGCGTGCGCGTGTGTGATGTTTTGTTTCATTTTCCTTTACGGACAATACGCTACAGATTTTGGAACAACTTGCCTTCATTGATTTCTGATTTTTTTTCTTTTTTTTAATGTATTTTATTGATTATGCTATTACAGTTGTCCTATTTCCCCTCTTCTCTCCCCTCCACCCTGTACCCCCTCCCCCACCCACGTTCCCCCCCTTTAGTTCATGTCCATGTGTCATACTTATGAGTTCTTTAGCTTCTACATTTCCCGTACTATTCTTGCCCTCCCCCTATCTATTTTCAACCTACATTCTATGCTACTTATTCTCTATACCTTTTCCCCCATCTCCTCCTGCCCCCCTGCTGCTAGCCCTCCATGTGCCCTCCATTTCTGTGGTTCTGTTCCTGTTCTAGTTGTTTACTTAGTTTCTTTTGGTTTTGCTTTAGTTGTGGTTGTTAATAACTGTGAGCTTGCTGTCCTTTTACTATACATGTCTTTTCTTTATCTTCTTTTCTTAGATAAGTCCCTTTAGCATTTCATAAAATAAGGGCTTGGTGATGGTGAATTCCTTTAACTTGACCTTATCTGAAAAGCACTTTATCTTCCCTTCCATTCTAAATGAGAGCTTTGCTGGATAGAGCAATCTGGGATGTAGGTCCTTGTCTTTCATGACTTGGAATATTTCTTTCCAGCCCCTTCTTGCCTGTAAGGTCTCTTTGGAGAAATCAGCTGACAGTCTGATGGGAACTCCTTTGTAGGTTACTGTCCCCTTATCTCTTGCTGCTTCTAGGATTCTCTCCTTCGTTTTTACCTTGGCTAATGTAATTATGATGTGCCTTGGTGTGTTTCTTCTTGGGTCCAACTTCTTTGGGGCTCTCTGAGCTTCTTGGATTTCTTGGAAGACTGTTCCCTTTGCCAGATTGGGGAAGTTCTCCTTTATTATTTGTTCAAATACGTGCTCAATCTGTTGCTTTTCTCCTCCCCATCTGGTACCCCTATAATTCGGATGTTGGAACGTTTAAAGGTGTCCTGGATGCTCTTAAGCTTTTCCTCGATTTTTTGAATTCTTATTTCATCATGCTTTCCTGCTTGGTTGATTCTATCTTCCTTCTGGTCCACTGTATTGTTTTGAGACTCAGATTCCTTCCTTTCACTATTGGCTCTCCTCCGCGTATCTTCCTGCATCTCTTTTATGGTAACCTGCATCCTTTCATCTAAATTGCACCCAAAATCAACCTATTCCGTGAGCTTTCTGATCACCAGTGTTTTGAACTGTGCATCTGATAGATTGGCTATTTCTTGGTCGCTCAAAAGGATGAGTCCTGGGGGACTGATCTGTTCTGTTGGAAACATATCTTATGTCTTTCCCTATCTCTCCCTTTTTTTTTTTTTTTGGTCTGGTTGCTATTGTTACGGTGGGGGGTGGAGCCTTAGGTGTTCACCGGGGCTGGGCACTCCGGTCGCTAGATTGTGACATGGTATGTGGGGGTGGGGGTGGGGGCGGGAGGGAACAATGGCGGTCATTCCGTTCTCCTGGGCTCAGACCCTTCCTTGGGACCCCGGGCCGCGAGCTCTGCCCTGGTCCACAATCGCTGCCCCACTGGGTCCGCCAGTCTCAGCCTGCGCACTCAGGGATTACCGCTGCGTTCTTGCGCCCCAGATGGCTGTCGCGCTGATTTCGCGCCAAATTTTCCCCGACCTCCGTGCACCACCGACCCACGCCAGCCCCGCGCCCGCCTGGCTCGTCGTCTCCTACCAGCCTGGACGTATGGGTCCACTTCAACTTCTTGGCTGTCTTATTTCCATTCAGATAAATCCTCTGTCAGTTCTGAGTGATATTCTGTTTGCATTGTTGTTCTAATCTTGGTTGTGCGAGGAGGCACTGTGCGTCCACCTATTCCTCCATCTTGCTGGAAGTCTCGATTTCTGATTTTTAAAAGGCTAATTATTAAATGTATAACTGAAATTATTTAGTTGTATACCTTTGTAAGATGATAGGAACAAATTCATACATTAGGGAGAAAATTATTTGTCTAATGTTGCAATTTTTATATATTTAAAAAATATTTGACATAGTCTTCACATATATAATGCAGTGATTCTCTGTGGGTGGGAGTGGGGGTGATTTTGCCCTGCAGGGGTCATTTGGCCAGGTCTGGAGACATTTTTGGTTGTCATAACTGGGATGATGCCATGGCATCTAGTGGGTAGAGGTGAGGGATGATGCTGAACATCCTATAGTGCACAGTACAGCCCCTGTCATAAAGAATTATCTGGCCTGAAATGTCAACAGAGCTGAGGTTGGGAAACCTTGTTATAATGTAAAGTGGTGATTTCATAGTTTTTGAATGGATGCCTACTTTACTTAAGCTTCCCCTGCTCCCTTAGTTGGGTTTTCAGTGTTGTAGCCAGCATCTTTAGGCCTTGACCTTTGTCTTGCTTTGGGCTTGCAGTAAGCTATTCAAAGGAGTGTGGAGGGAAGGTCCCAGCTGTCACCTGGCTTCCCTGGGTTTGGAAATCATCATTGGGACAGGTGGAAAGGCAGGGTTTTTCTACAAATGCTGCATGCTATTTGTAGTTACTGAGCTTTATTAGTTAACCTTGTATGCAGGCAACAGGAATACAGTGGAGCAGACATACAACTGAAAGGAAAGACAAAATCTTGGGACCAGTGGGACTCAAGGATCTTAGAAGCGAAATGGATTTACATTGAATCTGAAAGCATTCTCTTAGGTTCGTCAGTGTGGGCTTACCTATACTTGACCACACCCAGCTAAAATTGCAGCTCTTTCCTCACTTTCTACCTAGCTTCTCTGCTTAATGTTTTTCTTTAGTATCCATTGCTCTCTTGCATGCTATCTATTTTACCTATTTATCTTATTTATTTCTGTCTTGCCTTCCATGAAGACAGGGATTTGTATACTTCTATTGTATACAGAAGTATAGAAGTATACATCCAGAGCAGCTGATGGCTCATTGTAGCTACTTGATGCCTATTTGATGAGTGAATGAGTTGATAATTCACAAACACACAAGGTGGTTTTACTTTTAGTAGTATGGTGAATATACCCACTGCTCCCAGATATGGTTTCTCTTTTTACTCTTTCTTTACTTCCCTTTGGGTTTCTTGCTGATGTTGGGGAAATGTGTTATTGGAGGGGAAGAATGACAGAGATAGAGATAGAAATAGAGATAGAGATAGATAGATGATAGATAGATAGATAGATAGATAGATAGAAAGAAGGAAGCCCCCTGTAGGGGACAAGAATAGAGGCTGCCTGAGGGAGGTATGGACAAGAACTGCTACAGGTCAAGAATGAAGAACCACTGCCAGAATTTCTGGACTGTGACTCTTCTGGGAGCTGTGCCCTGTGTCACATGGGCCACACTGGGCTTTCTTGTCAGGTTGTCCTGGATGCTGCGAGGCTTTTCTTGTAGACCCATCCTAAGATGGCAGCCCCGCTGCCCAGCTGCCTCAGTGCCAGCCTTGGAGCTTCTCCCTGGGGCTCACTGTGGGTTGGATTCCAGGGCACCTCATACCAGACAACTGTGGCCTCAGACCAAGGTTAGGCTCCTGGTCTGGGGGTTCACAGTTACACTTGATTTAATGTTTATGAAACTATGTATATTCTTGACTAAAAAAAAAATTCTCCCACAAACAACTGCTGAGCCTGTATACACATCTTTATTGAAATACCACTAGCTCTAGCTAAACAGGGGTGGTGGAAGTGGGTAGGGAGAGGCCATCTGAAACCACTCAGGTGATCAGTGACAGCCCTGACCCAGGCCTCTGCAGCCACACAGTTGGCAGCTTTGGAGGCCAGCATTATGTTTCATGTCACTCAGAGGCAGGTGAGCTGAAACCCATCTCTCTGGCTGCTAGTGCAGGTGCAACTTTAACCAAGGAGTTCTGCCGCCTCAGCTTGGCAGCTTGGGTTCTTGAAAAGCAAGTGACAGGGGCAATAATCTGCACTTGGCAAAACAAACCCACACACACTCTGAAAGGCACAGCTGGGCCAGGCTCAGCAACTTTATTCATTAGGCAGTTAATCTGGAGGCTGTCAGCCAAGGCCACAAGGGCAGGCCCAGGCAGGGAAGCTGTGCTTTCAAATGATTCAATACAGGCTCTCAAATATTGTTGATCTTGCGCTATGCATGAGGTGCTATGAGTGGCTGTAGAGTAAAAGACAAGTTCCTGCCTCAAGAAGCTTACTTTCTAGCTTCTCTAAGAAACACAAGAGCATGGCAACAGAGAACAGCTGGGGTTCAGAGGTGGAAAGAGAATACCCCGTTGAAAAATGAAGACAAATGTCATAGAGGAATCCTGAAGTCTGGATGTAATTTCTTTCTTCCTATCCTCTCCCTTCCCTATATAGACAGAATAATTGCCACCCCCCCCAAATGCCCATGCCTTAACCCCCATAACCTATGACTATATTACCATATATGGCAAAAGAAATTTTGCAGATGTTATTAAGTTAAGGATCTTTTTTTAAAATTTATTTATTTTTAGAGAGGGAAGGGAAGGAGAAAGAGAGAGAAACATCAATGTGCGGTTGCTGGGGGCCATGGCCTGCAACCTAGGCATGTGCCCTGGTTGGGAATTGAACCTGTGATGTCTGGTTCACAGTCCGCACTCAATCCACTGAGCTATGCCAGCCAGGGCAAGTTAAGGATCTTGAGATGGGGAGGTTACATAAAATTATTGAGGTGAACCCTAAATGTAAGCACTAACATCTTTATATGAGAGAGGCTAGAAGGTCAGAGAGAGTGAAAGATTTGAAGATGCTGTGCTGCTGGGTTTGAGGATGGAGGATGAGGCCATAAGCTGAGGAACACTGGCAACCTCTGGAAAAGGCAAGGAAATGAATTCTTCCCCTTATAGCCTCTGGGAGGAAAGGAGTCTTGCTGACCCATTTGGACTTCTGATCTCCAGAAATATAAGGTAAATATATTTGTGTTAAGTCACTAAATTTGTAGTAGTTTGCTACAGTGGCATGGGAAACACATACATTCCTTTTTTTCCCTTCCCCTTCTTCCTTCTCCCAATTCTTCCTTCTCCCAATTACAAAGATAACACATGCTCATTTTTTTTTCATTTCGTACAACATAGAAATGCATAAATTTTAAAAAGGAGAGTTATCTCTATGATCCATTCTCCCATCTTTTTGGTAGGAAGCACAGTGCTTTAGAATGAAGGGCCTTGGTTCACATACTAGCTTTTTCACTTATTCTCTGCATGATGTTTGGCAAGTTACTGACTTTTATTTGAGTTTATTTATTTACTTCTTTTAAAAATGGGGAAAAGGGCCCTGGCTGGTGTAGCTCAGTGGATTGAGTGTGGGCTGCGAACCAAAGTGTCACAGGTTCGATTCCCAGTCAGGGTACATGCCTGGGTTGCAGGCCATGACCCCCAGCAACCGCACATTGATGTTTTTCTCTCTCTCTCTCTTTCTCCCTCCCTTCCCTCTCTGAGAATAAATAAAATCTTTAAGAAAATGGGGAAAAGGTTACTCACTTCACAGAATTGTTAACTCAGTGCTTAGAAGAGTAAGCGCTTCTTGAATGTCAGCTCTTATTTTCTTTCTACATCATGTTCTATTCTATACAAATGAATATGGATCTATTTATACAAATAAATAATAATATAAGGGACCCATTTTTATTATGATGTAATCCATATTATTCTGCAGTATGAACAGGTTATTTTAGTCAGGGTTATGTGTGGAGAAGAGAATTCCAGGCACACTGGTGTATAAGCAAAAACACAATGATGGGAAAGTATGGAGAGTGTTCAAGAGATAATAAATAGAATAAATACTTTGATGAGACAGAGAGAAGAAAGAATAGAGAAGAGAGAGAAACTGGAATGAGTGGTTAGGGCCACATTGTAGAGGGCCTTGTTTGACAAGGAGTGAAAGAGATGCACTAAAGATTTCTGATGAAGGGTTAAAGAGTGAGAGGGAATGAGAGTTGTTCCTCAGGGAGGGTCTGAGGCAATGGAGCAGGGTTGTGAGAATGAGGAGTGAAAGATAGGCAAGGAAACAATGGCAGCTTGAGTTCAGAGGATGGCAATGAGAAAGGAAAATATGGATGGATTTAGAGACAATATGAAAGTGTGATTGCCTGAATAGACGATTGATTGAAAAGGGTGGGAGTTAGAAGAAGTCAACATGGCTGTGAGATTTTGAGCATTGGATACCTCAGAGGATGGTGATGTTAAAATCTTGGTTGTTATATTTGGCTTCTTTCTGTCACTGCCAACATCCAATCAAACAATATAATGATAACAATAAGTTCTGCTACCCCAAGTTCTCAGAATTTCTCATACTCATCCTTTTGTACTTATTTTCTAGTACTCTGTTTAGGCATCCTTTCTTTCCAAAATGCTCCTAGACTCCCTCCTCCCCAGTCTGGGTTGGATTTTTCTCTTAAGTGTGTCTCTTCAATGCATAATCTTCTGTGCTTATCTTTCTACATTTCCACACTGTTTTGAAATGACCTGTTATATGACTCTTTCTTCCACTAGATTAGGAAGGTCTCAAGGGAAAGGACTGGATCTTACTAATCTTTCTATTTTCAGTGCTTAGCACATTGCCTGCATGGTTGCCACTTTGAACATATTTGGCTAGAATATCTAGATGGAAAGGTATTCTAGCCAAACAAATGCAGATAGAAATATGAATTTGAGGCTCTGGTCAGAGGTGCAGAGACAGATCATAAGTCTTCTGCAAAGAGGTAAAGTAATGAGTGTGGGTAGAGAAGAGGATGGAGGTTGACCTGGGGTGGGATGCTCTCAGATTCAGGTAGTGTGGGAGAGAAAACAGTGAAAAGCACCCAAAAAAGAGCAGTTAGAGACTGGTGAGACACCCAGGATGGTGAAATAGCAGGAAAACCAAGAGAGTTTAAAGAAAGGGAGTGCAGTCAATGGGGTCAAATGTTGCATGGAGGTCAGGGGGATGAGGAACAAGGAAAAGTCTTTTCTATGGTATTTGGAAGATCATTCCTGATCCCTGTGAGATGAGCAAGGTTACCAGGTAATAAGGAATACAAGAGGACTGACTAGTAAAGCAGTAGAAATGTTGATGCTTCTTTCAATATGCTTAGAAGGGAAGGAAAAGGAGGAATAAAAGAATAGGATCTGAGAGAGATGCAGGGTGATGGAGACTGTTGAAAGTTGCTGAGTGGAAGGTGCTGACAGAGAATGGGAAGTTGAAATGTAAGCAAGTGAGGGGATAAAGGGAGAGCCTCTGCAGGAAAGAGCACTTCTCATTGGGAGAGACACAGAGACAGAAAAAGAAGGAAGGGAGAGATTTTGCAGCAGAAAGAAATCAAATGGTCTCCTGATAATGTAGGAAGCAAGTCCATGTTCAGGAAGTAAGGGTGTTGGGAGTGAGTTTGGGGAAAGGAGAGAGGCAAGAAGTTTGTATCAGCCACTTCAGGGATTTTAAGGGATAACATATACAGCCTTTACTACTTAGAGTTTGATGGGCTCTTGTAAGAACTTACTTTTCTAGTCTTATTTAGCAGCAGGGGAACAGGAGCAGGAGCAGGAAAAGGACAGGCACTAGGACTGAGAAGACTGTAACAGAATGTCAAGTGGGGGGTGGGAGCAAGCTCATTGTAAAAATGCTTGAGCATGGATTCCATCAGAATGAGGATAAGACAGAAAACAAGAGTGGGCTGATTGCTGCAGCTCATGACAGGTCATGGGAACAGAGCTTTTATGACATTGGATTAATCTCCCTTCCTGCAACCCAGAGCAGTATCCTGCTATCTAATTCTTCTTGATTGGTTTGAAGGGAAAAACAATGCATTATGAAAGATATCTTTGGGCCCCCTTTTCCCAAAAGAGCCTTACAACCTTTGCCTCCTGATGACATCTGAGAATTTTGTGTGGGGTGGCCCCAGCCCACCTTTTTATGTTCTCACTCAAGTCTGAGCCTGGAAGATTCTGAGTATGTGGGTTTCTCTCTATAGCTTATGTTTTCCATGTCTACAGTTTTTCTCTCCTCTCTTCTCCACCACTGTTTATTTCCATACCCTTGGGGTTGCCAGCTTTGGAAGCCTGCATCATGCAACACCAAGCTGTGAAAGAAGATGGCCATTGTCCATTGGTAATAGTCATCATGGGGAGAGGTTTCCTCTTTGGAGATTTTGTAGTGGGGCATTTAGGAGATCCTACAAATATCTGCCCCCAAGATGGAAATCTGGTTGGCTGATTGACAAGTATATGTCAACCAAACATATAAATTTATACTTCCCTCATGGAGCAAGCTGGGTCATTGGCTTCAGGTCAGAAAAGCTGTGCATAGTTGAACCATCTGGAATTAAGGAGGCCCATGAGTACCAAGAGACAGGCAGGCAGAAGCACATGGCATTTCACTGCCCCTGTGTTCTTGGGCCCTGTAGCTTCTTCCCACTCTAATTTTTATGCTTATATTTTTTCCTCTCATGCTTTTTAATTCTTTTGGGGCAGGGGTTAATTTGTAAGTACCAAAGCCAGATTATATTTATGGCAGCTTTTTCTCAGTAAGCCCCTTCTGGGAGGAAGTGGGAAGAGGAGGGTCTGCTCAGTGGCCTGAGCAGCCTTTGTTCCCAAGACTCAGGGCCCAGCTGTCCATATGGCCCCTCCTTTCTTCTCTCACACAAGCTGCCTCTGCCCCAATCATGCTACTGAGGGATTGGAAACATAACTCTAGTGTAAAAGTGTTCTGCATTCCCAGCATACAGATGATTTAGATAAAGCTTCTATCTTTAATTTTGCCTATTCTCTCCTTCCTATTGATTCCCTGCATTTCACTGAGGGGATTATTTGATTTGGAGGTAGATTCTGCAATTACCTCACATATTATCTGAACAACACAGTGCAGGCAAAAGTGGACTTTATTTATAAAATCTGAATTATCCAGGTGATGCCATCCCTGAAGACTTAGCCTTGGAGAAGACAGGACCTGGGGAAGCATGCAAGGAGACCCCAGTCCTAGATCACCATGTATGGAGGACCCTGCCCTGGCAGAAACTTGGAGATGAAAGCATGTGTTGCAAAACAAGAGCTTGTGTCTCCTCTAGCCTCAGCCTGATCCATTTGTCATTTTGGATTATTTCCCTCATACCTGTGCAGGGAGGCAGCATCATCAATTGCAAAGATTCCCAGCATGCTCTATAGTAACATGAAACACAAATACCATTTCCTCTCAGCTCTGGCTTTCACAGGGCCTACCCAAATGCATTTTTGTCATCTTCAAACCTGGCACTTTAAAACAAATGAAAAGGCCCCTGAATGACAAACACAGCACACATAGTGGGAAGGCCATTTGTGGGGAAATGGTTGCAAGGAGAATCAGTACTTTATGAATATTCACTGATGTGTAAACCTGCACATTGCTTATATGCTTTTCTGCATTCTAATTTGCCCATGAATGCAAATGAGTCCCGTTTAAAATAGAGAGAAGGAGCAGGCTCCTTGCAGAACACCTAATTGAAAGATGTTTGTACATCATGTCTGGTATTTAGTAAACAGAGAGACAAATCCAATTGTTTTCCAAATGAGACCTCAGAAACAATAAAAAATAATGATCACAAAATTCTGAAGAGTAGGAATGTGCAGAACTAAATGCTTTCCTAAAAAGGGGGACATAATTACTCTGTCTGAGGGGGCAATTAGTGTCCTAATTATATGAAGTTGGATTTTGCTTATCTCTTCGGTAAATTGTCTGTCAAGATTTAGCTGTCTTGAGGAGTCATACAACAGAGGGGTGGGTCCTGCAGTGGGGGCCAATGATGGGTGGTCCTGTGGGGAAAGGGGCCCAGATTGATGCTACTTTGGGAAGTACCTTCATCTTTCTTTTGGGCTGACAGATGGTTTCGGTTTGGGTTGGACTGCCTGCTGCTGCTTTCAATGCAAGAGTGTTACCTTTTTGGATTCATGAAAGCCACTCAATCAAAGATAAAAAGGCAGGCCAGTGTGAGGAATCAATAAAATCTCTACTTTCAGCTGGAGT
Organism: Phyllostomus discolor; assembly: GCF_004126475.2. NCBI lineage: Eukaryota > Metazoa > Chordata > Mammalia > Chiroptera > Phyllostomidae > Phyllostomus > Phyllostomus discolor. The sequence continues at coordinate 41,607,598 of NC_040913.2, read as the reverse complement.
GTCTAATAGTAATTCTTCTCATGTCACTGCCTGGTTAAACAGTCATAGTCCTGCTAAAAGCCCTATAAGACATAATAGATTCATGTGACTTTGCCCTATTGTGTTGCATTTGGTTTGAAAAAGGGGAGAGGGGCTCCTGCTTTTCTCAAACGAACCAGACACTGAAGCATTGTGCATCAAAATATATTCACCCACTGCAGATCATCTCATCAGAGCAGAGGAGGCTTCCTTGGTGTACCACTTATGTTTCCATGCACCTGATATATTCATTGCAAACCCTCCTTTGGTGATGTTTTAGTACCCATCCCAAGAGCGGCTTGTACAAAATCTCTACATTTAAATGTGTTCTTCAATGGTGGTCGTTCTTGGAAAAACCATAAAAAACAAGCACTTCTTAATTTCAAGCCAAGCCATTTGTACACACTGAGATCTGCTGAGGAACTGACAGCAAATGTCACACATGTCAGAGCTGACATGGCAAAGACTCCCAGGTAGGGCCTTTGGCAATGGCTTTTTGTGAAATGAGTTTATGTTGGGTGGGGGAAGCAGGGTTTTCCTTAAGGTCCTTGAGCAGCAGCGTGGTTAAACTCTATGAGCAATGCTGTCACTCTCCTCGCTGACACCCTCACAAGCTCTGGAATGGCCCCAAAGCCACAGGCAGTGAATCACAGAGGTGTCTAGGCCTTTTCTTTGTAATCTTTCTTCCTCAGGTCTTATAGAGAAAAAATGAAGTGTTTGTGTCTGAGTTGTGCAGCATTAAATGGAACTGGCTAGGTCACCACCCACACATTGATGTCCAGGGATTTTGAGTGAAAGAGAATCACAGTGCATGTTATTTTGCCATCTGGGGTGAGAAAGAAGTAGTGAGACAAGCAGCACTTTGTTGGCCATTCCAAGCAGACTGTTTGATCAGGAGTGGCCTTTGTGAAGGTTCTGCTAACCCCAGGCCACTGTCCACCCTTTGCTTTTCTTGGAAGGTTTGTCTGCTGCTGTTGGGCCTCGTCTGAACCATCTTCGGCATATCATGGCAGACTGCAGAAGACAGAAAAATACTGAGTGTCTTTTCCATTGTTGCCCCCTTTTACTCCTCCCTAGGAAACTTCAGCAGATGTAGACAAGACTTTAATAGCTACATAAAGAGAAATGCATGACAATCTCATTAGGAGAGCCATAGTGGCCTGTCGGAGGATCTCAGACAGGATGATATATCAACATCTACTTTGTTATGGCCTCCCTAATGATGGCAGTGTGCTCCTACCCATAACTGTCTATTCATCGCCCATTTGACCTAGCTCCCAATAATACTTTGCCCTCTCTTGCATCAGTCTCCCTTTGAGGCCTTCCACAATTGCTGACACAACTCTTTAATGTGGGTAAATCAGAGCCAGTAAGTGACAATCATAAAAAAGCAGTTAGTGGGCCACCCCATGGCTTGCCTTGATATGGCACATTAAGGTTCTTTCTTTTCTTTTCCCAGCAGCCCTCCATTGCACTCCATCCTGAGCCCAACATCTGCAGGAGGTCAAGGCACTGGGAGGCCTTAGTTTTCCAACCATCTGCTAAGGAAAAAGGAAATCAGTGCCAGAGGATGGAGGAGAAGAACCTAAATGCTATTCTGAAGACCTTCTTAAAGTTATTTATTGCGGGTGAGGCCAGGAGACTCATTATTAATGCTATCAGCCCATTGTCTTCCTTCTGTGCCTCAGAGGGCAGTGGACATAATTAAAGTTGTAGCTGAGTTCATTTTTCCCCTTGGAGGCTTAAATAGCCTGGAATCATTTCCCATTCCTCCCTCCCACTAGCACGGGTCCTCCCTAGCTGCTGAAAAATTCAGCATTCCTATAAACTACAGCACTTTGTAAAGGTCATGCGCCAGTTAATCTGAACCCAGCTCTGGTGCCTTGCTCACTGTCGCCGCAGCCTTGGCTGTCCTGCCCGGTGATGGGGGCAGCCTGTGGATGACAAGAGGGGCATGAGGCAGGCACACAGAGCTCTTTAAATATTGCTGAGCAGTTCCTGGATCAGCATGATATTTAAAGATTTTTGTTCCACCTGCCTGCGAAATATAGAGTCCAGCCGAGAGGCAAAAAAATGAATATGGATTTCTTGCCCTTTCAGTGTATTCACTCCAGAAAATAGCCATTTCTTTCTCTTTTCTTTTTTGCCAAGCTGGGACTGCAGGCTTCAGGCAACCATGATTATAATCATGCATCATGAATGAAATGTGCCATTTGGAGAAAATCAGCCACTCATTCCATTTCAAAACCCCCTACAAATCGATAGTGCTAGAACAGTTTTTGGGCTGAGCTGGATGTTGTGCTTGAACTAAAGCACTTTCTCAACATACTTCTGACACTCAGAGTTGCCAGGGGCAGACTCTGCCTGGGGCTTCAACAAGAGAATTATCAGCTTCCAAAAACTGGGTCTCGTTCAGCACATGACCAGGGAAGCGAGGCTTAGTGCTGATGGGTAAAATACTGAGCAGGGTCAGAAGACATGCTTTCTAGCTTGAGTGTTGCTGCCTGAGTCAGCTTTTAATGACTCCTTTCATTCATAAAACATGTCTGGAGTACTTCCTGTCTGCCAGGCACTGTGCATAACTCTGGGATGTAAGAGCAAACAAGGTGGATATAAGTCCTGTCATCATGTGGCTTCCAAATTTTAATATGAAACAGAACAAGTGATTGAGCAAGTATAATACAGTGTGATAAACCTTAACACAGTGGGAAAATTTTCATGTTTCTAGTTTCCTGTTTTTTTTTTTTAATAGGAAATGTGCAGAAATTTAAGAAGATAAACTCTTAAGACATTCTTCCCTTTCAGGATCCGAATCCATCAGTAAAGCAATTAGATAATCAAACATTCAACCTTACCTTATTTCCAGGACTAGACAAGGCTCTTGTACTTTTGTTCTCAAGGTCACCACAACCTGGTACAGACACAAGACTCATGCAGATGAAGTGTTAATTCACAGTTGAGGTGGCAGATAAATGTTATGGACTTTGAGAAATTTGTGGGAGTTCAGAGAGTTCCTTGGGATTTCAGAGGAGGGAGAGATGGCTAAGTGCCTTATCAGTGCCAGATAACACTTTTCTCTGCACCTTCTTAACTACTCCCCTGGCTCCTATTATATATGGAGAAGACTCCTAAATTCACATCTCCAGCTCAGATATTTCCTTGAGCTGTTCCCTCCCCCTTGCCATTTCCTTGGCTAACTCCTACTCATTTACCATCTCCCCACTAAAGCAGCATTGGCTCTTAGTGGCTTATTTATTCCTTTGAACCAAGTGAGGTTTCCTTGTATGTTCCTGTGGCACCTTGGTCTTTACCATATTACTTACCACATTTTTTTTTATAATCATTTAGTCAACTCTTTACAAGTCTACAAGATCCTCAAGGGCAGAGGCCATGTCTATTCAAGTCACTCTTGTTCCCCAGAGCCACTACAGAGTTTGCATTTTGTTGGTGTTTGGTAAGTAATTTGTTTTATAAATGAATGCTTATTGAATTCTTGTAGAGAATAAACATATCATTCTTTAAAGTAGGATTCCAGACCATTTCCCCCTATTTGGGTGGTCCATCCCAGAGTAAGAAAAAACTAAACTGGCTTTGTGCCAATATACTTCCAATAGAGTATGGTGTTTTAGGCAGAATTGAAAAAAAAAAATCAGAACCTGAGACAAGTCTCAAATGCTAATGTGTTATATGGAGGGTGCAATTCCAGGGCAATGAAAGTGAAGGAAAAGATAAATGAGGCAGGAAAGGATGGGAAGCCACTGAAGGTGATGTGTTAGTGTGCTAGCCCTCCTTCATAATGGCACATATGTGCATGTGTGCACATACACACAAAACCAACACCACCACCAACGCCACCACCATGACCACCACCACCACCACCACCACCACCACAAACAAGCAAAATAATTGCAGCCAGTTGCTCAGGAGGTACATCTGCTCAGCCATGCACAATGTTTTTAGAGAGACCAGGAGGAAAAACCAAGCCTCAGAGTAGTTCTCCGGTGGAAAAAGAAGAGAATCTGTCCTCCCACTCCTACTGCCATTGGTCAAGGTTAAGTCCCATAGGAACTTCTCTGTATTTGTGGTTTGTTTTATCTGACCCTCTTGAAAGCCACCAAGGAAGTCAGAGCCCCATGCCCTGTACTATTCCAAGTCACATATATGCAGAACAGAGTAAATATAGCAGGCCTGAGACTACCATTTTTAAAAAGGCCTGCTTGCAATGATTGACCCTTGGCTGGCATCTAGAAATTTAGATTTTAGGAGGGTTCCCATCACTGTGCCTAAACATTTTGGTGCAAGTGATGATTTATGCTGACCACTTCTTTTCCTTCTGGGAATCTGGAGTTTTGGTATGTGCTGACAGAGGATACCTACATGGCCAGTCCCAGATAAAAACTCTGGGCCACCAAGTTCTTAATGAGCTTCCTGGTAGACAACATTGTCACATCCCATTGTGGGTGATTGTCACAACCCATTACTAGAGTAATTGAGTGAGTCTTATGGGACTTCCCTCGGGGAGGAGTTGTGGAAGTTTGAGCCTGGTCTCCTTGGTACTTCTCTCAATGTGGTGTTTCCCTTTGCTGACTGTGCTTTGTATCCCTTTTCTGTGAGAATTCATAACCATGGAGACTTCTGGCAAAGATGGAGGCATAGGTAGATACACTGTGTCTCCTCATACAACCAAAAGAAGGACAACAACAAATTTAAAAACAAAAACCCACCAGAACTGCCAGAAAATTGAACTGTATGGAAGTCTGACAACCAAGGAGTTAAGAAACATTCATCCAGACCAATAGGAGGGGCAGAGATGGGCAGCTGGGGTAGAGAGGACATCTGACAAGGTGGCAGCTAGAGGACCTGGGTGGGAAAGGCAGAAGCTTGTGGACCAGGCAGTCCAACATTTGCATGTGGATAAACTGGGGGAAACACTGGGGAGCAAGACAGACCACACAACCCAGGGTTCCAGGGTGGGGAAATAAAGCCTCAAAACCTCTGACTGAAAAACCTGTGGTGGTTGTGGTGGAGTTCCCATAAGATTATCAGCTGATTTCTCAAAAGAAACCTTATAGGCAAGAAGGGGCTGGAAAGAAGTATTAAAATTCATGAAAGGTGAGGACCTACATCCAAGATTACTCTATCCAGCAAAGCTATCATTTATAATGGAAGGGCAGATAAAATGCTTCCCAGATAAGGTCAAGTTAAAGGAGTTTGTCATCACAATGCCCTTATTATATGAAATGGTAAAGGGACTTATCTAAGAAAAAGCAGATCATCAAAGGTATGAACAGTAGAATGACAAGAAACTAACAACTATCAATAACCAGACCTAAAAAATCAAAAACAAACTAAGCAAACAACTAGAACAGAAACAGAATCACAGAAATGGAGATCACATGGAGGGTTATCAGTGGGGAGGGGGGAACGGGGAAAAGGTACAGGCAATTAGAAGCTGTAAGAAGGATAAATGCTAGGTATAAAATAGACAGGGGGAGGTTAACAGCAGTATAAGAAGTGTAGAAACCAAAGAACTTATATGTATGATCCATGGACATGAACTAAAGGAGGGGACTGCAGGTGAGAGGGGGGTTCAGGGTGGGGGGGAATAAAGGGGGGGGAAATGGAACAAATGTAATAGCATAATCAATAAATATATTAAAAAAGAACTCATAACCATGAGTATGACTATATGCCAGAGTCCTGTGAGGCATCCTAGTAAATCACTGAACCTGTGGTCTTGGAGACCCCTGACATGGTGTACATGGCTGGTTGGCCTTGGGTGGAAGAATCAAGGAGGCTTTGGGAAACTGGTTGGCCAAGGCAGAGGCTGAGGTGAAATAAGAGGATGAGGGTCTGGGAGAGACCGGGAGGCTGAGGAAGTACAAAGGTGTGTTTGATACATGTAGCAAAAGAGCCCAGATAGACCTTGTTGGCTACCAGCTGTGCAAACTACTCAGTAGATTGTTTCTTTGCCTTGGTTTTATTATGGGTAAGATGATTATAATTATATTTACCTTGCAGTATTGTACAGATTAGTATAGTAATGACTTTTTTCAATCTTGTTGACTTTCAAGAAAAGGCATTTTGACCCTTTATCTTTAGTAGCAATATTTGGATGGAGTGAGTGTTGGGGCAGAGGGATGGAGAGAGTGAAGATGCAGCAATGGGTGAGGACTGCTGCTGTGTGTGGACAGGAAGTCACTTTTTCCACCTCCACAGTGTTGGAATGAAATGTTTTGAACAAGATGGTACCTGGTTCTAGATGTTATGGTGCTAGGTTTTTCTGATATAGAAGTGTTTCTAAGAGAGTTCTCTTTAGACTGCCCAGATAGTACTTTCCAAATAATGGCCATCTTGAGTTTGACCTGGGAACAGCCAAAGAATTCACAGTACTTTCTTAGGTCCCCATTTCCTCTATTAGTGAGTAGTAGGATTATTTGGCTATAAGCATAAGCAAAAATGCATTATTGGAAGACGTCAGAGTAGGTTGCAAAGAGTAGGAGCTGAACAAGTAGGCCTCAGGTGGGGCAAACACCAGGGAAGTTTGGTGCCTCAGTAGTTGGGCCAACACTCTAGAGTTGTGATAGTTGGTGGCAACTTTTACCTCTTGAATTCCTTTTTTGTGAAAGTTTCAGATTTCCCAGAGAGGGGCTATGATTAGCCTCCTTGAAGCACTTGGCCACCTGGTAGTCAGGAGGAGGATTTCTGTGACTCGCAGCTCAGTCAAAATATATCGTGGAAGAAAGAATTCCCCAAACAAAGGAGGATGCCATCCAAATCAGAAGCAGCTGAGACACTGACATTGACCTACTTTTCTAACATGGCCTCTGCCCTATGGAACTCAAGTCACCAAGTCACAGTTCTGCCTCTGAGACATTGGAAGCCTGATGCTTTGTACCGTGGGGCATTGTGAGATTTGGTCATTCTTGAGGATTTTCCATATATCTTTGCTTTCTCCATGCCTTCCAAACATATCCAAAAAACAATTTGGAAGGACCCCTATTTATGTTACTGATCTCTTCTTGCCACTTTAGAGTATACTTTTGTAGTGCCTTGATGGTTTTGTCAACCTGAGTGCTTTCACCTTCTATGTCTCTCCAAGCCTTTGAAGATGCTCTGTTGTCTGATGAGAGTGTGTTTCCCTTGGATACAAATGCCTATTCACCTTCAAGCTCCAATGTCATCCTTTCTGTGATCCCCATCCTCCCCGAAGTTATGCAGTTAATGGCAGAGGCTAATGTAGACTTTCGATCCCTTCGCTTCCAGTTAGAGTCATTACAATAAAGTGGCTACTAACTAAGACTTTGGGGTCAAAAAACCTTGAGTTTGAGTCCTAGTTCTGCTTTTAGTATATCAGACAACCTTGAGAATGTAATTTACCATACTGGAGACTGGGTTTTCTTTTCTTTAAATAATAGCAGTACTCTCCTCATAGGTTCTTGTGAAAATTAAATAAGATAAGGCATGTAGAGTGGTTTGCACAGTGCCTGGCACAGTATAAGAGCTCAGTAAATGTTAGCTATTATTGTACTGTATTCCTGTCCCAGCAAGATTATGTTAATGAATTTAAGTATAGAGAGCTTTAAAATCCTCAGGGACAAGTAGAGTAACCATAAAGTGCAAGACTTGGAAAGCCCCAGGGTAGAGTCAGTATTGAAGAGATTGTGAAAGCATAAACAAATCTTAAAATAATAATTAGGCAACAGCATAATCCACTTTTCTAAATAATGAAATATATATGGCATTGTTTGTTGTTCATGGTTCCAAATAATAAACTCTAAATTAGTCACTCAGAGCATTATTAATAACAAAGACTGTCTGCAATTTAAAGTTGTATTTTTGACCCTCATGAATTTGGTAATAAGAGAAAAGTGTCAAAATCAGACTCTTTTGAGATTAACATGGATCACTAAGATAGTTTGTTTTGGTGGGAAGGTGATTAGATTTGGAATTAGAACACCTGAGTTTGAGTTCTGGCTTTTTTGATTTCCAGGTCTGTGATCTTAGGGAAGACTTAGTCTTTCTGGGTATTTCCTCACCTATGAAGTGAGAAAACACTTTTACAAAGCTGTGACTTTAGGTGATAAGTAGTCTATATTAAAAGACCTTAAATATTGTAAAAATGCTTTCCAGACTACAAGTGCAATTTTACTCAAGAACATACTTACATAAACAGAGCATTCATCCATTCATACACTTATTCATTCCTTCAGCACGTGTTATAAACCTAGCACACTATAAGTTTCAACTGAGGATAAAAATGTAGCAGAAATTGTGGTGTCCACTCTCAAGTAAACAGTAGGGTAGTTAATAAGACCATAGACACAGCACATAGCAAATGCATCCTTCTAAGCTGTTTCTTCATTTAAATCCAGGTACAGTAAATAAAAATTAACAGAAAGATCAGTATTAAATCAAGAAAATCTGTCTAAAGGGAGGTTTTAAATTGTGTCCTGTACTACAGGTAGAGGTGGGGAGGACAATTACATGACTGGAACAGAATTAGTGGGACAACTGAGGAAACAATGAAAGCATGTTTGGTAATGGTTGGTCAACAACCAGTTAATGGGCACATTTGTACTGGTTAGGGGATGATCCCAGTACTGTCCTAGGTGCTGCGGGGTATTGGGAGAAAGAAGAGGCTTGACTACCATCCCCTAGAAGTTTGCAGTCTACAAAGTACTAGGATAAATGAGAAAAAGTACTGGAAAAGCCCCTGAAGAAGAGATGGGGCATGCGTTAAGTGTTACATGTTTTTTAACTGAACTGTAGGGTTTAGCCATATCAAAAACCTGCCTGATATTTCTCTATAGAGGAAGACTATACCTTTAAAATGCACAGCTCAAGTAGACATTTCAGTTTGCCAAGTTCCTGTTAAGCCATCCCCCCAAAAAATTATTCAATGGCTTTCACCAGCCAGAGGCCCCAATATCCAATCTCTGTCTCAAATGATAAATGACATTTGTCAGTTGACAAAGCAAATGGCCTTGACCATTTGAGGACATGATCCTGCTGTGCATAGCACTCCTGTTGAACCAGTCAAGAGCACCTTGAGGTGAGAAAAACCCTCTTTGTGCACAAGCCTTCTGAAGGAAGAGCTGGAAAATGAGTAGACTTTGATCTGAAGGCAGTTCCTCTTTAGAAGCCAAAACCCTGGTAGAAAATAACTGTCTGGTTAGGAGGGGATTTCTCAGGTCTGGGGGCTGGATTAACTGGAGTGGCCACCCTGGGACCTTGCTGATGGCATGCATTTTGTCTGTGTTTCTGAGGGGTCTTTGCTCTTTCTTCTAATATCCTCTGGATCCTAGTCTTAGAGCAGAAATCAATGTGATGAGCTGGAGACAAAAATCAAGGGATACAGCTCACATTGACATTAGTAGCACAGTTGAAGGTGGTGGGCATGGGTCAGGGGAGGGTGAGTCATTTTGGTACTTTGGGCCATGGAATACTTTCTCTGTGTGATTCTGTCTCAAACTGCAGGGTGTTTAACAATCCTGGCATTATTTACTTAATGGTGGTATCACTCCCCCAGTCATTGTGACTGTTATTACCCTCCAACACATTTCCACCTCCACTTCCATGGTTTGTGGAGAGCCCAAAGGCACATGGGATGATGCATGCCTGTGGCAACCATGCGTTCCACTGGATGCCAGTCTGCTCTGTTGTTCTCAAGGAGCCTGGAACAGGGCAGGGTCTCTGTCTTTCTCAAAACTGGCCCCTAGGGTGAGGGTAGTAGACTACAGATCAGATTTGGTATGTTCCTCATTCTGGATTCTGAGCTAGGGGTTTACTCCATTCTGAGCCCTCTGGAAGAACCCATCATGTTTCCAGAATGAGGTGAGGGCATAGCACTGGGTGGAGCAGACCTGGGAAAGTTAGGCAGAGGGAGTTGGCTTGTTAGATATAGGAAACATCGGGTAGTCTCACTGTAAACAGCTCCTGAGGAGAAGGGCTTTCCAATTTGATCTAGTCCAGGTTGAGGGCCCTAAGGTCAAGTGGCCTAATTATCTGTTCCTGGGTTTTCTAATGTATGGTCCATTGGCAATTTGCATTAGAGTAACCTGGAGTGCCTATGGAAAATGCAGATTCATGGCCCTATGATGTCAGGTTCTCTGGATTTTGGCCTGGCAGTCTGAATTAAAAAAAATACCCTCTGATTCTTCTTTAAGCTAATGTTTGGGAGAATTAGACTCTAGCCAATGCTTGAGTTCTCTATATAAGAACCCTAAATATCTCTAGTGGAAAGAGTCTCACTCCAGAGGGAGTGAGCCTACCACCTCCTCCAACCTCCCATAACTCTAACACTCCACAAACTTTCCCCAATGAGTAAAGTATGATCTCATTGATAATGCAAGAACCTCAAGCTCACACTGTGGTGTGTATGTGAGTATGTGTGTGCATGTGTGTGCATTTCAAAAGGACTTGAAAAGATACACATAAACTTAAATATGACTCTGTGGGAGGGGGAGTAAAGTATGGGTTTGTGGGGAAGTTAAAGGAGGACTTTTATATTCTCTGCATATCTGTATTGCTTGATTTTTTCTTTGACAATGTACCTGTATTATTCATGTAATTTAAACAAGAAAAGACAAAACAGCACCAACACTGACAACCTTTATGTTGAGCCAAATTTGCTTTGCTCTATATTTCCCCCTCTGGTTCTAGGGGAATCACTTGGGACCACACAGGAAGTCTAGTTTTTTCCCCTACCTGTCAGAAGTGTTTGTATGCTTCGAACTTGTCCCTTCCAGGCACCAGATGTCTTTGCCAAATGGTCCTGGTTCCTTGATCCTCATGCTGTGATCTGGTGTGTGAATCTTCCTGGAAATTGCCCCTCCTTACCTACCTGCTGATGCTCTTCAGCTTCACCATATTCTGTGAAAATTATGTTCCATGATCTGTACCAAGAGCAGTATTTGGGTATGCTGTGACCAGAACAGAGGGAATCGGATAGTCATCTCCGTCTAACTAGGTCCTATCTTTCCATTAGTACTGATAAAGGTTTCTTGGCAGCCATGTCACACTGAGGACTTTTGTTGAGTGGATAGTCAACTAAAACTCCTAAATCTTTGTCACACTGGCTGCTACCAAGGCTCATCCCCACCACCCTGTATTGCTATCAGCTGGCTTTCTGGACCCCAGTGGAGAACCTTAAACTAATTCCTATTATACTTTATCTTGTTAGGCTTGGCTCATTGATCTGGGAGGCTAAAGCCTCTTTTCTTTCTGGATCTTGATTTTGTTCCCAGCAGAAACCTTTTTCTGCAAAGTTTGATTTTATTTGATTGCAGAAGAAAAAACCCCCACACAAAACCCTCTTTATTTTGAACAGGAGGCTGTCCTTGAAAATCAACTCAAGGCTGGCATTTTCTAATACCCCGAACAAATACAGAACTTGCTGTCAGTGTGATTGGACAAGGCTCCTCTTCAGGGTCTGCTACCTGCAGACTCCTAAGGCAGGTCTCACGACATATGCCACTGTGCTGGAAGGGAGCTCTGTAGACAGCAGGCCCTTTCCCAGACAGATGGGTGTCTCTCCTCCTCTGAAAGATCCCCTGGGAAAGCTCGACTGGGAGCATCTTCCCAAAATAGGATGACTGTGTATTGTGAATGGCTTTATTGCTCAGAGCATCTGGATGTGTTGTGATAAACAGCATGATAGATGGTTTTAATGCCTCTAGAATGGGTTGCCCAGAGAGACAGAACAGAATGGGAAACATTTACTTCCCTGTTGCTTGGAACAGAGTAGGGTTGCTCACAAAGGATTACTCACTCCACCGAAGTAGTTCTTCCTACTCATCTTGGTAGTAATTTCAGCACCATGGACATGAGGGGGACATAGAGAAGGGAAGATTTGCTGGAGGTTGTGAGCCAGATGGACAGAGTGCTCACATATGTATAGCAAATATTCTTTGAAGGTTGATGCAGGTCACTGTGGTAGGCATTAGGGATAAATGGCAAGAAAACTAGATATGAGGCCTAGTCAAAGAGGCATATGTCAATAAAGTAATGACTCAAAGACAAGTATGCAACAAAGAGAACATGTGATGATGAGGAGTCTAATTCTAGTCTGGAAGGTAAAGGGAGGATTCTCTGAAGAGGTGACACTTCAGCTGAAATCTGCAAGTTGAGTGGGAAGTAACTTGGCAATGAAGTAGAAGATATGACAGGTATATGCTAAATATGTGCTAAGGCCTGGTAGCAGGTGGAGACATAGCATGGTCAAAGATGGTAAAGAAGGCTAGTATGTCTGGGTGAGGAGAATGAGTAAGGAGGAAGAATGTTGAAGTGTAAAGTAGAAACACTGATAATAATAACATTGGTAATATTAATGAAGTTTTTGCTTAAGGTGCACTGTGTTCCAGGCACCACACTAAGGACTAGATATGTATTCATTCCTTGACTGTTTCATCAGGAATATGCTTATGAGGCAGGCGCTCTTCTACTTCCATTTTAGAGAAGAGGAAACTGAGACAGAGAGAAGTTAAGTAACATTCAAAATTGGTAAGGGGCTGTGTTCTTTAGGGCCTTAGAGGTCCTTCTGGGGATTTTGTCATTTATCTGAAGAACTGAGGGATGATGTTGAAGATGTTAAACAGGGCAGAGATATGGTAAGATTTGTGTTTTGAGACTCCTCTGGCTTCTGGGTGGGGAAGCTGGAGAGGAGAAAAAGGAGACAGGTGAAAACCAAAGGAGGCAGCCAGCAGCTGCCACAGTGGTCTGGGTGCAAGGTGCCAAGAGTCCAGACTAGCACAGTGGCTGTGGTGAGGCAGGAATGGCCTGATTGGAAAAGAAGAGTATTTTTAAAGTAAATCACGACGTGGTAAGAGGTTGAACAGAGAGGGAGAAAGGAGCTATCAAGGACAGCTGCTAGGTTTCTGTCAGACCCAGCTGGATGGATGAGAGGATTATGAGTTCCACTTTTGGAACACTAAGTTTGATGAGCCTTTGAAAGAATCAAATAGGTGGTTGAACGAGAACTTGTAGTGCTCAAAGGGGAAGGCTGGATGGACTCTGATTCTTGGAGTCATTGATGAATAGGTTGTGAATGAAGCGATAGTCTAGATACAATTGCCTGGGGAGAGAGGAGGGAATAAGAAACTAAAAGGATCTAGGACTAACCCAGCCATAATGAATGCCAATGTGTAATGGCCAGATAGAGGAAGGAAGTCTGTAAAGGGGATTGGGAAGGAAGTGGCCTGAGGATGGAAACCTGGAGACTGTGAGGGCACACTATCTAGGAGAGAATCTGTGCATAGAAGGGGCAGGGTTTCTAGCACTGGATGTTTTGGAGATGTTAAGTAATATGAGGAATGGAAATTGTCTATAGTATTCACCAAGGTGGCTACTACGTTCATTTCCTGGGGCTGCCATAACAGATCACCACAGACTGGGTGGCCTAAAACAACAAAAGTTTATTGTTTCACAGTTCTGGAGCTAGAAGTCTGAAATCAAGGCATCAGCTGTACCATGTTCTCTTTGAAGGCTCTGGGGAAGGATCCTTCCTTGCCTCTTCCTAGGTTCTGGTAATTGGCAGCAATCCTTAGGGTTCATTGGCTTGTAGATACATCACTCCAGTATCTGCCTCCTTCTCCACATAGCCTTCTCCCCTGTGTACATATTTCAGTGTCTAAATTTCCTTCTTTTTATCAGGACACTAGTCATATTAGATAGGCCCACCTTAATTTAGTGTGACCTTGTCTTAACTTGATCCCACCTGCAATGACTCTATTTTCAAATAAGGTCACATTCACAGGGACTGGAAGTTAGAAGTTAAACACATCTTCATGGGGGACACAATTCAACCTACAACAAAGGTCATTGGTAATTTTGGGAGCTGTTCTTGTGGCAAGATAAAGAAAGATGACTGGAATGTGTTGAAAAGGAAATGAGAGGTGGGAAATTAGAGCAAGCACAAAAAAAGATAACCCTTTCAAGAACCATGGCTGACTGGGGTACTAGAGCACTAGACTGGGGTTGGAAAACCATCTGAGCACCAGCACCACCACAACCAGTATGACCTTGGGTAAACTACTTCCTCCCAGAGCTCGGTTTTTTCTCTGGGGAATAATCATTCTCACATAATCCACCTTTACAGTGAACTTGGAGTTCTCGTGAGGCTCCAAGGAGGGAAGGCCCAGGAAGACTTTGTGCAGAGTCCAAAAGCCATTAGAGTTGTAAACAATTATGTGATTCTGTGGTTTCAGGGAAGATTCTTCCCATGGTTGGATGTATGTGTCTATGAGATAGCTTAAGGTGGGGGCCCTAAGAGGAGCATCAGGACTGTGGAACTTCTTTCTCTGAGCCTGTTGGCCCACCCAGACAGCATGGAGACCAACCAGAGGCCTTCCTCAGTGTACTCTGGGCACTTTGGTTGGAGGAAGGGTGTGGGCATAACTTTGTGGTGTGGTGTTCCTCTGTCTTTGACTATAGGAGGGTTCATGTCAGTCAGAGGCCTTACACACTCCATTCTGGAACCTCTGATGCTAGCAGAGAAGTTGGAGCCCAGAGGCCTTGATTCTTGGATGACAGTTAGAGACTTGAGGATTTTACCTTTTGAAGTCTGTGCTCCTACACCTGTTACCAGAGCAGGCCTCTGGTGGCCAAGCAATAAAAACTTTTGTGAGTTAACAAGGAGGGAGACACTTTGCCACAGGAGCTGGAGAAACTGGCCTGGGTACAAAAGCTGGTTGCAGAGGTGGCAGCTGAGCAAGTCCAGGAAAGTTGAGATCCAAAGCCCTAGAGTTTCCCCTGCAGTGTGGAGCTCAGTGATGGGGCACAGGCAGCAGACAGCACTAGGGAGTCAGACAAGCAGACAGCCGTGGCAAGTTCAGTGAGGAAGGGTAGACTGTCCTCCCAAGAGAAGGATCTGGTTGGCTGCAGGGGATCAGTTGCTAGCAATGATTAATTTACTTCTTGCTGGATCTGTCAGGTGTTAGGGCCTAGGCACTGGACTAGATGGCTGGCATAGTGCCAGGGCTGAGAGGCTGCAGGAGGGGAGCTGGAGAGCAGGGACTCTAGGTAGGGCCCCTGGCCTAGTTGGGATAGTAGGGTACCAAGCAGGGTGTCTGAACGGGAAGAAAACCTCCCAGCACAGCAAGTCTCCTGTGCTCTCCTGTGCATAGGAATCACCAAAGATCTCTTAAAGTGCAGATTCAGATGCAGTAGATCTGGGGTACGGCAAGAGGTTCTGCATGTCTAACAAGTTCCCAAGTGATGCTGAGCTATTGTTCCACAGGCCATACTTGGGGTAGTTAGACTAGGGGCAGGGTTTACCTGGCAGCATTCAGGGGAACCTCATGGCATTCAATAGCAGGGACTGTAGCTGAGTCTTTGAGTCTCTGGAGCTGGGAACCTGCCAGCTGTCAGCAGTGATGGCCTCTCTCTCTGGAGCCATATGATCTCTTGTCTGAACATCTGCTCTCTTCTTCTCACTAGCATGGTTTCCTCTACAAGCCCTCATAATCTGGCTCAGCCTAGGATGCCTTTACCACCGCAAGGATTCTGGCCCCAAACTATGGCTCTAGCTCCCAACTCTGTCAGGCTCTAGTTTTTTTTTGTCTTTTACTTTAGACTTTTTCTCTCTCAAGGTTATGATAAGCTCAACTGGTCAGGTGTCCATACTTGGTCCAAACCACTGTGCTAAGGGGCCCACAAGCTGGGATGCTCTGGGGCACCACCCAGTGGGCAGGCTCAGTGAGCTGTGCAAGAGAAATGCAGCCTTCATGAACTGTTTAAACAGGTGTGATAAAAAAAAAAAAAAACTCTTGGAAAAAACCCCCAATTAGAATTGTAGCATATATTTTGGCCATTTTCCAAATGCAAAATTATTTTGAATTACTTATAGAACTAAGTAGGTGGGCACCAAAATCTCTTTCTTGCTTAAGACACTGGAAAGAGCAAGGGCTTGGCTTGAGCCCCAAACATGCCTCAAAGAGAAACGACCAGGTGGAGGGTGGAGATGAAGGGCCTGTGGCCCGAGAAAAACTAGGAGGAGAGGAAGAAGAGAGCTGAGATGGGGCTGTTCATTTGTCTGTCTCTTCCCAGGTCAGCCCAGGAACAATGACCTAGCCACCAGAACCCAGATGTAAGAGGATGGCTGATTTCAGCGACAGTACTTGGACTCCACATGGGGAAGGGTCACAGCTCATAAATCTCTGCCTGTTCAACCTAGAAATGGACAAATAAGGAAGCCAGACACACAAAGACCTTGATCTGCTCAAGGTTAAACTCCCAGTTGGTGGCTGAGCCAGCCAATAAGGCCCATGTCCTGATACCCAGCCCTGAGCTTTTCAGAAAATGAGAGGACTATTAAGAATACACAATACTTCCAAGCTTTTTTTCCCCCATAGAAGCAAGTTTGCAGAGCAATGGTGGGGGACTCTGAAGAAGGGCAAGAAGTCCCCCGAGGTGGAGGGGCTGCTTGCTGCCAGAGCCCTGTTGCCAGCAATTATTAATTCACTTTTGCTGGAGCTGTCTTGGGGGCCTCCGTGCATAATAACATTAGGAGTGCTGGCAGCTGTGGAGGGAGAAGCCTGCTTCCTCTCGGAGGGAGGAAGGTGTGACTCCTCACAAGGTTGCTCTCCTTCCAGCTCTCACTCTGGGGAGAAATCATCAGGACTCATGCTCCTGGGTGCAGGCTGCTGAGGGCACAATGTTCCAGGGATGGTGGCAGATCTTGGAGAAGGGCCAGGCCAGGCCAAGAGACAGGAACTTATGCAAATCAGGTCTAAGGATGGTTCAAGGAGTGGGTAGCCCTGACTATGCCTCCCACCTCAGCATACCCAACCCAGACACCTCCAGAAGACAGAAGAAGAAATATTCTGGGGGAGGGGGAAATGCTCGCTTATTCCAATGCTAAGCTTGTTCAGGAGGGTGTGTGTGTGTATGTGTGTGTGTAAGGAAGTGAGCCCTCCTTCTCTTTTGAATCTTTTCTTGCTAAAGTAGCCCACATTTCAAAGTGTCTGTGAGGCAGAGATGTTGAGCAGAAAGAAAACTTGGTGGTTCAGGAAGCAGGAAAACTGGGTTAATGGTTGCATTAATCCTAGGAGCAGCTGAGCATTTCTGCTGGGGTTTGAAGGTCTCTGGAACTTTTCATTAAGGGTGATGTCACTTGGGGCTGCTGCACACTGTTGTGCAGGCTATGCACTCCACCGTCTTTGTGAAGGTGAAGTTCCTTCAGTGAGCTTACTTTGTATAGGTTATTCAATTAGGGATGACCTTGGGCAAAACTGTGACATATAGACCGTGGCTTCCACCTGTACCTCAGTTTCGAGACTGTTCCCCTCAGTTTAAAACTTTCCCTTTTTTCTCCCCTGTCAAGTCACCCTGTTCACTCAGTTCCATGCACATAACTGACTGTCATAGAGGAAATCAATATGACAAGAAATGTGCCAAGGAAAGCATAGAATAATAGATTCAGAGAGCTGGGAGGGACCTAGGTCATCTACATCAGATTACAAACTTTGTGTCAAAAGATTTTGTTTTTTTTTTTTCTTAAATTCAAATGTGAAGACCTTTAACTGAAGCGTGTGTTTTTCATTTCTCCCAAGCTCACCACCATGTATTATTTCACAACTGCCTGCTAAGAATAGTTATGTTACCTGTCGACCTTGAGGTACACACATCTGAATTTAGCAGCCCCCCAGTAAGTTCCCTCACTTTAATGACCAGGAAACCAATGATCGAAGAGGTGCTTGCTTTGCTGAACTTTGTAAATATGCTTACTCTCCAAGGAATACTGGCTTTTTCAAGGGTGAGAACTGGAGAGGAAACCCTGAAGAGCGAGTTTCAAATGGAGAGGAATTGCCCAGTGTCACACTTTGTTTGCTGGCTGGACTCCCTTAGACATTTGTCTTCCTTTCCCCAGCTGTAAAATGATGGTGCTGGACTACTTGTGCTCACGGAGTCCCAGCTCCTTTATCTTCTGATTTCCTTGCTAGAGATGTTGGGAAGAGTCCACAAGCAGAGATTAACGGTCAGAATCTCTCAGAGGTTCACATCACAGCAAAGTGTATACATCACAAATAACTTGATCAAAGCACATTAGAATTACTAGTCTGATAGTTAATATATGAGAAACTGAGTGGATGGCTGTATGATCCCTCTAATAGAGTTAAGGTGACCTAAAGAATTTAGTAGTCATCAAATTGAATCTTTTTTCTTTGGCTCTGTTTTCAGCATGTGGTCATGTGATTTATAGGGAGGTATCTTTTGCCCACCATTCTGCATTATAATAAAAACTTCCGTGTAATAAAGAATTGGCTGTCTCTATGCCCAGTTTTGGGGAGGTAGTCTCCAAACCACTGGAATTTCCCAAGTGATAGGAGTGATTTTATTACTCATAGTGGGCCTGTTGGGCTACACCTGATAATTTTTGGTAATGAGATAACTATGGTTGTAGGTTGCCATGCCAAAGGGACCAACCACGTGATGAGAAGGTTGGAACTTTGAGCCAGTGATAACAGCTCAACTTCTGGGAAAAGTTGGGGAGCCAGAGATTGAGTTCAATCTTGTGGCCAATAATTCAGTTAATCAATGCTTACCTAACAAAACTCTAGTAAAAACTCTGCATACTGGAGCTTAGGTAAACTTCCTGGGTTGCCACATATTTATGTACTGGGAAGGTGACAGTCCCTGAGGACAGTGATGAAGGTTTCATGTTCAGCAACCTTGTGAGGAGTCACACCTTCCTCCCTCCGAGAGGAAGCAGGCTTCTCCCTCCACAGCTGCCAGCACTCCTAATGTTATTATGCACGGAGGCCCCCAAGACAGCTCCAGCAAAAGTGAATTAATAATTGCTGGCAACAGGGCTCTGGCAGAGCTCTCTCTGGGCTCTGGGATTCTCCCAGACCTCACACTATGGGTCCCTCCCTTTGCTTTGTTCTAATTTGTTTCTTTTTGCTATAATAAAATTGTAACCAAGAGTGCCTACTTTCCTGAGTTCTGTGAGTCATTCTAGCCAATCATCAAACCCAAGGGTATAGTGGCAATCCAGAAATTTGTAGCCCTCTGGTGAGAAGTGAGGACCCCAGAGCTTGTGGCTGGTGTCTTATGGAAAAATGGAGGACTGAACCTTTAACTGGCAAAATTTGGCCCAACTCCAGGTAGTGGGAAGAAGAAGAGATAAATGCATAAGTTTATGTGGAGAAGGGCTGGTAGATGGAGAGACGAAATTCCAAGAAGGTACCAAGAATTTCCCACATGTTTGTGTGTACCTCTCTTTGTTTTCTCCACCTCCCTCCTGGGTCCTAATTTTCAATTTTGGATGAAGCCACTGGATTTTTCAGAGAGGTGCACTCATGGTCTGATTAGCAGCCTCCAGGGTGAGCAAAATATTAATCTGGAGTGTGAGCTTTGGAGCAGACTGTGTTCTGGCATCACCATTAACTGGCTGTGTATCTCTGAGCAAGGAAAATTACGTAAGCTCTCTGTTTTTTTTTCTATCTGTAGGATGGAGATATAACTACCTCATTAATTAAATGAGTAATTACACATAAATCACTTAAAAGTTGAACAGAATGTGGGAAGGCCTCCATTAATTAGTATTATTCTCCACTGAGCTCTAGGGATAGAGAAATCGTAATGTGCTGTAAAGTACCAGGGCTTTGGAGACAGACCTAGGTTTCAAGCCCTGCCTCTGCCACCACCCTGCTGCATAAACTTTGAGCAATATGCTTAGCTTTTCAATGCCCAATTTTCTCATCAACACAATGGAGCCACTGAAATTTACAGCATTATCCCAAAGATAGAAATGATGTGTCTTAAGCCTCTGACCCATGGCAAGTGCTCAGTGAATGGTTGCCATGATCACTAGCCCTGCTGTTAGGTGTTTGTGACTGAAAAGCTGCCTGCAAATGGTGCATGGAGTCTCAGGAGTGAGGAAGCCTTGTGGGTGGGGTATTTGTAAGTGTGTTCTTGGAATCCCTGAACCTTAAAGAAGTCAGGCTGGAGGGATAAATAAAATCAGCTAAAAATGAAGACCATGACCTAAACATTAGGTTAGATTGCTAAAAGACTGGAGTGAGGAATGGAGAGGCCAGGTATATCTTCAAGAGATGCTTCAACAGGGCAACTTAGGGGACAAGTACTACGCACTAGCAGCTAAGGGTTGTCACCAGGAAGGTGAAATACACTGCCATTCTCCACAATGGGCTTGGTTATTTGTATGTCACATTGTTTGTTTATTGAATAGGTATTTGACAGAAGTATACTCAGCAGAGCACATCAGCAGGGATGGTGTTTTACCAGCAAATAAATTAGAATCATGGAGTTAGCTAAGGCATAACTAAGTACATGGCATAAATATGTCATCTGGCCATTATGAATTCATTCATGTATAGGCATCCTTAATGTATCTCTATCAAAACTTTAAATGAAATGTTCTTTTTATATCAAGCCTATATTATAATTACAGGATGCAATAATATCAGTGCATCCTCAAGGAGCTGTGGTGGTGTAGCTGGTGCCCAGTTCAAGGCTCTCTGTGCAAGTCCCTGCAAGCCATCAGGGCACATCCAGTCCTGCCTGGCCCCTGGTGAAGTGTCTAACCTCTCCTGTTCTTTCCTCCCTCAGGTGGCCCTGCTTCTTTCTTCTCCTGTTACTATGGAAGGTTGGAAGACAGGAAATGCAAGGCAGGGAAGGGGAGCTAGATAAGACCTTGGGGCTCAGGCCAAGGCTCTCAAGGAGAGTGAAGTGCTGGATCAGTGGATCCCACCCTACCTCCCTTCCCCAGGCCAAGGCAAACATTTCCAAAGTGCTCTTGACTGACACTTCAATCCCCCACTCCCTGCTGAGAAACCTTTCTTTCTGTGGCTTGCAATGGAATGAACTGTTGCCCCCTCCCACTGCCCTTTGCCTATTTTAACCCCCTAGTGGGGAAGAAAGGAAGAAAAAGAGCCTAAGAAAGCAAAGAAAGAGACTGTCACTGCGTTCATGCCTCAGATATCAGTCATTTGTGGGGGCTGAAGAGGTGAGTGTGGGAGAAACCAAGAGGGGTGGAGGAAGGTCCTGAGCTGCCTGTTGAAGGGCTGAAAAGTTTTCATTTCTATTCAAATATCATTAATACAATGAGAAAGAGCTATTTCACAAGCTTTCTTATAAATAATTTGTACCCTGAATGCAGCTTCCTGTATTGTGTCCCTCTTCTCTTTCTCTCTAACCCCCACTTCTACCACACACATCTTTCATTGTGTAATCTTGTCACTGGCAACCTCAGGAACCTAGGATTATTATGTTTTTTGTTACCAATTTAAAGTGATTGTGTGTAGGAGGTTCACATGATATGCTGGGAACTTCAGAAACCTCTGCAGTAAATACCCCATCTCTGATGTAGGTTTTCAAAGAATTTGCCTTAAATGTTCCAGGGTGGGGGAGTTGACTTTGCTATTTTCATTAGATGTTCATGGGATTTGTTATCCTTACACTTTTTTTCACTTCCAGAAAATGTAAGAGAATTTGAATTTTCCCAGAGAAAAAAAAATCAGTTCCAATCAATTTCTATTGCCCAATTCCTCTGTGTGTGTGTGTGTGTGTGTGTGTGTGTGTGTAAAATAGAAAGAAAGCCAAGTGTCTCAGTAATTGTCAGGGTTTGCCTGGAAACCAGGGCTTGCTGAGTGAGGGGAGGCAGAGGATTGGGACAAAGGAAACTTCATCTTGATATGATCAAACCTATTCATTATCACATCATTGCCCATCACACAAAAGAGTGTGGTATGAGTACTTTTCTCAGTGGAATGATTGTACCCATTTTGCTTTGGATGTTGGGTTGGCCAATATCTGTGGTTTTCTGATCTTGTATTTACAAAATATAGGCTGTTTACATGATATTTAAGAGTTCTTTTGGATCATCACTAGTCATCAGAGAGATGCAAATTAAAACTACAATGAGAGATCACCTCACACCTGTCAGAATGTCTATCATCAGTAAATCAACAAACAAGTGTTGGCAAGGATGTGACAAAAGGTGAACCCTTGTGTTCTGTTGGTGAGAATGCAGATTGGTGCAGCCACTGTGGAAAGCAGTATGGAGTTTCCTCAGAAATTAAAAATGATTCTGGCTGGTGTGGCTCAGTTGGTTGGAGTGTCATCCCGTAGACAAAAGGTTGTGGGTTTGATTCCCAGTCAGGGCACATACCGAGCTTGCAGTTTTGAACCCTGGTCCAGGCCCATTTGATCCCCTGTCCAGGTGTGTACAGGAGGCAGCCAATTGATACTTATCTCTCACATTGCTATTTTTCTGTCTCCTTTCCTCTTTCTCTGAAAGCAATGAAAAAAATGTCCTCTGGTGAGTATAAAAATTTTTTTAATTAAAAAATGGAACTATCTTATGACCCATCAATTCCACTTCTGGGAATTTATCCAAAGAAACCAGAAACACTAATTTGAAAGAATATATGCACACCCATATTCATTGCAATAATATTTACAATTGCCAAGATCTGGAAGCAGCCCAAGTGTCCATCAGCAGATGAGTAGATAAAACAGCTTTGGTACATTTATACAATGGAATAAGACTTGGCCATAAAAAAGAAGACAATTTTACCCTTTGTGACAGCATGGATTGATCTGGGGAATATTACATTGAGTGAAATAAATCAGAGAGAGACAAATGCAACATGATTTTATTCATATGTGGAATCTAATGAATAAACTCAACTAATAAGCAAAATTGAGGCAGACTCATAGAAAGCAGACTGACAGCTCTGGGGGGATAGGACTAGGGGGTGGAACTTGGGGGTGCAGGGTTTGAGCAAAAAAAGGAAAAAAAGAATCCTTTTGGATCACCATTGAACAGGAAAGTTTTAGAATGAAATTTGACCTTAAAACTCTTGTTCACTTCAATTTTTAGAAGAGAAAACTGAATGTGGGAAGCATTATTTTATATATGAGTATGAACTGAGTTAGTGATGGGAAAAAGATTAAGCTCAACAAAGAACAGACACATGCCCAGTAGACTGCTGTAAACACTAGGCAAGTGGCACTTACTGATTATCTCTCTATTCTGTTATTTTAATTCATGAGTAAATGCACTGTTAAGTAGC
Organism: Phyllostomus discolor; assembly: GCF_004126475.2. Classification (NCBI taxonomy): domain Eukaryota; kingdom Metazoa; phylum Chordata; class Mammalia; order Chiroptera; family Phyllostomidae; genus Phyllostomus; species Phyllostomus discolor. The sequence continues at coordinate 41,584,538 of NC_040913.2, read as the reverse complement.
AGACCCTGGGGATATAGAGAACTATTCCTGGTGGGCATCAGGATGCATATGCTCAGAGGAGAAGTGACAGGTGCTAGTGTGTCATTTCTAGAAGAAAAAAGAAAAATGAAAAAATACGGTGATTTTTAAATTATTCCTACTTTTGGGTAGAAAAACCAAGGGTTGGTTCCCTTTTTCAGACATCCTATGGAGTGTGATATGGACTGTGGACTTCCTATTAGGACCCAGTACTCCAGGTCAGCCTGCTGCGCAAATGAAAAGTCTTAGTAATGCACTGTGATCTCCATTTTGGCCTCATAAATCCAGGATCAGTTAGAAGCTTGGGCTCATCTGAGTGTCACAGTCCAATGGGGATGGGAAATAGGTAGTCTGGCATGAGGGAGAAGGTTTTATTGAGAGGAGAAGAAAGTGGCAGAGAAGGGTGGAGTGTACTGCACAGGGTACATTTGTGGTTATGGAGTCCTATAGTGGGTATAGGCCAAGGGAAAAGTTGGGATTGAAACCCTGTTTGTGTGGTTTACGAAGCCATATACCTTGGTATGGGGAAGATTGCCCAGGCTGGGCTTGGGGAAAGATACCCTTTCAATATACTTAAGTATAAGTCCCATATAGGCTAGAGGTGGCCCTGCCACTGTGCTTCTGAGTGAGCTTCAGAGTGATCCTAACACTTCAGGCTTGGGTTCAATTGCCCAAGCCTGCATCTCCCTAGGACTCTCTCAGACCTCCAAGGTTTCACACTCGGGATCAAAGGAGAGGGCTGGGGCATTTTAGACGTTTAAACAGGGACTACTGCATTGTGTGTGTGCATGTGCATGTGGAGTGTGTGTGTATGTGTTGAATGACAGTTTCTGACTTGAAGAGTTAAAGTTGATCTTCAATTTAAATTTCTGCCTGGGATTATGGGGAGTTTCATTTTGAGTGCCGGGCGTGACTTAGATGAGCTCTAAGTCTTATTATAAAACCATGGATCCAATTCTAGTGTAAATCATTGAGCCCGGGTTGTGGGGGTCTCCTGCCGCCAGATTGATCCTGTGACCTCTAGGAGCATTGTGGTGGGAGAGTGAGCCAGTCAGCAAGACTGGGACAAAAGTTGCCCATGGAGATTCTGCTGATGGATGACAGTGTGTATGCACATTTTGGAGAAGGGACAGGAGAGGAGAGCAGGGTAGAGCTGAAATAGTTTACAACTTGCAGCACAGAACCTCTTAAATCATCATTGAAAAGTCATTAGAAATCTGGCAGAAGAGCAGGGTGCAGATTGCCAAGAGAGGACACAAAACCCCATTTTGCCTCCACAATACCTGTAATGAACTGGAAGGGCTGGGGTGGAGCTGAAAAACAGATTTCCTGCTATAACTAAAGTCTCTTTTCAGCCTGGTTTGCCACAGTTTTACAATGTGTTAGAATTTACATTCACATGTTTGTTAACTATTCTTTGGCTCACTGAAATGTTTTTATCCATCTGACCTTGACCCTTGCCATATGGTACTGAAAACTGTTGGGCTGAAGTGAGACGCTGGGAGAGAGGCAGGGGCCAGTGGGGGTGGGCAACACATTCAGATCAGGCCTCAGTGGGACTCAGTGATGGGAGTCCAGTCCCAACTCTATAGAGGCCTGTCCCACAAATTCATTTAAAAGGGAAAAATGCCCTGTGTGAACCTGTGTCCTTTATAATTGCTAAGTTCCATGCCATGATTGGTGCTAATTTTTGGATCTCCATTGGAAAAGTTAAAGGCATTTGTGGGTCACTTGCATCAGATGTTAGGCCCATTTATGGGGACAGAGGTGTTGGCATGTGAGTTCCCTGAGGAGGGGGACTGCTGCTAATTTAGGGCTTAGGGTAGCACCTTCCACTTTCTGGGGTTTAGTCCATATTAACTTCCTAAAACAATAAAAACAAACATTCCCAGGAAGGAGCCAGCTGTGCCTTTTTGAGAAGCAGGGAGAGAAATTGAGGCTCAGGCTCTTAGAAGTTAACCCAGGTTTATTGCCCATCTGGATATCTTGATATCCAGATATTAAGATAAAGGAGAAATACAGATATGGAAACTTAAATATTTCCTTAAGTGTGAGCCACTCCTGAGGAAAGAGATAATAATTAATTATTTACTCTTTCAGTCCAGGGACGGAGTGGATTTAGTTGAGCTCTAAGTCTTACTGGTTCATTATTATAAGGCCAAAGGGACAACTGGGAGAGAGACTTTGGCTAATGCCAGTGTGGATATCCAGTGAGAGACGCACCCAACAGAGCCTTAAAGTCATAGGCCATTATACTATACATATTTCTGTCCTCCCCTGTCCCCTGCCTAGATAGGAATACACTCAAAACTGTCACAGGCAGATGTTATTGTCATTCCAAAGATGTCCCACAAGAGACAAACATATAGATTCCTCATGAATCTTTTCATATGAAATGTATTTCTCTAATGTTTGTTATTTTGATTTTGCTTATCTGTACGGAGATCTGTATACCCAGCTTATTGGTATAACTGACCTTCAGTGATTGTAGGTCTGAGGATTGTAGGGCTCTGTGGCCACTCACTCATGAGCAAGTACAGATTGAGTGCTAACTATACAATAGACACTGTTGAAAACAGTGATTAAAGTAGCTAAGAAGCTCTGATTCACATTCAGGTGATATACCCTGACTTCCTAGGGCTTGATCAAACAAATTATGAGCCATCCTTTTTTTCTGTAGCACAGACTATTTTGTGGTATATTGTGTCAATGTGTGCATCTTTCCCTCTGTTCTTAAGGAACTGTTCATTAGCCTATGCTGTATACTTAATGGGCACATGGCCTAGTGATTTCCAAAGCATTCAGCTCTGTGGTGTACTCTGCTGGTCCTATAATGACCAGATAACACACCCATTACCTTTTGCCCTCTGACGACTGACATTTTTACCTGGATAGCAGGGCTCAGGGCCCACTGTGAGCCCATTCATCAATTCCATAAACTAGTTAAGAAACCATGCTTGTTCAATTTTTCCCCAACACATTCCTTCACTCTGCCTTGACTGAAGGGAACACAGATCTCATGGCTTCCAATTTGGAATCTAGCTTCTTACATGCCACTTCTATGAGCTCCTAGTAGGAACATTGCCTCAAACTTTTTTTCTTTTCAGTGCTGGTTCTGCAGACCTCCTTTTCCCTTAATTGATCAATTTTCCTGTTCAGAAATAGACATAATCAGATATAGTGCTTGGTAGCCACTCTGAGAAAGCATTAGCTTCGTCTGCTTAGACAAGCACTAGGTTCAACACCCCTCAGGGCTGCTTTTCTTTCTCAAGAAAAAACAAATGACTAAGTAAGAGAGTGTTAAAACAAAGTTATATAACTGCTTGGCATTTAATTGAGAGACTTGCTAATGTGTCCTTTGAACTCTTGGTTTCCTGTTCCCTGAGGAATTGCTGATACTTTGCTTTAATGGCAGCATAAAAATCTCAGTTTGACTCGGGTGGCATTATTTGGGCTTTAAGAATGCAAATTGTTGTTTTTACTGCATTCATTGGTCTAGTGATTCTGACAGCCAACATATCCAAGTAACTGACTGTTAAGAGAACATTTCTAATTGGGAAGGCTTCTTAGATCTTGGGATCTCTAGCGCCCTGCTGGTGGCTGGCATTGAAAACTCCCGGTATTTCCTGAGGCTGATCTGTAATGAAATCAATACTGTGGAAAAAAAAAAAAAGATGGCGGAGGGTGAAAACTGCTCTCTCTGAATAATGAGTGATGGGATGAGTCATGGTGATGGGAATGGGTAGGCTTTGGAGCAAGGTGGACCTGGGTTTGACTCCACTCTTCTCCTTACTTAACTTTGTGGACTGACTCAGCAGCTCCCAGCCTGAGTTCTTGTATTTACAAAATGTGAGCAGTAGATATAGACCTCAGTTCATAACTCAGTTGTACAAAAAGATAACTCAAAATTTTCCTAAAACAGTTTTATATCTATTATAAGACCCCATTCTGTTGCTATGGCAGTAAGTTAATCACAGCCAAATTAGGGACCCTCTTTTCTTTTTCTTTTTTTTTTTCTTGTAAGGTGGGGAGAGTCCATTTGTCCTTGTTATCATCTATCAACAAAAATCTAACAGAGTACCATTTGCCCCGTCTGGAACATGGTTATCCATCAACCTCACATTGCCCCTGAGGTGCTCCTTGCTTCTCTCCACATACACCTATCAGGTCCTGAGGTTCTATTTTACTTTCATGTTATGCATGAGGCCATTGTAATAGTTTTGCTGCTTCCAGGCAACAATGGGTTATAAAAATCTCTGTTTTGCTGCTGAGGAATCCTTGCCTCAACTCATTATACATTGCTCTCTGGAGGCCTCACCTTCTCCCTGAGGCTCTGCTTGTCAATAGGTGCAGAACTTCCTCTCTGGGGCCTAATAAAATCCCCTGTCACCCTGACCTTTGTCTTCACTCTCTCTAGCCAGAAAGAAGCTTTTCTAGTCTACAGGGAAAGCTCTGTTCTTAAACTTCACTCCACTCAAACATTTAATCTATGCCCAAGATCCTTTTGAGTCTTGTAAGAACACTGAATTTTTAGAAAAGGAATACTAGAATATTCTCTCTTTTCTCTTTTTTTCTGCTTTCTACCTTGTAATATCTTACACCTAACATGATCAGTATTGACTGGTCTAGCTGCTTGAATTGGGAGTAATGAAGAGGTGAAAAAAAGCGAACTACCCAGGGACAAAAAGAAGACCAATTAATACTTTCAATTATTACCCAACCATACAAGGGATCATAACATCCTTAGCACTGTTATAGAGTTCCAATATGAATGTAAAATGTTCAATATTGACATTCTCAAAGAATAGGTAGATACCACAATCCATGCCATCTCTACTTCTCCTCACCATTTTACTGGATGGGAGGGAGGAAGGCCAGGTGTATAGTGTCCCTTGTGCTAAACCTGTTTTTCCATTTGTTTTCTTTATCTGTGTTCATTCTTTACTCATTTGTTTGTGTGAGAAATTGGGCAATTATCTTTTATTATTGTTGTTCAAGTACATTTGTCTCCATTTTCACCCTTCCACAGCTCCCTGCCCCATACATCCCCACCTTCCATCCTCAAACCTACCCCCTTTGGCTTTGCCCATATGTCCTTTATACATGTTCCTTGATGGACCTTTCTTCCCCGCCCTCCCCCCCCAATATCCCTCTTCAGCCACCCCTCTGGTTACTGTCAGGTTGTTCTTTATTTCAATGTTTCTGGTTATATTTTGCTTGTTTGTTCTGTTGATTAGGTTCCACTTATAGGTGAAATCATATGGTTTTTGTCTTTCAACACCTGGCTTATTTCATTTAGCATAATGCTCTCCAGTGCCATCCATGCAGTCACAAAAGGTAGGAGCTCCTTCTTTTTGCTGCATAGTATTCTATTGTGTAAATGTACCATAGTTTTTTTATCCACTCATTTACTGGTGGGCACTTAGATTGCTTCCAGCACTTGACTATTGTAAATTGTGCTGCTATCAACTTTGAGGTGCATAGGTTCTTTGGAATTGGTATTTCAGGATTGTTAGGGTATAATCCCAGTAGTGGGATTGTTGGGTCAAAACGCAGTTCCATTTTTAGTTTTCTGAGGAAATTCCATACTGTTTTCCACAGTGGCTGTACCAGCCTGGATTCTGACCAACACTGCACTAGGGTTCCCTTTTCTTCACAAGCTCTCCAGTACTCATTGTTTGTTGGTTTGTTTATGATGGCCATTCTGACTGGTGTGAAGTGGTATCTCACTGTGATTTTAATTTGCATCTCTCTGATGGCTAGTGATGCTGAGCATCCTTTCATATGTCTCTGGGCCCTCTGTATGACTCCCTTGGAGAAGTGTCTGTTCAGGCCCTTTGCCCATTTTTTAATTGGGTTGTTTGTCTTCCTGGAGTGGAGTTGTGTGAGTTCTTTATATATTTTGGAGATCAAATCCTTGTCTGAGATATCATTGGCAAATATATTTTCCCATGAAGTTGGTTCCCTTTTCATTTTACTGATGTTTTCTTTAGCTGTGCAGAAGCTTTTTATTTTGATGAGATCCCATTTGTTTATTCTTTCCTTTATGACTCTTGCTCTAGGGAACACATTGGTGAAAATATTACTGTGTGAAATATCTGAGATTTTCCTGCCTATTATGGTATCATGACTTATATTTAAGTCTTTTACCCATCTTGAGTTTATTTTTGTGTATGGTGTAAGCTGGTGATTGAGTTTCATTTTTTAACATGAAGCTGTCTGGGTCTCTCAACACCATTTATTGAAGAGGCTATTTTTACTCCATTTTATGCTTCTGCCCCCTTTGTTGAATATTAATTGACCATAGAGACTTGGGTTTATTTCTGGGATGTCTATTCTGTTCCATTGGTCCATGTGTCTGTTCTTATGCCAGTACCAGGCTGCTTTGATTACAGTGGCCTTGTAATACATTTTGATATCAGGTATTGTGATCCCTCCAACTTTGCTCTTCTTTCTCAAAATTGCTGTGGCCATTGAGATCATTTATGGTTCCATATAAAGTTTTGAAATATTTGTTCTATATCTGTGAATTATGTCATTGGCATTTTAATAGGGTTTGCATTGAATCTATAAATTGCTTTGGGTAGTGTGGAAATATTGATGATGTTAATTCTTCCAATCCATGAACATGGTACCTGCTTCCATTTATTCATGTCTTCCTTAATTTCTTTCTTCAGTGTTGTGTGGTTTTCTGAGTACAGGTCTTTTACTTCTTTGGTTAGGTTTATTCCTAGGTATTTTATTTTTCTTGTTGCTATAGCAAATGGGATTCTTTTCCTGATTTCTGATTCAGGTATTTTATTGTTGATGTATAAAAATGCTTTTGGTTTCTGAATATTGACTTTGAATCCTGCTGTTTCATCAAATTCACTTATTAGGTCAAGTAATTTTTTGCTGGAATCTAGAGGGTTTTCTAGGTACACTATCATGTCATCTGCAAACAATGACAGTTTTACTTCCCTCAAGACTCTGGAATAAATCTTTCTCAGACTTCTCTTTTTTCCTTTACTACCTCCCCATTTCTACTTTAGATTGTTAGGATTCTTTCATTTTCATTGAGATAAGTAGCATTTTCAGGCCAAAAAGGTCGCACCATTTTGTGTGTTTTATACTTATGTAAAAATAACCTCAAGGGTTGTTTCAAGTTTAACTTCTCACCAAACTGTTTATTGTGTTGAAAAAAGAACAATCCAGTGGGTTAAAATGCCATTTCAGTGTTTTAACTTCAGTGTTTTACAAAGAAAGCTGAACTTTTTTTCCCCTCCAAATTCACTGAAAACTCAATGCTGGATCTAAGTCTCTTGCTTAAAATCCTTCCTTGCCAGTGGGATGAAATCTAAAATCCTTGGCATGACATTTAATGCTTTTTACTATCTGGTCTGCAAATATTTTCCCAAATTTTATTTATTTAACATTATGTTTTCCCCCAAATACTGAATGAAAGGGAGTATAGAAGGAGGGGTTAGATGGTAATTTTCTTGAGATCAGGAACTGTATTTTTTCTCTCTCCCGCCACTGTGTAGAGCTGATCTTAGCTCTAGCACATAGTAAGTGCTTAATGAGCAGAGGGTGATGGATGAGAATGAGGTAAGTGAAATGAAGGCTTTGTTGGAGAGAAGGGCAAGGAAGCATTAGGGCCAAGCAAGTAATAGCAATTGGTTGGTAGATGGTATGTTGGAGATATTCTAGGATTTATGGCTCCAGAATACCTTCTCTTCATAATAGATAATCTAGGATAATTCACAAAAGTTGTAAGTCATTCACATAACTGTCCATGTTGATAATATCTTCACCAACATACCAAGAAAAGTAAGGAAATCGTTGTCTTGAGGCAACAATAGCTGGCTACAACACCCACCTCTACTTTCTGGGCTTCCATTTTCTGATTTTTCCCGCCTTCCCCCAAAATGTTACTACTCAAGCACCACAGCTCTGCACAGCCCCACTTGCTGGATTGTCACCATGAGCCTCTCCTCTTCCTGCTGGTCCCAAGACAGCTTCCTTCCTATCACAGCACCACCAATAGAGGGCAACTCCCAGATTGTCCCTGCTGCACCCTCTAGTGGCCGTTAGGATACTGCATAACTGTTAAGGAACAGCTTTCCAGCATTGAAACAGGGCAACAAAGTGTGCAATCCTGTAATATCATAAAACATTAACTCTGTTACATCTAGTCTTCCCTGGGGCAAGGATCTTGTGCCTCGTATTACCTAGGTGGGGTCTGGGTCCATTGTGGAGGGGATTTGGCAACAATTTGGGTATCAGACTGACAGTCTGAGCATGGGCTGTGCTGCACTGAGGCTGGGAGTTCAGGGGAAGATTCTCTCAGTATCTCAGGATTCCTTCTCCCCTCTTTGTCTTAGGGCACAGGGTCCCTTACAGATGCTATAGTTCCAAAAATATGTGTGAATTCAACTCTAATACAACTACTCTGAGTTCTATAGGTGATTCATAATTTATGTGAGGAGTCTACCAATTGGTTTTAATATGTTACATATTTGCATTGTGGAACACATAGTTGTTAGAAGTGGTGGGATTGCAGTTGGCAGTACTGATTTATGAAAATGAAGATCAGTGTGGAGATGTCTACCAGCCAATAACCTTTCTATTCTGAGGCTGCTCCCATTTTTAGGCTGATTGAATGGCACAGTTCATGCTCATTTTACTTAGGGAGGAATAAAAGCCACCCTGAGATACTGAGAATCTTTTCCTCAACTCCCAGCCTTGCTGCAGCAGAGCCCATGCTCAAATTGTCAGTCTGATGCCCAAATTGTCATTTTCCTTCTGCTGCCTCTCTCCCCAGAGCCGGATGGAGTCTCCTTGAGGCAGCTGAAGGAGTGACAGATAGACATATCGTGCAGTGGGGCCATTTGAGGCAGCCACGTGAGGTGTGGAAAATGTGATTTATAGGTATTTTTTTCCCCTGAGGGAAAACAGATTTCATTATTTTCCACCTCAGGTAAGGGGTAAATCTCTGGGCTTGACCTTGGAAGGTTGTGCGGCTCTATTAGTTCTGGCTGAAATGCTGATATGGAGTAAAACCTCATTAAATCAATATTGGTTATTCAAAATCATGCTTGATTGGAAGCAACTGCTTTCCCTCAGCTGCTCGATGCCCCACTGTTCCTTGAACAAAAATATTAGCTACTCTAAAGTGGGTTAAGCTGGTGAAGTTTTTCCTGGTTCTTGGCATTTCAAATTAATAAGGTTTTTATTATTTTTCAAATAGAAGACAGTTCTGAAACAGCGAGTCCAATATTGATTATAATCTACTACTGTCACATGTAAGTTTATTAATAGGAAAATTCTGTCTGTTTTAGTAAAAATGTGCATTTTTTCTTTCCACTTACACAGGTGTAGAGTGTCTGTTTATTGGAATAAATAAGCTTATGGGTCCCTAGGCAAATAGAAGTTATGTAAATAAACAGCCATGGCTCATTATCCATGGCAACGGGCAGCTGGAACACAGACAGATGAACTCAATCTAAAGGTTCTTTTAGCCAGTGTGAGACCAGGCTGAAAGGGCTGGGAGATGTGAGATCACAGGTGACCTTGGACAATTTTACCTTCCATCCATACCCCATCAAATCGAACTAGTAGCAGACGTCAGCATCATTTGGGTTTTTAATAAAGGATATCAAAGTGAAGAGAATAGGTGGGTAGTCAGAGGTTTGGTTAATTTATAAACTCATAAGGAGCAGTTGTGTTCTTATCTTCATGATCACCCCAGAAAGTTCCAGATTTATCATGCAGCCTGTAGCTCATCAGAATGCTGGGCCCTCTTAGGCCTTCAGAGGCATTGCTGTAGATTTGTATGTTTGTCATCTATTGACTGAAGAGTGTTTAGGGTTTAAATGAGGCAGGCCATTGGATTAAATGCCTGTTTCCTATCTTTCAGTCAAGGGTTTGAATGAGGCAGGCCATTGGATTAAATGCCTGCTTTCCTATCTTTCAGCCCCTTCCTTCTTTCCTTTGGTCCTTCCCCTGGTCGAAGCCAGGATAGTGTGCCTCTTATATATGCCTTTAGTATGCTTCTCTCCTCCCAAATTTCTCCAAATTTCCAGATCTCCACTGTGGGGAATGGGAATGCATCCAGGTGGTATTACTGTGGCTTTGGGGAGGAGAGAAACTAGACCTGGAGTTAGAGAAGGCTGAGAAATGGGCTCCAGGCTGGTCTGGGGTCTTGGCAAAGTTCCTCTTGTCTACTTTGGGAAGGTTGCTGACTTGCCCATGTGGACATGGCTTTAGAGTTGACCAGTTTACACCCATTATGAGAAAACCTGATGCATGTAATATAGAATTTACAAACTCAGAAATGAGGGCATGACTACTATTATAACAAAGGGATTCCTTTCAGGTTCCTATAAACCGTGAAGTTTCCTACGAGTACTCTAGTGCTGCTTAATTTGCTCACAACATTTTTTAGGTGCCTCTACAGAGCAAGCAGAGAAACTCTCAAGTTAGCACAGAGGACATGTGCACAGGGAGAGTTGGGGGCCATTAACATGGCCAGGAAGCCTGCAATCCAGGGTGGTTGTGTTGGAAGAGTAGCTGAGGACATTTAGCAAACTGAAGATAGTTTTCTTTTATCCATCCCTTGCCCTCATTAATTTTCCCCAATGCATTGTTTTCTCAGGACTGCACTGAAATGAACCTTGCTCGTGATTTGTCTAGTCATAATTAGAGTCTTCCTTTCTCTTGTTAGACAGTAATGCCAATAATGACTGCAAATGTTTTGTCTCCTTTTAGAAAGGCAAAGAGCCAAAGTCATATCTGTGAGTTGACGTCAGGTTTATAATGCAAAGATGCAAGCTTCACACACCATATGTGTGCCCAATTTTCATTAAGCCTTTGAAAGGTTTAAACCATGCATTAAGCAGAGATCCTGTTTTTTGGTTCCTGATGCATTTTTCTTCCTATTTATTTGTACTAGAAGCTAGAGGTTTCTGTTTACTGTGACTTATTTTCAGGGGAGGTGAGTGGGAAGAAAGAGAAAGATGGAGGGAGGAGTTGTCATATGAGAAGTGAAGAAAGAGGAAAGGGGGGCTAGGGACCAGTTTGAGGGGTTTTGGAAGAAGAGGGGAGGGAGAGACTAAGGGAGAAAGGAGTAGAGACTGAGGAAAAAGAACAAAGTGTGTGTGTGTGTATGTGTGTGTATAGCAGAAATAGACTGCTTAGAAAGAAGCAAAAAAAAAAAAAAAAACCCAGAGAGAAAATTTAACTTGATTGACTTAGTTTGGCTAGTTCTCTTCACCTAGGCTCATGCCCAAACACACTAGAGAGGATAGTTTAAAAAATATAAGGAATTTATCACATGTGGTTGAGCAGATTGCTCCCAAGGGGGTATTTTCCAGGGCCCAAATGGGAGAATTCCAACCATTTTGCACTGCAGAAGAGGTAATTTACTTCACACAAATGAACACTTGGCTCCTGGGGAGAGTATTTCTTCTTTTCTGCTCACAACAGAATAAGGTCCAATATTTCCAGCCTTGTTGGTGAGAATTACATACCAATAAGCCAAGAAAGTGAGATAATTAATGGATTTTGATATTATTTTTATTTGGAGGAAAGAAAGGTAGCAAATATTTCCAAGACCCTTGATTTGGGTTCCCTATCTCATCCCTGTGTGGCAACCCAAGAATGTTTCAGGAATTGGTTCTTAACAGCGAGAGACAGGACACACATTCCTTCCTTCCCTCCTTCCTTCCCTCCTTCCTTCCTTCCTTCCTTCCTTCCTTCCTTCCTTCCTTCCTCCCTCCCTTTCTCCCTCTCTCTCTCTCATTGGTGATAATGATTATTTAAGGGTTTCTTCTCCCAGTATTCACTGAAAAGTGAAAATTTCTCAATTCACTCCCGAGGCACCAGGAAAATAGGTTTGGAGTTTGATGAGCTGCCTGATGCTGGCTCCTCTGTTTTCTGGTGTCAAGGTTTCTCAATAGTGGACTCAACAGTTGCATTTTTCACCTACAAAAGAATTGCTATCAGAAAACCAGACAGCGGGTAATTGTATTTTGTGAATTGACGGTAAAGTGACTCAGTTTCAGCCAAGGTCCAAAACCTGATAATGTTCAACCAGGAGAAGTGGCTTGTGTGGGTGAATTCATTTTTGACTGGTCATTTATACTGGAGGAAAGTCTTGCTTGGATTAAAAAAAATTGTTCTCCAATGTAAAGCCAGAAGGTTTAGAATCATTAATAGCTCTGACAACTCTGCTGTGTTAGTGTGAATGCAAGACTCCCAGTAAGACTGGAGGCACCAGCTTTACCTAGAGATTTCATCTGTGTCCTCAGACCTACCAGAAAGAAAGTAAAAAATATGTGCCCATAAGTATTCTCCATGGTGGGCAGCAGCAAATGTGCTGGCACCCTGCTATCTGGCTGGAGTGGACAAGGGAACATGAAGGTGCTAAGTGTCCTCCCTAAGCATGCCTAGGGCTGCCCCTACCCCAGCCTGGACAGAATCAAGATGCTTCCCCAGAAGTGCACCTGCTGCCCATGTGACTAAGATCATCCATCCAAAGCTGCCAAAGAGCAACTTTCACTTCTCTCACTGGGCCCACCTGGATGACTCTGAAGTTTTCTGGGACTCCTATTCTGACCACTTATTCATTGGAACTTGAGTCAGATAGCAAGAACTCTCCTCCTTGCCCTAGAAGAAATGCATCAAGGGAGGTTGGGAATGAAGGCAAAGCCTGTGAATATGTTCCTTGTACACATTGGACCCAATACTATCTCAGTGCATGCTGTTCAAACCACTTGGAACACCATTCTCTCTCCCATCAGCACCCATTTGCCCAAATTTTATTTATTCTTCAAGGCTCATTTAATCCCATCTGCTTCATGGAGACTTTTCCATCTATGTATTCACTCCCTCCCCTGCTCTCCTACTGTACCTACAATCTGTCCTGGAATTTAATGTGAATTCAGACCATGCCTTGTGTTTCTTCTCTCTTCCTTTCTGTGTCCCTCACAGTGCTAGTCCATAGTAAGCTTAGAGAAATGTATGTTGGAAGACACACTGAAGGGATGAGCTGAACCTCACTCTCCTTTCTCCAGTAGGAAAAGGGGCTGAGGGAATCATAGTGTGTGTCTCACATGTAAGACAACTCCAATGAATTTCTAGGCCTGGACTCTCCCTGGCAGGGAATCTTAAGGAGAAGAAAATTATCACCTGCTTCTACACCTTCTTGTTCTCTCCACTACAGTCATGCTTCACTTAATGGCAGGGATACCTTTTGAGAAATGCATTGTTAGGCTATTTCATTGTTGTGTGATCATAGAGTGAATCACACCAACCTAGGTGGCATAGCCTACTACACACCTAGGCTATATGGTATATCCTGTTGTTCGTAGGCTGCAAACCTGTATATCATATTCTCTACTGAATACTATAGAGAACTGTAACACAATGGTAATTATTTTTGTATCTAAACATAAAAAAGCACAGTAAAATATGGTATGCAGCACTTATATATGCTGTTAGTACAGTGGGTTTGTTTACACCAAAATCACCACAAACACATGAGTAATGTATTGCATTACCACGTTATAGCAGCTACAATGTCACTAGGTAATGGGAATTTTTCAGCTCTATTATAATCTTATGGAACCACCGTTATATATGTGGTCCATTCTGAGAAACTGAGAGACATCTTTATGCATTGCATGACTGTATGATTTAGACCAGGTCAAGATAAAATGACTATGACAGGGGAAGTGCAGACCCTCCAGGCTGTGGGAAAGCCACCAAATGGGAAGTGTTGTACAAACATGAAGGGTCCCACCTCTTGTGCTTCCTGATAGTGGAGAGTGTGAATGTTTTTTTGGGGATCAGGCTTTTCAGAGGTGAGTCTTCAGCTCCCTCACAATGTGATTACAACGAGAAGCTGAATTGAATAGCACGTGGGCACAGAACAAAGAATAACCAACTCTGCTGTTAAGGTTGGTGATGGTGAGTTCATTGTGGAAGGTTTCACAGGTGTAGACTTTTGAATTGGGCCTTGAGTCTCTGGTGAGAGTCCTAGTCCTTTAGCCTGGCCACAGTAGGGAAGAGACCCCAGAAGTCCCACAGATAGATGCCCTGGTTGGAGCATGCTACACAGTGGTGCACATGGATGCCCTCATTGGCTTTGGCAGATCAGCGCTGTCTCCTGGGCTGTCAGGGACCCAGCAGCTCAGGGCAAGGCAGTGAAGTGTTCTGGTGATTCTGCCATCCTATTCCCCAACACACAGTGCTGCCTACATGAGTTTTCAGTGGCTGAACAGCTGGGAACCCAGGGATAAGGATGACCAAGCAACTTTCCAAGGCTGGCTGGTGGTGAAACAGTGAGCCTCACAGCATTCTCTCATGGAGGGGAACAGGAAACTGCTCTTAAGATTGAATCCAAACTGCAAGTGATAGGGACAGAAGGCTCAATCCCAGAGCAGTCTGCTGTCAGGAACATCTGTCAGACAGATGGTCCAAGTGGGCCACTCGTCTCTTGGAGTCATCAGTTCACTGTACATCAAGTTCCCGAGTGGGGACAACCTGGTGGCCAGTGGCGGCAGCAGCAGCAGCAGCTTGGTAAGTCCTGTGTACATCACCATTAATAATAAAAACGCACAAACACAAAAGCAAAGCCTGCCTGCTCCAAATATGGCTCTTCATTCCAATGCTTGAGAGTCCTGGTGATTTTTAATGCCACCTTCAGGATTTGCTAAGAACCTGTTGAGTTTGGCAGCACTGGGTAGAGGTTTGGCCCCAAAAAGGTTTGTTTAAAGTGAAACGATTTGAAATGAAACCAAAGGAGAGGTGCTTTGCTGCATTGCAGTCACAGACTGCTTTCAGCCTTGGTACACTGGTGAAAGGCATGAGAAGAATCCTCCATGTCCTAAGCTCTGGAGCTGCAGTGTGCAAGCTGTGGCACCCATGGAGGCCCCGTGTGTGAAGTGCTAGGAGAATGGTTGCAGGGCTTTTCTCTGTGGTATGCTGTTCTGACCAGTCTGGAGGTTATTAGTTATCCATCAATCCAGTCATCTGAAAGTATTTATTAAACTTTTCTGATGTGTGAGCTCGTGCTAGGTATGGGACACACAAGGTCACTAGTCTGTGCATTCTCTGGGGTTCACAGTCCAGTCACAACACTTGATGGCTGAACAATGAATTACATGACTATAGTGGGTGTCATCTGGCCCAAGAAAATGATCAAAATAATTACTCTATCAGTTTTGTCATTTATTCAGTCATTCTTTTATTTGTTTGATTCAACTGACACTCATTAATTTGTAGACACCAGGAACTGTGCTAACTATTGCTGGAGGAGCTTAGCACTTCACGATAGTGGTGATGACAGTGAAAAGACACACCGAGTGTGGGAGGACACAGAGCAACCAAACAGCTGTTAGTGTTGGTGGTGGGGGCTGGGTGGATAAGGCTGCACTAGGGCCGGAACATTTAAATTGGAGGAGGATTTTGAGGAAATGAAGAAGGGGAATGACAGCTAGAGGGAAGGTGATATAGGCAGAAGTGCATGCATGGTCACAGGCTTGAAAAAGTGGGCTGGTGGAGAGATGGAGGCCAGCCTTCTTTTTCTTACCCTTTCTTTTCCTTTCTTTTTTAAATCAAATTTTCTTTTCTCTTTTTCTTTGAAATATTTTTAATTGTTTATTCTATTACACTGAAATTTCACAATATTCTATTTACACCTTCCAATTTGCAGAATGACACCCAACCCACTAAGCCACACCAGTCAGGGCATGAGAGTAGATCCTAAATGTTCTCATCACAAAAAAGACATGGTAATTATGTGACATAAAGGCAGTGGTAGCTAATACCATGGTGGTAGTAATCATATTGCAAAATATAAGTGCATCAAATCAACATGCTGTGCATCTTAAACTTACAAAGTTTTATATGTCAATTACATCACAATAAAACAGAAAAAAAATAAAACAACAGTCAAATTTCTCAACCAAATAAAGGACACAAGAAACTGTAATTTATTTTTAAATATATTTTACTAATTATGCTATTACAGTTTTCCCATTTTTTTCTCCCCTTTATGCCCCTCCACCCTGTACACAGCCTCCCACCAGCATTCCCCGACCTTAGTTCATATCTATAGGTCGTACATATGAGTCCTTTGTCTTCTCCATTTCACATACTATCTTAAACCTCCCCCTGTCTATTTTGTACCCATCATTTATACTTCTAATTCCCTGTACCTTCCCCCCATTCTTCCCCTCCCCCTTCCCCACTGAAAACCCTCTATATGATATCCATTTCTCTAATTCTGTTCCTGTTCTAGTTGTTTGCTTAGTTTTTCTTTTCATATTTTTTTTAGGTTCAGTTGTTGATAGTTGTGAGTTTGTTGTCATTTTACTGTTCATAGTTTTGATCATCTTCTTTTTCTTAGATGTCTCTTTAACATTTCATATAATAAGGGCTTGGTGATGATGAACTCCTTCAACTTGACCTTATCTGGGAAGCACTTTATTTGCCCTTCCATTATAAATGATAACTTTGCTGGATAGAGTAATCTTGGATGTAGGTCCTTGCCTTTCATGACTTCAAATACTTTTTTGCAGCCCCTTCTTGCCTGTAAGGTTTCTTTTGAGAAATCAGCTGGTAGTCAGTCTTATGGGCACTCCTTTATAGGTAAGTGTCTCCTTTCCTCTTGCTGCTTTTAAAGGTAACTATTTCCTTTCCTCTTGCTGCTTTTAAGATTCTCTCTTTATCTTTCATCTTGAGTAATGCAATTATGATGTGCCTTGGTGTGTGCTTCCTGGGGTCCAATTTCCTTGGGCTCTCTGAACTTCCTGGACTTCCTGGAAGTCTATTTCCTTGCCAGACTGGGGAAGTTCTCCTTCATTATGTTTTCAATTTCTTGTTCTTCCTCTTCTCCTTGATTCATATGTTAGAACATTTAAAGTTGTCTTGGAGGTCCCTAAGCCTCTCCTCACTTTTTTGAATTCTTGTCTCTTCATTTTGTTCTGGTTGAATGTTTATTTCTTCCCTCTGCTCCATTGTTGATTTTAGTTCTGGTTTCCTTCCCTTCACTGTTGGTTCTCTGTATATTTTTCTTTATTTCTCTTTGCATAGCCTTTACTTTTTTCTCTATTTAGTGACTGTACTCAGTCATTTCTGTGAACATCCTGATTACCAGTGTTCTGAATCTGCATCTGATAGGTTGGCTATCTCCTCCTCATTTAGTATTATTTTTGGAGTTTTGATCTGTTCTTTCATTTGGGTCATGTTTCTTTTTGTCTCTGCACACCTGTTACATTGTAAGTGGTGGAGCCTTAGGTATTCACTAGGGTGAGGCAATCCACATTGCTGCATTGTGGAGCTGTATGTGTAGGAGGGGTCAGAGAGGGAACAATGCCTCTTGCTGTCTCTGGCCAGCTTTCACTCACTTCCCCTGCTAGCCACAAATAAATTGGGCCCTTCTGGTGCGGATTCCATATCTGGTGGGTTTGTGTACATTCTAGGACCCTGTGGGTCTCTCCAAGGAACTCTCCTATGAAGCTAGGAGTTTCTTCTGCTCCACAACCCCCCACATATCTTTTTAGCCAGAGGTTTTGAGGCTTTGTTTTCCAATGCTGGAACTGTGGGTTGTGTGTTCTGCCTTGCTCCCCAGTTGTTCCTCCTGGTTTATCCACAGACACACATGGGACCATTTGGTACACCATCTGCTGCCTTGCTGTGCATCCTCTCCACTCTGGTTGCCCATGTCTGCCCCTTCTACCAGTCTGAGTAAATGTTTCTTCTTTAACTCATTTGTTTTTGGACTTCTATAGAGTTCATTTTTCTGGCAGTTCTGGTTATTTTTTGTTTCTAAATTTGTTGTTGTCCTTCTTTTGATTGTGTGAGGAGGCAAAGTATATCTACCTACACCTCCATCTTGGTTAGAAGTGTGTCTCATGCTTTTTGATTGGAACACTTAATCCATTTACATTTAAGGTTATTGTTGATAGGTACTTGTTCACTGACATTATTTTTTCCTTTATATCTGTGTTTCTCTCTCTCTCTCTCTCTCTCTCTCTCTCTCTCTCTTCTTAAAGCAGTCCCTTTAGCACCTCTTGCAGTGCTGGCTTAGTGGAAATGTACTCTTTCAGTCTTCTTTTGTCTGGGAAGCCCTTTATTTTGCCTTCCATTTTAAGTGAGAGCCTTGATTGATAGAGTAGTGTTGGTTGCAGGTTCTTGCTTTTCATTACTTGGAATATTGTATGTCATTTCCTCCTGGCTTGTAGTTTTTCTGTTGAGAAATTAGCTAACAGCTTTATTGGAGCTCCCTTGTAGGTTACAAGCTATTTCTCCCTTGTTGCATTTAAGCTTCTCTCTTTGTCTTTAAATTTTGCCATTTTAATTATGAGGTGTCTTGGAGTGGGCTTCTTTGGGTTCACCTTGACTGGAATCCTCTGTGCTTCCTGAACTTAAGTGATGTTTTCCCTCACCAAGTTAGGGAAGTTTTCTGTCATTATTTTTTCAAACAGGTTTTCTATCCCTTGCTCCTTTTTTTCTCCTTCTGGTATTCGTATGATAAAAGTATTGTTATGTTTCATGTTGTCTTGCAGCTCCCTTAAACTCTCCTCATCTTTTTGAGTCTTTTTTTGGTTTGTAGCTCTAACTGGGTTTTTTTTTCCTACCTTGTCTTCCAGCTCACTGATTTGGTCCTCTGCTTCATCTAACCTGTTTTTAATTACTTCTAGTGTATTCTTTATTTCAGATATTGCATTCTTTATTTCTTCCTGGTTGTTTTCATAATTTTTATGTCCTTTTCCATGCTACTGCTGTTCCCATTAAGTTCCTTATAGTTCTCATAAATTTCCTTGTAGTTCTCATTGAGGTCCCTGAGCATCCTTATAACCATTATTTTGCACTCTATGTCTGATAGATTGCTACCCTCAATTTTATTTAGCTCTTTTTCTTGGGTTTCCTCCTTTCCTTTCAGTTGGAGGTTGTTTCTCTGTCTTCCCATTTCAGGTGACTCTTTTTGTTTGTGAATCTCAGATTGCTCTGCTTTGACTGCTGTCTTTGTTTGGGGGGATTTCTGTGGTAACAGTATTGTGTGAGTCAGAGGTGTAATCTCTTTGATCTCCTGGTCTGGATGATCTAGGGGTGCCTTTTATTCAGTTTATGTGGGCTGTCTTATTGTACTTGGGCTTTG
Source organism: Phyllostomus discolor (assembly GCF_004126475.2). NCBI lineage: Eukaryota > Metazoa > Chordata > Mammalia > Chiroptera > Phyllostomidae > Phyllostomus > Phyllostomus discolor. The sequence continues at coordinate 41,565,373 of NC_040913.2, read as the reverse complement.
ACTATTGGTGGTTCATTCATTGGTGGATTCTCCCCTCTGGCTGGCTAACTGAGAGTCACAACTCCCACCACATCTTGTAGGCTATTGTACAAGTGCTGCAGAACAAAGTGAAACTACCCCCCCAAAACCAAACCCACACCAGCAAAAATACGCCCCACAACACATCAGCAATATCAACAACAAATGAACAAAGATTAATAAAGGTAGAAAGAGATTAAAAATATTATAAAATAGGAAAAAAGAATATGAACTGGCTAAAGGAGAGAAAAATGATTTTTAGAGGGAAAGGGAGGAGAAATAAGAAGAGTAGGAACAGAAACAAGGTGAAGAAAGGGGGAAAATAATATTTAAAATGTTAGTAAAAAAGGGAAGGATGATGGCAAATGGGATAAGAAAAGGGAAGAGGATAATAGGTTTGAAATATAATAAGAAAACTAGTGAACCAATAGGAACAAAATTGAAAAAACTATAACAGTGTCAATAATAACAACAGATGAGCAAAGATTAATGAAGATGAAGATGGAAAGAGAATAAGAATATTATAAGAAAGAGAAAAGAGAATATGATATTTCCACAGTAAAGAAAAATGATTTTGGGAGGATACAGGGAGAAAATAATAAGAGTAAGGAATAGAATCCAGGCTAAGAAAGTGAAAAAAATAAAATTCCAAACTCAAATAAGTGAGGCCAAGAGGAAGGCAAAATGGAGTAAGACAGAGGGATAGTAACATATGAAATTTGAATAAAAAATAGTGAACAAATAGGAATAAAATTGAAGAAAAACAGCAATAACCACAATACCCAAGCCAAACAAGCAATGATTAATAAAGGTGGAAAAAATATGAATATTATAAGGAAGGGTAAAAGAATGTGAACTGATTACTGGAAAGAGAAATGATTTTGAGAGGATAGACGAAGGAGAAATAGTAAGAGTAAGGAATAGGAACAAGGGGTAGGAAGGGGGGGAATAAGATTTAAAACAAAAACAAAAAAAGGGCAGGAAGAAGGCAAAATGAAGTAAGACAAGGGGAGGGTACAGTGAGAGATCTGAAATAGAAATAAAATAAAAAATATAAAAATCTAAATAAAAGGAATAAAACATAAAAGACAAAAATAGGTATTAGTTGGAATACAATTGAAGAAAAAGAAGAAATGTTGAAAGGCTATGCAAGAAAAAAGTCATGCAAATTCTGAAGAAGAGCAAGGTGGAATTCATCTCAGCGGAGTTTGGTATTTCCCTTCTGTCTTCTTCTGGCTCCACCTCTGGCTTTTTTATCAGCTCAAGGTCCAGGAGAGGGTCATCCAACTTCTGTCAGCACTGCATGTACTGACTTTACTTGCCACTAGAGGGGGCTTCTATTGCGATCGGGAGGATGGGGCCCTTTGGATTTCCCCTGGGAAGTGCTGTTCAGTCTTTTGGGAAAACTGTGGGTGTGTTCTTCTGCCCCTGTGCCACCTGTCTTGGTCTGTCCCAGCTTATTTCCAATAATGTATAGATTCGATGAACTAGCTGTCCATTTCAAGGGAGGCTGCCAACCCATGTAATAGGATCAGCTCTTCTCTTGATGCTGAAGGCAGCTCTGTGTGCAAGCTGAGGCTAGGAGGGGCCCTGACTCTCCTTTGCTCTACTGGATTTCTGATCTCTCTGCCTTGCTGGTATCAGTGGAATGGGGCCCTAGGAACCAGTGTATTTTCTCTCCCTGAAAGATGTACAAAATGGGCCCGTTTGGCATTTCTCTGCCTGTCTTTTTCCTGTGGATACACACCCTGCAGGGGATTCTTGAGCACATCCTGCCTGTTCCACACAGCTTCCTTGTTGGATGCTGTGCTTGCAATCCTGCAGGAGGTGGGGGTTGGGTATGTCTTTCCCTTCCCAGAGGTTTGAAATCTGCTGCAGAAGGGGGTTCTGCCTGGCTGTAAATAATCTCAGGTGCTCAACTCTTGCCTGTCTAATTCCCAGCCCACTACCCTCACAGTAGACACAGTCTTGAACTCTATTTTGTGTAGCCCTTGATTTCCTGGCCATGCTGGGCTGGGGCCCAGAAGTCCCTTTGCTATGCAACTTTCTGATCTCCTGTCCATCGGTATTCAGTGGCATCAAACTGTGCTTTCAATCTTGTTCCTTTGTTGGCAGGGCAGCTGTGCAGGGGGTGGGGTTCCTGCCCAGTACACTTCAGCTTCCATTTTAAAAAGTCTCCCTGTGGCACACGCACTGCAGTACCAAGTCACTGTCTGATTTTTCACACATACCACCTTTCCAAAAATCCAAAAGTCTCTCACGGTCATGGCTGGCTATAGTCTGCCACTTCCCAACCCAGGTATGGCTCCTGATCCTGTTGGGAGGTAGAGTCCCTCTCTCAGTCTGGCACTCTCTGATTGGTGTTTGGCACTGTAGCTATGGACATGCTGCTCACTGTGTGTGTGTAGCCTTGATCTCCCCAACTTTGTATATACTTCCAAGTCACTTCCGACCTGGGTCTGGGGGTTCCCTGTCCTGGGAGGGGAGGGAGCCACAAAGCTGTGATTGCTGACTAGTCTCTCCACAGCTGCAGGCATCAGGCATGGGGTATTTCCCCTTCAACTTATAAAGTCTCCTTACCACTCATTGTGAAGCATCTTCTGTACTCCTTGGCATCCAAACTTCCTATCAGCTAAGATTCTGTTGATTGTTTAGATTATTTGTTGGAAGATCAGCTAAGAATCCAAGTTGGGGGCCAGAGCTAGTGGACTCAGCTTCCACCTGCTTAGCTGATATCTTCCTCCCTTTTCTTTTCTTTTTTTTCCTTTCCTTTCCTTTTCCTTTTCTTTTCTTTCCTTTCCTTTCCTTTTCTTTTTTTTTTTCCTTTCCTTTCCTTTCCTTTCCTTTCCTTCCTTTCCTTTCCTTTCCTTTCCTTTCCTTTCCTTTCCTTTCCTTCCTTCCCTTCCCTTCCCTTCCCTTCCCTTCCCTTCCTTTCCTTCCCTTCCCTTCCCTTCCCTTCCCTTCCCTTCCCTTCCCTTCCCTTCCCTTCCCTTCCCTTCCCTTCCCTTCCCTTCCCTTCCCTTCCCTTCCCTTCCCTTCCCTTCCCTTCCCTTCCCTTCCCTTCCTTCCCTTCCCTTCCCTTCCCTTCCCTCCCTTCCCTTCCTTCCCTCCCTTCCCTTTCCTTTCCTTTCCTTTTCCTTTCCTTTCCTTTCCTTCCTTTCCTTTCCTTCCTTTCCTTCCCTTTCTTTTTTCTTTTTTCTTTTCTTTTCTTTCTTTTCTTTTCTTTTCTTTTTCTTTTCTTTTCTTTTCTTTTCTTTCCTTCCTTTCCTTTCCTTTCTTTTTCCTTTTTTTCCTCTTCTCTTCTCTTCTCTTCTCTCCCCCCCCCAGCACTCTGACTATAAATGTTGAATTCATATGCTACTGAGATGAAATCTTAGAAGACTGAAAATTCTATAGTCTGACTTTGAATGGGAGCAGAAAATGTGGGCATGACAACTAAGACTTCAAAACGCAAACCTGCCTTCATATTTCAAACTAGAGGCCTAAGTTAATGTTGTTTGTTTTTCTAAATCCTCTACTTGTTGAGAAAAGTCTTCAGATTTCCTGGAGAGGTAATCACAGTAAGAATGCCAAGGACAGAGTTTAAAACTGCTTCACTCTTCAGTTAGTTCTGATGATTAAAGCAGTTCGCCTGTAGGCCAGAGTCTTGGGACAAAGGCAGTGTTCACACTGGCTTGGTCCCTAGGGTTGTGAATTCCCACCCTGGGAAGAGGAGTTTTCATGAGAGCTATTGCTACTCTGGATTTCTACAAGGTAACATTTAGGTGGCAATCTGTACATTTTAACAAATTATGCTATTATAGACAAAGTGGAAATTAATTCTAATCATTTCACAAGGGAGATTTAAAAACTTGCAGGCACTTGTGCTATTTTGTCAGTTTGGGAAGGATCCATTTAAACTTTACAGCTATATTAATTTTTAATTTAAATTTAATGAAATTAATTCAAATTAAGGAGGTGACCATTATCAATTTCCTTTCCTATTAGTTCCTTAATGCTTTGGCAAATTGCATTCTAAACTTCTCCTTCAACAGGCTGGATACATATTCATGGGTCTCCTAAGAAAAGATGAATTTGATCTCAATATGCTAATCCATAGCCATGGCAGCAATCAAGGAGCAGCTGGGGAGAGAAGTGCATTCTGCTATTAATTATGAATCACGCATTAAGAACTGGTAAATAATTAAAGCTTCATGTGTCACAACACAAGTTAAGGATCAGTGTGTTTTTTTCATTTCCAAATGCATCTTGGGGGGTTTTCTAGTCTTATTTTGATATTCGCTGAACATAAACTGGGGTGCAGATGGGTAACTTTCACCCATAGTAAATTCACAGCACACAATTTTGACCTTATTGAACTGCTGATGTAGGAATATATTCAATTTCAGAAGCTGAGACCCTGAGTTTCTAGGAGATTTTGAGTCATCATCTCTCTTTCCCCAAAGTTTGTCACTCCTTGGGGGTCTGTGCAGAGAAATCATACATTGGGCAAGAGGCTGGAAGCAATGTCCTCACAGGTCTGGATATTTAAAGTGTGTGTGGTCCATAGGTCAGTAGCATCTGCATCACCCAAAAATACAAAGTCTCAGGCCCACCCGAAGATCCCTGGATGATTTGTTTGTATAATGAGATGCTGCTAAGGTACCTTTCAGCTTGAGGAACTTGTGATTCTTCATTTTAGTTGGCTTACTTCATTTCTCTGCAATGGAAAGAAGACCAGGTTCCACATTGTCCCACCCAGTGTTCTACATCACCAGCCTCCCTTCCACCCCTTCTTACTCTGAGCCTGCAGATACAGCCAAGGTCCATCTGAAGGCTTTTAGGGGAATGGAAGCAGTGGTCTTGGGTTTGAAGCCTCGTTCTACTCCTTCCTGGCTGTAATCTTAAGCAAGTCTTAACTTTATGTGACTGTGTGAGAAGTGAGTGAAGCAATGTCTGCAGGAAATAATGCCTTCTCTCCCAGCACTCTGCAAAAATGGTAGTTGTGATAATGATGATGATGATGATGGCATTGAGGAAAAAGTACCTTATACAGGAAAGAGGTAATTAAGACAGTGGACAATGAAAGGATGCTTAGAGATTCTTTAAAAATAAACATGCATTATGATAATCTTTGCCTGACCCCCTTAAATGGAAGTTTAAAGAAGTTTTCTTAGCATGGGTTTTGGGAGAAGAGGAATAGTATTCTCAGAGGGTGCAACCTGCCCCAAAAAAGAGGGGAGAGGAGAATGTTTAATGTGATATCCTAGTGCTATCTCCGTTTGGACCTCTTCACATTCTGACTTTTCCCTGTATCAAATTGCTGTTGTAATTCCACCAAGTAAACGTTTGTTGCTTTATGAGGCTATCGTCATTTTCTCTGGAGGAGAAAATAGGTACCCCTTTTGTATCTACTGAAGTTTAAATTAAAGAGGAAGGAAAAGCAAATGTTTGAAATCCTGAAGTATAAAACCTCAATTTAAAAATCTACTTTATAAAGGTACTTGGAACAATTGTTTTCAGAGACCTCTGTTCTGCACCTCAAACACAGTGACTGCCCATAATGGAATTCAGCCTCTCTTATTTCCACCCTATAGAATTCCCTTTCATTAGGCCCTTTAGTCACTCCTGCTCCAAAAGTATGAAAATGATCTCCATTACAATAATAAATCTTGACCTCTTCAAAGATAGAATGAGCTGTTAGTAGTTTGGGGTTAAGGAGACCAGATGCCCAGGAATGTTTTCATTGTCCTTTTAAAATGCTGGGGAGCCTGCTGAACTACAAGAGAATGGTTTGGCATTTCCCATTAGCAGCTGCAGGTCACAAAGGTCAGGAGTTCTTGCCCCTCAGGAACATATGAATACCGAATACTAAGGGCTCCTTCTTCCTTATTCCCTAGAAGGCGCAGTGTGGAATTATCCATTATGGCCATGAATTGCCACTTTATTTTCAAAGTGATGAAAGATAAGAAAAGCCAAACATGAAAAAAAAACCCTCAACTTAAACCTTTTCAAATTTTAAGCCCATAAATACAAGAGACCTTTCTTTTAAAATTATTTTATGTCAGGCTATGCCATATGTAACATTTAGCAATAATTTTCTCTCATTTGGGATGTACAGGATGTTTACCTTTCACTCACAAAGCAACTTATGGCCAAGTGCTGAAATATATCAGAATTAAAACCTCAACTTCCCATTTAATTTTTGGGCACTGCATTTGATTGGGTGTCAATTGGTTCTGAAACTTTAAACTTGGTTCCAAAATTGGTTGCTTGCAGAATCTAAAGAGTGGGGGTGTTGGTGATAGGGCAGTGGGGGGAAGGCCATTAAAGTCTGACCTTAGAAATTTCCCCAGCTGGGACAACTTTCTCCCTCCTGTCTTCCTGAGCACCGCGTGCCTTGCTTTAGGCCCAGAGTGGGTATGACTCATACCGTGTACTGTCCTCATTTGGGGACCTGAGAGGACTTGGACTTAGGAGCCAACTGCCTGGCCTTTGATCTTGTATGTGTCACTTACTAGCTATAGGAGCTTAGGCAAATACTTTGTGCTTCAGTTCCCTTATCTGAAAAATGCAGATTATGGTAGTGTTACAGAACAACAAGGGGGGGCCTGGGATGATATACTATTACCCAAAAGGAAACCCCTAGGTTCGTTATGTCTGCCACCAGAGGAAAGACATCTCTCAATGCCAGAGATTCATGAAAAGGAAATGTTTATTTGATGCTATACAGACTTACAGTAGTGACCTTCATCAAAATCCCAAAGTCCCTTAAAACACCCACAAACACACATAGTCCTTCCTTCCTCCTTTGCCCAGTTTGGGGTACCGTATCTCAGGAAAAGAAATAGAAGTCCGTGGCTCAGGCAGCCCCCAGTTCTTCCCAGTAATCTGTCTCAGCTGGTAGTCCTCCCTTAGTTCCCAGCACCATCAGCTCTGTCGCCGGGATCTCTGCTAAAGCCGGGTGGTGGTTCCCCCTTCCAAAGCTGCGGGAGTCCCCACTCTGGCAAAGTTGCGTGGTTCTCCTCTCAATGGCTGCTGTGTCTGGGTTTAAATCCCCACGCCAATCTTACTCTGCAGCCCCATTTCTGACTTCCCTACAATCGGCTACACAGGCCAGAACTCATATACTTCCAGCTTTACTGGGCTGCCATCCTAAGTCTGGGAAGGCATGGCCCCATGTCATGGAGCCAGTCTTCTCCCAGCTCCCACACAGGCGCTGTAACTCAGGGGACCTGCCCACCTCCTGTCCCCCTGTTATGTCTTGGGTGGGGGGAGTCCCTTTCCATCCCCCCTGGCCCAGAGCATGGCCATAGCTATTTAGTATATCTAAGCGACCAGCCAAAGGCTATAGGTATGCTAAATGACCATGCCATGGATTAGCTGCAAAGCTGTTGCTGTACAAAACAGCTCTCAATGGCCCTGCTCTATTTGTCCCTTCCCCCAACCCATACGTGTGTGTGTGTGGGGGGGGGGGATGAGGACATCCTAGTGTTTCCTGGACACCCTAAGTTCTGGACCCCATTCCAAATCTCTATTTGGGGTCCCCCTCTTGGCTGCACCCTGTTACAGTAGCACCTACCTTGTCAGGTCATAGTGAGAATTAAATGAGTTACTATACGAGATGCACTTAACATAATGCTTAGCATATAATAATCAGTATATATTTGCTTGCTCTTTCTCATTCTGGATCCCTGATCCCAAGCTCAGAGAAATCATTCATCTTTATATTTTCTCATAGTGCCAGGTAGAGCACCATTCAGCAGTACACATGCATTCATGCCACTAATATTTATTGTGTACCTGCGATGGGCCAGGCCCTGATTGAGATTGTGATCATTGCCCTTCTGGTATGTATGGTCTCTCTAGAGAGATTGGCAAGTGTTGCAATGCTTGTAGTTGGGGAAATTTGAGATGCCATGGAGCAGAAGTCAGAGGTGCTTCCCTTTAACCTGTGGGTGGCAGGCTAGGTGTTCTGGAGGGAAGTGGTGCTTTACAGAGTCTTTAGGACAAGCAGGAGGAGAACAGAGAAGCACCTGTGAGAAGGTGTCCCTTGAATAACAGTTGAGTGAAAAGACATTTTGGCCAGTTCTTGAGAAGGTGAGGAATTCTTACCATCTTCTTAAATTGTTTTAGTTGAAACAGGAATACCTACATCCTTCTGCTGGTTATACCTTAATTCTCTAACTAAGAGTGAACCACAGAAGAAGGCATGCTGAGAAGAGTCCCCTCCTGCCTGGAAGGCCTCCCGGTGCTAAGGGCTCTTTTTGAAGGCACGACCCTGGTGCATCCATGTGCTTTATGAAACATTTCAGGCCCTGCATTTCTTTTTTTTTCATATATTTTATTGCCTTCTCCCTCTAAATCCTGTGATGTCTCTAACAGCTTATCTTGATAATATGGCTAGGCATTTTGACAACAAAGGAACAAAGAAAACATAGGTCAAGCTTCCTTCCCTGCTCTGTCCAACCTGGCATGTTAAAACTCTGCCATCTTTGAAGGGAGTTTTGTCACCATCTAGATGGCTTCTGGCTACCTCCCCTCTGCTCTTAAGAAGCTTTACCTTTATAGCTTCTTCTGTTTTCATCAATAGGTCTCCATAAGATCAAGTCAACTTTTGAACTGGAAGACAGTGGGGTTAAATTAAAGAATTGATTGGATAGTCTTTTAACAGCTACTGAGAGCAACAGGTAAATGTCTTAAACTCTTATTAGGTCCCTTAACAGGGGAGCTTTGGCACTGGACAGAGGTGAGCCAGTCATGGCCTACCTTTGCCTTGAGAGCAGTGGAAATAGCCCTTGTCAATATGCAGCACCTTTTTCTGAAGATAAATCCTTGATTGCGTTGGAAGCTTGGCTGCTTTGCCTGCTCCTTGATATCAGGGTCCCTTTGACTCCTAGTAACCTTTTCAATATTTCACTCAACATGATCAGTAGCTTTCCATTAGCACCCCAGGGCCTGGAGGAAACAGAATAGATTAGAGAAGGTGAATGGGGTGATAGGTATTTTAGAGTCACCCAAAGGTAAATGGTTATTTCATATATAGAATCCAGGAGGAAGATTCAGTCCAGTTGTACACATTTCCCCAAGATAAGTGAATGACTCCATTGGTCTCTGGAGGGTGTGAGGTGGCCATTAGCATTTTGAGAATTAGTTTATTTTTGCCTTTCTTTCCATGAAGAAGAAAATGCCCTTTGAACAAATCTCTCCCAAGAGAACTTTCTAGAACAACTGAACATGTGCAATGACTTTCTCCAAAAAGCCTACATTTTTCTTTTTATGGTGACTTTATCATTCTGCAAAATGTGGGAGCTAAGGCTGCAATATGTGGTGATTTCTCATGAGGAAACAAGCAGCAAGATTAGATAAGTGGTAGGTTTCACATGCCAGTCTCTCAGCCATGGCTGCTTATGTGTTTCACATTTGGAAAAATGCCATCAGAGTTGTTTAGGAAGTGTGCAGGGTGGGCATGCAATTACAACAATGTAGCAGAGCAGCCATGCCAAGAGCCTTGGACTGCACAAGACAGGAAAGAAACGGGACAGGGGCATAACATGGCTCCTATTAAAAATGGAAATGACTGCATCATGTTTCTGTTATTTAGGACCCACTTGGGCTGGGCCTGTAACAGCCTGGTATGGACCTGTGCTTCCTTCCTTCGGCTCCCTGTTGCATCTCCCTTGTAAAGCCATGTTCACCTTTTATTTTTTACTTACTGATTTATATGTTGCACCATATAATACTATATAGATTTTGCTTTATAATAGTTTCTTTTAAAAATAGCAGTCATTTAAAAATGATCAAAGTAATTTATGGACATAAAAAAAAAACCAGAGTGCAAAGGGGCTTATAATGAGAGGCAGTGGAAGTTGTTCCACTCACAGCCATCCATCAGCCCATCTCAGAGACCAACCACTTTGAACTTTTTAAGCTTTCTTTGTGTTGTTACTGTTGTTCACTGGTTTATCAACTTTAGACACTATTCTTTTTCTACTATGATCATTTACCTCTTATAATTTACGCCCATTCCTCCTTCCATACTTCAAATTGAGTTTTGTTTTCAGTTAGAGAAACAGTGTTTACATTATAATAAGTATTTGAATATATTACTCTTCAGAGCCAAGTACAGTAACATGATTTTATATATATGTATAAATATATATATAGATATATATTTATATATATTAGTTAACAGCTGTTGTTTTTTCCTCATGTTTCCAACTGGATTTCTTTTTTTTATGTATATTGCTTGCTTTTACACCCTTACTATTCCAAATCTTTATGGATATATCAGACCCTAACAATGCCTAAATTATTTCCCTTGTGTTCAATTTTCCCGTTGACTGTCCCTTTAGTGACTAATTCACTATGGAAAAGCAAGCTCCTTGAGGGGGGTGCCATATCTTTACATCTGTAAATACCTCACCCCTATCACATTGTCTGACACAAACTAGGCATTCATTAAATATTTGATGAATGTATGAGTGACTATACTTTCACAAACTATTGAACAAATGAAGTTAAGCATTATATGCTTGAGCAAAGTTACTGTCAGATGTTGTGTGATCTCATAATTTTTTTGTAATCTATCAATTTCCTTTCTCATTATCTTTACATTTTACTCTTGTATTCACCTTGTATAGTCACATGTTCCCAAGCATAACCTAAATTGAAACCAAAAAATGGGTAGTACAGGTATTGCCAATCACACAAAAAGATTGGTCATGATTACTGAAGCTAAGATATAAACAGATGGCATTTATTCAATAATTTAATGCAACATTTACTCACTTGAACAAACTACTGCTTACTTGTTATTACAGAACACCTCATTTTACTGAGCTTTGCTTTATTGCACTTTGCATATATTTCATTTTGTACAAATTGAAGGGTAGTAAAAACTCTGCACTGAAGAAGTCTGTTGGCTCCATTTTCTAACAGTGTTTCCTTGTTTTGTGTCTCTGTGTCACATTTTGTTAATTCTCACAATATTTCAAAGTGGTTAATTGTTTATATATTTGTTATAATGATCTGTGATCATTAATCTTTGATATTACTCTTATAACTGTTTGGGCACTGCGAGACATTCCCATGTAAGATGGCAAACTTGATAAATGTTGTGTGTGTTCTGATAGCTCCACTAATAGGTTATTGCCCTGTGTTGCTGCCTCTTCTCAGGCTTCTCTATTCCCTGAGAGATAACAATACTGAAATTATGCCAGTTAATAACTCTACGATGATCTCTAAGTGTTCAAGTAAAGGGAAGAGTCACACATCTCTCACTTGAAATCAAAAGCTAGAAATGATTAAGCTTAGTGAGAAAGGCAGGCCAAAACCTAGGCTTCCTGCACCAAAGAGTTAGTCAAGTCCTGAATGCAAAGGAAAAGTTCTTGAAGAAAATTAAAAGTGAATACACAAATGATGTAAAAGTGAAAACAGCCTTATGGCTGATATGGAGAAAGTTTTCTTGGTCTGGGTAGATCAATGTAGTCATAACATTCCCTTGAGCTAAATCCTAATTCAGAAATTCAGAGCAAGGTCCTGACTCTCTTTAATTCTATAAAGGCTGAGAGAGGTGAGAGAGCTACAGAAGAAAAGTTTAAAGCTAGTCAGGGTTGGTTCATGAAGTTTAAGAAAGAAGCCACCTCCATAATATAAAAGTGCAAGGTAAAGCAGCAAGTGCTGATGGAGAGGCAACAGCAAATTATCTAGAAGACCTAACTAAGATAATTGATAAAGGTGGCTACATTAAACAACAGACTTTCAAAGTAGATGAAACAGCCTCCTGTTAGAAAACGATGCCATCTAGGACTTTCACAGTTATAGAGGAGAAGTCAAGGCCTGGCCTCAAAGCTTCAAAGGACAGGCTGACTCGCACGTTGGGTTAGGGGCTGATGAAGCTGGTGACTTTCACTTGAAGCCAATGCTCATTTACCATTCTGAAAATCCTAAGGCCTTTGAGAATTATGCTAATTCTACTCTGCCCATGCTCTATAAATGGAACAACCAAAAGCTGGATGACAGCACATCTGTTTACAACACAGTTCCTATATACCTTAAGCTTACTGTTGAGATCTACTCAGAAAAAAAGATTAATTTCAAAATTTTACTGCTCATTGATAGTGTACCTGGTTATACATGAGCTCTAATGGAGATGTACAAGGAGATTAATGTTCTTTTCACACCTATTAACACAACATCCATTTTGTAGCCCATGGATCAAGGAATAATTTCAAATTTCATCTTATTAAGAAATATATTTTGTAAGGCTATGGCTGCTGCCATAGATAGTGATTCCCTCTGACAGATCTGGGTTAAGAATATTGAAAACCTTTGGAAAGGATTCACTATTCTAGATGCCATTAAGAGCAATGACAGGTCAAAATACCAACACTAATAACAGTTTGTAAGAAGTTGGTTCCATTCCTTATTGGTTACTTTGAGGAGCTTAAGATTGCAGTGGAGGAAGTAACTATAGGTTTGGTAGAAACAGCAGGAGAAGTAGAATTAGAAGTGGAGCCTGAAGATGTAATTGAATTGCTGCAGTCTCATGAGAAAACTTGAATGGATGAAGAGTTGCTACTTGTGGATGAGCAAAGAAAGTGGTTTCTTGAGATAAAATTTACTCCTCATGAAGATGCTGTAAAGGTTGTTTGAAATGACAACAAAGGATTTAGACTGTTACCTAAACTTATTTGATAAAGCAGCAGCAGGGTTTGAGAGAACTGACTCCAGTTTTGGAAGAAGTTCTACTGTGGATACAAGGCTACCAAACAACATTGTGTGCTACAGAAAAACTATTCATGAAAGGAAGTGTCAATTGATTTAGCAAACTTCATTGTTGTCTTAGTTTGAGAAATTGCCACTGCTACCCAGTCTTTAGCAACCACCACCCTGATCAGTCAGTGCCGTCAACATTGAGGCAAGACCCTCTGCCAGCAAAGAGATTATGACTCACTGAAGTTCAGATGGTCATATTTTTTAGCAAAAGTGTATTTTTAATTAAAGTACCTACATTATTTTTTAGATGTAATGCTGTTGTATAATTAATATGCTACAATGTAGTATAAAAATAATTTTTATATGCACTGGGAAATCAAAAATTAGTGTGACTAACTTTATTGCCATATTCACTTTATTGCCGTGGTCTGGAACTGAACTTGAAATATCTCGGAGGTGTGCTTACATTACCTTGAGGTGGACCCTGGCTCGTGGGGTCCATGACATTGTGGATGGGGGAGAGACATTCACACAGACTACTGAGTCCATTGGAGGAAAAGGGACAGCATGGCTTTTCCTCTCAAGGGGAGCCAAAAGCTGCCACCTCCACCATGACAGGCCTTTATTTCTTTTTCCGCACATTACATGACAGGTTTGCTTTAGGTGGTTACCTTTTACAGAAAACAAAGGAGCCAATGCTGCTAATCACATCACAGAAGAAGGATATTTGCAAATGAAAAGGGAAAAGTAGGTGAACCTGTTACACTCATCCCTGGAAGGTTTAGCATGGATTTTAGGAAGTTGCTTTGCAGTGAATGTTTGCTGCAAATCAGGGTGAGGAAGTTTTTAACAAAAGCAAGACTCAAAGCAGCCTAGGTACATAGCAGGCCTGATTCCTCACGGGAGAACCAATCCACTATGGGAGTGGGTCCTGTACATCTCTGAGTGGGAGCTGGGCCCACACCATGCAGAATGGTCTCCTACAATACATCTCTTCTTGGTGTGATTATTGACTATAAACCATATACAATTTCTGCTATAGTGACTTTGCACTATCTTTCCCCTTTGCCTGAAAATTTCTTTCTGTCTCCTCTTATACCCCCTTTCCCCCAACACACATGCCTAAATCTCACCTACTCTTGCTTCATAGCTCAGCTTAGTCATCACTGACCAGGCTGTTTCTCTCTATTTTACACTCTCATAACATCATGTAACACTTATCTCCATTGTAATGGAACCTTGGTCTCAGTGACTCTGATTAATGGCTGTCTCCCTCGCTAGGCTGGAAGCTTCCAAGTGTGGGACCCTGCTTTGCCTTCTATTTCAACCCCAACTTTCTTCACAGAACTTGCATAAAGCTGGTGCTCAATTACACCATTAAAACATTTCCTGATGATTTAATTTTCCATGAATTTAAACTTATGGAAATTTCCTTTCTAAAAATAATTGTCAAAAGTTGACTGGTGGGCTGGGAAAAGGCCTGTGAGAAGAGAGTAGAATTAAGAAATCTGAATTAGTTAGTTATTAAGAGATCTAGGTAATTTTATTTTATTTTTTTTTCCAAGCAGTTTTCTCTAAAGTGTAGGTACTTTCTATGGGGTATGTAAAGAAAATTTGAGAACATCCATTCATATTTATTTCATTTTAAATACAGCATAGTACAGACTTTATTCATCTGTCATCATGAGTATTCAAGTCTTTCCACATAAGTAAATTTTCTAGGTAACTAATGCATAAACATCCCATTTATCACCAAAACATTTTTATATGTACTATTTTTAACAGAGTATTTCTAGTATGCACTCAGACCTTTCTGCCTTCTTTGGAAGAGTACACATGCCTTAAGCCTTTTCCTGGTGACTCAGTCATTGTCAGTGTTGAAAGTAAAATGTACTTATGTTCCAGGGTGCAGACAAGAGGGGGGACCCCAAATAGGCATTTGAAATGGGGTCCAGAACTCAAGGTGTCCAGGAGATTTTAAGGTGTCTTCACCCCTTCCCCCACAGGTGTGAGTTGGGGGAAGGGGTACACAGAGCAAGAACATGCAGGGCAGCTTTGCAGCTAATCCATGGCATGGTCATTTAGCATACCTATAGCCTTTGGCTGGTCACTTAGATATGCTAAATAGCTATGGCCATGCTCAAGGCTAGGGGGATGGAAAGGGACCTTCCCCCAAGATGGGACCAGGGAGGCAGGTCCCCTGAGTTACAGCGCCTGCATGGGAGCTGGGAGAAGATTGGCTCCATGACATGGGGTGACACCTGCCCAGACCCACGATGGTGACCAGAAAAGCTGGAGAAGACAGCAAATTGAGGGCAAGTGTGCCCAAGTGTAGGAGGAGTCGGAAATGGGGCTGCAGAAGAAGATTGGCGCGGGGATTTAAACCCAGACACGGCAGCCATTGGAGGAAAACCACGTGGCCTTGATAGAGTGGAGACACCTGTAGCCCTGAGAGAGGGAGAACCACACGGCAGCCCTGGAGGAGAGAACCATGCAGTTTTGGCAGAGTGGGGACTCTCCCTTCCTGCAGCCCTGAGACAGAGAACCACGTGGCCTGGTAGAGAGGGGACTCCCGTGGCCCTGAGAGAGAGGACCACGTGCCTGGCAGAGTGGGGACCGACACAGCTTTAGAAGGGGGAACCACCACCTGGTTTTAGCAGAGATCCTGGCGACTCAGCCGAGGGTGCCAGGAATCCAGGGAGGTCTCCCAGTTGAGAGGGATTACTAACTGAGAAGAACCAGAGGACTACCTGAGCCATGGACTTCTATTTCCTTTCCTGAGATTCGGTACTCAGGAAGGAAGGAAGGACTGTGTGTTTGTGGGTGTTTTTAGGGACTTTAGGATTTTTTGATAAAGACATTAGGTCACTACTTTAAGTTACTATACCATTAAATAAACATTTCCTTTCCTATTCACAAATCTCTGGCATTGAGACCTCTTTCCTAGGGCGGCAGACATAATGGACCCGGGGCCTTCTTTCAATAATAGTATATCGTCCCAGGCCCCCCCTTGTTGTGTTCTGTAACACTTATACTTGACTTTTACAGGATTGTGTCATATGTTAGTAGAAAAAATTGGTTAGGAAAAAATACAATAAAAATTAATGTAAAAAATTGGTCATATGTGAAGACTTTGATTTTTTTGATGTAAGAAGTCAAATATTGAGTAAATGCTAAAAGAACACATAAAATATATGTAGAGTAAAAAGAAAATCCCTCCAAGAAACATAGGAAGACCTATGTCTCTGTTTTAAAAGCAGAATATTTTAATTACCTCTAAAACTTGGTAGCACTACTGCTTTCTAGATTTTTCTCTTTCCCTTTGCCCTTAGACACAAGCACTATTCTGTTTTTGTGTGTGTGTGTGTGTCCCTGATTATTTTGCCTTTTATGGCTTCAAAAAGTGTATTTGCAGTCTGAATAATGTGCTATTTGATTTTTCATGTTTCTGATTATTTATAAATGGAGTCATGCTGTATGTATTTTTCACCTTGTTTTTTTGTGCTCAGTATTGTGTTCACAAGCTCATTTCTTATTAGTAACTATAGCTGTAACACATTCATTTTCACTGATGCATAATGTCCCATGTGAGGCAACACCATATTTTTTATTCATCCTAGGGGTTGTTTCTAGATTTTGCCATTACAAATGGTGCTCTTTGAACATGCTTTGTACATATCCCCTCTGCACATGTGCAAGAGTTTCTGCTGAGTATGAATCTGTGATTGGAATTTGAGTCATAGGTTATGTGCATCTTAACTTAGATGAAGCCAAAATGTTCTCCAACATAACTGTACAAACTTACATTTCCAGCAGCAGAGTTTATGAATTTTAGTTGTTCAACATTCACATTATCACTGGTATTGTCAGACCTTTAATTTTTGCCATTCTGGTAAGTGTGAGGTATTTCATTATAGCTTTTTCCAGTTACTAATGAGGTTGAACATTTTTTTTCACCATGTATTTATAGGCTATTTAAATCTTTTTTGTGAAGTTCCTGTTCAAATATTTTGCTGTTTAAAACTTAAGTTTTGTTTGCTTTGTGTGTGTGTGTGTGTGTGTGTGTGTGTGTGTATTGATCAGTAGTTCTTTATACTTCATCAAATCTAAAAGAAGTGTCCAAACCCATAGAATATATAACACCAAGAGTGAATTCTAATGTAAACTATAAATTTTGGGTGATTATGAGGTATCAGTGTAGGTTCATGAATTTTAATGAATATACCTACAATATCTGGTGGGGAATGTTGATAATAGGGGGTGAAAACTATGTACATGTGGGGGGCAGGGGATATATGGGAAACCTTCCATTCAGTTTTTCTGTGAACCAAAAGTGCTCTAAAAACTAGTCTTATATGGAATGTTAAAGGGTCTTTTTCAAGGAGAGGAAGAAGATAAAAAATATGAACAATAAAATGGCAATAAATACCTATTTGTCAACAATTGAATCTAAAATGAACAAATAAGCAGAACAAAAATAGAATCATAGATAGAACATTTTGATGGTTGTCAGATGGGACAGGGATCAGGAGGATGGGTGAAGAAGATGAAGAGACTAAGAAACAATTTAAAAAAGAAGAAGTGCAATTTGATAGTTACAGAATAGTCATGGGATATAAAGTACAGCATTTGGGAGTATAGTAGCCAAAGAAGATATATGCATGATCCATGGACTTGCACAATGGTGTGAGGATTGCCCAAGGGAAGTGGGGGCTGGGTGGAGGGGAATAAAGGGGGAAGATCAGGACAACTGTAATAGCATAAACAATAAAATATAGTTAAAAAAGTATCTTAAAAAATTGCTGTAAATCTGGTAGGTCAAATATCCCATCATTTCTTCAAAATCAGCTTAACTATGTGTTGCTTAGTTCATCACCTAAATTCAGATTAAATTGTTGACCATCTCAGAAAATCCAATAAAAATTTTGATTGGGATTATATTGAAGTTACTGGTTAATTTAGAGGGAAAGTGATATCTTTATTATATTATCTCACTTAAAAACATGGAACGTCTTTCCACTTATTCAGACTATCTTCTTTTATCAAAGCTTTAAATATTTTCCCCTAGAGCTCTTGTATATTTCTGACTAAATTCATGAAACTGTATAATTTTTGTTGCTTTTTTGAATGGATTTTTTTTGGTCATTGTTTGTCAGAAGTTGAACTTGTATCTTGCAATGTAACTGTACTCTCTAATTAGTCTCCTACTTCCATCCTTTTATTGTCTGCTTACCCTGTTAGGTTTTCTAAATCGATCATTATATCATTTGCAAATAACAGAGGTCTTACCTATTTCCATCCAATTCTGAATTTGATCCCTTTCATCCCTTAGGGCAAAGCTCTAGTTATGTTAAAATGAGTGGGGATTTTGGGAATCCTTGTATTGTTTTCAACTCTAAAGGGAATGCATCTAAACTTTCTTCATTAAGCATAATGCTAAGTACAAGTTTTGATATATAAACTTTGTCCACTAAAGTTAGTTTCTATTATTTAATGCTAAGTTTTGTTAATATCAATATCAAAGGCTTTTTCCAAATTGAGATAATGTTTATTAATATATTGAATTACACTGATAGATTTGTTTTTGATGTTGAACCATTCTTGTATTTCTGGGATAAATCTTACTTGAAAGTGATATATTACTATTTTTAATACATTGAAGGACTACACTAGCTTACTTTTTTACATTTATGTTCATAAATGAAAGGGTATATGATGTTTTTCTTTTACTATTCTTACCTGCTCTGAAAATCAAGATTTCACTAGTTGTCTAAAATGAGCTGGGTAGCTTCTGCTCTTTTTCTTTTCTTTGGAAAAACTTGTATAATTTAAAAATCAATGTTTTGTTGAAAGTTTAGTAAAGCTCACCTATAACATCTATTATTCCTTGAAAGGATAGATCTTTGAACATTTAAATGCACTGAATACTCATTGTCCATTCAAGTTATCTACTTCTTCTTGTACCACATACAAAGCAAACCAGCTCCAATTGTCTCTATTATTTTTCAGTGTGTTTTATTTTTGCATTTATTATTTCTTTTATTTATTCTTTGGGTTTGTTGTATTGCTTTGCCCCATTTCTTTCAATAGAATGCTTGTTAACTGTTAATCTTTCTTATTTTCTTTTTTTGAGCTTTATTGACATAATTGACATAGAACAGTATGTAAGTTTAAGGTGTATAGCATGTTAATTTGATATATATTGCAATATGATTACTACCATAGCATGAGCTAACACTTCTATGACATCATGCATTTAAAGCTGTAAATAACTAAGTACTTATGTTCCACATTTTTGACATGTAGTCTTTTCATTATCCTTCAAAAATTTTCTTTATATCTGATTTATTTTGTAACTCAAGGTTTATTTATTATTAATATTCTTTAGTTTTCAAACCCATGGGATTTTTTAGTAAGTCACCTGTGATAATTTCTAATTTTATTATATTACCCAGGTTTAAAATATTGATTATTTTGGTAAAAGTTTTGGGTTTTCCTCTATGACCTAATACATGGTCTGTTTTATAAATGTTCCACATATGCTTGAAAAATTGCAAATTACCTGTGATCAAACTCATTTATTACATAGTTCATGTCATCTATGTCCCTTGACTGCATGACTTAATGGTTTCTGAGAAAGGTAAGTTAAATCTCAAACTACAATTGTTGATTTACTTATTGTTACTTGCAGTTCTATCAGTTGTTGCCTAATGTATTTTAAGACTATCGTTAGCTGCAAATACGTTGATGATTGCTATAGTTTCTTGTTCTATTATTTATTTTACCACTTTTTACCACTTATATGTAGTTTTTGCTTTGTACCCTACAATGTTGGATATTGAGATTAATATTCAGCTTTGTTTTAGCTCACATATATTTCATCTATCTTTTACTTTCTGCTTTTCCATATCATTTACATGTTTCTTTGGCTATATATTTTTAACATTTGTTTTTTTATTTTGTTTTAAAAACCAGTGTAAAGATCTTTATTATAAAATGGGTGAGTTTAACACATATTGGCAATTATTTTAATTATTATGGTATTAGAACTCATTTTACCCAAATTATTTCATGTTTTCAATAACATACACTTTTTGTTTACTTTTTCTCCTTTCTCTCCATTGTGTAGTTTGCATTTTTTTCTATTGATTTGAGTTTTTTAATATAGTATCTATAGTTTTTCTTGATTAAAACTCACACAATTACCCCTCCTTGATTTCTTAAGCTTATTAATAGCTATGTCTTCCATTTAACACTGAAGTAGTTACCATGTTCTCATATCTCCTTTGTGTCCAACTTCTTTCTTCTAGAATTTTATTTCTACTCTCTATGATATACATTCCTTTTTGTTTTGTTTGGACATAACCCTTTCCTTTGCTTGTTTTCTTAAGACATTTCACCAAAGTATTTAATGACTCAAAGTTTCCATATCAGATGCAATATCTCTTAGTCTTTTCATCAGCTGTTGAGGTATTTTTTCTCAAATATGGGTCTCTGTGTGGCAAAACTTTCAAGGTCATGTATATATGAACCTGTCTTTATTGCTTCTTTACTTGGCTGTATATTTTAAATTATAGCTTCTTGTAGACTTCTGGCCAAGATGGAGACATAGGTAGATACACTTTGCCTCCTTGCACAACCAAAAGAAGATAATAACAAATTAAAAAACAAAAAATAACCAGAACTGCCAGAAAATAGAACTGTATGGAAGTCTGACAACCAAGGAATTGAAGAACATTCATTCAGACTGGTAGGAGGGGTGGAGATGGACAGCCAAGGTGGTGATGCATGGCAAGGCAGCAGTTAGAGGACTGGAGAGTCCCACATCTGCATGCAGATAAACAAGGAGGAAAAACTGGGAAGTGAGATGGACCATGCAAACCAGTGTTCCAGCATGGGGAAATAAAGCTTTAAAACCTCCAGCCTGGAAAAATGGTGGGGGCTGTGGTGGTGGGAAGAACTCCCAGCCTCACAAGAGAGTTTGTTGGAGAGGCCCACAGGGTCCTAGAGTGTATACAAAACTACCACCCAGGAATCAGCACCAGAAGGGCCTCATTTGCCTGTGGGTTGCAAGGGAAGTTACTGAAAGCCAGCTGAGAGCTGAGCAAGCAGCATTGTTCCCTCTCATATCCCTCCCCAACATACAGCACCACAGGTAGCAAAGTGTGTTGCTCAGCCATGGTGAATACCTAAGACTCCCCTCTTACTACATAACAGGCACACTGAGAGAAAAAAAATATAGCCCAAATGAAAGAACAGATCAAAACTCCAGAAAAAGAACAAAGTGACAAAGAGATAGCCAACCTGTCAGATGTGGAGTTCAAAGCACTGGTAATCAGGATGCTCACAGAAGTGATTGAGCTTGGTTGAAAAATGAAAGAACAAATGAAGACTACCCAAAGTAAAATAAAGCAAAATATATAGGGAACCAACAGTGAAGGGAGGGAAACTGGGATTCAAATCAACAATTTGGAACAAAAGGAAGAAATAAACATCCAATTGGAACACAGTGAAGAAATAAGAATTCAGAAAAATGAGGAGAGGCTTAGGAACTCCTGGGACAACTTTACAATTCCAATATCTGAATCACAGGGGTGCCAGGAGAAGAACAAGACTGAGAAGTTGAAAACTTATATGAACAAATAACAAAGGAAAACTTCCTCAATCTAAAGGAAATAGACTCCAGGAAGTCCAGGAAGCCCAGAGAGTCCCAAAGAATTGGACCCAAGGAGGAACACACCAAGGCACATCATCATTAAGTTACCCAAGATTAAAGATAAAGAGAGAATCTTAAAAGCAGCAAGAGGAGAGTTACCTACAAAGGAGCGCCCATAAAACTACTAGCTGATTTCTCAAAAGAAATCTTGCAGGCAAGAAGGGGCTGGAAAAAAGTATTTAAAGTTGTGAAGGGCAAGGACTTATATCCAAGATTACTCCATCCAGCAAAGCTATCATTTAGAGTAAAAGGGCAGATAAAGTGCTGTAGGAGACCATTCTGTGTGGTGTGGGCCCAGCTCCCACTTGGAGATGCACAGGACCCACGCCCATGGATAGGTTCTCCTGTGGGGAATCAGGCCTGCAATGTATCTAGGCTGCTATGAGTCTTGCTTTGTGCTAAAACTCCCTCACCCTGAATTGAGGACATTTACTGCAATGTAACTTCCTAAAATTCATGCTAAACCTTCCAAGGATGAGTATAACCAGTTCAACCACAGTTGCCTTTTCGTTTGCAAATATCCCTCTTCTGTGATGTGATTAGCAGCATTGGCTCCTTTGTTTTCTGTAAAAGGTAACCACCTAAAGCGAATCTGTGCATAGTAAATGAGGACCATCATGTAATGGGTGGAGAAACTCAATAAAGGCCTGTCATGGCAGAGGCCATGGCTTTTGCTCCCCTTGAGAGAAAAGCCATGCTGTCCCTTTTCCTCCACTGGACTCAGTAGTCCATGTAAATGTCTCATTTCATCCATCAGACACTGAGGGCCGGTGTCTGCATCAAAGTACTTCCCAGATAAAGTCAAGTTAAAGAAGTTCATCATCACCAAGCCCTTATTATATGAAATGTTAGAGACTTATCTAAGAAAAAGAAGATGATCAAAACTGTGAACAGTAAAATGACAACAAACTCACAACTATCAACAACTGAACCTTAAAAAAAATGAAAAGAAAAACTAAACAAACAACTAGAACAGGAACAGAATTAGAGAAATGGATATCATATGGAGGGTTTTCAGTGAAGAAGGGGGAGGGGAAGAATAGGGGGAAGGTACAGGGAATTAGAAGCATAAATGATGGGTACAAAATAGATAGGGGAGGTTTAAGATAGTATGGGAAATGGAGAAGATGAAGGACTTATATGTACAACCCATGGACATGAACTAAGTGGGAAGAATGCTGGTGGGAGGAGAGTGAACAGCAGAGGGGCATAAAGGGGAGAAAAAATGGGAAAACTGTAATAGCATAATCAATAACATATATTTAAAAATAAATTACAACTTCTGTGTCCTTTATTTGGTTGAGAAATATGATTCTTGTTTTATTTTTTCCCTCAGTTTTATTGTGATGTAATTGACATATAAAACTTTGTAAGTTTAAGGTGCACAGCATGTTGATTTGATGCACTTATATTTTGCAATATGATTACTACCACCATGGCAT
The DNA here is from genome assembly GCF_004126475.2 of Phyllostomus discolor. Taxonomy (NCBI): domain Eukaryota; kingdom Metazoa; phylum Chordata; class Mammalia; order Chiroptera; family Phyllostomidae; genus Phyllostomus; species Phyllostomus discolor. The sequence goes on along the minus strand of NC_040913.2, from coordinate 41,542,498 downwards.
TAGCTACCACTGCCTTCATGTCACATAATTACCATGTCTTTTTTTGTGATGAGAACATTTAAGATCTACTCTCATGCCCTGGCTGGTGTGGCTTAGTGGGTTGGGTGTCATCCTGAAAATTGAAAGGTTGCTGGTTCAATTCCTGGTCAGGGTACAAGCCTGGGTTGCAGGCCGGACCCCCAGTTAGGGGCATGCACCAGGCAATGGATTGATGTCTCTCTTGCATGTTGATGTTTCTCTCTCTCTCTTTTCTTCTTCCTTTCTCCTCTAAAAATAAATAAATAAAATCTTTAAAAAAACTTCTACCCTCAGCAACTTTCAAATACATAATACAGTATTAACTATAATCATTCTCCTGCACATTCAATTTTCAGAACTACTCATCTAATAATTGGAAGTTTATACTATTTCTCAAATTATCCTTATTCCCTCCACCCTTCAGTGTCTGGTAACCATTCTATAACCTTTTTCTGTGAATTCAGCTTTTTAAAATTTCGCCTATGTAATATCACACAGTATTTGTCTTTATCTGCTGACTTTTCTAACTTAGCATAATGTCCTGAAGTTCCATCCATACAGGGACTATGTATGAATCCATGTCAGAATATTCTTAATATATTCATCAAACTTCTTTTAAATTAGATGTAATAATTCTGCTTCAGATGATATATATATTCCAGTTTGTTGGATTTCTTTTGAGGTAGTTGTACTCTTTAAGTGTCCCGGAGTGTATATTGAAAAGGAGCAAGGCTCCAATCTATCAGTTCTGTTGGTTTTAAAGAGAGGAGAGGAGCCATCTTGTAAGGAAAGTTTGAGCTCCACAAGCCATTTATGACCCCTCTGGTTTGCTGAAATTTTACCAGGCAACAACTGCTGTCACTGTTTCACTTTAAACCCTTAGAGAAAAGCTACACTGGGAAGAGGCAGCTCTCACAGGTTGTTATCCCTCAGCTCAAGGGCTTTGAAAAGCAAGCTGTTGAAGAGTTAACATTTGAGGGTAGATGGGCTGTTAGTCCCTTTGTTCCTCAATTACTAATCCTAGCAGGGCATATGCACTTCCCTGATTTTACCCATTGGATGAATGAACTTGTGAGAACTGTTTTCATTGATTTCTACAGTGCAGAGATTAGGAAAGCATATTTTATGAGGTTGTGGGGAGGAGGCAGAGTAGAACTTAAATCTTTCCACCAATCTATACTTTATTTCTATCTCTGACTACTCCCAACCCCAGGCTAACATCATTTACTTTCCTAACTAATGTCTGAGACCAATTCAAGTCATACTTTCATTTTATTCTCAGAATTTTCTCTTGATTTTTGGTTTGCGATTGTTTTTGGTGGAGGGAGCCAGCAGTAATTTTTGGTTTGCCATCTGGCCACCCATTTATATTTATTATAATGACTATTATTTTGATTTATTTCCACAATGTTCTTTTATTCTCTCAATAATAATTATTTTTCTCTATATTCTTTCTCCCTTTCTCCATTTACTTTTTCTTATTTTAGATTAATAAATTTTGTATAAAATTGAGTGATAAAATTTATATAAATAGAAGTTTATTTTCCACCTTTATGATCAGGAAATTAGACACTCTACGTATATTTTCTTATTGATGCAGTAGTTAGAGTTAGTTTTGACTGAATGACAAAACCTTGAATAAATATAAATAGTTTTTAAAAAGTCCAAGTAGAATATTAATATATTGGATGACTAGTATTAAGCTATCCATTCCCCCAAGACTAACCTATTGATTCAACAAAATCTCAATCCAAATCCCAGAAGATGTTCTTGAAGAAATTGCCCCCCTGGCTGGTGTAGCTCAGTGGATTGAGCTCGGGCTGCGAACCAGGCATCGCAGGTTCGATTCCTAGTCAGGGCACATGCCTAGGTTGCAGGCCATGACTCCCAGCAACCGCACATTCACACATTGATGTTTCTCTTTCTCTCTCTCTCTCTCCCTTCCCTCTCTAAAAATAAATAAATAAAAGAAATAATAAAAATTATTATTTTTATTAATATAATATTTTATATTAGTATAATATATATTATATATTTATATTAATATATAAGAAATATTTTTTAAATAAAAAATATTTAAAAAAAGGAATTGCCAAGATGAATCAATAATTTTTATGGAAATGCAAAAGACCTACAAGAGCCAAAGCAATCTTGAAAAATAAAAACGTGTTGGAGGATTTACACACATGGTTTTAAGACTTCAGTTGAATATTAATGTAAGGGTAGTATTACATTGGTGTAAGGATAGAGAAATAGATCAATGAAGTAGAATAATATTCAGAAATATACCCACCTGTATATGTTTAATTGATTTTTGGTAAAAGCACTGATGTAGTTCAGTCGAGGAAATGAAAATGTTTTCAAGTAATCATATTTGAATGACTGGATATTTTTATGGAAAAAAACTTTAAACCCTTCCTCATATCATTCACACAGTTAATTCATGATATGTCATATACTTTAAACATGAAAGAACCATAATGCTTCTAGATGAAAATAGGAAAATATCTTCGTGACCTTGGAGTTAGCAATGATTTTTATGACAGGAAACAAAAGTACATTGATTTTGACTTTATCAAAATTAAAAAATTCTATTCATTAAACTGCTTATATATGACAAAATACTTCTATTTAGAACATAAAGAAAAGTACTTCCAATCAGCAATACAAAAAAAAACAACCCAATAAAGTGTACAAAATACATGAGTAGACGTTCACAAAAGAAGATATATTAATAGCTAATAAGCACATGGCTGTGTTGTCCATATCATTAGTCAGTAGGGAAATGAAAGTGAAAACTACCCACTAGAATGGCTAAAATTAAAAAAAAAAAGGCTGGGGTCAGGGGGAGGGGAGGGGGTAAAGGCAGAAAACTACTTGAACAACAATAAAAAAAAAGCTAACTCTCAAGTGTTACAGCATCTGAAATTCTCATTCATTGCTGGTGGTAGTGTGATGGCTTAATAACTTTAGAAAACTGTTTGGCAATTATATATTCATAAATTTACTGTGTGACACAAGGAATTCTGTTCCTATGTATCTACCCAAGAAAAAATGTGTCTCCAAAGATCTTACCTCATATATTTAAATGTTTATAGCAACCTTACTCATAACAATAATCCCAAACTGTAAATAACCCACATGTTCACCAATAGTAGAATAGATGAATAAGTTGTTTTTATGTTCATGTATGTGATACTACTCAGTAATAAAAAAGAACACACTACTGATACACAACATAGACAAATTTCAAAAACATGTTCAGCAAAAGAAACTAAACACAAAATAATAATTTATATAAATCCATTTATATGAAGTTCAGAAACGGGTAATATTACTCTTGGGTTGTAGAAATCAGAATAGGGTTATCTCTTGGGGAAGAAGAGTTGACTGAGAAGGGGCATGAAGGCATTTTTGAGGTAAGGAAGATATTTTATATCTTGCTTGGGTGGTAGTTACATGTTTGCATACAATTGCCAAAGTTCATTGCACAGAACATTTAAGATATATAAATTTTATTTTATATAAATTATGCCTTAATCCCCCCTCACTCACAATACTTTGGGGGAACAAACAATCCAAGTGGGTGATCAAAGACTGAAGATGACAAAAACCTAGAGGCTATCTTTTTGTTCCACCATGCAGCAAGGTAGTTTTTGTTTTTGTATACTTTATATAGTATGAATTTAGAGTTAACAATACAGCTACTATTTTCTTTCCTCATAATTTTTTTTCCATTTAAGATACTTCATTCAAAATAAATATTTTTCCTGAACAAAGTACCTTTATGGTTTATTTGAATGAATGTCTATTCTGACATGTTCTTTTTTATTTTCTTTGTTGATTTTGCCTTTGTCTTGATAAATACTTTTGCTAGATATACAATTCCAGATTGCTTGTCATTTACTATGAGTACATTTGGATATCATCTTATCTTCTGGATGCTTTTGAGAAGTCAGCTTTTCTAATATTTGTTCTTTTGTAGGCAACATATTCTCTTATCTCTATTTTTTTTTGTGTTCTGAAAGTTCATGATGATGTATCTAGGTGTGAATTTTTTTAAAAAAATTATCCTGATGCTTGAGATTTCTTAGATATCCTGAATCTCAAGCTGGTATGTCTCATCAACTCTAGAAAATCTTAATTATTTTACCTTGATTATTTTTCTCCTCCTCTTTCACTTTCTCTTTTCTACTGCAACTGCGGACACATGGCAGACCCCTGCATTCTATCTTCTCTGGTTTTTAATGTCTCTTATGCATTTTCCAACTTTTTGTCTCTCTGGACTGAAATTCAGATAATTTCTGAAGGTTTCTTCATTATGTCTAATCTGCTGTGGGAGCTATTCACTGAGTTTCAATATCAAATATAATTTTCATTTCTAAAAGTTCTACATGTAATTTTTTTCAAATAAGTTTGGTGACTTAGTTTCCTATCACACATATTTTAAATTTTTCTTTTATTTCTATAAACATATTATATTTAGTCTGCCTGATTATTCAAATATTTCAAACTATTCCAAGACTGTTTCTGTTAATAATGGTTTCTGTAGACATATGCTTAGAATGCCTTGTTTAGTTGTGAATTTTATGATTTCATTTTTGCCATGATCTCCTATTTCTTAGAATTTTGTCAATTAAAATTCTTTAAGTCCTGAGTTGAGGGTAGGTTATTCCAGTTATTCCAGAGAGTCTTCAGTTTGTTTTTACCAGACACCTGAGATATTACCTACCTAGGACCACTTTAAACTGAAGTATTGGCTGACAGTTCAATGCACTTGGACTAAAAGCTATGTGAAGATCAACTGCTGGTTACAGATTCTCAAGGAACTTGAGTTTTCCACATTGTGTAAAGGTTTAAAAACAGGCAAATTTCTCTCCTGTTTCCAAGTAGAGGGGTGAGTTTACTTCTAGTTTATCCCTACATGGAGAGTATAGCCCTTGAGGGTACCACCTTTATTAATGGGGTCTCATATCAGACTCTCCACATTTGAATAGACCTTAGTCCTTATCTTCTGTGTCATTCAACTCACAAGGTCATGAAAACTGAAGCTTAACTTTACCAGGTGAAGCAAATGCCCTCAGTTGGAAGCTGCCTCTATGCTCTATTTACTTTCTGAGTTCCATCTTTCAGTTAGTTTTTGGCCTCTGAAAATTTATTTCTTGCTAGTTCATCATCACATTTACATAGACTTAAGAAAACATGTATGTAGCATCTTCAGTTGCTTTTACGAGAAAGGATTGATCCAGGTAACTAGTCTATCATCAGAAATGAGTCCTGTATTTATGTTTTACCTCGCTTAAAAAATGTTCATATTATGTATATTTCAAAGTGCACATGATATGTTAATATAGTTATACAGTATATGCATTTAACTCATAAATGAATAAATAAATGTAAACTTTTCAGGAGTATGTGCTCAGAAATGTTTATGGCTTGGGTGTGCAATAAAAAAGTTTGGAAGAACCCATCTTAGCTTCACAACATGGACCATCATTTTCCTCTTGACATGTGGGGAGGTGGCCACAGCAGAAAGGAGGCTCACAGAGCCTCCAATGTCTTGGAGATCTCCAGGCTTCTCTCTTGCTTTCTTATTATGTGGCAGACTCTAGGAAAATTATTCAAACGTGACTGGTTATTTTTATTTTTCTGAAAGAGTCTTGAAAGCTTCCTGAGGAGGTATGCTAGTTATTTTACATCATCCTGTATATCCAGTGGCATGTGGGACCTGCGATGCTGTCTAGGGATGACCTGGCTGATTTGTACTTGTGCTCTCTATACCAAGCCAGCAGCTCAGGCATCTGTGCCCACACCCCTCCTCCACTGCAGTGCCCCTGGATGGTTTCTTTTGAGAGAAACCTCTTTCACTCTAAAGAAGGTTTTTATATTGGATATAAAGCTTTTGACAGAGAATTACCTGCTTTCATTCAGCTGTTAGGACCTTGGCAAAGAAAGTTCATTTTGCCAGTTGCTGGCTAATATACTGGCTTGAAAGAGCAATGAGCTCATTAATGAACTACTATCTCGTACTTAATGACAAACTCCATTCATTTGTTTCCTTAAAAAGATGGTGTCATTGATTAAATATGGCCATTAGTGACCATGAATTAAGTGTATCTGTTCACCCTTCAAAGATATTTGTCATTTGTATCTTATGCTAGGAAGCAAAAATTGATAGTTCTTTGGCTAACTTATATGTTTTCAGAGTTCTGAATAATAATAATAATTAAGAAAGAAATGATTTATGTACATCTGAGTTTAATAAATAGATCTATTTGTAGCCTTTAAATTGGAAGTAGTGCTACCTTTTGGCTAAATTACATGCAGAATCTACTGGCAGCACTCGTGTTATTGAGGACACAATTCACAAGCATGTTGACATCTCAGATAATGTCTGACGATAACAAAGCACTTAGAGAAAGATTCAAAGCCAAAGCAGAATATAGTCTTGCCTCAATATCCTTGGGGGAAGGGTTTCAGGACCTTAGCAGATACAGAAACCTGTGGATGTTTCCTGAGAAGCCATGGATGCAAAGTGGCCCCTAGATGCTGAAGAAGCTGAGAGGCCAAAGAGCAAAGCAGACTTGTCCAGATTGTCAGTTTAAAGACTTTTTATAGGAAACTTACAGAAACACAGTCCTGGACAGCAGCAGGACAAAATGATCCCCATACTCTCTGTTCACCCCCAGACCACCTGTATTATATACCCCTAAGAAATGAACCTATGTACTCTGAAAGTAATGCCAGGGTGATGGAGGGGAACAAAGGGACCACATACCGAGGGCTCTGGCACCAGTGTGATTTAAAAGACAGATAACACTGAGGGCATCTTGCCCTAGAGGAAGGACTAATGGTGGAGGAAGGATTAATGGTAGTTTGCAATTAACCTGGAGTCTCTGTATACATTCCAGAGTCCTTTTGTCGGGGGCGGGGGCAGGGGCGGTAAGGAGAGGCTGGAGGGTTCAGGTGGATGAGTTTTAAAATGGAGTCAGCTTTTCGAAATGGAGTCATCTCTATCTGCACGTCGGATGCTCAACTTCCCTATATAAAGTGGCATAGTATTTGCATATAACCCATATTTGCATATAACACATGTAAATCCTCCTGTACACTTTTTTCTTTTGTTTATTGTTTTAATCATTGTTCAAGTACAGTTTTCTCCCTTTTACTCCCATTCCAGCCCACCCACCCACCCATCCCCACTTCCCTCCCATTACCTCCCTCCCCCTAGTTTTTGTCCATGTGTCCTTTAAATTTGTTCCTGTAAACCCTTCCCATTCTCCCCTGAAATTCCCTCTTCTCTCCCCTCTGGTCACTGTCAGCCTATCCTCTATTTCAGTGTCTTTGGTAATGTTTTGCTTGTTTCTTTGTTTTGTTGTTTAGGTTCCTGTTAAAGGTGAGATCATATGATATTTGTCTTTCACTGCCTGGCTTATTTCACTTAGCATAATGCTTTCCAGCTCCATCCATGCTGTTGCAAAGGGTAGGGGCTCCTTCTTTCTTTCTGCTGCATAGAATTCCATTGTGTAAATGTACCATAGTTTTTTGATCCATTCATTTACTGATGGACATCTAGGTTGCTTCCAGCACTTGGCTATTGTAAATTGTGCTGCTATGAACATTGGGGTGCAAAGGTTCTTTTGTATTGGTGTTTTAGTGTTCTTAGGATATAGTCCCAGCAGTGGAATTGTTGGGTCAAAAGGCAGATCCATTTTTAGTTTTCTGAGGAAGTTCCATACTGTTTTCCATACTGGTTGTACCAGTCTACAGTCCCACCAACAGTGCACTAGGGTTCCCTTTTCTCCACAACCTCTCCAACACTTGTTGTTTGTTGCTTTGTTTATGATGGCCATTCTGACTGGTATGAAGTAGTATCTCATTGTGGTTTTAATTTGCATCTCTCTGATAGCTAGCGATATTGAACAACGTTTCATGTGTCTTTGGATCCTCTGTATGCCCTCCTTGGAGAAGAGTCTGTTCAAGTCCTTTGCCCATTTTTTAATTGGGTTGCTTGTTTTCTTAGAGTGGAGTTGTGTAAGTTCTTTATATATTTTGGAGATTAAACCCTTGTCTGAAGTATCATTGGCAAATACGTTTTCCCATACAGTTGGTTCTCCTTTTATTTTGATACCTATTTCTTTACCTGTGCAGAAGCTTTTTATTTTGATGAGGTCCCATTTGTTTCCTTTTTCCTTAATGTCCCTTGCTCTAGGGGACATGTCAGTAAAAAAGTTTCTGCATGAAATATCTGAAGTTTTCCTACCTACATTCTCCTTTAGGACTTTAATGGTGTCACAGTTTATATTTAAGTCTTTTATCCACCTTGAATTTATTTTTGTATAAGATGTAAGTTGGTGCTCGAGTTTCATTTTTTGCATGTAGCTGTCCAGTTCTCTGAACACCATTTGTTGAAGAGGCTATTTTTTTCTCCATTTTATGTTGCTGCCTCCTTTGTCAAATATTAATTGACCATAGAGACTTGAGTTTATTTCTGTGCTCTCTGTTCTGTTCCATTGGTCCATGTGCCTGTTTTTATGCCAGTACCAGGCTGTTTTGATTACAGTGGCCTTGTAGTATAGTTTTGTGTCAGGTATTGTGATCCCTCCTACTTTACTCTTCTTTCTCAAAATTGCAGCAGCTATTTGGGGTCATTTTTGGTTCCATATAAATTTTTGAAGTGTTTGTTCTATGTCTGTGAAATAAGCCATTGGTACTTTAATAGGTATTACATTGAATGTGTAAATTGCTTTGGGTAGTATGGACATTTTGATGATATTAATTCTTCTAATCCATGTACACGGTATATGTTTCCATTTGTTTGTGTCTTCCTTGATTTCTTTCCTGAGTGTTATGTAGTTTTCTGAATACAGGTCTTTCACCTCTTTGGTTAGGTTTATTCCTAGGGATTTTATTTTTCTTTTTACTATTTCAAATGGGATTTTTTTCTTGATTTCTGCTTCTGTTGTTTCATTGTTCGTGTACAGAAATACCTTTGATTTCTGGATATTGATTTTGTATCCCACTGTTTTGCCAAATTCATTTATTAAGTCAAGAAGTTTTTTGGTGGAGTCTATAGGATTTTCTATGTACACTATCATGTCATCTGCAAACAGTGACAGTTTTGTTTCCTCCTTTCCAATTTGGATGCCTTTTATTTCTTTTTCTTGTCTGATCACTGTGGCTAAAACTTCCAGTACTATATTGAATAGAAGTGGTGAAAGTGGACAGCCTTGTCTTGTTCCTGATCTTAGTGGAGAAGATTTTAATTTTTGCCCATTGAGTATGATGTTGGCTGTAGGTCTCTCATGTATGGCCTTTATTATGTTGAGGAATGCTCCCTCTATTTCCACTTTGCCGAGTGTTGTTATCATAAATGGGTGCTATACCCTATCAAATGCTTTTTCTGCATCTATTGATATGATCATGTCGTTTTTGTCTTTGCTTTTGTTTATGTGATGTATTACATTTACTGGTTTGCAAATATCGAACCATCCTTGCATCCCTGGAATGAATCCCACTTGGTCATGGTGTATGATCTTTTTAATGTATTGTTGGATGCGGTTTGCCAGTATTTTGTTGAGGATTTTAGCGTCTATGTTCATCAGCTATGTTGAACTGAAGTTTTCTTTCTTTGTTGTGTCTTTATCTGGTTTTGGGATTAGGATGATGTTGGCCTCATAAAAAGAGTTTGGGAGTCGTCCATCTTTTTGGATATTTTGGAATAGTCTGTGAAGGATAGAGGTTAGTTCTTCCTTAAATGCTTTGTAGAATTCTCCTGTGAAACCATCTGGTCCAGGGCTTTTGTGTGTTGGGAGTTTTTTGATTACTGCTTCAATTTCTTTTGTTGTTATTGGTCTGTTCAGGCTTTCTGCTTCTTTTTCATTGAGTTTTGAAAGATTATATTTTTCTAGAAATTTGTCCATTTCACTTAGGTTTTCAAATTTCTTGGCATACAGTTCTTTGTAGTAATTTCTTATAATCCTTTGTATTTCTGTGGTATCAGTTGTAATCTCTCCTCTTTCATTTCTGATTGTGTTTATTTGGGTTTTCTTTTTTTCTTGATGAGTCTGCTTAAAGGCTTGTCGATTTTGTTTATCTTTTCAAACAACCAGCTCTTGGATTCATTGATCTGTAGAATTGTGCTTTTAGTCTCTATGTCATTTAATTCTGCTCTGATCTTGGTTATTTCCTTCCTTCTGCTTGCTCTGGGCTCTTTGTTGTTGTTCCTCGAGTTCTTGTAGATATAAGGTTAGGTTGTTTGTTTGAAATATTTCTATTTTTTTTAGGTATGCCTGTATTGCTATGAACTTCCCTCTCAGGACTGCCTTTGCTGTGTCCCATAAGTTTTGGGTTGATGTGAATTCATTTTCATTTGTTTCCAGAAACCTTTTGATTTGTTCTCTCATTTCATTGTTGACCCATTCATTGCTTAATAGCATGCTATTTAATCTCCATGAATTTGAGTGTTTTGTGTTTTTTTCCTTGGGGCTAGCTTCTAGCTTCAGTCCCTTGTTATCTCAGAAAATGCTTGGTATGATTTCAATTTTCTTGAAATTGTTGAGGCTTGTTTTGTGTCCTATCATGTGGTCTATCTTTGAAAATATCCCGTGTACATTTGAAAAGAATGTATATTTGGCTTCTTTGGGATGAAGAGCCCTGTATATATTAGTTAAGTCCATTTCATCTAGGGTATTGTTCAATGCCACAATATCTTTGTTGACATTTTGTTTGGAAGATCTGTCCATTTTTGACAGTGGGGTGTTAAAATTCCCCACTATAATTGTGTTGCTGTCAATATCTTTCTTGAAGTCCTCTAAGATTTTCTTTATGTATTTGGGTGCTCCTATGTTGGGTGCATATATATTTACAATATTTATGTCTTCTTTTCTTGGTGAATTCTTCCCTTGAGTATTATGAAGTGACCTTCTGGGTCTTTCTTTATGGCCCTTTTTTGGAAGTCTATTTTGTCTGATATGAGTATTGCTACCCTGGCTTTTTTTCCTGTCCTTTTGCTTGGAAAATGTGTTTCCAGCCCTTCATTTCCAGCCTTTGCAGGTCTTTTATCCTGAGATGGGTCTCTTGTAGGCAGCATATGTGTGGGTCATGTTTTCTTATCCAATCAGCTATTCTATGTCTTTTGATTGGAGCATTTAATTTATTTACGTTTAAGGATATTATTTATAGGTACTTATTTATTGCCATTTATGTATGTTTGTTCCTCACTCTCTCTCTCTTTTTCTTCCTTTCCTTAAAGCAGTCCCTTTAGTATCTCTTGCAGAGCTGGTTTGGTGGAGGTGTATTCTTTTAGACTTCTTTTGTCTGGGAAACTTGTTATTTGGCCTTCTATCTTGATTGAGAGCCTTGCTGCATAAAGTAGCCTTGGTTGCAGACCTCTGGTTCTCATTACTTGGAGTATTTCTTGCCATTCTCTTCTGGCTTGTAGTGTTTCCATTTAGAAGTCAGCTGTTAGCCTTATTGGGGCTCCCTTGTATGTTACTTCCTGCTTTTCCCTTGTTGCCTTTAATATTCTCTCTTTGTCTTGAAATTTTGCCATTTGAATTATGATGTGTCTTGAGGTGGGCCTCTTTGGGTTCCTCTTGATTGGGACTCTCTGTGTTTCCTGGATTTGTGTGACTTTTTCTCTCATCAAATTAGGGAAGTTTTCCTTCATTACTTGTTCAAATAGGTTTTCTATCCCTTGCTCTTCTTCTTCTCCTTCTGGTATCCCTATTATATGGATATTATTATGTTTCATATTGTCTTGCATTTCTCTTAAACCCTCTTCATTCTTTCTGAACCTCTTTTCCTTTTCTTGCTCTTTCTGGGTGTTTTTTTCTACTTTGTCCCCCAATTCACTAATCCAGTTGCTAATCTGCTTCATCAATCCTGCTTTTCATTCCTTCTACTGTGTTCTTCAGTTCAGGAATATTATTCTTCATTTCCTCTTGGCCCTTGTTGATAGTTTCTATTTCCTTTTTCATGTTTATATAGTTTGCAGTGAGATCGTTGTAGCTTCCTTGTAGTTTCTGGTAGCTCATTGTGAGTTCATTAAGCTTCCTGATAATCATTGTTTTGAACTCAATATCTGATAGTTGAGTTGCCTCTATTTCATTCAGCATTCTTTCTGAAGCTTCCTCCTTTCCCTTCATTTGGGGATTGTTTCTTTGTCTTCTCATTATTTGTGAGACTCTTCTTGTTAGCCACTGTTTCTTAAATTGACTTGTTCTGGTTCCCTGTGATTATGGTGTGAACTTCTATGGTAGAATACCTGTGAGATTCAGTGGTGCAGTCTCTTTCATATATCCTGGTGTTCACAGCTTCCCCCTACTCTTTTTTGTGATCATTTGGAGGAGTAAGGCAAAATGGTTGAAGACAGCAAGACAGTAGTCTATGATATTTATAGTAGCAGCAAGTAGAGAACAGATGGGAGATCCTTTGGCTATGTATAGTGTTAACTATGATCTTCCACCTCACTAGCCATGTTTTAGAAAGGGTGGAAAGAAGATAAGACTCTTATTGGGGACAAAAGGATTGTTAGTTGGATCTAGAAAGCTGTGAGGCTGTTGGAGGTAAGATTCTGAGGTAGGGTGGGAATAAATGTTAGTAAATAGGAGTAGTGTGTAAAAGAATAGAGACAACCCCCCACAATAATATAGTTCAGGAAATTGTGAAGTGGGCTGAGATCAGGGAGGGGTGTTGTATAGTATTTACAATTGTATGAACTAGGTCCTATTTACAGTAATATTAAAGCAATAATCATGTGGCAGAATCTATGAGATCTAGATAACAAGATTAAGGAGTATAGAACCTTGAGAGGTGTACTAATGGAACACAAATGAAGGACAGTAAATTATCAACACACTGTGAATGAGATAACAGGGGGAACCTATCAAACAACAGTATAACCAGCCAAGCAAAGAAGATTATACAGAAAGAAAAAGAATACCGAAATACTATTAAAATAAAAAATGTCAGAAAAGTGAGAAAAAGATAATACAAATTTGCAGTAATTTGCAGGCTCAAAAAAAAAAAAAAGGAAAAAAAAGCAGAAGATGGAATGCAGGAGAGATAAATTTGGACTGGAAGGAATAATACTAGGATGAAAAGAAGAGAAGCATAAGGAATTGAGAGATATAAAAATAATAAGAATTAAAAAATAAAAAGTCACTTAAAAACAAGATAAAATCAAACAATCAAACAATAACAATAGCTAAAACAAAACAAAACAAAAAAAAATACAAACCCCCCCACAAATCTCTTGTTTGTTTCTAACTTGCCAAACCTGGTTTTCTGGTCTTGCTGGCTTCAGTAGGCTGAGGGGTGTTTGTAATGCTTTTCACTCTTCCCAGTCAGAACTCAGTGAGTATTGTTCCCAGGGCTAGCAGCGCGCTCTCCCCAGAGCCGATCCCATTTCTTCCCGCGGGACCCTGGGTGTGGGTATGGATGCTCCCAAGCACGTTCTCCAGAGCTCACTGCTGTGGTCTCCTGGGCTCCGGGGCCCTATAGAGCTTCTGCATCTTTTCCGGGTTCATGGTGCAAGCTCTAGGGATCACAAGGGGTTGAGCCCTTCCCCCAAATTTCACCGCAGCAGGTTCCATGTTCTCAGGAAGCACCTGCGTCTTTTCTGGATTCACTGTGCAAGCTCTGGGGATCGCAAGGGGTGTGCACTTCCACCAGTTTCCCTGCTGTGGGCTCCAGGAACCCGAGAAGTGCCGTGTCCCTTCTGGCTTCACAGTGTGAGAGTCCGGGATCCTGAAGGGGCACGTGCTCCCCTGAGTTCACCGCCACAGGCTCCAGAAACCCGAGAACACCCATGCCCTTTCCTTGTTCAGGGCTGTGGGGTCTGGGTTTTCCACAGAACCACACTCTCACCGGGCTGGAGGTGCTGGCGCATGACCAGGCTGCCCTTGGTCATACAGGCTGGGGGCACTCACCCTTCCCAGAACTCTGCATGGGTGCTCACAGCCCCTGTGCGATTGTGTCCCAGTCCAACTCCCCTTTCTGTGCCTTCAAGCAACAAGGTCTCCCCTGGTATTGCTCAATCCCTATTGTCCAGGGAGGAAACAGCGACTCTGCTCTCCTGGGTTCCCTGAGGCAGACCCAGGAGCACCGGGCCTGAGGGCTGCAAACCCCTGGTCCCCGCGCTGATCCCTGGGTCCCTGTTGTCCTGAAGCAATCTCCTTACTGTCTGGTTTTTCAATGTCCGCTATAATTTTTGATGTCCTGTTTTCATAAATGTTGCCATAACCTAGGCCCCTTGCTCTGTTCCTCCACAGATCCGTGAGTTTTTCTCCCCTGCATAGAGGAAGGGGATTATGCTCCTTCCAACAAAGCCGCCATCTTCCTTCTCCCCCTCCTGTATACTTTAACTCATCTCTAGATTACTTACAATAGCTAATACAATGTAAATGCTATGTAAATAGTTGTTATAGTGTATTGTTTAGGGAATAATGACAAAAAAGTCTACATATTTAGTTCAGATACAACCATCATAGGCCTAACTGGAGTACATGTCAGCAAAAATATAATATTTAAATAATACTTTTGATCTATGGTTGGTGAATCTGCAGAGGCAGAACCCACAAATACAAAGGACTGATTGTATATCACACCAGTTTGGGAACCTAAAACCAAAATCAAATACTAATTTTTACAAAAAAGCACCAAAGTTTTGTATTTTAAAAGTTGAATGAATTCGGTTGGATTAAAACTCAAGCCTGTGTATTATAAAAATAATTGAACTGGGTTATCAAATTATCAGACTGAACCAAATCAGAACTGCATATGTTCTTGACTGGAGGCAACAGGTGTCTCCTTTATAAACTAAACTGGACTTTTTGAGAGGGAATGGCAGTTATAGGATTCATATTAGCTATCAGAGGAAAGGTACAGATGTGCCTACAATGACAAGCTCCTTGATTCTTCTCAGGTGACCATGACCTGTCACTTTTCCTTTAGCACAGCTTATGTGTCTCTGTTGGATGTTTCTACAAAGATGTCTTTGACTGAATTGAGAGTTGGTCATTGTAGCCTGGTTGGAACTAATCATATGAGGGGGCCAAATCAGCTGGACTGATTATGTCATAGGCCACTTTTAAAAGCATCATTGAGTCACCATCCTGCTAGTTGTGCTTTTCATGAATGGATGAGGAAACATTTGCAAATGACATGGCTTCAGAAGTCCCATCAGCTGTGCTGTCTTTTCTGAGTGAGCCTGATTGCTTTTGGCTTTACCCAGTGCAGTGTTTTCCATCCAATCAGTCTTTCACCCACAAGGGTATTTATTATGTGACATTTTGAAAATAAAAGGGATGGGAAGCAATCATCCAGCAAAACCATAAAACATTTTATTATCCGGGACGGTGAGGGGACAGGTTTGACATACAGTGCTGGGAGACGCAATGGCCGAACAATGTGGTACTAAAGTGTGATTTAATGAGGCTTGGAGGATTTCGTTCAGTCAGAAAAGTTCCACCCTGTCTTGGAAATAGGTGAAGTGAGCTGGCGTAGGCACCTGACTGAGCAGGTTCTCACCAGGTAGGCTTTGGCCAGTAGCCTCCATTTGTCCAGCTATCCCAGACCATGATTGTCAGGGAGACTTTAACACTGGAAACTTCTGACTGATTTAGTGGACCCCAAATTTGGCACAGCTTCCTGGTGGCTTCTGTTTTACAAGGCCAGCAGTAATCCAACAAAAGCCTGAATTCATTTCCCTCTATATTTGTTGATTGCCAGCTGAGAGCTGGATGCTGTCAACTTGCTTTTGAAAAAATTTCATTTTACTGCAATTGAGATTCTTTGCCCTCTGATAAATGGCAGTGTGCCATCTTGGGCAACATTTTTGTTTCCTACTTTTCCAGAGGAAAAACTCATTAGCAGATGGTGCCTGGTCATCAAGTCAATCATTGTCTTTGGATTTAATCATACACATCTTTCTGATCCAGCTGAACTAAACCTACTTGTTAAACTTCATTATTGTGTTGGCACAACCTCAGCCTTGAGTTATAAACATAAGACATTCATGGACAAGTTCAAGCATCATTTTATCTTTTTCATTTAAGTGGATGTGTTTGTTGCATATTTACCCAGTAACTATGGAATGCTTGGTATGGATGAGAATTGAATGAGGATGTGGAAGAGTGAAAACCCCCAACTCCTGTCTTGAAGGGGCTGATGATTTAGAAGGTGAGATGGGGGACACACATGAAGAAATAAACAACATTATATTATTAAATAAGCTATAAGTTTTGATGGAGATGGCCTTAGCCTAGTCTAATATGGTGATTTTCCAATATACTGCACCACAGAATGACCTGAGAAACTTTCAAAAAAGATAAATGTTTAGGGTCTGTTTTAGTCATTTTGGGCTGCTATATCAAGGATATTTATTTCCTGGGTGGCTTAAACAACAATCATTTATTACTCATGGTTCTGGAGTCTGGGAGGCCCATGACTAAGGTGTCAGCAGATTCGGTGAGAGTCCATTTCCCATTCATGAGGGTTCCACACTCATGACCAAATTATCTCCCAAAGGCCATACCTCTTAATACCATCATATTAAGGGTTAGGATTTTAAAATATGAAACTTTAAGAGGGCACAAACATTTACTCCATAAGAGGTCCTCACACAAGAGACCCTGGTTCAATGACTCTGTGGAGGGGCTGGGCACTGGTGCTGGAGAAATTCCCAGGTGATTCTATGATTCTAATGTGCTGCAAGGATGGAGAACTGCTTGCCTAGCAGGCAGATAACTACTAGGGTGCATTTTTAAAAAAAAATTTAGGTTCTTACATAGACACAAACACAGGGAGGCTGCCAAAATGAGGAGACAAAGAAACATGGCTCAAATGAAAGAACAGACTAAAACTCCAGAAAAAGAAAAAAAAAACAAAATGGTGATAAGCAATCTATCAGATTCAGAGCTCAAAACACTGGTTATAAGGATGCTCAATGAACTTAGTGAGGACCTCAATTGCATAAAAAAGATCCATTCAGAAATGAAGGATACACTAATTGAAATGAACAATTTACAGGGAAACAACAGTACAGTGAATAAAGCTGAGAATCAAATCAATGATTTGGAATAAAAGGAAGCAAAAAACAACTAACCAGAATGAGAAGAAGAACAAAGAATCCAAAAGAAAATAACGATAGTGTAAGTAGCCTTAGGGACAACTTCAAGTTTTCACATCATAGGAGTACCAGAAGGATAAGAGAAAGAACAAGAAATTGGAAATCTGTTTGAGAAAATTAATGAAAGGAAACTTTCTTGATTTGGTGAAGGAAATAGACATGCAAGGTCAGAAAGCACAGAGAGCCTCAAACAGGATGGATGCAAAGAGGTCCACTCCAAGGCACATCATAATTGAAATGCCAAAGGTTAAAGATAAAGAGGGAATCTTAAAAGCAGTAAGAGAAAAGCAGTTAGTTACCTGCTGGAGAGTTCCCATAAGACTGTCAGCTGATCTCTTAAAAGAAACTTTGCCAGCTAGAAGGGACTGGCAAAAAATATTCAAAGTCATGAAAACAGGGACTTACAGCCAAGATTGCTCTATCCAGCAAAGATATCATTTAGAATCAAAGGGTAGATAAAGAGCTTCCCAAACAAGAAAAAAACTAAAAGAATTCATTACCCAACCATTATATGGAATGTCAAAGGGACTTATTTAAGAAAAATAAGATAAAAACTATGAACAATAAAATGGCAATAAATTTATATCTATCAACAATTGAATCTAAAAAACAAAGTAAGTAAATAAGAAGAAAAGAGACAGAAATCGTGGATTTAGAGAGTGTTTTGATGGTTGCCAGATGGCAGCTGGGCGTGGAGGAATGGGTGAAGAGATGAGGGGATTAAGAAGTACAAATTGGTAGTTACAGAATAGCCATGGGGATGTAAAAGTACAGAATAGGAAATGGAGTAGCAAAAGGACTTATACTCATGACCCATGGATGTAAACAATGGTGTGGGGATTGCCTGAGGAAGTGGGGAGTTCTGGGTGAAGGAGGGCAAAGGGGGAAAATCAAGACAACTGTAATAGCATAACCAATAAAATATAATAAAAAATAGAGCCATTTAGGTCCTACTCAGGATTTTGCCCTTCTCCAGATAAACAGAAGCTTTCCCATCTCTACTCTAATAACTCCTTGTTCACATCTCAATGATCACTTCCTTGTGATAATCTCTGTATAAATATATTCTTCCCACATGGTTACCCCTCTGGGGCTAGGGACAGAGTTCTAATCATCCTTGTATTCCCATAGCTTGGCACAAAATGTTCCATAAATGATGGTTAAATAAAGGAATGAAAGAATGATCTGGTTGACCTTGAACAAGATACACGAATATTCTGCTTAGGAGTCTTTGTCTCCAGGTTCATAAAGATGAGGGGAAAGAAGAATTATGTTGTAATTCTATGGGGCTATATTAGATGTAGATGCCCTCCTCTGATGACCCCGAAGCCCTTTTAGAATAAAAATACAAAGCAAATTCTAGGCATTCTCCTGGACAATGGACACTTTGTTCTTCAACTTCACGGGTAAATTTTGATGAGATTATAACAGAGCTGATGCTAGTACAATGAGTCTACTAACATCACCTAAACGAGGTGGCTGACTTTTTAAAATAATTGAGAACATAGCCGGGATCCAAAGTCTGAGAAGGAAGGAACACTCTAAGGGGGTTGCTTCAAGATTTTGATAATGACCCAGGGGTGGGGGCTTGGGGTCACAGGTCTCTCAGTAGCCCTTGCATCCCACTGGCATTGTTGATCTGTAAGTTATTCCTCTTTCACCAAAATTCTCTTTTTTAAACCCTCTTTGCAAATGCATTAATCTGTTTGGGGAGGAGGTCCAAGGGAATGTTTTGGACACTAGTATTTCTGAAAGACCAGGGCTTAGAACACATTTACAGTGACAAATTGACTACTGTCTTTTTCTTTTCTATGAGTTAATTTAACTTTGTTTACAAGTACCTCCCTCATTCTCTACTTTGTGATAAGGATAGTACTCAAAACTCTCTGCTGTATATTCTAGATTCCAGGAAGGCTTCTGCTTCTCAGAAAACAATTTGGCTATTTAGTTGTCATAAATTTGTGCTGTGAGATTCTGAAGTCCAAGCTCACTTGTTTATTTGGGGTTGAGAGCCCAGAAAGGAGCCTCATGCAATGTCTTCATCTGACCTCTGCTCTGTGAAGTCGAGGCTGATTGCTGACCTCCCTCAGCTGTTGCTGAGAAGCAGCAGATATTCTGCCTTATATTTAATTAGCAGATTTTTTCCTCTGAGATAAAAAATGCCTGAATTTTTTTTCAGGTGGGAAAACTAAGGTCCAAGGATATCAAAGTCCCCCTTCACATTGTGTTGTCTCTTTGGAGTGGATCTTTCCCCAGGTGCCTCCCATCTGTTTAGTTGGGAAAAACCATGAGTTTAGACTATCATTAGGAAAACTGGTGTCATTTAAATGTGAATTAATATTCCCCTCTTGTAATCTGCTCTGGAGAGAGAACAAAGGAAGTGTCACATGATGGTGGTTAACACAAAGGGACTTTTTTTCTTGGTGTAAATGGTAACCACTAATAAGAAAGGCAATTTTGTCAAGAGAGTGGGGCATAAGCAGCAACAGTAACTTCAAGGACTTTGAGTGAGATGTGTGGTTAGACATGAATTGGTCCCCAAAACATCAGGCTGGAGCCAGTTCCTAACATCACTGCACTATAACTTCTACTTTTAGGTCAGGGTGATTCTGCATGTCAAATCCTGAATTTAAATGAATGTGAGGCTCTGTTGGAGAAATCTCACTTCTCTTTGCAGCCACAGCTGGGCAGCCACCAGAGAGTTTTCAGGCTAGACATGTTTTTCTTCAACATCTGTCAGCTTAGTTAAATCAGAGCTGCAAATGAACAGTGTAATACCCAAGATCATTATCTGGATTTGTGACATTCCCTCCGTCTTCTCCCTGGAGGATTTAGGATTCAAAATGAAAAACAACATTTGTAAGGGATCAGGAGAGGGGGAATTTTCATCTTTATTATTATTACTATTAATAATACATTTTCATTAACATGGTTTTAGTAGTATGGAACAAGAGAAATGAAACATGGCCCTTTTCAAGTCAACATGTTCCCCAGTGCATTTTGCATAAAGTACTGTATCTTTGACTCATTCAATCCAAGATAAGCCTATTAATTAAGCATTAGTTTTACAGGTGTGGCCTATGCTGATGTAATTTTCTGCTCGGAGCTAACTGAGAATTTACAGATGTGCTCTGGGTTTAGCATTTTTTTCACAACATGGGAAAGATGTGGTCTGTGCCCCAGGTAGAAGGAGAGAGTTAATCCACTAATCAAGTCAACAATTATTTCTTGAGTGCCTGCCTGCTTGGTGCTCAGCTAGGTGCTAGTGTTGTAGGGGATGCATGATGAGGAGAGCTTACACCCTTAATGAGGAAACATGACTCATATTACAAGCAGTGTGGCACTGTGGATAGAGCACAACATCTGGAGTTCTACAGCTTAAAAGTGGTATGACCAGGAAAATTTTATTTCACATTGTAGGCATTTAGTTTCTTCTTATTAAAATAGGGTATTGACACAGTTAACATTGTTGTAAGCATTAGCAATGACTTTGTAGAGAACCTGCCACATTAGAGACATGGCAAAAACATTATTATAACGTGGAACATATGTAATAATTTAGTCATTGATAATAGTTATGCAAATGTTCAGAGATGAGAGAATATAATGCTGGCCAGAACAGATGGATAAATGTTAGAAATGACTGAATAAAATTTCTTGAAGGGATCTTAGAGGTTAATTGGGTCAACAGACCCATTCTATCAATGCAGCAACAAGGCCCAGATCAATTGACTTGCCCAGATTAGTACATCCACTGCGAGCAGGACCCAGATGGACCATCCACGTGGGTCTGCTTGGGGAGCTGGTGCCATTTTATGTGGTGGTTCTTAAACTGGCAGAGTGTTAGGACATCTTGTGAGCTTTGAGAAAATAGGCTTCCAAGAGAGTCTGATTTAGTAGCTTGGATTAGGCTTGGAATATGTTTGTTCATTGAGTTCCTGGCCTGTAGATCAGCCTGTTGATGTAGCATCAGGAGCACTGACCTGGGAGCTTTAGTCACAGTCCTTCTATCTTGCTATGTGACCTGGGAAAGCCAACCTTTCTAGTCTTAGTTTTCTCATCTATCTCTTGAGGGGGTTGCATTGGTCACCTCTATCTCTCATCATCACACCACTCTACCACTTCAGCTCAAGCTAGACTGAAGTTTGGACAGTATCTGGCTTGCAGGTGAGGGGAAGGCTGAGAGTGTTAGCCTCAGGAAGGTGAAACTGTGCAATGAACCTGGAGGGAAGGAGATTTCTTGTGGGAAGAAAATGGAGACCTGGTAATGTGGCTAAAGGAGGGCTTCAGTATGGAGACCTCTGTGGGTTGGGGATGAGCTTTAGGCATCATTCTGCAGAGGGAATACTTCCCAGACTGTGTTATGTAGAACATGAGGCCCTTGAGATGCTCTGAAAGGGAACTCTGTTAATAAGTTTGGGAGATGCTACATACTGTATCATTGTCTAGGAGATTCATAATGAAGGCATACTGAAAACTCTGAGGGGTCTGATTAACTTTCCTTAGTCTGGAATGTTTCAAATGTATTTGATCATAGGGCACTTAAAAAAGAACCTATTAACTAATGTTACATGGAACATGTTTGGAGAAACAATGTTTTAGGAAACAAGGAATCATTAGAAGTACTGGGCTCAGCTTTAGAGAACTGGGGAAGTGATCATTAGAATGCTTATGAAGAGCAGGAAATGAACTGGGACTTCTCAGTTTAAAGAAGAGAAGCCTCACATAATACCTTTTTAGTTATATGAATTGGTATAATGAGGGACATGATTGATTATTCTTCATATTCATTGAGCATCAAGCCAGAAGGAATGAGCTCAATAGTTAGGCTTAGAGATTTAGGAGGAAGGAAACAAAAATATTTCTGATAAGGGATATAAACTATAATATTTCATCTAGGGAAACATGTAATTACCAGAGTCTCATCTATTTCACGCAATAAAATCAGGGGTATAGCCTACATAACAAGCCAAGTCCCCTGTATTTTTTTTCTGTCCTTTTTGGGGATCCATTGACTTACATAAGAACCACAGAGCGCTCCAGTAGTCTAAACAAAGATCCAGCAGCTTATAGAACTGTAGATTGGAAAAGAACCCAACATCTGGTCCAACTTCCCACCAAAGCAAGAGTATTGTCTGCACCACTCCCACCCCGTGGCCCTCAGGAATATTCTGGGAACAACTCCAGTGCCTGGGAAATCATTACTTTTCTAGGCAGCTCATTTCATTTATGGATAGCTTCATTTGTTAGGAAGCACTGCCTTACCATGAACCAAAGTATGTTTCATCACACCTTACACATTTTAGACCTTGTTATTTGTGTTGGAATTCCACAGAATATACTCGTTACATTTTTCCTTTAGGATGACTGAAGACAAATATCCTATGTGCACTAATCCTTCTCTAAGCAAGTCGCCCAAGTCCTTTAGCCATTTCTCCTAACACACGGTCTCTAGAACCTTCACCACTCATTCAGAGAATATGGGTTGATCATCATGACGTGTAGCTTTTTGGGTCTGGGTGTAATCTTACTGCAGAGAGGCCATGTGTGCAGTGCAAGTCCCTGAGATGGAGCATTCAGACCAGCCCAACATATCTGCAAGGCCAGCAGATCCGTTTTGTCAATTTATGTGTGGAATCAAGAGACCATAACATGAAACACACCCTAATGTAAAAAGTAAAAACATTGATGTTTTGGCAGTTTGGCAGTTTAGTGGGCTCTTAAGAAAGGGCACTATGGGAGGGTGTTAGGAGTTAGAAAGGGTTAGACTGTAGTTTCTCAAAATTACTGAGAGTAATACCAAAGCTGTTTTGTCAACTATATCAATGGGGTGAAATGTGGAGGTGCAAGAGACGTTATAGCAGCTTCCCATATTGCATCTTTGTCATGGCAGTTATATAATCATTTGGGAAGGTGATAAGACATCCTTCAGGGAGTAGGCAGGGATGACTCAGTGACTCAAAAAAATACTGTTCATGACTCTTACTGGGATCACGCTTGTCTCTCACACCTCACCAGCCTGGAAATATGAGCCAGATTTTATTTATCTGTTCAGCTCTTTTCTATTCCAATGAAGAATTGCATTAGTCAGATTTTGTTGTTCAGCAATCATGTCCTACAGTTAACAAAAATACTTTTTTCACATAAACCACTACCAAGGTCTTCCTTATATGGAAATAAATTCTTTGAGTCTAAATTCAGGATTTTACATTTGTCCCTGCTGCATTTTATTTTATTGATAGACTTTATTGATATTTTTCAAATAGTGTTTTCTAAAGTGCTAGGAATTCCTTCTATCTTGGAGTCATCTTCACTTTTGATAAACATGCCTTCCAATTCTTCCTTATAGCCTGGCAATGTGCCCATCAAAAAAGGATCAGGGAGAGAGTTTTGTGGCATGCTATGAGAGACTTCTCTTTAATGAGCCCTTTAATCCACTCTTTGAATTAGAATGTCCAACCAGCTATTTATTCACAGAATAGGAATATTTTCAAGTATGTGTTTCTCTATCTCATTCACAGGGAAATCAAGAAGGACTATTGAAATTGTTTACCAAGATCAATGTACATTGTGTGATAATTTAACTTTTTTCTATTTGATATTCATAGGAATTTGGGCCTGATGGGAAACCAAAAGTGCATTTTGCCAGACAAAACCATTGCTGTTTCTGGGTAATATAGGTCTTGCCCTTCCAGTTTCAGGCATGCCCAACAGATCACGTTGTAACAAGCAATAACCTCCATTCACAGCATCCATTTCAAACTCTATAAGTAGTTTACAAGCCTTTAGTTAGCTGGTTTACCTTTTTAAACGTGTCTTTCTTTGAGTTATCCCTGTGCTCCAATTCTCTTAATAGGCCACGCTCTCTAAACTTCTGGTATTCACGCATTGCTTCCACTTCCTGGACTTACTTCTTTCTTCCTTTTGTTTGACTAGCTTTTACTCATCCTCTAGCTTTGATCTAACTTCCTTGAGGAAGCCAGACTTGATCCCCCATGAATGGATTAGATGTCCTTCCCACATTCTCCCCAGGGTTTATCCCTACGGTAGCACCTGCCACTCAGGGGTCCTGGCTAATGAGCTTTTCCTCCCAGTTGACTGTTAACTCCTTGAGAGAGGGAACTGTGTCTGGTGCATAGCAGGCTCTCAATAATTCACTTGAAAACTATAGGCTACGGCCTCATAGGGTGCCAAGACATAAAGTATTCTGAAAGATCTCAAGGTCCTTTGTCAATATTTGGAGGGTGGCCTTGAGCAAGTCATTGTCTTTTTAGGGTTCATTTTATCTGTGAAATGAAGATGATCCCTATAGCTCTAGGCTAATGCAAAACACATTAGACTGAAAACAGTCACTGTGACCTGGATCTGTTGAGTCTTGGGAATGGCATTTAACCCATTTACTTCTCATAGTCTCAGTTTCTTTATTAGGTAAAATAAAGAGGCTAAACTCCGAGCAGTGGGTAAGTGTGAAGTCAGAGACAGACAGGCAGCTGTTGAGTAAGTCACTTCGTGCCTTGGTTTCATTCTTTACAGATTCTTCATTACTTGGCTGCTGTCTTGTGAGGACTAAATGAACTAATCCCAGTAACTAAGGGAGAGGATAAAAATATATTGAATACAAATTCTGTATTAAGTACATTCATAATGTCATAGAACTTTATCCTCCCAACAACTTATATGTTTGATTTTAGACATCTCCATCTTATAGAAGGAAGAAATTGTTCAAGGTCACACTGTACATGGCAGAACTGGCTTCCCAATGTGACTCCAGAGCCCGTGCCTGTCTCATTTCTGTCCCTTTTGGTTCTTCCTTTGTTCAGTTCCCAGCATTGGACCTGGCATGAAGGCTCTTTTCACCTTTCCAGGCTGAGGTCTGGTTGTAGGACCTGCTCTAGCCCCAGAAAGGTCTGCAGGTGGAAGAAGGTCTGGCGGGAGTCTGCTGGAGCTGCTGGCTGGCTGGCCTGCAGCCCTGCTCATGATCTGTCTCTGGAGGGGGAGCGGGCACAGAGGCGTCCAGGCTGTGCGCACGGTTTATAAAAAGCCATCAGGAGCACCGTCTGGGGACTGCAGTCATTTATTCACACTTTTTCCTTGTAAAATGTTACTGACTGTTTTACACCAAGGGCAGTTTATCCTAAATGGGATGTACAGGCATTCAATTCACCTCTACTTTTTTGCCAACTCTGCTTTTTCCCCCGCTTGCTTCTGAGGTTATATATGGTTCTGAGAGAGGAAGCCATTTTCTATCTGAGGGGGAAAAAAAGCTGACGGCTTTAAAGAGAAACCTTCCATCATAAAAAAAGAACATTTGGTTGGAGAGATAATGCCTTTGTTTTGAAAAATGGACCCCTGCTTCAGTGGTGTTGCAGCCTTCTGAAATTGACCTCATTTCCGGTCAGGTGCTAAGAACTTCACAGCGGTGATCAGTATCAGTGCATCGGTGAGGGCAAAATGGAGGATAGATATGATAAGCTCCATTTCTCAAATGGGAAAATTGAAGCTCAGAGAGGTTAAATCACCTGTTTAAGATCAGAATGGAAGGCTGCTGGGGCAAATTGGGGTTAATGGAAAAAGAGAGAGAGAGAGCACCTCTGGGCTAGATGCTCCCCTTTCACCCCACCCCCACCCCCAGCTGTCTCGTGTACTTGTCCCCAGTTTGTGACACTGGTATTGTTGTGCTTGACCACAGATGAGAAGACCGAGTCTCTGTGACGTTAGCTATTGGCTGAAAGTCACACACTTTGTTTGCAAAGCAGGTCTCATGCTGAAACCTTGTGTCCAGACCCTCCAGCTGCCCTCATTAGTATCCGCCACTCGCCTGCCCCAGCTCGCACAGAGAATCTAAATATAATGGATGGCTGCTGCAGAATGCCAGGATATTTTAATTTATAGAAAAGAATAATGGGGTTCAGGTGAATGCCCTCTTCTGTATATTCTCTTTGGAATGAGGCTTAGTTTTATTGTCCTTTCACTTCCCGTTAGTTCTAGCTAAAATGGTTCCATAATGACATATAAACCCAAACATGAGTAATTGATGGCAGCCTCAGGAGCTTGAGCAGGATAAAACCAGACTGACTAGAATCTCTAGGGTGAAGAATTAACATTTATTGGTTTAGTGAAATGAATTTATGTCCCAATAAAGCGAGTTATGGACTAGACAGTGATTTAATGATGTGATTTCTGTAAGAAGAGCAAATATGAACTTTTGGGTCTGGGTTAGATTGTAATTGATATGCCGCTAACTAAATCAGCTTTTCAGACATGTTCATAAAAGTCTACAAAACTTCTTTAATCCATGAGATTTGTGTTCTACCCATTCTGTCAATGGAGTTGAAAGTTGAAAGGAAATTGAATCAGTGTCTCTAAAACCATGGATACTACATTTGTTCATTAGTCCCACTAGATCGGGACTCTCAGCTCTCCGGGGAACTTAAAGAATGAAGATTGGAACAAATGCTACCATAAAAAGAAAGAAATGAAATACTGAATGTAGATATGCATGACACTCTTTAACTCTACAGGGTCCTTGCTCCGGGTCTGTAGGAGGACCAGGAGGACAGAAAAGAAAAAGGTCCCCATTGTATGCCAGGTTGAAGCTTGCCTCTAAATATTTTCTTTGTTTCTTCATTCAGAGAACTGAGAATTTTTTTTTATTAATGAAATTCTCAGGGCAAAAACCTCAGTCATTTTGAGTTTTTCCTTTTGTATCCAGTATCTGACTCATCTACTTTCAAAATATCTCCTGATTCTGGCCACTTCTCACTATCATCTCTGCCACTTCCCTAGTTTAGTCACTACCTTCTCTTTGCCTGGGTAACGTCAAAGGCATCTGAATTGGTCTGCTTGCTTCTATTTCTGATTCTCCCAACAGTCTCCGACATATATTTACAGTCTTTTCTTAATATAGTAGCTAGAGGGGATGCTTTTAAAATAAAAGGCAGATCCTACCTTCTCTCTGCTCCAAACTGTCAGTGGCTTCCCGTCTCACACAGAGAAAAGCAAAAGCCATGATCATGGCTCACAAAGCCCTGCACAGCCAGGCCCTCTCCCACCCACCCCTACTCTCTGACCTTGTCCCCTACCCCTCTTTCTTGGCTTTTTCTGCTGTAGCCTCAGTGCCTTGCTTGCTGATTCTGGAAAGCGGCAGGCCTGTTTCTGCCTTAGTGCTTTGGCTTGCATCACTCTTTTCCCAGGTATCCCTTCCCAACTTCATGTTTTTGCTCACTCTCTGCTTCTCAACTGAAGTCCACACTGACTTTGCTGTTTATCATTGTAATCCCTCCAAAGCCTTCAAATACTTCTGCTCGGGTACCTCCATCTCCACTTTTTCTAGAGCACTCATTACTTTTTGACATGCTATCTAATTATATTTTTTTGTTTATTTTCTGACACACTTATTTGAAGGTAAGCTCTGCAAAGGGCTGGGATCTGCCTGTTTTGTTTGTTTGTTTATTTGTTTGTTTGGAATCTGCCTGTACTGATGCAGCCCAAAAGCCTAGGACAGTGCCTGGAATCTGGGACGTGCCCAGTAAATGTTTGCTGAATGAATGAATGAATGAATGAATGAATAAATAAATAAGTGATCTAAAAGCCATCCTAAAATAGATTTAACACTGATGTGAGAAACAGGGCTAATTCAGTTTTTATCAAACTGTTCTTCCTGTTTGATATTTTTGCAGCCTGATTTTTGTTGTATATTTTATTTTTTAATTTTGGCAAGTAAGATGTATTGAATTGGATTGAAGCCATATTCTAGATGTCTATGAGGTTTTGCGATCTTGCGCAAAAGAGTTTAAATTAGATAAAGAGGGCTTTTATTTGAATAATTATTGTTAACTCCTATCTTATTAAATCATCTTAAAATTTTTGAAATTTGAAGCTAAATGGAATAACATTAGGAAAAATATACCCTCTTGTAATGTCACCATTGACACTGACAGAATATTTGAGCACCCACTGAGTGCAGAGCAGTGGGGAAAAAGCACCATTAAATATGTGGCACATACATCTGTGCTGCCGTGAAGCCAGATGTTCTAGTTGTGGGAGTTTTATGTTTCCAGTATTTCTAAACAGGGGTATCAGTTTCATGCATTTATATGAACTTTGTGAAAAGTGCTGGTAAGTGTAAAACGTGGTCAACAGCAAAGAAAACAACTGGGTCAGGTGGAAATATCCTGCAGCACTTGGAATGATTGTTTAAAATTATACTTTATCAGGCAAAACGCAGACTATAGTTGTCATCCTAATTCACATTTTATAGCACTGTGCAGCCTACAATGCACTTGCTTATAATAGATTATCTCAAGTGTATAGTTTCTGGGAAAACTTTGCCAAAACCATCCTCTGTCCCAGCACAGTCTGGATGTAGATTTCAGTTCTGCAGCCCTGCAGGCAAATGTTTCAGTGTTGTGTGGATGAGGAGGCCCCAGAAGGAGCCCATACTTGGGAGGCAGGCCACCAGGCAGCCATGAACCCAGTGCCGCATTGAGAGACCAGTCTCTACCACCACGCTGCCTGGTTTAAATCCAGATTTGCCTCCAACTTGCTGTGACTCTTAGTGTCTCAGTTTAGTCATCTGTAGAATGGGGTTAGTCATAGCAGCTCCTTATAGGGCTCTTATGACAATAAATAAATTTATGAATGGAGAGTGCTTACAGCAATTCCTGATACCCAGGGACCCTCCCATGAATATCAGCTGTTAGTATTAAGAAACAGTAAAAGGACCTGTTTGTTTCTGTCCTCTCCTTGAATTTGTTGGTCAGAGTGCTAGAAACATCTCCTTAGAGTCACACCATTGGGTATACAACTTTAACATTGTTAAGGAACAGAACCTTATGAGAACAGATGAAAAGTGTGGACACTTTCTCCAGAACAGCGGGCATATTCACATGTATATACAATGTTGCCTACAATTTCAGGGGATTTATAGATTCCTGAAGTCCAGATTAAAAATCTCCAAGTTAGGGTATTGTGTTGTCAGAAGCTCAAATTAGTTTGTGCCTGGTTCGACCAAGGCATGTAGCCTGTGACTACACCGCTGTGAGTTATTGACCTGTCCCATCCAGAGCATGGAACATTGGAAGGGCAGAGTCAGGGATTGTGGTGTATCTATCCCCTGAGAGATATGCAAGGAGGAACTTGAAGTAGATAGAGGGGACACAAACAATGGAACAGACACCAAATTTCTCAGTGTAATCACTCTCCTGGGGCACCTCTTCTTACCACCTTCCAACCACCTACTTCTCCTCCAAAGCCAGGGTAAGCCTGACACTCTCTTCCCTTCTGCATCCTCCCAGACTTAAGTCATTTCTCTGTGGTGCCAGCTGGCTGCTGAGAACCCCAGGGATGGAGAAAGACATCCCAGTGAAAATGAAGGTCTAAGTAGATCAGAGCAGGGACTGATGAGTGATCTGACAAAGGCAAAGGTTTCATTACACCATGAAAACAGAACTGTACAATTAGATGTCAATATATGTACTCAAAACAGTGTCCAGGTACTCCAACTTCCCTGGGAGATGAAAAGAATCTCTCAGTATGAAAGCTTGTTATATCTCAAAGCAAGCATGCTGGTGTTTCCCAGGGACAGGGCAAGATTGTAGAGTGACAAGAGTTGCGTGACATGGATGGCTTTGACACCTTCCATACAGCTTCGAGGGGTTTCCAGATTTTTGCTGTGTGTCCCTTCTTCTTCTATAGCTTCCAAGGGTGGGCAGGGTGGCCCAGTGGTCAGAGTTTGGCTTGTGGAAGTAGCAGCCCTGTGGTTTGGGCCCAGATCTACGGTGGAGGAAAATACTCATTCTCCATATTTTATCTGTTGCTAGAAGAGTATAATATAAGGTTTCTTTTTTTCTTCTCCTCTTGGGGACTTGGTGAAGATGAATTAGATGCTACCTATGAACTATGAAGTGTTTTAAGCTCTGGCGGAATAAGGTGCTAAACATTACTTCTAAATTAGCTCCTTTAACCCATTTCGTGAAATAGGAATCTCCACTCACTAATTGGAGTCTCTGCAGAAGCCACCTATTATCCATAATAAAATGGCTAGTAGGGTAGTGGGGGCTTGCTGATAGAAACAGTGATCAATTCAATCTACTCCCTTCCAATGGGAAACTTTTTATGAACTCTGGTGTAGGTTGAACAAATATGAAGTAGTGAGGGCAGATATGGCCTCGGACAGAGCAGCAGGGCCCCTGAGAATTCTTTTTCTAGGGGTGGTTGAGAAAGTGAGGGCCATCATGGCTAAGATCCGGCAGCCAGAGACCCTGAGGTGGAAGTTTCCACCTGTCTTTCTACAATGCAGAGTGGCTGACAGAACACCTTGACCCAGAAGAGTCGAGTCTTCTTCTTGGCCAGGCAACTTTGCCTCATGGTATCCCAGTGTGCAGTGAGGCCCAGTGTGAGAAGGGTCTTAGGAGTTCCTTCTTGGGTGGTCTTCCATACTTCCAGAGTGAAGCGTAATCACATATCTGTTCTGAGTGGAGAATAAGGTCTTGAATCAAGAAAATTTCTCTCATTTATTCACTTAATAAATATTTGGCATCTACTATTAGTCATAGGTCTAAATATTACACTAGGGATACAGTTGTGATCAAGATTGTCATGGTCTCTGTTCCCAAGGAACTTACATTCTAGCAGGAAAGACAGTCAGTAAGCCAGTTAGTTAAACAAATCCTCCTAATTGTCTCCACCAGAATGTAAGCTCCACAAAGGCAGAGTTTTTTTTTATAAATCTGTTTTGTTTACTGCTGCATTCATAATAACAAGAGTAGTCCCTGATAGCTAGATATTAGGTGCCCAATAAGTATTTGCTGAATAAATTAAATGAAAAAGATAATTTCAGATAGTGGTAAGTATCACACAATGAATGAAATGAATCAGTATTCAAGTGGGAGATAAAATGGATAAGCAAGCAAGAATTGGAAGATATCAGGTCTTGCAGGCTTTGGTTAAAGTTTGGGTTTTAAGCACAGGAAAATACAATTTAGTTTACATTTTAAGAAGAACACTGGAATGCCGGGAAAAAACAGATAGGAATGAAGAGAAACTAGAGTCAGGGAAAATAGGGAGCTGATTTGGTGGAGAGACCAGAGGTGGCGGTGCCTTGCCCCAGGCAGGCAGCCAGGCATGTGGTGGGAAGTGGTCAGGTTCCAGATGCATTTTGGAGGTAGAAATAGTGGGATTTGTTGGTGTACCGAATCTGGGAACTAGGCAAGAGAAGAGTTGAAGATGACTATAGGGGTTTTGGCCCTATGTGAGTACATAGGTGATGGTGCCATTAACTAAGGGCTTCTGGAATACTGGCCCCAGAGGTGGATGAGGTTGGGCAGGGTGGAGGTTAGTTTTTCTGGGATGTGTACTGAGTGCCTGAAACAGTTTGGCCAGACTTGCTGAGGAGCGGCAGGGGTGGGCTTGCACATGACAGGGCAGGGTAAGATTTAAGCTTTGGAATCATATACTTTTTTCAGCTTTATTGAAGCATAATGAACAAATAAAATTATAACATATTTAAAATGTATGTTGTGATGATTTAATATATGTATACTTTGTGAAAGGATTCCTTTCATCTGATTCATTGACCCTTCATTTTTATCACTTTGCTTGTTTATTTATATTTGTCAGAACAGTAAATTCTACTCTCTTAGTAAATTTTAATTATACAATTCAATGTTATAAACTAGTCACCATGTTATACATTAGATCCTCAGACCTTACTCATCTTGTAGCTGCAAATTTGTACATTTTACCAGTCTCTCCCTATTTCCCATACCTTCAGCCCTTGGCAACCACTTTTCTACTCTGTTCCTATGAGTCTGATCTTTCTATTTGTTAGTTTTTGTATATAATTGATACCATGTGGTATCTGTCTTCCTCTGTCTGGTTTATTTCACTTAGCATAATGTTTTCCAGGTTTACCCATGTTGTTGCAAGTGGCAGGATTTCCTTCTTTCTCATGGCTGAATTGTATTCCATTGTGCATGCATGTACATACACATTCTCACAATTGTTTATCCATTCATCCATTGACAGACATTTAGCTTGTTTTCATATTTTACTTAAAGTGAATAATGCCACACTGAACACAGAAGCACAAATACCCTTCCAGATTCTTTTTTCATTTTTTTTGGAGCTATACTCAAAAGTGGGATTGCTGGGTCACATGGTAGTTTGATTTTTATTTTTCCAGGAACTACCATACTATTTATATAGTGGATGTACCAATTGATATTTCTACCAACAGTACACAACAGGTTTCTTTTTTTCCACATCCTCGCCAACACTTATTTCTTGTCTTATTGATAATAGCCATATAAAAGTGTTTATTCAGTTCCTCTGCCCAGTTTTTAATTGGATTTTGGTTTGTTTTTGCCATTGAATAATATGAATTCTTTACATATTTTAGATACTAACCCCTTATCAGATATGTGACTTGAAAATATTTTCTCCTAGTCTGTAGGTTGCCTTTTCATTTTGTTAATGGTTTCCTCTGCTGTACAAAGCTTTTTATTTTAATGTAGTTCCAGTTGTTGATTTTTGCTTCTGTTGCCTTTGCTTTTGGTGTCAAATCCCAAAAAAACACCACCAAGACTGATGTCAAGGAGACTACCTCCTATGTTTTATTCTAAGAGTTTTATGGGTTCAGGCCCATTATGCAATTCTTTAATTCATTTTGAGTTGACTTTTGTATATGTTGTAAGTGGTCCAGTTTCATCCTTTTGTGTATAACTGCTCAGGTTTTCCAACACTATGTATTGAAAGACTATAGTTTCTTCATTGTATATTCTTGGTTCCTTTGTCATAAATTTATTGAATATATATATATATAATATAGAGAATATATATATTTGTGGGATCTCTATCTATTCCATTACTATACATGCCTATTTTTAGGCCAATATATACTCTTTTAATTACTATAGCTTTGTAATACAGTTTGAAAACAGAAGGTGTGATGCCTCCCACTTTGTTCTTTTTCCTTAAATTATTTTTGGCTATCTGGGGTCTTTTGTGGCTCTATACAGACTTTAAGATTTTTTAATTTCTTGAATAATGCCATTAGAATTTTGGTAGGGATTCTTTTGAATCTGTACATTGCTTTGGGTAATATGGACATTTTAACAATAGCAATTCTTTCAATCAATGAGCATGGTAAAATATCTTTTCATTTATTTGTGTATTTTTCAGTTTCTTTTATCAATGTCTTATAGTTTTAGTGTTCAGATCTTTCACCTCCTTGGTTAAATTTATTACTAGGTGTTTATTCTTTTTGCCACAGTTGTAAGTGGGATTTTTTAAAATTTCTTTTCTGATAGTTTATTACTCTTGTAAAGAAATGCAACTGATTTTTGTACATTAATTTTGTATTCTGCAACTTCATGGAATTTGTTTATTATTTCTAACAGGTTTTTGTTTTCTTTTTGGCTAGAATCTTTAGAGTCTTCTATATATAATACCATACCATCAACAAATAAAGACTATTTTACTTCTTCTTTTCCTGTTTGAATGCCTTTCCTTTTCTTTCCTTTCCTTTCCTTCCTTTCCTTTCCTTTTTCTTTTCCTCCTCCTCTTCCTCCTTCTTTGCCACATTGCTCTGGGTAAGACTGCTGGAATAATAATTACTGATTCAGTCTCCTTACAAGTAATTGGTCTATTCAGATTTTCTGTTTCTTCATGATTCTGTCTTGGTAGGTCATATCTTTCAAGGAATTTATTCATTTTTTTAGGTTGTCCAATTTGTTAGAGTGTAATTGTGTGTAGTAGTCTCTTATGACATTGCTTATGACTGTATTTGTGTGGTATCGGTTGTACTATCTTTTCTTTCATTTTAATTTTGTTTATTTGAATCCACTTTTTTTTTCTCAGTAAGTCTAGGTAAAGGTTTATCTATTTTGTTTATATTTCCAAAAACTAGCTTTTAGTTTCATTCACTTTTTAAAAAGATTTTATTTATTTATTTTTAGACAGAGGGGAAGGAAAAGAGGAAGAGAGGGAGAGAAACATCAAAGAGTGCCTCTTACATGCCCCCTACTGGGGACCTGGCCCACAACCCAGGCAAGTGCTCTGGCTGGGAATTGAACCAAGAACCCTTTGGTTTGCAGGCCAGCACTCAATCCACTGAGCCACACCAGCCAGGGCTCATTCATTTTTTAATTTTTAAAGAAATTTTGTATTTAGATTGTAGAGGATATTAGAAATTACTAAACCAAAGGGTTTAACTTTCTCCCTTTGTTTTTAAAAGACAAGGCATCCTTTCTTTAAGTGAAAATTTATAAAAAAGCTCAATATATAAGATAATTTAATTGTTCTCCTGACCCCAAATCCAGTCTTTTTTGTTTGCCTGACTTTTTTCATGCCTGCCCGGATATGTTCCAAAGATGACAAATATGTCTTACTCTAATCCACTGGCGGATTGATATCAGAAATTGCTCAGGTAGAGATTCATTCATTTGACTTAATATTTTATTATCTATAAAACATGAGCTAAGAACAGTAGGATATTATTAAGCCCCATCAGTCCTTAAGACCTTAGTGGAACCAAAATTACATTTTTTCTTTGGTGTCAGTTTTGACTGATGGAGGAAAAGTAGCTGAATCACGAGTGTGAGAAATGCAGCAAGGTCTAGGGAGAAGCCCTGGCAAGGAGGAAAGAGCCTTGTGTAGTAGCCTTGCTGAAACCTGTTGAATTTGTATTGCATAGTCATTTCTACTTTCTAGATTTTCCCCTTCACATCATCTTCAGGAATCTTTCTTCCTTCACTTCCTGTTGGCTTTGATAAATTTTGCTAAGGCACTGTATTCTCCTTCCTCTGCTCCTGGACAATATTTTATGTTACTGTTGGTGGCAAATAATTCAGAAAGGCCTGGTTTTTCTCCAGGTGAGACATTTTAAGGGCTAGCCAGATCCCTCCACTCTGTTTTTCTCTTACTCTTCATTTATAGAGAAAACCATGGGATTACTGGCCAAAACAAATGATGACTCTTTTACTTGCTTAACTATAAACCTCCAAGGACTGTCTCAGCCCTGCCAAGTGGCTTGCACACTATGAGCAGGAGAGAGTTCATCTCCAAGAAATGATTGCCCAGCAGGTGGTCACCTCCCAATTCTGTCATAAATTCTGTGAGAACTGATGGAAGCCATAGACATTTCCCTCAATGTCCACCAAAATTGTGTGCTCTTTTGTAGAGCTGATGGAACCTTTCAAGTCCCATTTCTAGAACCTTTAGTGCTGTATGGAGGCCAGATTAAGAATCCCTGAAGAGCTCTGGCTGGTGTGGCTCAGTGGATTGAGTGCTGGCCTGAGAACCAAAGGGTCACAGGTTCAATTCCCAGCCAGGGCCCATGCTTGGGTTGTGGGCCACGTCCCCAGTAGGGGGCATGCAAGAGGCACTCTTTGATGTTTCTCTCCCTCTCTTTCTCCCTCCCTTCCCCTCTCTCTAAAAATAAATAAAATCTTTTTTTAAAAAAAAAGAATCTCTAAAAGAAGCAGGACCCTAGAAGTCATCACTGCTTTGGAGGCTGTCACTAGTGATTGCTGCTGATCTAGCCTATCAAAAGCCCACAAACCTAACTGACACAGACCACAAAAACGAAACCAAACAATTAAACATGGAGACATCATTTACTTCTTCTTTGCACTTCAGGTTCCTCAACCAGAAAATGAGAATAATAATACCCCCTAGTTAGCTCAAAGGGTTATTGTAGGCATCACACAGTTTCTAAACTGTTATATATTACTAAAGAATCAAGCATATAAATAAATGCATCTGGGCTGAGGTGAGGACTAGACAAGTAACATAAATTTGTTGATTAAGGTCAGATATAAGTAACAGAGAATGGTGAAGCCTGTGGCACATTGTGACATGCATTTCAGAAAATTCAAGTTTTATGAAACCACATGGAGCCAAACAAAACATCTGGGGGTTGAATTTGACTTTGGGCCACAAGTTTTAGATTTCTGAAAGAAAACATAAAGTAGGGCAAATTTATTAGCTATTCTGTAGGAAGTCCAGATGGGACAACCAAGGCTTATTTTTTATGTTTCTAGTGTAGAAGAAGACTGATAATTTGGTGTGGTTTGGAGGGGCTTCTTCTACAAAAAGCTCCTCTTTAGGCTTGCCAGAAATGGAAATCCTAACCATTGGGGTATGGAGGGTATGGGGGAGTGGGGAGAGGAGAAGTGACAATTAAGGGATTAATAGTTCCTATTAAGGTATAAATATGTTATTTGTTTTTTTTTAAGGTTTTATTTATTTATTTTTTAGAGAGAGGGGAAGGGAGGGAGAAGGAGAGGGAGAGAAACATCAATGTGGGGATGCCTCTCTTGTGCTACTCTGTTGGGGACCTGGCCCACAACCCAGGCATGTGCTCTGACTGGGAATCAAACCAGAAACCTTTTGGTTCACAGGCTGGCACTCAATCCACTGAGCCACACACATGGGCTAAATATGTTATTTGTAATGGAAAACCTATTGATTTTGTTTTGGCTATTAACACTTAAGCATTTTAAGACAGTAATCAAAAACCTCTGTAAACTGCAATTTTATCCTTTAGCTTTAATATTGTTATTTGACTACCTACTATGTATAGGTACCTTACTAGGGGCTGGGATTACATAGATAAATCCAACTTGGCCTTGTCTTCAAAGGTGTTTGACTGAAAGAGCCAAGGTGGTGCCCTTTTGTTCATCACTGAATGCCTGGTACTTCTTAGTGCCCAGAATATGGTAGGAACTTAAATGGATGGGAGCTAGGCACCACCACAACACTAAAATACATGACAAATGCTGAGAGGTGTGGCAGGACTGTGAATCGGTTTATCAAATTGGCTCTGGAAGGGAGAAGAGATTGGGGAGATGGACACAAACAAAGAGAGAGTGAGGGGTTAGGGGTTGATGAGGAAAAAGGGGATCCCATAGGGTCTGGGAAGCTTGGGTGGTGGAATCCCCAGGAGGGGAGGATGTCAGTCAGCAGCAGGAGCAGAGGAAGAGCTGGAACTAGGGGAACCAGACAAGTCAAAATGAGTGTGATGTGGCTCTGGGGACTCGCTGGGGCTGGCGGTGACCAGCTGAGAATCCTCTTCGAGGTGGGCACTCAGCCTACTAGCAGTAGGTGCCTAGCCTAAGAGAGCTTCTCATGCGGTCCTTTTACATAAGCAAAGAGCCACAGAGACCAGGAACTCCAGGCAGTACCAGATTCCATGATGCCTGTAGTGAGCCTCATAAACATGCCTCTTTATGAGTCACAGGTTTTTTCCCAAGCCCATTCTTACCTGGCACCTGTTGAAAAGGATTATCTCACAATCCTTTCCCAGATTTAAGAGATAATTTTAATAATTTCAGGGTTTTATGTTGGTAATTCACCTCTGATAACAGAGCTGCTAATTTCAACTCTTATCAATGGCCATTACGGCAACTTGGTTTGAAGTGAAAAACAATGCTTTCAGGTGTAACTTGGATTCTTTCCCAGGTTTGGCAACTTGACTTAGTTCAGAACATCCTGTTAGAGCTTGGAGGTGAGGATTTAAACTTGACTCATATATCTGTGGTCAGCATTAGTGCTTTTTCCTGGGTCTATAATCTCACCTATACATTTCAGCCTTGCTTTCTGCCATTCCAACCTACAGTATAACAGTATTTGCAGTTAATGAACATGCTTGGTATTTTTTTTAATTAATCCTCACCTGAGGACATATTTTCATTGCTTTTAGAGAGAGGAAGAAGGAGACAGAGAAACACTGATGCAAGAGGAAGCATCGCTTGGTTTGTTCCCAAATGCACCTGGACTGGGGATTGAATCTGCAACCTTTTGGTTATGGGATGATGCTACAACCAACTGAGCTACACCAGCCAGAACTATGCTTGATCTTTCCATACCTGGAACTACTGAAGGATTCCACTTCTGTAGTCTCTAAAAGCTTTGAGTTGCTTATTTTAAAAATGGGGAAAATCATATCTAACACATAGATTGCTTTGAAGAAATGTGATGTGGTTAAAAGAATGTGGATTTGGAGTCAGATGGAGGAAGTGAAACAGGGTGCAGCCAACAGGAGGGCCCCAAATAGGGATTTGGAATGGGGTTCAGAACTCAAGGTGTCCAAGAAATATTAGGATGTCCTCACCCCTTCCCCTCACAGGTGTGAGTTGGGGGAAGGGACACATGGACAAGGGCCATTGAGAGCTGTTTTGCATAGCAACAGCTTTGCAGCTAACCTCTGGCATGGTCATTTAACATATCTATAACCTTTGACTGGTTGCATAGATATATTAAATAGCTGTGGCCATGCTTTGAGCCAGGGGAGTGGAAGTAACTTCCCCTCCAAGATGTAACAGGGGACAGGTCCCCTGAGTTACAGTGCCTTTGTGAGAGCTTGGAGATGATTGGCTACACACCATGGGGCCATGCCTGCCCAGACTCACTATGGCAGCCCAGTAAATATAGAAGGATATGAGAGTGCTGATAAGTGTAGCCGATTGTGGGAAGAGTCAGAAATGGGGCTGCAGAGGAAGATTGGCACGGGGATTTGAACCCAGATGCAGCAGCCATTAAGGAGAGAGGATCACAGCCAGGGAGAGAGGATCACACAGCTGTGGCAGTGCAGGGAATCATGCAGCTGTAGCAACAGAAGAGAGAGCCATGTGCTTCTGGCAGAGTGGGGACCCCTGCAGCCATGTGAGAGAGATGACCACACAGCTATGGCTGTGCAGAGAGGACCACATGGCTGTGGCCATGTAAGGGAGAGCCATGAGTTTCACCAGAGTGGGGACCCCTGCAGCATTAGTAGGGGGAACCACCATGTGGCTTTAGCAGAGAACTGCCACTTGGCTTTGGCCAGAGTGGCGACCCCGCCTCCCAACGGCTTTGCAAGGAGATCCATGTGGTTTTGCCAGGGTGCAGACCTCTGCAGCTCTGGTAGAAGAGGACCACGCAGCTTTGGAGTGTTCCCTTTGACCATGTGGCTTGGGAAGCAGGAGAGACTTTGCCTGGAAGAAGGGTGAATGAACTCTTGCCAGTAGGCCATGAGAAGGTGCCACATGGCTTTGGATTTATTAGGAACCCTGCCCGGACAGCGACACAGCTGATGGTGCCAGCAGCCCGGATCCCAGACATTTGCTTCTTTTCCTGAGTTATGGCACCCTGAATTAGGGCAGGGGTAAAGGAAGCACTGTGGGTGTCTGTGGCTATCCTAAAGGACTTTGATATTTAAATGAAGACATTAGGTCACTACTTTAAGTCTGTATAGCATTAAATAAACATTTCCTTCCCTTTTCACAAATCTCTGGCATTGAGAGATGTCTTTCCTAAGGCAGCGGACATAATGAACCTGGGAGGTTCCTTTTGGTAATAGTTTATCAGTGTGCCCCCCCTTGGCACTTTGTTCTGTAACAGTTTTCGGTGTCCCTTGGTGGGCCAATAATTGCTCCCCCTCACTCTGCCTTCTGTAACAGAAGGTTTTAACTTCTTTTCCCCCATTTACCACATTACTGTGTTGCCTCAACTGGTAACATGCATATAATCATACTGACCTTCATCAGGTATACAGAAGGCAAGCTAACATTATAGCACCCTCCCTTTCTTCTTCATCCACCAGGCTCATCCTTAAAGTCTTGCTTCCCTTGTGGGCATATAATGAAGGCCGATCATGGAGTCTTACTCTTTCATCTTCACTGGGCTTCCAGAACACTCCACTGGGCAGTTCTGTCTTTCTCATCCTACTATTACCCTTTCCTGCAAAATTACCCTTTGCTCCCTCATCCCACTCCTTTAAGAGGTTGGCCTCAGTTAGGTGTTGGGAAGGAAGCAATCTGATTAAACTGACTCCTATCAATGAGCTAATGAATGATCCACCATTAAGGTTTAGAGGACTTATGTGCATTTTCTGTCAGAATTCCTAATCAATGGCAGAATCACCGTGGTAGAATTTCTGGCTGGAGGGCAAAGGATAGTGTAGAATTTCAGGCATTATGGAGGAGGCAATGGTGTTAAGGTTGGAAAGGTAGAATGGTGCTGAGGTTGGTTAATTTTCCCCATTGCCTACAGTTTCTTCACCTAAAGCTATCACTGGGCAGTGCATGAATTAAGAACACAGCTATCTGAGAGCTAAATCTAGAGGGAGATGCTATCTATCTGCATGTAAGTGCTATTCTTTTAAAGATCTGAAGGATTAAGATTTGGCTCACTGTTAAAATTATTGTTTAGAATTTGCATGACCCATTTTATTTTCAGAGTTCTTTTTATTCATTAATTAGTTATTCATTTATTTTATGCAGTTTTTAATTGTGTTCTTATTCCATCTTTCAAAGGTAGAATTATTCAGAAGAACATTTAAAAGAAATTAACAGTATGACAAGGCTTATAATTGTGCTTTAATCTTAAATTAATACCCCTCCTATTTTCATGTTACCAGAACAGTTATCCTGAACAAAACCAAAAGCAGGAAATTATGTATTGCCCTATATATGGCATTCCCTCCCAGAGAGCACATCATTTATCACAGCCTTTTAATCTCCTCCATGTGCAATAGAAGATAAAACATCTTAACAATATTTCAGTGTTTGGAGAAGATTAAAGCCCTGCAAACATTTGTGTTTGTTTCATCTGGTTCCTCTGTTGCATCTAACTGGGTCAGAGTTTAGGTGGGTTTGGATACACCTTCAGGAGTATGGCTGTTTATTTGGAGTTTCTAAAGACCCTCTAAAAAAGTCACATCAGTAACCCTAGCAGAAAAAAGCTGGAAATGTGCAGGTTTCTCTCAATATTTCCTTCTCAAACCACTTCCTCTTTTTCAGTGCTAGCAGAACGAATGTGCCTGGTGGCATTCACCGAGTTAAAAGTAAAGGGAACAAAGCCAGCATTTAGATCCTCAGACTGGCCATGGATTTGTTTTCTCTTAGAGAAGAGCCCCTAACTTTATGCTACAGCCCCAAATGGAAGTGCTGTCCCCACCTTCTCTGCCCTCTGGGGAGGCCTGACAGAGGTGCTTCAGGATCCTGGAAACTGTGTTTAGTCAGGGTTCTCCAAAGAAACTGAGCCAATACAGTAAACCATTATGACCTATTAATACATATTGGCTTACATGATTGTGTGGGCTTAGCTGTCAAGTCCAAACATGTAGGGCAGGTTGGAAATTCAAGCAAGAGTTGATATTGCAGTTTTGAGTCTTAAGATTGGAAACTCAGGCAGAATTTCTGTGTTGTGGTCTAGAGACAAAATTCCTTGTTTTTTGGGAAGTCTTTGCCCTGAAACCCTTCAATGTATTGGATGAGGCCCATCCCCTTTTTGGAGGGTAATCTGCTTTACCTGAAGACAGTTGATTGTAAATGTTAATAACCTCTAAAAAATACCTTCCCAGTAATACCTAGACTAGGGTTTGACCCAACAACTAGGCACCACAGCCCAGCTAAGCTGACATGTAAAGTTGACCATCACCGAAACCAAGGGTCCTGCTGATTATGGGGTCCATAGTGCCTTCTTCACATGACAAAAAGTGAACTCTAGAGCTGCCTCTCTCCCTGACCAGGCCTGGTGGGCTTGCCAAATTGGCAGTTTCCTCTGTCTACTAGATTCCCTCTTTTGGAGAAAAGCTAAGCATAGTCCTTGCAGGATGGCCACAGTTTCTTTCTATGTTCCTCCTCCTCTCATTGGCATCACTTCCCCTCTTCCTGTCCCAGGTCTTCTGACCTTCCCCTCAGGAGCACAGGGCCCTCTTCTAGAACAGAACTTTTAAAAAGCAAACTATTTCATATACATATAATATACATACAGAAATTTGCACAAATCATAAGATGACTGCTTGATAGATTTACACTAACATAATGGACCTGCAAGCAAGAAACAGAAACCTCCTTCTTGTCACCACCTGGTCACTACTCCCCAGTGCCTAGGGTCATCTCTACCCTGATTTCTAGTATCACACATTAGTTTTGTCTTTATTTTGAGTTATGTATAATGGGACAACAAAGTAAGTCTTCTTTCATTATAGCCTAGTTTGGTGTGGAGAAATATGATGATGGGAAACACTCTGTATGTTTCTGTCCTTTCCTTCCTACGGTGCTTGCAAATGACAAGCATGGCTGGTCTGTTACACATGGGGCATTGTGCCAGAGACTGTGGACACACACGGTTGCCCAAGAGATGTTACGGAAGAGCAACCTGGAGGCTCTGTGGGGAAACCAGGAAGGGGCCCTGCCTCAGCAATCTCAGAACTGGCGTGAGCCCCTCACATCTTCTCACGGATACCTGTGAGGGTAGCACTTCAGATTTGCTCCAGGAAGATACGGCACTAGATGTGTTCTTTTGATTTTTCCCTTCAAGAACTTTCACTGCCAGAGCCCCAGGCTGGGTCATTCTGTTACTCAGAATCCACCTGTCCTAGCCTCTCAAGGGCCCTCAAGGTTCTCTGTGATTTTGATAGACTAGCTGCTGATAAGCGCTGTGGTTGATAAGAATTTACTGAATTACCCCTCTGATAAGGTGTCTGTATCTTAATAATGCCATAAGCCACCAAATAGCTATGCCTCAGGGGGTGACTCAAGGATTTTTTTTTTGTTTGCTTGTTTTTTTTTGTTTCCTTCTCTTTCAGTGGCTTTTTCCTCCTAGAGACCCCAAGGTTGTATCCTTATGCCCCTCTCCTTATTACATTGCTCTTGGTCATAGTTGCTAGGTCCTTCTATACCAGTAAGCACCCCTGGCATTTCCCCAGGCCCCAGCCTGCATTTCCATTGTCAGCCAGACCATTTCCTCCTGTGGGTCTTGCCCATGCCCCTGACTCGTGTTCCGAAAATACCTTCTTTCCCTCCCCCAACCCCACTATACCCCTCTCCTTGTCCAGCTCTTCACAGCTCACCAATCTTCTTCACTCTGCCTACAAGGTGCCTATGAGCTTGTGCCTTTTTCCAGCCTCCATTTTTACTTGTTTGGCTTATTGAAAATGCTGCCCTTAATGCCTCATCGCTCTCCATCCCCATATTTCCTGAATTATCATCAGATGCATTTTTTAGTAAGCCTTCAATAGCTGCTCAGTGCCTATGGGACAAAGCCCCAAACCATTGGTTGGGTATTGCAGTCTTCCGTGACCTGTCCCCAGAAAGTCATCTCATCAGAGAACCTGTGATTTCCCCAGGTGCCCTCAGTCACAGCTCAGTCCTCCCCACTCTGCTGCTTTTGCAGCTGCTACTTCTGTGGGACATAATACTTCAGCAGTAGATGGTGGAGAGGGATCACAGAGATCAAGCCCCTCATTCCACAGGCTATCCCGGTATTTCTTGCACACCACAGAGTCCACTAACCTGGGAAGCCTTTCCTGATGATCTTGCAGGAAGTGACATTTCCCTTCCTGAATTTCGCTGCACTTATCATCTGCATTGCTCTTATTTTACATTAGAATTAACTTTCTATCTGAGTGTTTAAC
This sequence comes from Phyllostomus discolor, assembly GCF_004126475.2. Classification (NCBI taxonomy): domain Eukaryota; kingdom Metazoa; phylum Chordata; class Mammalia; order Chiroptera; family Phyllostomidae; genus Phyllostomus; species Phyllostomus discolor. The sequence continues at coordinate 41,498,942 of NC_040913.2, read as the reverse complement.
CTCTATGCTATTGATATAATAATACCCCCTTACTACCAAAGATATCAACACCTTAATCCCCTGGAATCTGTGAATATTTTATGTTAATGCAAAGGGAAATTAAGGTCACTAATTAGTTCACCTTGAGATGGGAAGATGATCTTGGGTTATTCACGTGGACCTGATATAATCATAAGGGTCCTTAAGAAACAGGGAGACAAAAAAGAGTCAGTGTCTGAAGTAAAGTGGGAAAGACTTGACCAGACATTGCTGGCTTTAAAGATGGAGGAAGTGACTACAAGCCAAGGAATGCAGGTGACCTCTAGAAGCCAGAAAAGAATTTGTTTGTTTTATATAAAAATATTATTTAAAATAAACACAATTGCAAGATGTGCAATACTAATGCTGTGGCTTGCCACACTCCTGGCACACTGAAGGTAAGGATACTCCAGTTTAGGTGCTTGGTTAATTCAGTTACTCAGTGTCTATTTAAAATGCTATTTCTATATTAAAACCAAATGGGCACACTCACTGTCTCACCTGTTGAATTTCAGGGCCTGATAAGCCCTCACCCCTGTCTCCTGAGTGTCCTGGAGTTACAGCCAGCAGGTTACAAGGCTGCTGGCCCTGCTCTCGTTTTCTCTTTTCCTTCTCACTGGATGGAACTTCTCCCTTTGCCCAGACCCTGGGCTCAGGCATGTGAGCAGAACCAGAGCTGGTCACCTCTTCCCTTCCTGGACAATCACATTTCTCTTTTCTTTCCCAAGGGTTAGTTTCTGACCCTGTTGCCCCCTCTGGTATGATCAGTAGTGTTACCTCGTCTGCTATGTGGAGCAACAGCATTTCCCCTTCTGCTCAGACATATCCGTGTCCTGCCAGGTGGGGCAGTGGGATTAGGGTCACAATCAGGGTTCTGGTCTCAGCTCTGTCACCAACCAGCTGGGAACTCTAAGTAGCTTTCCTTATCTGTACAGGCTATTCATCCCCCAATTAAAAAGTGGGGCTTGAAGTAGATGGGCCTAGAAAATGGGGCCACTGAGAATCTCTGCTCAGAAGTCTTTAAGGACTCCTGTCAGCCCCAGGAAGAAGCCCAACCTCACTATGGCTCACAATTTTTCATGATTTGGCTCTTCTTTACCTTGAGGGCTTTGTTCTTACTCTTCTCTTCAGACTTTGGCAATAATTAATGACTTGAAGTTTCCAAAACATGCCATATTCTCTCTTATCCTCAGGACTTTGCAGATGATGCTCTTCAGTTTACGTCACATTTCCTGTGTCATTTTCTGCCTCTCTTTCCCCTCTTGATTCCAACTTTTGGGAGCTCAGCTAAAACATCATTTCCTGAAGTAATTTTTCTGGCCCTGCCCCCTTAGATCTGATTAGATGCTACTTTCTTACTTAACAGTATCACACTACTTTTTATCTCTAGTTTGGCATGATTCTAAGACCCTGCTACTTGTCTCAGTCCTCTCCATCCCTAATAGTTTATAGGCATCTGGAAAGCAACACACGTGGAGCTGTCCTAGTGTCTAGAGCTGTCCTAACCGAAATGGTAGCCACTAGCCATAGGTATTTGCTATGTGGCTACTCTGAGTTGAGATGTTCTAGAAGTATCAAACACACATTGGATTTCAAGGACTTAGTACAAAAAAATGAAAACTAATTTTATATTTTCATTCATAAGTTTTTATATTGATTACTTGTTGAAATGATAATAAGTCTTAGGATATACTGAGATAACCAAAGTATATTCATATTAATTTCACTTGTTTCTTTTTACTCTCTTTAATGTGGCTGCTAGAAAATTTAAAGTATTTGTGGCTCACATCATATTTTTATTGGACTGCACTGGCTGAGATTGTATTGCTTGGCACATCTTTTGAATGAATGGGCTGGTGGATGGATCTGTAGTACAGGGTAGGTGACTGTTTTCCCATCTCAGCCACAGCTAATGCTACTTTAAGTGCTGGCTTTGCTCTACATGCAACCCCCCGACCCTCTCATGCTAAGTACCCTGAGCGGGATAGCCTGGCTCTCAGAGGTCTGTGGACCCGGGCCCTTGAGCGATGGTGCAACTGGGGTGCGGCACCCTGCCATAATAGACCCAGTCCTGTAGGCACATTGTGCACCTTTCCATGTCTTCAAGAATAAAACATTAACCTGACATCCTGAATTTGGAACAGGACAGATGCTTATTTTGAATAATGTTAACACTCTTTGATACCGTTGGGCATTCATTCTCGGTAGCAGGGGGTGAGGGCACTTTTACTGGAAATTTCTCATTTTATTGTATCTTGACACTGTAAACAAGCAAGACATATTGATTGACTTGGAAATTTTCCCAATACTCTGTAATCCTGAAGAACAAAGAACTCTTTTTCTTAAAGAGTAACTAACTTTTCTTTGTGTATCGAAGTTGGACTTCTTTTTAATCTTGTGCTTTGTGGACTGATTGTAAAACCAAGCTGGGAAGGGGATTTAGTAGACCATGATTATCACTGATTAGAGTCTTTGAACTTGAATTTTTTGAAGATTTACAGTTTGCTTGGAACAGACATGGGTGTAGTGAGAACACAGTCTCCTGAGGTGCACAGCTGTGGCTGGGTACAGAAATCTTTGTCTGGCTGACATTTTGAAAGATTCTTTGACCACAACAGGTTTAGGTTCTTACAATCATACCCAGAGTTTACATAGTGCTTTCATAATTTTCAAAGTGTGCTCACGCACAGTATCTTATTTGGTCCTTATGTTTATTTGATGCTTTTTTAAATAAAACTTTGTGACAGAGTTGTTTATACTTGCTGTCTTTAATTTCTTTCTTCTCACTCTCTATTAAACCTCCTCAATAATGCTTCTAGAACCACCACTCTGGTGAAACTGCTCTCAGAAAGAGTCACATTGACCCACACATTGCTAAATCCATTCGTCAATTCTCAATCTTCTTTCACTTGACCCATTTGAGGTTTTGATGCGATGGATCACTCTCTCCCCTTTGAAATTCTTTTGGTTTCAAGTATGTCATGCTTGTCTGGTTTTCTTCGGACTGCACAGGCAGCTCCTTCTCCAGTTCTTCAGCTCTTACCTCCATATCTCCTTGACATTTAACCTTGAAGCCTTCCATGTCTTAGATCTCAGACATCTTCTCTCTTTTTTATCTATTATCTGTATTGATGATATTTAAAACCATGAGATGTGATTCACCTAACATGTGACATATTTATTGACCACATCTCATGGTTTTAAATATCATCAATATGCTAATAATTCCTAAATTTTATTATGAGCTTGGACCTCTGTTCTTAATTCCAGGCTCATATATTCAACTACCTATACAATATCATAACTTGGATGTCCAGAAAACACCTCCAATTTTACATCCCCAAACTGAGTTCCTAAACTTCCCTTCCAAACATGATCTTTTTGTGATCTTCTCCATTTAAGTTAAGCTAACTTCATCTTTCCATTTGCTAAGAACAGAGACCTCAGAATAAGTTTTGTTTCCTCTTGTTCTTTTAGAGCCCATAGCAAGTATTTTCATCTCTAACATCGTGTCTCGTCATACCCACCTCTGTTGCTCTGGTCTGGACCACCATCTCTTGCCTGGATTATCTCAGTAGTCTCCATAACTTAGTTAGCATTGCCTGTTCGCAACAGAGCACTCAGAGTGATGCTGGTAAAATATAAATTAGATTTTGTAATTCCTCAATTCAGACGGGTCCCACTTACCCACTTACCCACTTACTCCAGGGTCAGAGCCAACATCTTTCTATGTTCTTTAAGGCCTAGTGCAATGTGGCACTCCCTCGGATACCATTGACAAATGTCCTCCACCTCATCCCATATCAGCCATACTGGTCTCCTTGCTGTTTCCTTTAATGCCAGGTGACATGCCTGTCCTGCAGTTTTGCATTTCCTTTCAGACAGCTTCAAGCCTTTTTTCCTCACCTCTGTTATACATTTACTCAAATGCCTTCTTCCCACTGAGGCCTTATCTGACCACCATACTTGAGCGTGTGACCCCTGCCCCCCCTAAGTTTCCTCATGTTTCTTTTCTACTTTATTTTAATTTATTTCCTTCATGGCATGTCACACCATCTAACATATTGCATATTTTACTTATTTATATTTTTATTGTCTGTCTTGTATTAGACTGTTAGATCCATGAGGAATTTTAATTATCATACTATATCACCTAACACCGGAGAAGTGCTAGATACATGGAACATTCTTATTAAAGATTAGTAAATAAATGAATGAATAGTTCTATCAAATACACATTATTTTTTTCTTCTCTCCATTCCATACATAAAGGAATTAGGAGCAAAATAAGGCCAAAAACAACACCAAACATTCACACACACATACAAATACTAACACATACAAGCCCCCTGCCTCCCCCAAAATAACAACAACAACAACAACAACAACAACAACACTTAACCAAGCACAGACATAGCATAAATATGTGTTTGACCCAAGAAAGCACGGGGGGCACTGAGTCAAGATTATGTATAGACCATTTGTATTTGGTAATGGTTGGTCAGATCACCAGAGGATTGTAACTGAGCAATACACTTTAAAAATTCAGGTTGATATTTTATAAATGTTACTTATTTTTAAAATAAGCTTGGAAACTTTTCATTAAATATTAAGTTTCATAAAGACCTCAAGGTCATCATCATTCTAACTCTAAGTATATAATACCAAACCTCACCTCCTATAAGGAAAGTTAAACTGTAAAACATCATTTAATAGTAACCACAACGCAAAATTCTTAAAAGTAAGATTAAATTGGAAAGGCCTTGGTCCCTCTCATCACAATGTTGCTGAATTTTTTTGCTTCCAGCAGTTAGTTACCAGTGCATGCTTGATAGGCACAGGGGACAGCTCAAAGAATTCATTTCTAGATGATGCAGATTAGAAAAATATATTTCAGGTCTCATCTTAGTATTTTATCTCCTGTAGGAAGATTTTCTTATCTCTTTAAAGTTGATTGGGTGTGTCTGTTGTAGTCAGTGACAACCTCATGGGCCTGAAAACTGTGCAGTCCCAACATGGCCAAGGCATACTGATAAGTCATAGCTAGGTTTGGCAGGTAGTATTAAGTGAGCCTTGGGTGGATATGCTAATAGCTAACTTTAGTTATATTTATTTATTTTTATTTTATATTTTTAAATTGAATTTATTGGCGGTAACATTGTTTAATAAAATTATATAGGTTAGTTTTCATGTGTACAACTCTATCATCTGTATATTGTGTGGTGTGTTCACCACCCCAAGTCAAGCCTCCTTCTATTACCTTTTATCTCCTCTTTAACCTCTTCTACCTCCCCCTATGCTGCTTTCTCTCTGATGATCACCATACTGCTGCCTCTCTATGAAATTTTTATTTTTTTGCTTAATCCCTTAACTTTTTTTACTCATCCCTTCCAACCCCCTTCTCTCTGGCAGCTGTCAGTCTGTTTTTTGTATTTATGAGTCTGTCTCCACTTTGTTAGTTTATTTCATTCATTAGATTCCACATATAAGTGAAATAATATGGTATTTGTTTTTCTCTGACTGGTTTATTTCATAATATAACTTATTTCATAAGCATAATACCACCTTAGGTGTGAAGTGGTTTTAACTTGCGTCTCTGATGATTAGTGACTTTGAACATTTTTTCATATGTCTACTGGCCATCTATATGTCCTCTTTGAAGAAATGTCTATTTAGTGACCTTTGCTCATTTTTAAAAAGAGATTTTATTTATTTACTTTTAGAGAGTGGGGAAGTGAGAGAAAAAGGGAGGGAGAGAAACATCAATGTGAGGGAGAAACATCAATCAGTTACTTTTCGTATGTGCCCCAACCAGAGACCAAACCTGATACCCAGGGATGTGCCTTGACCTGGAATTGAATGATGACCTTTTGTTCTGGGGTACCATACCCAACCAACATAACCACACTGGTCAGGGCCCATAACCCATTTTTTAATTGAATTGTTTATTTTTTTGAAACTGAGTTGTATAGTTCTTTATACAGTTTGGATATTAACTCCTTATCAGATGCATCATTGGTGAATATGTTCTTCTATTTAATGGGTTGTCTTTTCACTGTGTTGACGGTTTCCTTTACTGTGCAAAAACTTGTTAATTTGATGTGGCCCCACTTGTTTATTTGTTCTTTTGTTTCCCTTACCTCAGGAGATATGTAAGAAAATGTATTGCTAAAAGAAATATCTGATATTTTGCTGCTTATGTTTTCTTTTAGGAGGTTTATGGTTTGAAATCTAACATTTAAGTCTTTATTCTGTTTTGAGTTTGTTCTTGTGTAAAGTGTGAGTGTAGTTTCATTTCTTTTGCACATATCTGTCCAATTTTTCCAACACCATTTATTGAATACCCCATTGTATGTTCTTGCTTCCTCTGTCAAATACTGACTTACAATAAATACGTGGGTTTATTTCTGAGTTCTCTATTCTGTTCCACTGATCTGTGTGTTGGTTTTTATGCCAGAAACGTGCTGATTTGGTTACTATAGCTTTGTAATATCGTTTTATATTAGGTAGCATGATTTTTTCAACTTCGTTCTCCTTTCTCAAGACTGCTGTGGCTATTCAGGTTTTTTGGGTTCCATATAAATGATTGGAATATTTATTCTAGTTCTGCGAAATGAGCCATTGGTATCTTCATAGGAATTGCATTTAATCTATGGATTGCTTTGGGTAATATGGGCATTTTAATGATTTTAATTCTTTGCATCCATGAACACTTCCACTTATTTGTATCTTCTTCAATTTCTTTCTTCAGTGTCTTATAATTTTCTGAGTACAAACCTTTTACATCCTTGGTTAAATTTATTCTTAGGTGTTTGATTATTTTTTGATGCAGTTGTAAATGGTGCTGTTTTCTTAGTTTCCCTTTCTAAGGGAAGTTCATTATTGGTGTATAAAAATGCAACCAATGTCTGCATATTTATTTTGTATCCTCTGCTGAGTTCATTATTTAGTACTAGTAAGTTTTTGGTGGAGTCTTTAGAGTTCTCTATATACAGTATCATGTCATCTTCAAATAATGACAGTTTTACTTCTTCCTTTCCAATTTGGATGCCTTTTATTTCTTCTTGTCTGATTGCTGTGGCTAGGACTTCAGTATTATGTTGAATAAGAGTAGTGAAAGTAGACATGTCTGTCTTTTTCCTGTTCTTAAGTGAAACACTTAGAGTTTTCCCCTCTGAATATGAAGTTAGCTGTGGGTTTTTCTTATGTGGCCTTTATTATGTTGAGGTATGATCTCTTTAGTCTCACTTTTCTGAGAATTTTATTTTTAAATCATAAATGGTGCTGGGTGCTGGATTTTATCACATGCTTTTCTTTATTTGTTGATATGATCATCTGTTTTTTAACCTTAATTTTGTTTATATGGTATATCATGTTTAGTGATTTGCAAATATTTTACCAACCTTGTGTTCCCCTGACTAAATCCCATTGGATTGTGGTGTATGATCTTTTTAATGTATTTCTGGATTCAGTCTGCTAATATTTTGTTGCAGATTTTAGTATCTATGTTTATCATGGATATTGGCCTCTAATTTTCTTTCTTTGTAGTGTTTTTATTCAGTTTTGGAATTAGAATAATGTTGGTCATGTAAAATGAGCTTGGAAGTCTTCCCTCCTCTTGAATTTTTTGGAATAGTTTGAGAAAGATAGATGTTAGTTCTTTTTTGAATGGTAAAATTCACTTCTGAAGCCATCTGGTCCAGGTCTTTTGTTTGTTGGTAATTTTTTGATTATTGCTTCAATTTCACTAGCTGTAAGATTATTATTCTACTCAGGTTATCTGATTATTCCTGGCTTAGTTTTGGAAGATTGTATATTTCCTGGAATTTACCCTTTCATTCAGATTGGCATATAGTTGTTCACAATATTTTCTTATAATTCTTTTATTACTTTGGTGTCAATTGTTACTTCTCTTCTTTCATTTCTGATTTTATTTATTTGGGTCCTCTATTTTTTTCTTGGTGAGTCTGGTTAAAGGTTTGTTGTTCTTGTTTATCTTTTCAAAGAACCAGCTCTTGGTTTCATTGATTTTTTGTATTATATTTTTTAGACTGTATGTCACTTATTTCCACTCTGATCTTTATTATTTCCTTTCTTTTAGTCACTTCAGGCTTTGTTTGTTGTTCTTTGTTCTTTTTCAAATGTGTTTAAATCTAAAGTTAGATTGTTTATTGGAGATCTTTCTTGTTTCTTGAGGTAGACCTATAATGCTATTACTTTTCCTCTTAGGACTGATTTCCCTTTGCCCTGTAGGTTTTGGGTTGTTGTGTTCTTGTTTTTCTTTATTTTTATTTTTTATCCTTACCCAAGGACATGTTTTTCATTGCTTTTAGGGAGAGAGAGGAATGGAGAGAGGAAGAGAAAGAGAGAAACATTTGTGCAAGAGATTGACACGCATTGATTACTCCCATATGAACCTGGTTTGGGGATTATTCATGTCCATACAGGGAACTGAACCTGCAACCCAAGCATGTGCCCCAACTGGGAATCAAACCTATAACCTTTTGGTCATGGGACTGTAACAGGGTGCAGCCAAGGGGGGATCCCCAAATAGGGATTTGTGATAGGATCCAGAAGAGCTTTGAGATAATTGGCTCCACACCACAGGGCCACACTTTCCCAGAATGCTGGCAGCTGTGGCCAATTGTGAGAGGAGCCAGAAACGGGGCTGCAGAGGAAGATTGGGGCTGGGATTTAAATGGAGGCACGACAGCCATTGGGTGTCTCTCTTTCTGGGACCACAAGTCTGTTTAGGACCATGGGGCTTTGGAAGTGCTCCCTTTTGCCATGTGGAGGGTGCTGGGAAGACTGTGTGTATTTGTGGGGAACTTTAGTTTGTGTTATTTCAAATAAATAATAAATTCATTTCCTTGTCACTGATCTCTGGCATTAAGAGACATCTTTCCTCAGGTGGCGGGCAAAACAAACCCAGTAGGTGGGGAGGAACCCCTGGAGAAAAAGGGGGGGTCTTTTATATCATTCAGCCCCCCACCCCCACCGCTCTGTTCTGTAACAGGATGACAATACAACCAACTCAGCCACACTGACCAGGGCTGTTGTTCGAAGGTATCTTTTGATTTCTTTCTTGATCTCATTGTTAACCCATTCATTGTTTAGTAACATGTTATTTAGCCTCCATGTTTTTGTGTGTTTTTCAGTTTTTCTTTTTTTGTGATTGATTTCTAGTTTTAAACCATTATGGCCAGTGTAGATGCTTGATATAATTTTCAATCTTATTAAATTTATTAAGAATTATTTTGTATCTTAACATGTTATCTATCCTAAAAAATGTTCCATGGGCACATGAAAAGAATGTGTATTTTGCTTCTTTGGGATGAAATGCTCTGAATATATCAATTATGTACATTTGATTTACTGTGTCATTTAAGGCCACCATATCCTTGTTGATATTTGTCTGGAAGATCTATCCATTGATGTCAAGTGGGTGTTAAAATCTGCTACTGTGACTGTATTATAGTCAATCTCTCTTTATGTCAATCAAATTTGCTTTTCACATTTAGGTGCTCCTATGTTGGATGCATAAATGTTTATGAAGTTTATATCCTTTTTGTCTAAATCTAAAGTTAGATTTAGATTTAGATTTTTGTTGGATTGCTCTCTTTACCATTATGTAGTGTTCTTTTTGTCTCTTGCCTTTGTTTCAGAGTCTATGTTGTTGGACATAAGTATTGCATTGCTACTCCAACTTTTTTCCCCTTTCCAGTTGCATGAAAGATCTTTTTCCATGTCTTTACTTTTATCCTGTGTGCATTTTTCATTCTGAGTTAGGTTTCTTGTAGACAGCATATATGTGGGTCTTGTTTTCTTATCTATTCTGCTACTTCACATTTTTATATTAGAGCTTTTAAGCCATTTACAGTTAAAGTGATTATTAATGGGTACATATTTATTGCCACATTATTCTTTATCTATGTTCTTCTCCTTCTCCTACCCCACTCTCTCCCCTTCCCCTTTGTCCTCCTCCTCCTTCTCCTTCTCCTTTTTCTTCAAGAATGCCCTTTAACATTTCTGGTAGTACTGGTTTGGTGATAACAAACTCCTTCATCTTTTTCTTGTCTGGAAAGCTCTCTATTTCTCCTTCAATTTTAAATGTTGGCCTTGCTGTGTAAAGTAGCCTTGGTTGTAGGTCCTTGCTTCATCACTTTGAATATTTCATGCCAATCTTTGTGGCCTGAAATATTTTTATTAAGAAAATGGCTGACAGTTTTATGAGAGCTCCCTTGTAGTTAACTGTCTTTCCCTTGTGGCTTTTATGATTCTCTTTGTCTTTAATCTTTGCCATTTTAATTGTGATGTGTCTTTGTGTGGGCCTTTTTTAGTTCACCTTGTTTAGGACTTTCTATGCTTCCTGGACTTGTGTATCTTTCTCCTTCACCAGGTTAGGGAAATTTTTGGTCATTATTCCTTCAAATGGTTTCTGGTTGCTTTCTTCTTCTTCTGGTACCCCTATGACAAAGATGTTGCTATGCTTCATGTTGTCCCAAATGTCCCTTAACTATCATCCTTTTTAAAATTCTTTTTTATTTTTTGCTACTATGATTGGGTGTTTTTTTCCTCTACTTTGCCTTTCAAATCACGGATTCAATCCTCTGCTTCATCCAACCTACACTTTATTCCTTCCAAAGTATTCTTCATTTCAGATATTGTATTCTTTTTTTTTAAATAATTTTTTTGTGAGTCAATTTATTTATTTATTTTTAAGATTTTATTTTTTTTTATTTTTAGAGAGGGAAGGGAGGGAGAAAGAGAGAGAGAGAGAAACAGCAATGTGAGGTTGCTGGGGGCCGTGGCCTGCAACCCAGGCATGTGCCCTGACTGAGAATTGAACCTGCGATACTTTGGTTCACAGCCTGCACTCAATCCACTGAGCTACGCCAGCCAGGCCTTCAGATGTTGTATTCTTAATTTCTGAATAGTTCTCTTTTATCATTTCTATGTCCTTTTTCATGCTGTTGAACATTTTTGTAACCATCCCTTTGAACTCTATATATGATAAATTGCTTGCTTTCATTTCATTTAGTTCTTTTTCTGGAGATTTTTCCTTTTCTCTCATTTGGGTCCTGTTTCTTTGTCTTGCTATCCTGGCTGCTTCCTTGGGTTTGTTCCTATGTATGAGATATCTCTGCTATGACTTTCCATCTTTGTGGGGTGGCTTCATGTAGTAAGTGTAGGTAAGTGTCCTGTGGGGCCCAGTGGTGGAGTCTCCTTGATCTCCTGGGCTAAGTGTTCCTGGAATATTCTTTGTGTGGATTATGTGGTCCCTCCTGTTATAACTGAATCTTGATTGCTATTGGCCTGTTCATGCATGGGATTGACCCTCAGACTGGCTGACTTTGAGGCTAAACCCTGACCATGGTGCTGCTTAAGTGCTAATAACAGTGCAAGAAGCAGAATTTGCTCCAGCAGTGTTTGGTGCCTGCTGAGATCTCCCTTTGAGTATGCTGCTTGTGAAGCTTATTGGATCTTCTTCTAATGTTTTCTGAAGCTGGTCACCGGGTGTGTTGATTCTGGCCCTCTGGTACAGACCAATGTTGGACACTGCCTGTTACTGGCTCTCAGCAGCCTGTTTGGAGCTACAAGTGATTCACAGTTTGTCGCTGACTCTGCTGAGTCTGGTGTGCTTGGGAAGGACCAAGCTATGCACTAAGGCCAGCTTTACCAGCACTGGGCTCAGGGGCAGGTTAGCAAGTGTCCAAAACCACCCCTAGATGTACTGCCTCAACCTGCTGGCTGCCTGTTAGACTCAGTCACTGGTAGACTTTCTGGCGGTACTCAGTTGCATGAGGTAGGCTCTCAGTGAGGCAGCAGGTAAAAGTGAGTGGTATTCATCAGAATGATATAGTTTCAAACTTGGTGCTGGGTCTGAGGCCACTCAGCAAATGTCCCAGGGTATACCAAGTCAAGCTGCTACCCACTGGATGCTCACACACCTTTGTGGTGGGGTGAGTATAGCAGAGTTTATCAGGCCCAAACAGACCAAGATCTGGTCATGTGAAGGGAGTGCTCTGCACCAGTCAGGTGTGTGAGGGGAAAATGGTCCCAGTTCTAGAGCCACACAGACACAACTCAGTCTGTACCAAATTCTGCAGGAGCCCAATCTCTGTAGGGCAGGGATGTCTGGAGTCAAAAGGATGGGGTTAGTGGATTTCCTGAGGGAGAGGTGCCAGTCAGGCTTTGAAGATGGTGGAGGGACTGGTCCTAATCCCAGAGCCACACAACTCAGTCTGTCCAGAAATCTGCCCAGACCTTGGCAGGGTGGAGCCACGAGAAGTCAGGAGTGTGTGGTTTCTGGGAGCCAGGAGAGTGGGGCTAGTGGATTTCCTATGAGGGGGAGGCAACAGTAGGGTTCAAGGGAAAGTAGAGGAAATGGCCCTGCCCCAAAGCCACACAACTCAATCAAGACACCCCCTGAGTCTGTCCAGATGTCTTTATTCTAGCTCAGGCAGTTGACTCCTCAGTAGGGCACAAACTCTGCAGGGTTGGGTGGGAGGGCATCTGGTGGGTGGGGTTATTGCTTTCCCCCAGGTTGATGCCATATGGAGGGGAGTGCTTCACCCAAGCATGATGGTGTTGGCAATGCAGGAGGGTAACTCAGCACAAGGATCCTGGTGCTATCCCTTCCACTCTCTCCCCAGAGCCACAAACCCCAGTCTCTTCATGTGACACTAGTCAGCTCTACCCTCCTTCTGTCAGGGGCCAGGGTGAATGGCTGCAAATGAGTTTTTTTTGCATTGGTCCTTTAAGAGGGTGCCTGTGTCTCTAGCAGACTCCTTTCTCTCTCTTCCTGGCAGACAGTCCCCACTGGTTTTCATTGCCATATGCTATGTGGGTGTCTCTTCCTGGTTTGTGGTGCTCTGGGCTGAGGATCCCAGAATGAGGAAAAATCCTAAACTCATTAGAGTGAACCTTTGCTGCTGAGATATCCCTCTGGAATCTTAGCCACTTCCTGTTGGAGAGGTGCAGCTCTTTTCAAGTCTCTGTCCTTCCTACCAGTCTCGATATGGCTTCTTCTGTAAATTCTTGGTTACAAGACTTTTCTTTAGCTAGTCTTCAGTTGGTTTTTCAGGTTGCTTGTTTTACATTTTAGTTGTAATTCCAGTTTGGTTTTGGAAGGAGAGGAGTGTAATATTCACCTACTCTGCTGCCATCTTGAATCCCAACACAACTTCAATTATATTTAAAAGATCATAAATAAAGGTGGGTTATTCCATACTTTCATGATCATGTTTGCATAAGTTTTCTGTACATGTTTAGCTGTTGCTTCATTTTATGATTCATTAAGTTTTGTTTTATTTAAATAGCAGTTTCAAAATTTTTTTCATTGTGTTGAGATTGTTTTCCAAAACTTATAAATATAAGCTTAGTGTCATAGCATGTAATCCTTGGTAGTACATTTTAACACTACTGTGCTCTTCTGATAAGATAGGGAAAATGCAATATCTAAATTGCCACATTCTTTTTTTAAAGAAAATTTTCCTTGCTGACTTTTCAAATGTGAAATCTTCAGAAGAGTAATTGTATATCGAGAAGACTTATAAAGACTAGACAGGTCACACATATAAAGGAAAGAGACCATGTGTGAATGATAGGGATGAGGCCAACTGGGAAGTAGGTGTGCAGTTTCAATTGGCAGCTACTTCCAAGCTCTAGCTCACTGATATGGGAATGTAGGCCCATTGTTATCAGATCTTTCTTTTGTCCCCAAAGGAACTCCAGACATAGAAATTTATGTGAAACCTCTCGATTTTTAAAAATGTAGGCTTGCCATGGCTGGTGTGGCTCAGTGATTTGAGCACTGGCTTGCAGATCGAAAGCTTGCTGGTTCAGTTCCCAGTTGGGGTACATTCCTGGGTTGTGGGCCAGGAGGCTACTGATCAATGTTTCTCTCATCACTGTTTTTCTACCTCTTTTCCTCATCTCTAAAAATAAAAATAAGTAAAATAAAAAATAAAAATGTAATAAACATTTACATTTTTGTGGCTCAAATAAAATACCATGTGACTGCTCTTGTAGAAGTAATTTTTACCATGATTCCTTCACTTCATACCATATAGATCTGAAATATTTTTCCTTTCTTTTATATGATGAGATTTTAAATATAAAGAATATATTATCAATAATTTCATTTTGAATCTCTTTACAGAGAATTTCTGTAACATTTAACACCAACATTTATAAGAAATGTTAAATCTGAAAGCCAGTGACAGCAACCCACCTGGTTAGCTAATCTCCTGTCAGTGGAAAAGAGCAATTTGCTACAATTTCCTATGTTTCAGTAATCTCCAGAAGCTTCTTCTTTTTTAAAAATATATTTTATTGATTATGCTATTACAGTTGTCTCATTTCCCCCCCTTCATTCCCCTTTACCCTGCACACCCTCTCCCACCCATGTTACTCCTCTTTAGTTCATGTCCATGTGTCATAAGTTCTTTAGCTTCTACATTTCCCATACTATTCTTGCCCTCCCCCTGTCTATTTTCTACCTACCATCTATGCTACTTATTCTCTGTACCCTTTCCCCCTCTCTTCTCCTCCCACTCCCCTGTTGCTAACCCTCCATGTGATTTCCATTTCTGTGGTTCTGTTCCTGTTCTAGTTGTTTGCTTAGTTTGTTTTTGTTTTAGGTATGGTTGTTAATAATTGTGAGTTTGCTATCATTTTACCCTACATGCATTTTATTATACATGGTTTTTATCTTCTTTTTCTTAGATAAGTCCCTTTAACATTTCATATAATAAGGTCTTTGTGGTGATGAAATTTTTTAACTTGGCCATATCTGAGAAGAACTTTATCTGTCCTTCCATTCTAAATGATAACTTTGCTGGATAGAGTAATCTGGGATGTAGGTCCTTGCCTTTCATGACTTTGAATACTTCTTTCCAGCCCCTTCTTGCCTGCAAGGTCTCTTTTGAGAAATCAGCTGACAGTCTGATGGGAACTCCTTTATAGGTGATTATCTCCTTATCTCTTGCTGCTTCTAGGATTCTCTCTTTAATTTTCGCCTCAGCTAATGTAATTATGATATACCTTGGTGTGCTCCTCTTTGGGTCCAACTTCTTTGGGACTCTTTGAGCTTCCTGGACTTCCTAGAAGTCTATTTCCTTTGCCAGATTGGGGAAGTTCTCCTTTATTATTTATTCAAAAAACTTTTCCACTTGTTGCTCTCTTTCTTCTCCTTCTGGTACCCCTATAATTCGGAAGTTGGAACATTTAAAGATATCCTGGAGGTTCCTAAGCCTCTCCTCATTTTTTAAAAATTCTTATTTCTTCATTCTTTTCTGTTTGGTGTTTCTTTCTTCCTTCTGGTCCACTCCATTGATTTGAGTCCCAGTTTTCTTCCCATCACTATTGGTTCCCTGCACACTTTCTTTTATTTCAGTTAGCATAGCCTTCATTTTTTCATCTAATTTGCGACCAAATTCAACCAATTCTGTGAGCATCCTGATCACCAGTGTTTTGAACTGTGCATTTGATAGGTTGGCTATCTCTTTGTCACTTAGTTGTATTTGTTCTTAAGCTTTGATCTGTTCTTTCATTTGGGCCTTTTTTTTTGTCTTGTTGCACCTGTTATATAGTGAGAGGAGGAGCCTTAGGTGTTCACCACGGTGGGGGAACCTGTGTCACTGGGTTGTCACGCAATATGTGGGGCAGGGGTCTGAGAGGGAACAATGGCACTTGCTCCACTCTCTGTCAAATTTCAGTCCCTTCCACTGCTTCCCCCAAGCAAACTAGGCCCTTCTCGTACTGATTCCTGGGTGGGTGGGCTTGTGTACATTCTAGGACCCTGTGGGTCTCTCTAGTGAACTCTCCTGTAAGGCTGGGAGTCTTTCCTGGCACCTCAACCCCCACAGATGTTTGGAATTGGTGTTTTGAGGCTTTATTTCCCTGAGCTGGTACCCTGGGTTGCAAGGTCTGTCTCGTTCCACAGTTTTGCCTGGTTTACCTGCACATGATGTGAGACTGCCTGGTCAGCCAGCTGCCTTGTGTGCCTTGCTGCGTCTGCCCACTGCCACACCGTGCCCAGGTTCTGCCAGCTACTGCCTGTGCACCCAGGGTCTGCCCACTGCCATCTTGCATGCCTAGGGTCTATAAGCCACTGCTTTTTTTTTTTTTTTCTGCAGTCCCTCTCCATCAAGCCGCTTGACTCGGCCTCTCCTACTGGTCTGGATGAATGTGTCTATTTTAACTCCTTGGTTGTCTGACTTCCATACAGTTCAATTTTCTGTCAGTTCTGGTTGTTTTTTTGTTTCTAAATTTTTGTTGTCCTTATTTTGGTTGTGCGAGGAGGCACAGTATGTCTACCTATGCCTCCATCTAGGCCCGAAGTCCCAGAAGCTTCTTCTTCATCGCTAACAATGCTGTATGCTTCACTAGCATTGTATAATAGAAATATAATGTAAGCCACACATGTAATTAAAACTTTTCTAGAAGCCACAATAAAAAAGACAGATAAAATTAATTCTAATAAAATATTTTATTTAATTCAATATGTCTAAAATATTACCATTTTAACATGTGGTTGATATTAAAATTACTAATAAAATATTTAACATTCTTTTCTTTCATATTAAGTCTTTGAAATCTAGTATATGTTTTGTGCTTATAACTCATTTTGGTTTGGACAAATCAAGGTCATACTTCAACTGCTTAATAAACACATGTGGCTAGTGACTACCATATTGGAAAACTCAGGTTTGACACACTCTGTTGTGCTTAGGTGCCTAAGGTCCCGCAGCTAGGATTTTGGTCTGTCCAATAGTTTTGCTCAGTATTTTTGCCTCTTGCCCTTCTTACTACAGTGATTTCTCCTAAGTGCAGAATTCTGACACTTAGCATGAACTTGGCAGTTGCAAGTTTTGAGAAGATTCATGCAGAGAAGTAATGGAAATAGAAAAATAAAAAACGTGACTAAATCTGAAAATGCTATAATAGTTGTGGTGGTCACATTTAGAATTTTCAGGTGAAAACTTCCCATAGATGCAGAAAATGTTTGTCTCTTTCTCTCAGTGAGAAATGTGTAAGGTTAGTCATGTGCAAATAACTATGGAAAAAACAGGCCCAGCTGAGAACTAACATTATAACACAGGTGGTTTGAATGTGAGGCAAGCAGAGCTTCTGCAATGGGGCAGATAAAAAAAAAGGGAAGAAGCATTTTCACCTCTGGTTGGGAAAACCTACTCAGCTGGGCTTTGAGGGACAACTGGGTGATTTACAAAATCAGTAGGTGTGGAAAACTCAAGTATTGCTCTGGGGATGCAGTGAGGGTTTGTCTCAATGCAGTGGTCAGGAGATGACAAGAGGAATTTAGGGGACAGCCTGTGGTTTCTTGGCAGAGACTCCCTGGTGGGATCTGGAGATAAGCCTGAGGCTTGGTGTCTTTTGAGTCTCTCTGCCCCTGGTGATAGTGGTGACCCCTGACTCCACACTTACATCCCTGAGGAAAATACTTCTGAGCCCTCTTGTGTCTTATTAGTCCAAATTTTACCTTAGAGTATGTAAAGGTTCTCCCCGCCCCCCCCCCCTAAAAAATCAGTATATATTACCTCTCAACACTATTTCCTGAGCATTTGCTCACAACTTTGCACTGGTTTCCATCAATTGTACTTTTTACTAGCTTGGTTCTGCATCTCATTAGTGTCAACGATTTTGCTGCAGGTTGAAAAACATAGGTATTTGGTTGAAAATTCTGTATTTTGGGTTTTGAATCTTTTAAACCACAATGGGGTGGCTATATCCAGGCAGCTCCAGATACAGAATATGCTTAGGGAACTGGAATGTTGACTTGGGGGTTGGGTCAGGCTGAGGAACACCTTTAGGACCTCTGGTTCAGGGATGAGTTGCTAGAGTTGGCTACATGACATTGTAGGGGCACCATCAGGATCCTGAAGAGAATTCGAGTTGCTTGAGGGCTTTTACTCATGTAATTTCTCTTGCTTAGAACTTACTCCCTTTCATCCAATGTTAATTTTAAAAATTAGTAATTTCTCAAATTCATATTAAATCAACTCATTATTCATTCATATATTTATTAAATATATCCTTTCAGTGTGAAAATGTTTATTTGGCTCCAAGTGCCCAGCACTGATCTCAGTGCTGGGGATTCAAAACCAGTGAGGCCTTTGTCTCCATCCTCCATAGGCTCACTACTTGGCGAATTCTCACAGCACCCCACCCAGATTGGGCCACCATAGTCTACTCAGTTGTACTTCAGTATTCATGCAATTGGTGTTGTGTTCAATTTGTTGTTTACTTCTAGGATAGTGGCCTTCCTCCCCTGAGTAAGTAGACATTTTTTATTATAAAAAATTATGCTTCCTTTTTTCTTTCTTCATAACTATTCACAGAGCCTGATACTTTGCAGAGTTGGGCTCAATATATATTTCTAACCTTCCTTCCAGGGTGCATGAATGGTGTCAGTTGATAGTTATTTTTACACATGATTACTGGTATTGTTAACAGGAGTTGGAGTAGTTTTGGGGATTCAACAGATATGAAAAAGGTCACCCCAATACAGCCTCTGTAAGTTATTTGTAGACTAAACATGGCCTCTGTTGTCTTTTTATATACTGGATACCTTAAGACACTCTCTTGTGAATATACCACAGTATGTTTGGCACTGTTTTCTAGTCACAGGGATTAAAGGAAGGCCCTATTTATCTGGGTATCTCTTCTCTGTGTTGAGACTGTTCAAGAAGTGCAGTGTCAGAGAATGCCCCTAATAAAGTGCATAAATAGTGACTTTCTTTCAAGCCGTCAGAGAAAAATGCTATACTCAAGAGAATTTCAGTTACTCTCTTACTCTAGAAGGAACCCAATGGGGGAACAAATTTTTATAATTATACACTGTTTACTTTGCCATGTTGATAATTACCTCCTGTCTTTGAGGCTGTCAAATAACCAGGAGGCTCATTGTTTCTTAGGACAAAGGTATTTGCAGAGGAATTGATCAAACTGTTATCATTGATAATCTCATTACTGAGGCATTACCAATGCTTTTGTGCATTTGAGGTTACCAAAAAGATTAAAATTTTATTTTGAAAATGATGGAGGCATACAGGAACAAAGAAGCTTATAAGCAGAGGATTGGAGGCTGGGTTGTTATATGGTCAGGGCACACTCATGTTTGGGAGAATTGCTGCTTCATTCCTAAAGGAATGCAGCCCTTTTGGGAGGGGTCTGCTAAAGGTAGTCATCACTGTGTGTGTGGGCTACCATTGTTAATGAGGGTTTTTTTTCCCTGACAAGGACACTGATATGTTCCTTGAAAAAAAAAGGAAAAGGAAAGCTCATTATAGCAACAGACATAGGCTACTAACAAATAAGATGAGATTTTGCCCTTTGCTTTGCTGGGAATCAGGAGGAAGAGGGGAAACTGATGAGAGTGAGAGAAAAATTCTCCTCCCTATATCCATGTTTATAGCATTCCATTGCAGGATGATGGATGCAGTGTACCTATATTTCACTCTTGCACATGCTTTTCCTGTCTTGGACTGGCTGTCCAAGTGGCTAGAACATTCAACCAAAGAGGCCAAGCCTGAATCTCTTCCCATAGGAAATAGTGAACTTCACAGTCACATCCTGCTTCAGGAGGCTCTGCCCAAAAGGAGAAATATGTTCCAAATATTGCATAAGATATATACTTGAAAGATGATTTGTAATTTATCTAAAATTCAAATTAGACTGGGCATCCCACATTTTCATTTGCTAAATTTGTTAACCCTACATAGGGCAGAATATGAGAGGCAGAGGCTTCAAAACACTATTCCTTCTATCTTATAAGAGCTAGCCATGGATCACCTGTCCTTGACCTCAGTGTGCACCACAGATTAACTTGGGAGAAGGTATGTAGGTAGATCCTGTTTTTTTCCAGAGAGTTTCTAGGAGAATGCTCCTGTCTTTCCTGGGTTTACTCTAACCACCTCGAATCACCACATCCACCTGAAAATGGGTGTAAGATTGGCATAAGAAGACACCCTGTGTGGCTTGAAGGTGTGTGAAGGCAGCAATGACAGCATGGATAGCTGGGGAGTGTGGACCTTGACATTGAGGAGACTGATCTAGGTGGGGTGTCTACTCAGTCCTTAGGTTGGGGGCAGAGCAGGGCACTTGACTAGGGATGCAGTCTCAGTGCACCTTGGGTACACCAAAAAGAGAGAGTTGTCCTTCTCTCTTCCTTTTTCCTTTCTATCTCTTCTCTCACTCCCTCATTCTTATATCCCTGCCTATTCCTTTCCTGAGTATCTGAATAGTTTCCCAATGATTTAAGACTGTTTCTCTCATCAGCAGTGTTTATGCTGGGAGTTTATGGGGCCCATCAGGGGAAAGAGTCCTTCAAACCAGGTCTTCCAAATGCTCCAGAGGTAGGTGGGGATGAAGTGGGGCAGAGACCTTCTTTCTCTGTTTTAAACCCAACAACCACAGAGCCAGGCCTTAGTAAATTCAAAGCAAAACAACAACAAAAGAGCACAAAAGCCTAACATTTATATAACACTTCAAAGCTTATGAGCACTCCCTATGTAATATTTTACTTAATTCTAACAATTTAGAAATTGCTACAACACTAGAGGGGCTAAAGGACTTGCAAAGGCCACAGAGTGACAGAACTGATTTTTAATATTCAGGCCAATACCTTTGTTACTCTGCAGGGAGGAAGGCATAGGGCACAAGGGTGTGTGAAAAGTTGAAGAGTTGCAAGTGGGGCCTAAAGACCACCCCCACCTCTCAGTTTCATGATGAATAAGCGCTGAGCTCTTGAACACCTGACCAGCTCACAGGAGAGTGTGGGACAATGGAACACAGACAGAGTCCTCTAGAGAGAGAAGCTGCCCAACATAAGCCTCCCTGTCTGGGTGTGGGCAGCCTCCTGCTTGGGTTCTTTCTCCTACCTGGAGCCCACAGTGGTCAGTGCTTGAGGTACAGAGCCCTAACTGAGTTTCAAGGGAGCAGAACATGGCTGTTCCCTCCTTCGGCATGAGTTGCTGAGAGAACTTTGTCTAGAGGCAGACACTGCAAGGGGGAGAACCTGGGCAGTGGCAGCTGAAGAGGGAATCACACCCTGGGGACAAAGACAGTTTTTAAATGGAGTTGCCTGCCTTTCTCTGGAGAGCAGAGCTCAGTGAAATGGTCCACTAGAAGTGGCTTCTGGGCAGAGGACCTGGGTTGCCTCCCTCCTGGGACCTACCTCAAAACTCTGTCTCATCCACAAAGACTACTTTGATATAGTTTCCTTCAAGGAAGTAGAATGTTGGGAATAAGATATTAGGCTTGAAAAAGCACATTTGAATTAATATTTGACAGGAGATAACCAGATCAAAGGGCAGCCGACAGAGTAGGGGCTCAGTGACAAGGTGTGGAGGTGACTCAGGTTCCTGGGTGTCCTGGTCCTCTCAGGGCCATCACATGCTCCCTGGTGACTTCCTCTTTCCTCACAAACTGGCCATGGGGAAGTCCCCACTGGGTGCTATAAAAAGCCCCTGGATTCTGGGCAGAAGCCAGCTGCTCCTGCGAAAGCACAAGATGAGGCCCTGTCTCCCCTTCCTTCAAGCCTTTTTTTTCCTTCTCAGCCCACTTGCAGGGGCTGCAGAAGATTTGGGGCTTTGGGGAACCTTGGCCTCTTACCCCAGCCCCAGCCCCAGCCCCAGCTCCTTACCTCTCACTGAGTTCACCTCTAACTTCGTCTCTGGCTCTGGCTCCAGGGCGGGCATCGGCTACTACTCCGGATCTAGTGGCGGTGGCAGTGGCGGTGGCAGTTCCAGATCTGGTGGCTCAGGATTTGGTTCTAGCTCCGGATATCGTTCTAGTTCCGGGACCCGGGTGAGTAGGCCTCAGAGTCTGAGAGTTGCAGTCATCCCCTTCCTCTTGCTTTTTGGGGACCGGAATATAATTTCATGGATGGCTGGACCTGAACACTCTAAAAGATTTACGACTCCCCTTGTTAACTGTAGGTGCCAAGGAAATGAATTAAAACCTGGGTGAAATAATTAAATTGTTAGCAAGAGAGATGACATCTCAGTTCAGGAAACAATCTAAGCTTTACAGAGGCTCTCTAACCCGGCTGCATTTTAGAATGGAGAGAGGGGTGGAAAGGGTACTCTAAAAGTAGAGATGCCCAGGTTTTGTCCTGGATGAGAGCTGTTTGGGAAGCAGCTCTGCCAGTAGTAGCTCCAGAAAAGTTTGTCCAATTGATTTACTGCCCAGCAGAGACCCTGCAGGTGGTGAAGGATAGCCCTGGAGGGAGGGAGAGCCACAGTGATCTGGTTGGAGCTCTGACAGTCTCCCTGAGCCTGTTTTGTAAAGGAGATGGGTGACAGAGGTAGGGGGAGGAGCCATTGGTCTCCAGGGAAGTTCTATTACACATACATATTTCCCTGGAGGAGTAATCGTTCTTTTTCAGTCTTCCTTATAGGGAATTTTTAGAGCCATTTCCAGCTGAAAACAACAACACAAGTAGCAACAAACAAACAAATCAACAAAGCCAACCAGGTACTAGAGGCTACATCACTAGAATGTGTAGTGAGCCCAGTTCTTTGCAATGAGTCCTATGGACCTACCTTAAGGAAATAGGAAAAGGTGTGGAGGGATGAGAAGTTAGGGAGCAAGAAGAAGTTCCTCATTCACTGCCTACATGAGCTCTGGGCCTTCCAGTAGGAGCTTTGCTCTACAAAACCTAGGCTTTCCATGCTAAGGGGTGACTTAGGATGGAGGAGTCTTAAATCCTCCAGAAACCATCCCCCTGCATTTCTATGATCTTTACTCAGAAGTCAGGTCTTACATGATCATGTCTGAATGGAAGGGCCAACAGGAAGAGAGGAGGAAAAGGCTTTTGTTTGTTTTTTTTTACCATCAAGAATACATAGGCAATAAAAATGTGTTGATTAAAATGGTTTTGATAGGACCCAGATAGAAATGTCAGCAGGTGTTCATTGGGTGCCTAATAAATGCCAGGACTTTGTCAAGTGCATAGTATATATCATCTTATTTAACTCTAAGAGGTAGATAAAATTAATGATCCCATTGTAGAGATGTGAAAATTGAGGCTTAGAGAGGCGAACTCATTGACATAAGGTCACTAAGACAGCAAGTTCCATAGCTCAAACTGTCTGCCCATATTCTCCCCCATCTCTCTCTATGTAGCTTACTGTATTTTCAAAGCAGATAGATGAAAACTGCTTATTTTTAAAAGGAGACTGCTTTGGGAATCATGAATATGTCTAAAGTTTCTTTGCAGCCAGAACTGAGATACATCATTTTATTTCATTTAAATGCACAATTTCCCCAGAGATGATTAGATTTGTTC
This sequence comes from Phyllostomus discolor, assembly GCF_004126475.2. Lineage (NCBI taxonomy): Eukaryota > Metazoa > Chordata > Mammalia > Chiroptera > Phyllostomidae > Phyllostomus > Phyllostomus discolor. The sequence continues at coordinate 41,475,607 of NC_040913.2, read as the reverse complement.
ACATTTTTTTTAAAAAGTGAGATAACAATAATAATTTATTTTGAAACTTAATCACCAATCAGAAATCAGTATTTGAGTAAGATGATCAGTTAAAATAAATAGAAAATAAAATGTAAGCCAAGAAACAGAAATCCAAAATGCCTATTGTTTGATAAGGTAATAAATATTTAAAAGTAGATAAGAAATGCTAGTTAAATTGCACTTAGAGGTTTCAATCTCTTTCCTGGTTTACTTATCTTCCTCTGGCGAGTCAATATTACAGCTCTAGCTTCTCTTCACAGCAAACTATAAGGTGTCACTTCCACCAGAAACCCAGTTTTCCAGGGCTGGCTGTCACTTGATGAGCTCTTTGGAAAGTGGTGGAAAACCCCTTTATAACTGTCATTGAGCAAGTTCCAAATGTATCATTTTCTGTACTTTGAAAATGTTGAGTACCATTATTTTATGCCTTGAATCTTCACAGGCACTTAGACTTGGCTGCTAATTAGAGCCAATTGCCACCTCAAATCACAGATGTGAGTCACACCTTCTGCTGTAGTGTTCAGAAACTCTACATGCCTCAGATGCTGCCTACCCCCCCATCATGAAGGGGCTGCTCTCAGGATCCTCATTTCACAGATGAGAAAATGCTCCATGCTTTGCTCCATACAGTAACTGGCAGAGTCAGAAAGCAAATGAGTCATGTGTTTTTGTCATCAGGCTAAGGGGCTTGTCGAAAAAAAAATAGACAATTCTCATCATGAAAATGGGCCTGATTCACAGGGCAGGAATCAGTTCTTGTCTATCTCCCTACCACCAGAGCCTGGCACGTTGTAGACACCAGTAAATGTTAATTGAACACATGCCGAGTGAGTGAGCACCTACCAGAATATGGTGTCTTGTGGGGCACACAGGATCCTATTTACCCTCCTCAAGGGGAGTCACATACTCTCTCAATAACCAAAGGGACAGGTGCTTGCCTTTGTCTTCCATTCCCTGTGTTACACACACATGGAGTTTAAGCATTCACCACAGAGAGAGACGCATCACCATTAGCTTCATTGTCTTTGAATGCAAGGAGCAGAAATATCTCTAATGGGAGGCACTGATCAAACTTATGGCCCATTTTGATGTCAGCTGAGCACGCTGGACTGATGATAAGCAGGATGGCAGCTGGGGAGTCCACAGCCCCGGGACAGAGATGTTCAATAGAAGCCGGGGGAATGACTGTCAGCAGGGCTCATAATGATTTGCCTGCCTTTCAGGTGAACTTCAGGACTAAAAGTTGTTAGCTAGTGGTTTCTAGTTGATTGTCTGAGACTGCTTGATGATCTCCAGTGTTCTCTGAGTTGACAGAGCTTTTCAGAGAACTTGAAGAATGGTCCAACCCTGTCTTGTGCAGCTAATTAACCTTCCCTTGTCAAAATGCAATGCAAGACTTTTTTTTGGCAGACAGTTATTATAGTAAGCTATTTCTTCAAAAGTCCATGATATATTGGCCCTTCTGTAAAAGTCTTGGCATACTTGAGTTGGAGCCTTTCTGCCTTCAGAGGGAATGATAAAGCTGGTTCCAAGGGAAGTTGGCCTCTGTGACAGGTTCCCAGTATGATTCGTCCAGTCCTTATTCATGTACCCTCCTCCCAGGCCTGGTATTCAGCATAAACCTGCTTGCTCCTACTCCTTACTCCTCAGCTCCTGCAGGTGTGGGTGAGACTGGCAAAGAAAATTGAAGCCATTGTCAGGAATTCACTTGGCATAGATAGTTTGGGGTACAGATTTATGTATATATCTGCTCATCCTAAAGAAGATTAGGTTAACTTAACAAACAACTTAGTTGCCAGAGATCACTGATGGAATAAATCTTGATTATATAAGTATCTAGGTCCAGCTTGCTTGAGAATCATGGAAGTTGGTGGACATTAAATGCACAGGACACACAACCTTAGCTGCAGCCAGCTGACCTCCTCAACTTTGGGGGTGTAGCTTGGGTCTCTTTCAGACTCTGCAAACCATTGCTCTTGTTGGTTTCAGACAGAGACACTTCCTGTCGATGTTCTACAGGTGGGCTTTGGGCTGGTTGTCAGATTAGACCATTGAAAGGTACAGCCAGTCAGCTGCCAAGAGTTACTCTGTCAAGCAATAGTAGTAATAAAAAAATGTTAATTGTGGTGGAATCCCCTTAAAGAAGTTCAAAGGGGACAAAAGAGAAACAGGATATTTCAAACCTGTCATTTTAAAATATGCAGTAGCACTGAAGTGTGAGCCTGAATATTTTAAAGAAACATTAAATATTTTAAAGTGACTTTTCTGAAACTTAAATTATTTTTATCCTCACCTGAGGACATGCTTAGAGAGGGGAGAGGAGGGAGAGAGAGGGAGAGAAACTTTGATGTGAGAGAGAAATATCGATGGGTTGCCTCCATATGCACACTGCCCAGGGACAAACTACAACCTAGATGTGTGCCCTGACTGGGCACTGAACCTGTGACCTTTCGGTCTATGGGATGAAGCTGCAACCAGCTGAGCCACACTGGCCAGGGTATAAGCTGGAAAACTTTTTAAAAATTTGCATAAAACCTTCAAACTCATATATTGTTCAGTTTTTAACAAATGGCTGGTTTGTTTCCATTTTGAAGGATGTTAATTATACAGTTTCCCAGGTGAGGACAAGATGTGAATTTGCGTTGTATATTTGCACTGTAACCCATATCCTTGATGTTTTTCTCATTCCAATGGGGATGAATTGGCTTGGGGTTTGGGTAAAGCAAGGAAAAGAAAATGAGTAAGTAGAAGGAAAAGGAAAGTAACATTTACTGATCACCTACCCTGTGTCAGGGACTTGGTTTACACTATGCAGTTAATCTGGAGGATAACCCTGGGAAACAGGTTCTCTTTGACAGGTGTGGAAACTGGAACTTAAAAAGGGTTCATGTTCAGTAAGTGATAGACTTGGAATTTAAAGTTAGACTCTCGTCCATTCTTTATTTTCCTATCCTTACATGGGGACAGTAATAATTTCTTTTAAGCCTCCTCAGGAAAGGCATTATCTTTTAGATAAAGGTAGCTGACACAGTGGTTTAGCCAAACAGGTGAAGATGTGGCTAAAATTCTAATAGTATTTACTACCTGTGAAACGCGGTGGTTTTAGCTAGTTCCTATGATTCTATTCATTTATGTATTGGATTCCACTTGCTCGCCTCTAAGCACTTTTTTGACAAGCCAATTTCTGTCACCCTAGTTGCCAAAAAGTTCATTTCTCCGCTTGTTACTGATGTTGAACTTATTTTTATTTACAGTCGTTCTCCAATTTCACTGGCTCCAAGGATGACCACGGGACCTGCCTGTGCTCCCTCACCCTGCCAGACACCACCTTTCCGGTGGAGAGGGTGGAACGCTTGGAAAGCACAGCTCTCATTCTCTCCCAGAAGTTTGAGAGCGAGCTTTCTAAAGTAAGTAATTTTCCCTTTTCAAACACTACCTCAATTAGGATGAGCAAAACACTTCAGAAATTAATTTATTGGGATAACATTGGTTAATAATATTATGTAATTTTCAGGTGCACATTATACTTCAACATCTGTATACTCTATAGTGTGCTTACTACCCAAAGTCTACTTTCCTTCTGTCACCATATATTTGACTTCCTTTACCCACCTCATCCCTTTCCCCCTGAAACCACCATTTGGTTGCCTGTATGTCTGCATTTCTTTTTGTTTGTCTCATTATTTCACAAAACACTTTTTATTCAGGACTTTGTAAGCAGCTGTTCTTTACTGAATCAAAGACAGCACGTTGGCATCCTATGGAGGCTTTAGCGTTCTGGTACAGTTATGGAGTTCTTTCAAGCAGGAAAAAGGGGACACGGGGAGCAAATGGACAGAGATTATTCATGCTGTGGATAGACGCCCTTCAGCACTGCAGTGCTCCTGCAGTTGGAAAGAGGTTTCGAGCTCTCCCTGCAAACCCCAACCCTATAATTGTTTTTGTTTTGTTTTGTTCTCTTTCTTTTGGTCTTCTTGGTCTTCCGTCTACTTTGCTTTCTTTTCTCTTCTCTATCATCTTTATGTTTTATTTTATGTTCCTTCTCTTTTACTGTTTTTCCTATTCCTATTCCTTTACTCCTTGTCTTTTGTTCTTTATTTCTCCCCTTGCCTCAGTCTTTCCCTCATGCACCCTCTTAATCTTTCTTTCCCTTCTTAAGTTTTTGAAACTCTTTTTGGTTTTCTATTAGTTTTGGAAGGCCCCTTCTCTTTATCTTCCTGTTTCTTCTCCTCCCCTACTCCTGCAAATCTTCTGCCTATTATCTTTCTTCTTTCCTCCCTTTTTCTTTCTCTTCCTCTTATTTCCTCTTTCCAATGTACTTTCTTTCCCCCAGCCACTGTCTTTTTTGGGATAATTAGTTTTGATTATCATCTACTGTCTCATGGGAACATTACTTAGACATGTCCAGCATTAGACCAAAATTGAAGGCTTCCCTGGGAATTTGAATCAAAACTAATAGGTCACTCAGCCTTGGTAAACAAAAACCTTGACTCAGCCCCCTGATTAATGCTTTTCTCTAGTGGAGGAAGTTCTCCTACAGGGCTTGCCATTCTCTGAACTGGCTGGAGCAAGGAGACTTTGCATTCCAGTTTTGACCCTTTCTACCTTTTAAGCCAAGTTAAAAATCAGTTTGAAAGGCTCCCATTTTCTGCACAGGTGGAGTTCATGCTAGGCTGTAATCACATTATACATTATTTAATAACACTCCATTAATTTACAAGGAGCGCTGGCCTTCCTATAAGATTCAAAGTAAGTTTTCCTGAGATATTTAAGTTTAGCTACCACAACATCCAGCATAGTTATCTTCAAAAAAATTTTGGTGAGGCTAATACCCTGCTTTCAACCTGAATTGGTAGATAAATATTCTAAATATAAATGAGTGTCCAGGAAAATGTGTTTGACTACTTTTGGAATCTAGCTTTTTAAGAAATAAATGTCCTTGAATTAATCAGCAGAAAAGGCACAGCACTAAATTATAAATTCCAGTCATTAATATTCATAGCCTTATTCCAGCATAATCAAGTGCAGATAAGAATTTATGCATAAAAACATAACAAGTGGAGGATAATCCTAGGTAAAGATCTTTTCAGTTAGAGTCATTGCTTTGAAATGGGGCAGACTATTGATTTGCATGTCTTTTCTGCTGGCAGCAGTGTGAAGGGCAGCATGAAACCCCATGCCGCTTCAGGGAGAGTATGTATCTTGCCAGGTTTGTGAGTGTGGGATGTTTAATTCCAGTTCTGTGAGTGGGGCAGGTGGTATCTGCCTTGCTAAGAATTGGCAGGGAGAAAGTGCGGAGTAGGTGGGAAAACTTTTGGTTGTGAAAATGTCAGTAGCTTGTCCTAATAAAATCTGGTGATTGAGGCCTAAGAAAAGAATAGCCCTGACTGTTGAAATTTGCATAATACATCAGTGTGACGGGTGATAATAACAATAACAGTAACATGTTATGTTTGTGCTTTTCTAAATGCTTCCATTTCTATTCTTCTTTCAAAGCAGGTATGTTTGTGTTTTCCTAACTTTAGGGATGAAAAACTGAAGTTCATAAAGGGAAAGGGACGTCAATGTTAAATGCCATTCCTTTCTGGGCAGGTTGGGAATTTGGGTCTTCAGAATTAATCCCAGTTCTCTTTTCTCTCAACCATACTGATACCATCCCCCAGTGCAAACCCAAGAGGAGAGGCTCTGGGTCACTAATGACTTCAAATCTAAAGTTATCTCTTCAGCTAAGAGCTTTTGAATTTCCAGGTGAATTATTATAGCTGTCTCTAGGTTGCCTTGGAAATCACCATTTATCTAGAGGCCTGGGGGAATGCCCATTTAGGCAGGCCAGTAGAAAGGGTTTTGACTGCCTTACATTAATTCATTATCTGCCAGTACACAGAGAAGACTTATGTCTTTGTCTGAGATTCTGAAAGCATTTTATACTTTTTTGTTGTTTATAATATGTCCTCTTGTGACTATTCTTTGGAAGGGGATGACAAAAAAGGCAGCTCAGGATTTTATTTTCTCTGGAAGGTTATGGTCTTTGGGGCAAGTTATTTAATATCAAGCATTTGCTAATAGATTCTCATGCATGAGAAGGTTGAGGCAGCCTGTGAGACATTTAAGCAACCCATAAACAAACAACATTGATTGAGCAATGTTTTGTGTAGTGAAATATAATAAATTAAAAGGTCAGGTTGAAAAAACTGAAATACTGTTTCTCTAACAATTGCTGTAACTTACATGGTACCCATTATACTAGGCACTAATATATATTTTTAGTCTTCACAATAATCTTTAAGCTTGATACCGTTACTCCCAATTTATAGCAGGAAACTAAGGCTTAGAGAAATTAAGTGGGCAAATGCCCACTAAGTATTGGTCAGATTACAGTTTAGGAAGGTGTAGCTCCAAAGTGCTTCATGTGTCATGATGGTCAATTCAAGATTATTTAATCTTGTTGCATTTATTTTTGATGGTATATTAAAATGAGTATGCTGCAAAGTACATTTATTTATTTCAAATAATCTGGCCATAGTTACAACCACAGATTTTTGGGGAACTGGGAGAAACATGAGCTAGACTAATTCTTTAGCTTAATAGCCTGCTGCATTGTACCATATTTATTGCAGGACCACATTTATTATACAGAACAACACACATGTTCCACAAAAAAAAACCAAACAAAAAACAAAAAACTAAACAAACTTTGATTCTTAGAATGCATCAGTGACATATGTGTACACAATAAATATAACTGTGACTTCTGGCTTTTCCCAAAACTAAAGTCACATTTGAAAGGGATTTCAGACTGTCAGTGAGATTCAGGAAAATACGATGGGGCAGCTGATCACAGTTGGGAGAACTATGTGAGGTCCCAAGGTGCCTACTTTGAAGGGGACTGAGCTATCATTGTCCTTTATCCAATGTTTCTTATATCTTGTATCTTCTTCAGTAAATGTCTTTTTCATATTATATGGCTGGATACCTTCTGGACAGACCGTGTATACATATATATATATAACTTTTAACCTTCTTATCTGCCAAAATGTCACCAGCTTTATTATCCTCTGAGTGATGACACATCTGATGGCAGTGAGCATCAGTTGCCTGAGGAAATACACCAGCAGTGCTAAGGGCTGCATTTTCAACTTTCATTAAAATCCTCTTTGCCTGAAGCTCTGGCCCTTCAGGATTGTGGTCTATGAGTCTACACTAATTTGCGTGGTGGGGTTGAGTAGAAGGGCTAAAATGACAAAAGTTAAGGCTGCCTTCAGTAGTAAAAGGATTAGAGACCAACATCTGGCTCTGAATTCATCCAGGCATTATGGATCAGCTACTTGACATTAGCATAGTTTGGGGGGAAGTATTGCTTGTGTTTAAATTAAAAAAAAAGTAAAACCAGTAACTTTTAATGAACAGGTTTTTTAAAAGCCATGGCATTTCTTTTAGAGATCAGACACAGAAAGAACCACCAACTGTGTTTATTGAAATATCCATTTGGAGATTCCAATTACACAGTAAACCATCAAGGGAATTTTCGTAAGTATTTTAACTTAATGATCAGACATTCAAATGTATGCAACAAATGTGTAATTTAAAGGTCTGATTGCAATAATCAGTTCTTAGAATAAATGTGGGTTCACTTAATGAAATGAGCACTTCACAGTTGCACATATATTCACATATTGTGTAGTAAGTTGGGTCTTTATGCCATTTTGTAAAAGGAAAACGGACTCAAAACTCATTTCATATGGTGAACAAGGAAAGAATTCTACTTAGTGCATTTGTCCTTCTTCTAGAAAGTACGTAGAACAGTGCTTCTAAAGGGTGGAGGTGGTGGTGATTTTGTCCCTAGGGAACATTAAGGAATTTCCGGGACATTTTTGGTTGTCATGCCTGGGGAGTGGGTGGGTATTACTGGCATGTAGAGGCTAGGGATGATGCTAAACATCCTATAACACACAAGAAAACCTCCCACAAGAAAGAATGATCTAGCACCAAATGCCAGTAGTGCTGAGGTTGAGAAACTCTGATTTACAGCATGTGCATTAATGGGAGGAGGGAAGGCAAGAGACTCTGACTCAGACCAGTTTAGTTTGGAGAGGTAATATCTTCAAATATTAAATTAGAGATGAAAACATACTTGTGAATGATGATGACTCTGAAGCAAAATTATTTTAGTCTATGCAAGTGCAATATCTACTCTCTCCCCATTGAAGAAAAAAAAAGAAAATAAGTTCTTTTTAGTTTGTATTTGGTTAGGTTAAAAATATATTATGAAATATATTTTTGATCTATTTCTTAAAAAAATGATTGACAGCAATCAAATTGCCCCCAAGGATGTGGTAGTGGAGGAAACTATATGATATTACTCTGAGAACTGACTTGAGCTTTTTGACTTCCTTTCAGGTGAAGGAGTATATCCAATTAATCAGTATCTATGAAAAGAAACTTTCAAACCTAACTGTCCGGGTAGAGATCATGGAAAAAGACACCATTTCTTACACTGAATTGGACTTTGAGCTCATCAAGCTAGAAGTGAAGGAGATGGAGAAACTGATCATCAGGCTGAAGGACAGTTTTGTTGGAAGCTCAGAAATTGTTGACCAGCTGGAAGTAGAGGTAAGAGGTGAACTTCTCAATGTACTGTTAATAAGTGTCTTCAGTTATCAGTGTTAGGACAAGAATATATGAATCTCTTCTGACTTCTAAGTCTGTGCTCTCTCATGACCATGTGAAATATTCCAGTGTTCTGCCAGAAATGGACACCTGTCTTTGACTAAAATGTTAGGCACAATTGGAAGATACTGACTGAGGAGCAGATGTCAGTTAATAATCAGGGTTCTGTCCCAGAACCAAATGGCCTTTTAGTATCTCTAGAAAGGAGATGATATGAACAACTTTATGGCCAAGTTAGGTCAAGTGCCTTCTCTGTTCTGTATTTATCCTCATGGGACTAGAAAGCCACAATTTACCTGATTTTGGACTTACTAGGTCGGTTTCTTCTTTTGAATGATCACATAAATCTTTGATCCCTCTTGGAACTTCTCTTACATACTGGCAATCCTCTTTTCTTCCCCCATGTTTTTAAAATATATTTTATTGATTATGGTATTACAGTTGTCCCATTTTCCCTCTTCACTCCCTTCCACCCTGCACACCCCCACCCACCCACATTCTCCCTCTTTAGTTCATGTCCATGTGTCATACATACAAGTTCTTTGGCTTCTACATTTCCCATACTATTCTTACCCTCCCCTGTCTATTTTCTACCTACCATCTATACTACTTATTCTCTGTACCCTTTCCCCCTCTCTCCCTCTCCCACTCCCCTGTTCCTATACCTCCATGTGATCTCCATTTCTGTGGTTCTGCTCCTGTTCTAGTTGATTGCTTAGTTTGTTTGTGTTTTAGGTAGGGTTGTTAAAAATTGTGAGTTTGCAAAAATAAATAAATAAAATCTTTAAAAAATTGTGAGTTTGCTGTCATTTTACTGTACATATTTTTAATCTTTTTCTTAGATAAACCCCTTTAATATTTAATATAATAAGGGCTTGGTGGTGATGAACTCCTTTAACTTGACCTTATCTGAGAAACACTTTATCTGCCCTCCCATTCTAAATGATAGCTTTGCTGGATAGAGTAATCTGGGATGTAGGTCCTTGCCTTTCATGACTTCAAATACTTTTTTCCAGCCCCTTTTTGCCTGCAAGGTCTCTTTTGAGAAATCATCTGACAGTCTGATGGAAACTCCATTGTAGGTTACTGTCTCCTTATCTCTTGCTACTTCTAGGATTCTTTTTCATTTTTATCTTGGGTAATGTAATTATGATGTGCCTTGATATGTTCCTCTGTGGGTCCAGTTTCTTTGGGACTCTCTGAGCTTCCTGGACGTCCTGGAAGTCTATTTCCTTTGCCAAATTGGGGACGTTCTCCTTCATTATTTGTTCAGATAAGTTTTCCACTTGTTGCTCTTCCTCTTCTCCTTCTGGTACCCCTATAATACGGAGATTGGAATGTTTACAGATTTCTTGGAGGTCCCTAGGCTTCTCCTCATTTTTTGAATTCTTGTTTGTTCATTCTTTTCTGACTGGATGTTTCTTCTGGTCCGCACTGTTGATTTGAGTCCATTTTCTTCCCTTCACTGTTGGTTCCCTGTACATTTTCCTTTATTTCACTTAGCATAGCCTTCATTTTTTCATCTAATTTGCGACCAAATTCAACCAATTCTGTGAGCATCCTGATCACCAGTGTTTTGAACTGTGTATCTGATAGGCTGGCTACCTCTTTGTTGCTTAGTTGTATTTGTTCTTAAGCTTTGATCTGTTCTTTCACTTGGGCCATTTTTTTCTGTCTTGATGCACCTGTTACATAGTGAGGGGTGGAGACTTAGGCGTTCTATAGGGAGGGGTAACCTGCATCACTGGGTTGTGATGCAGTATGTGAGTCAGGGATCCAGAGGGAAAAATGGCTCTTGCTCCACTCTCTGCCGGGTTTCAGTCACTTCCCCAGCTTCCCCCAAGCAAATTCGGCTTCTCCTGGTACTGATTCCTGTGTGGGTGGGTTTGTGTACATTCTAGGACCCTGTGTGTCTCTCCAGTGAACTCTTGTGAGGCTGGGAGTTCCTGTTCCCCCTTTGTTTTGCCTGGTTCATCTGCATGCAAATGTGGGACTGCCCAGTCTGCCAGCCAGCCGCAGCCTTGCTGTGAGTCCTCTCCTCCCCGGCTGCCAGACTCTGCTCCTCCTACCGGTCTGGATGAATGTTTCTTCTTTAACTCCTTGGTTGTCGGATTTCCATACAGTTCCACATCCTGTCAGTTCTGGTTGTTTTATGTTTTTAAATTGTTGTCCTTCTTTTGGTTGTGAGAGGAGGCACAGTGTGTCTACCTATGCTTCCATCTTGGCTGGAAGTCCTGGCAACCCTTTTTAAAGGAGTTTTGTTTGAGTATGTTTTAGTGAAGCCTTTTAAACTCTGTAGATAAAGACTGTGGCTGGGTAATTTATATCAATGAGAATTTACTAGCAGTCATGGCATGGGCTATAATTGAGAATTCTAGTTACATGTTTTATAATTTAAGTTTTCACTATTTTTCATCATTCATTAGAAAATTAATTATGATACAACAGGAGTAAATATGAGTTTATAGGAGAAGGTTATTAGAAATGAACTTTAATGGACATTTGTGGATGCTTAGAATGAGCCTGTGCTCTATTATTAAAGCTGTTAAAATCTTTGCCATTTTCTTCTTTTCATACACATCTGCCTGAGATCTGACAGGCATTCATGCTAAACCATAAAATGTATTCTTCCATATGAAACCATTCAGAATAATCTCGGGTGTATTCTCTAGCAATGTTTCACTAAGTGACAAATTCAGTCCTGGAGTGTTTATGAAAGAAATTGCACAATAATATAAAGTCACTCTGAATTTTTATCTCCTTAGATAAGGAATATGACTCTCCTGGTAGAGAAGCTTGAGACACTGGACAAAAACAATGTCCTTACTATTCGCCGAGAAATCGCGATTCTGAAGAAGAAGCTGAAGGAATGTGAGGCCTCTAAAGTCGAAAATGTCCCTGTCGCCCCACCTCGTCCCCCTCCAGGTAAGCATACCATATTTCTACCACTTGAGCCAGGCCTCCAGAAGCCTAGGTTGGGATGGGAAGGGATTCAGGGTTGTAACCCTGAAGCAAGGATGGGCGTTTTGCCGTTCTGAGCATACCCTTCCATCTTCTAAATCCCCTTCCCTAGGAGCTTGACAAACTATTACATTCTGGAGCTCACAGAGGAAAAGCACAAACAATGAGTTGATTTAAAACAAATGCAGCTCCACACGTTACACATATCCCCTTTGCATTCACTAACAGGACAAATATCCCTCTGGTGATGGAGCTGCTGTCAGGGGCCTGGTGAAAGCCCCTGGAATCTGCATGGCCTCCTCACTGCCTGTGGATTGTGAGGGCTGATTGGCTCCTTTATCTGATGAGCTGGGATAATGACTTGAATCTTCCTTTCTTTCGCTCTCCTACCCTTCCTCCTTCTGCCTCTTTATTTTTCCTCTGTGATTTTCTTTTTATTCTTCTCCTCTTACAAAAATTTTTTAATGTCCACAAATTTTTAAAAATATGTTATTAATTTTAGAGAGAGAGGATGAAAGAGTGAGAGAGAGAGAGAATGGGGGAGAGAGAAACATCAGTGTGAGAGAGAAACACTTATCAGTTGCCTCCTGTACATACCCTGACCAGGAATCAAACCTGCAGTCTTTTGGTGCGCAGGATGATGCTCCAGTCAACTGAGCCACCCAGCCAGAGCTCCTTTGTGCTTTTCTAAAATGCATGTTGAGCGTCCTGAAGTTCTGTGAGGATTTAATGGATGGCCTCACATGTCCTGTACTTGTGGGTGTCTCCTGTGGTCCCCTGTGGACTGAGCTCCTGGGAGACAGGAATGACATCACATTCTATAAGGAATCACCCTTGAGGTCCAGTATAACGCAGAGGTGGGGTGCTTAGTAAATACCTGGTGAATGCAAATGGAGGCAGTGGGCTGTAGAAGTCAGGAGCATGGCTTTGGGACCCCAGAGACCTGAGCTTCCCACCTGTGTGGCCACAGTGAAAAGATCCTCAATCTCTTCATGTATAAAATGGGAGAATAATAGTGCTTGCCTTGCAGGGTTGCTGTGAGAGTAATGAAACAGGCTCAAGGAGCTCAGAGCTCTTATGATCGGCACTTACACAGTGGCAGTTGTTATTATTACTATTGAAGATAATTGAAGTGAAAACCTTGCTGCGATCAAAGACAGTGCCAGGTCCTTGTGTGCTTCAGCACATCCCTCCAGGTGAACTAAAGCCAACCTCTCAGCCTCAGCATTCAGCCCTGTCCCTCAGAGACGCCTTGTCACAGAGAAACAATGGCTACAGGTCCTGAGCATCTCAGCCTGAGTGCGGATTGTATCTTTTCATCACTTGGTCAGCGCTTGTTATTTTCATCAATTCCTATTGTCACAACCTGCTTCTTTTTAGGCCTTGTGTTTCTGGATCCTTGTCAGTGTAGCTGGCTTGTTTAAGGCTTTAATTACTACCATAGTTATCAGCCTTTTGGTCCTGTTCAGGGGACTCTCCCTCCTTCTGCAGTTGGGAATCTGTCATAGTCTGACATTCCAGAGGAGGTTTAGGACAAAGGCCATGTTCTGTTCTTTGTAACAAAGTGAGGCTAAATTGGGTCTGGGATCAGCAGTGCCAACACGCATTGTAAATGAGCGCTTATTGTGCTGCGCCACCAAGGGCTCCCTGAGGGCAGGAGTTGAAGCAATGACAACCTGTGATAATACCTGAGTGAGTCTTTCTTCCTTCCTTGTTTAATCTTAGCAAGTCTCCCTCATGGAATAGATTTTTCCAGCACAGTTTTCTATACATCTCTTAGAATAAGGACATTTTAGAGCAGAATGAACATTCCAGGCTATCTGGCTTAGACCCATCATTTCTCAGAGGAAGGGACTTACATGGTGAGGATTCTGCTTTTCCTGAGGCCACACAGGGAGTGACAGACCTGTGGCTGGAATGCAAGGTCCCTCCCTTCCCAGTCCTCTCAGTACCTAGAGTGTCAGGTGCCAATAAAACTAAAGGGCAGTGGTGAGGGAGAGAGAACACTGCTTACTATCTAAGGAGGAAAACAAGGGAGCTGTTGGGTTATTTTTATTAGGATATTGTTTTCCTTAGAACTTTCCCCTAGGTCCTCACACTTAGACTTTTGCCAGCCATACCAGCTCAGCTGTGTTGTTTAAGTGAAGTGGACCTAGATTTCTTCTCTCTTTCCTAAAACCTTGGCTGTACCTGGATCCTGGCCAAGACGCTTGGCCCTCCTCCAGCTTTGTTCATATTATATTTATGATGTTTATATTAAACTGACTTTCTGTCATGTTTTAAAATCAATTTCTTTCACTTGCTCTCTTTCTGTTTAGGTTGGTTGACAATGCAATATTGAAAAATCCCCAGGCACCACCAAGTTGTGAGCCTGTGGAGACTTTAATTAAAGTTCCTCACTATTATGGGACTTGAAAATCTGGCCTCTTTGCTTTTAGGACTGCAGAGTTGCATAGAACAAAAAAGACTGGACACGTGTTTCAGCTATGAAGTAATTCTGTGCTCTCTTGTCCCCTTCCTTGCAGCTGTGGTTTGCTACCCCTGTGGTCAGCTTGATCTTAGAACCAGGACATGTAGTAAGGGTTCAATAAAGTCCATTTAACACTTGGTTTATGCTGCAAATGCCATCTTTTTCTGCTTCATTTCTTAGATCTTCCTAATCAAAAATAATTGGCCTTCTGCTCATTAACTTTTTTCCCCCCGAAAACAACTGACTCTGTCTCTCTGTGCTTTTCCCCTGAATGAATCTAAATGACTGCATAGCCCAAATGTGATGGAAATGCTCAAGGGCTGAGCACCATAGTGCTTGGCAATGCTAGGCTCTGTGCTGACACATGTAAGTGCTCGGGAAATGGTTGGTGGTTGACCAGGGTATGGAAGATTTGGGGTGACCTGCCGAAGTCCCAAGCTTAGGGAAGAGGAGAGTGTTGGGTAGCATATATCCAATTATTCAGAGTCAATTTAGCCTTAATTATTTTATGATTACTATTGTTTTAATTGCCTAATACTCACAAATCTATTTCTTCTCCTCTTGGCTCAAAGTTCACTTGCCCAGGTGAGAGAGCATATTGATAGATCTAAGATTAAATTTCCTCTGCAGACATATAATATTTGGCTTTAAAGAAAAATGCTAACCATGATATTTAAAAAACCCAAGTTACAGTATTTTAAAATCTCATCATGTGGCTTCCCAGGATATTTTCAGAATGTCATGGCAATGTCTAATGAATTACATGGTGAAGAGACTGACAACCAAAGCTACCATAGTGTTAAAGATTCAAAAAAAAAAAAAAGATTCCTTGAATTATATTCTGTGAACACCAAGGTCTTTTAAAAATTTAGATATATAGTAGGGTAGAGGGCTGGTGTTTTATCAGTATGAGTAAGTAAGCTGGATTTGAGAGATTTGGTTAGTCTTTCATTTCTTTATTCTACAAACACTGTAAAGCTGGCCCTATTCTTAGTATTGAGGTCACCAGGATGGGTTCAAAGCTACTATCCAGGAAGGGAGACAGTCACATGTACCTTCAATGGTAACATCATGTGAGTATGCTGCTGCTAGTTACCATTTAGTGAGCACATGTACCTACTTTCTCTGTATTTTTCCTAATAGTCTTGCAGAGTAGGTATTATTCTTTTTCTTTTAACATGAGGAAACTGAAGTTCAGAAGGTTAAGTAACTTGCTCAAGGTTACACAGCTAGTAAGTATTGGAGTCAGGACTGAACTGGAATCTGTGTGGTAATATTTTCACTACACCAGGTTGCCTTGCATAGATGCTCTAAGAGAGAGAGGTACACCTGTGATTCCTGGAGTGATAAGAAGGTTCCAACAACTCACCAACCTGATTAATACCAAACTATCTTTTCTTTCCTTACTATGAAGGAGCTAAAGTGGTACTTTTGCTCTCAGTTCTATGCTGTGTCCTCTCACCAGAAAATACAAAATGATTCATTATTTTTTCACAATTCTTGGGTCATGGCAGGACAATGGGTTGTTATATCAGTGGCAGGGTAAAGTTCAGATGGGATATGTAAGGAGGGGGATGCAGTGTCTCTAACATACTCTTGAAATGAAGGAAGGGACTGGGAGGGGGTGTGAGATAAGGAAGTGTGGGGAGACGCTTAGGGTGAATGTGTAGATAGGGTAGGGTTGGATACTCTGGTTGGGCTAGATGAGCAGTAGACACCGGCTGTCCATTTTAGTCTTGTTTCCAAGACTGTTTGCTGCCAGGAAACAGAAATTTGCCATAGCTTTTCATTGCTATAGCCACATCTGTAGTATTGGCAACAATGTTTAGTTTAGTTTTTTTTTTTTGCCTGTATTCACTTCTTTTTGACCAAAATGGTCCAAAGGAGACAGAGCATAAAGTGAAGATAACAAAAAATAACAGTATTTAGGAATGGTTGGGAGGTGAGCAAAAGAGATTTAGGGTCATACAGTTTTAATATTTATACCAGGTATAACTTTAATTTCCTCGCCAACATGTAAAATGATGAGCCATTACTACAATTGGTGCTCTAGTAGCAGTGATTTTAAAGAGAAGATTATTTTGGTTCATTCATATCTAAGTATTTACACATCTAGCACAGAGTAGTTTATTATCTTTAACCCCATGATAATGCTTGAGTTAGTTATATGCATCATAAGTTTTCTTTAAATATTTTGTTGCTATTGGCTTGGGATATTTCCTTTCCAGGAAGGCAAGATTCAATTAAGCAAACAGTTCCTAAGTCTTCTAACCTTCAAGAAAAAAGTGACTTTCTTTCATTTCCTCAGAGTGAAATGCAGTTGAATAAATAAGTTCTTGGGAAGATATTTTAACTAGAAAATCCAGTTTGTAGCATATGGAAACTTGAACAGTTTTTGTTAACGTTAAACTGAACACACTGCTAACTTTATTTTAATAATTCATGCATTGTTTCATAAACAAAAGCAAACAAGCATTCATCTGAGAGATCACTTTTAGGAGAATAAATAATAATTTATAATTTTATTTATTATTTCTTTAGTGGGAGCAGTCTCTCGGCTGAACACATGTTGCTTTTTTATTTATGAAATGGTGCATGCATTATTAAAATAAACCCATGGCTGTGTTCTGCTTAATGATATGCAAAATTATTTGAGGTTGGGTACAGAGTTGTTTCATTTTTCTACCTGTTGTATGGTTGGCTGGCTTTCCCACCAACTGCAGATTTATGAGAGCATTTAAGGAGCATGTATTTAATTCTGGGACCAAAAAGCACCAGCAGATTGGAAAAATAAAAGCAGGATTTCTAGTAATGGTTTTACCTCTGAGCAGTCCCTGAATGAGGCAGGGAGAGAGGGAGACATTTAGCAAGGAAGGGAATGGGTCAGAAACAGACACTTGGAGGCAAAAGTTTTGCACCCCTTGCCACCCACAATGCTAGCCTTGTGCAATTCTTTGGAGCTCTGCTTTTGGGTCCAGCTCACCACATATGCTCTCCATGGCTCTCTGATTCCCTCCATTTATTTTTGAGATGGGGAAGGGAAGGAGAAAGAGAGGGAGCGAAACATCAATGTATAATTGCCTCTAGCACACCCATACTGGGGATATGGCCTGCAATCCAGGCATGTGCCCTGACTGGGAATCAAACTGGTGATGCTTTGGTTCACAGGACTGCACTCAATCCACTGAGGTACACCAGCCAGGGCCCCCTCCAAGCATTTAAAGCCAGAGGCAGAGATTCAGGTTCTGTTTTCTTCTTCCTTTACCTGCTCTGCTCCAGGTGGCCAGATGAGGGAAAATGACCATAAATGTACTTGAGGTTGCATTTTTTTTGTTATTCAATAAATTATTCCACCCATTTTAAAGGGATTATTAAGATCTTAGAAATGTATATTTAACTCTTTGAATTGTTATAAAAATAAGGAAAATTTTTATTTTTTTTGTAGTTCAGAAATGGTTTTGGTTCATAGGCATTTTAGAGGAAATACAATGTAAACGGCCAATTGTCCAGCCTGAGTCATTCACCCAAGTGTTAGAGGGTATGTAGATTCAGTGAGTCTGTTCCCACTTGATCGTGTACATTGTGACAACAGTGTCAGAATGGGAATGATGAAGTACTTGCCTGCCATTCTGTGCTGCAGTAGAACACAGGTTATAAACAGGAGGACCCACGTTATAACTGAAGCAAGATGATCACCAAGTGATCTATGTGATGGGCTATGCTTTGGGCACAGAGCAGGCAATGTTGCCCTAAAATAATTCCCATGGCTTTTCAAGGCTGAAATCCCACCATTATAGTGCCATCTTTCTGTATCTTTAAAATACCATATTCAAAACTTCCTTTGTTAACATTAGCTTGGGACAGCACTGGCAAATGGTGTGGATATGCACTTGGGGTCCCATGGGAGGGCAGAATGGTGAAGGGAAAAGAGAGCTGCACAGGAAAGTCTTCTCCTTCATTACTGTTGATTCTCCCTGACCCTGGTGAATGGCACTTTCTGGCTTTATGGAAACAAGGTAAGATTCTGGAATCATCCTGCTTTCTTGATTTCTCTATGAGAAAAATGAAATAAAATACTATTTGAGAAGTGCTTCTTGATAGAAAAAATATATTAAATTTACCAAATCCCCCTTTTCTGAATTTGGGCCTCCCCTCTAACCTTGGTGGTTTCATTATCCTCATTTTCTAGCTTCAGAGCCAATCCACAGAAATGTAAGCTCATTCTCTCTAGAGCTGACAGTTGATTTGCACTGAGACTGAAACCAAGAGAGGTTTTGGCTCTTCTCCATCAGAACCACTGTTCTCATTGAACCTTGACCAGAAAAATGTTTATGGCTTCCTTTAGTTCTTAGGATACTAAACTGTTTGTTTCTTGTTCATTTTTTCTAAGAATGCTCTTTTTATTTTCTTGTTTGTTTAGGAAGCTGTGCTCATGGTGGTGTGGTGAATATCAGCAGACCTGCTGTAGTTCAGCTCAACTGGAGAGGTTTTGCCTTTAAGTATGGTGCCTGGGGTCGGGATTACTCTCCCCAGAATCCAGACAAAGGGCTGTATTGGGTGGCACCTTTAAATACAGATGGGAGAATCTTGGAATATTACAGACTCTATAATACACTGGATGATCTACTATTGTATGTAAATGCCCGAGAGTACCAGATTCTCTATGGTCAAGGTAGTGGTACAGTAGTTTACAAAAACAACATGTATGTCAACTGGTACAACTCCCGCAGCATCGCCAAAGTTAACCTGACTACCAACACGGCTGATGTGACTCAAACTCTCCCTGATGCTGCCTATAATAACCGCTTTTCATATGCTAATGTTGGTTGGCAAGATATTGACTTGGCTGTAGATGAGAACGGATTGTGGGTGATTTATGCCACTGAAGCCAGCACTGGTAACATGGTGATTAGTAAACTCAATGACACCACACTTGCGGTGCTAAACACTTGGTATACCAAGCAGTATAAACCATCTGTTACTAATGCCTTCATGGTATGTGGGGTTCTGTATGCCACCCGTACTCTGAACACCAGAAGAGAAGAGATTTTCTACTACTATGACACAAACACAGGGAAAGAGGGCAGACTAAACATTATAATGCACAAGATGCAGGAAACTGTGCAGAGCATCAATTATCATCCTTTGGACCAGAAACTATATGTCTATAATGATGGCTACCTTCTGAATTATGATCTTGTCTTTGAGCAGTTACCTCTCTAAACTGTTTAGGTGTTAGTGTGAGAGAGAAATAAAATGTTAGTTAAAAAAATGGTATTCTCCACTTTTTTAGAGACTTGCAGCGGGGATTAAGAGTATATTTGCTTAGTACTAATATTTGGGAGCATAATTCTACCATACTAGAGACATAAGATATTTGCCCTGATTTGATGAGTTCTCTTGAAAGCCATCTGCCTCCTGGGATGCATTTCCCTAGTGAAATAAAGTCCTTCTAGGGTGGGGTTGTCTGGGGTCTAGGGACATTATGAATCCAAGAAAGCCTTCAGTGAGGTGACATCTGGAAATTAAGAAACTTAAAGAGAACTCTATATGGCTTCTGGGGATACTTTGTACAGGTAAGAGAGCTCAATGACCATTCTCCTCCATGTAGCCTGACTAATTCTTCCATAGCTGAATAAAAACTGGAGCCAAATAAGGCAGATTAATACTTGAAGCTCCCTGAAGAACAAAATCTCTAACTTTGTTTTTCTTGCTAGCATCTGAAATGATGTTTTGTACAGAGCAGATAAGTAAATTTAGCATGCTTGTATTTTATCTGTAAAATGCACTGAGTTTTCTGGAGAAAGTCCCTTCTGCATATTAAATTGTACATTGCAAATCAACCCCATATGGATCTGGAAATGAGGCACTGGATTATTTTTTCCCCATTGTCTACTTATATAAGAATCAGTAGAACCCTCCTATTTTACTACTTTATCCCAAGGAAGCTTAGAAGATTGGAAACAGATTCACCAACCAATTTCCCCCACCTTCTTCCTACCTGCTGCTTTTTATACAAATTAGCCACTTTTTCTATGGAACTGATATAAAATAAAGTTACTTTTTTTCTCATCACAGACTTTTACTTACATGACTCTAAGACTGTAACAAAATCAGAGGGCAGTGATAAAATGACAGCATTTCTTGTTATATAACAAAGCCCTTGCAGCGTTTGTGACTTGTGTGAAGTCATGCAATTGTTTCATGCAGTTTTTGTCTTTAAGAGTGAAACTTGTAAGAAAATAAAATAAAACTTTATTTTACTTTTTTGAGGGAGAAATGTAGAAAACCTGCAGCAGGTACCTCGTAAATCAATGCAGTTTGAACAGCTTGTAGGTGTCTGTGCTTCTGTGCTTTTGGAGGCTTTATCATCTGGTCTTGGTCTACTTTCCTTTAATGCTCTCAAGTCCTGTTACAGAGTTGGCTCCTTCAATGCTGTACTCTTCCCCTTTTAATAAATGAGTAAGATGTGCTTTGAAAATTTTGTTGTCTTTTGTCTTATTTACTCTTTTTTTAAAAATTAGAAATAAAAACTCTTAACAGAATAGCTCATACTTTGCTGTGAGGTACAGAGAATGGCTACCTCCCAAGCAGCAGTGCCCGGTATACCATAGACATGATGGCAGACAACATTAATAGCTTTTAAAGGAGTCCAAAGCCAAGCTGGCTTTTCCATTTCCCTTTAAAATCCATTCTTTTTGGCAGCTTTTGTTGTATGAGACTGCACTATTTTCTTTTGGGATATGACTTTATGTACTTATTAATTTGCATGACTGACCTGATTATTGGCAATGTTATACTATATTTGTATGGCTTATGTTTCTTTTCCAAATGAGCCATTAACATGAGTCAGAAGCCTCTGAATCTTTCCCAAGCAGGAGGTCTGGTGCAAAAAGCAAAGGGACTAACTGACCATACTGGGGAGAGAGTACCTTTATCAAAAAGAATGTGTAGGGGATGGGTGACCCAGAGCTGGAAGGACACACAGACAAGGCTGGTATAGTTAGTCTTACTAAAATATTAATTTTTAAATTCGTGCCAAGCCCTTTGAGGCAGGTGGTAGCTGCAACATTTTGTATTTTAAGCCAGACTTCCCCCTGAATTTCAGAGCTGAGCACAGAGACAGGTATGGCCTTCAAAATGCAACAAGATATGAAGATAAAAACAGGTATGTCATGTGAGATAGAAGTTAAAAACAGCGATGTTATATTTAATCTGGCTCTAGGCAATTTTCCAGATGAATGTTTCTACTGAATACATAGTGTGACCTCTAAGATTTGGGAAAGGAGGCAGGAAGCCAAGGTAACTCTAGCAATCAGCTTCTTTCTTTTTCTTTTCTTTGAATCTATTGGGTGACACTGTTTAACAAGATTGCACAGGTTTCAGGTGCACAATTCTGCAACACATCATCTGTACATTCTATTGTGTGTTCACCACCCCAAGTCAGGTCTCTATCCATCACCATTTATAGCCCCCTATACCCTCCTCTGCCTCCCCGTCTCCAGCAATCACCACACTGTTGTCCATGTCCATGAGTTTTTTCTTTTTTGCTCAGTTCCTCCACTGTTCCTACCCAGACCCTCCTCATAACAGCTATCAGCCTGCTCTCTATGAACCTGTCTCTATTTTGCTTGTTAGTTTATTTTGTTCATTGAATTCCACATACGAGTGAAATCATATGATATTTGTCTTTCTCTGACTGGTTTATTTCACTTGGCATAATGATCTCCAGGTCCATCCATGATATTGCAAAGGGTAAGATTCCTTCTTTTTTATGGCTGCATAGTATGCCACTGTAGAAATATACCACAGCTTTTTTTTTATCTTTTATATATTCTTTTGAATTAGTGTTTTGGGTTTCTTTGGATAAATCCTGTGATTCCACTTCTGGGAATCAGCTTCTTATTTAAACTAGTACAGAAGAATTTGCCTGAAAATTCCCTTTAGAACCTTCTTCCCAGTGGATGTGGTGGATCAGCCAGCAGTGGCTGCCTGCAGGAAATCTCCCCTCTGGGAAGGCTAACAACTGACAGATTCAGGTTCCAAGGTTTACTGCAAAAAGTTACACAATAAAAATTCTAGCTCAAGATTTGTTAGCTAGGTTTCTTTTGGGAGAAAAAATTGTGTGCATATATTGAAATCAGCTTTATTCAGAGATAAGGTACATGGTATAATATGTCAATTTTAAGTGTATGATCAAACAAGTTTTGACAAATGTGTACCTTTTTTTTTACATTTTTACATACATTTTTTTGTGTGCAGTCTACCATAATTAGCATCAAAACCATTTCCATCATCTTCCCCAAAGTTTTCTTGTGCCATTTTGCAGTCAACTCTTACCCTCACTTCCTATCCACTGGCAACCACTGATCTGTTTTCTATCTCTATGGAATCATATGATATACAACCTTTTGAACCTGGCTTCTTCCGGTTTCCTCTTGGAAAAGAGAACTTGTAAGCTCGAATTACTCCAGGGGGTGACTGAGCATTACTAGTGGCTCTCAGGTTTTCCTACATTTTTATTATTTTTGGAGGGGGCAGGTGGGGGAATTTTGAAGAGCTGTGGTGACCTGTTTGCCTTTATAAGTGTTCCCTAGTGGTCTGGAATTGCCGGGATGGAGGGCATATCTAACTCTGGGCATCAATCAAGTCTACTGGCAGGGCTTTCCAAACCTTGAAAGTTGCCCTGCCACCAGATTTATTCAATATTTGTTCTCCAATCTCTACCCCTGTGCCACAAGTATCTCTACCTAGGTAAGTCCTGGTACTAATTAATGGTGCACAGAGGTTAAGAGTATAGGATTTGGAGTAAACCAAACTGCATTTGACTCTTGGCTCAGCTGCTTACAAGTGATATGCTGTTGAGGAGGTTCTTTGATTTTTCTGATACTCTGTGTTGTTTTTTGTATAATGGGATAAAACCTCAGAGTCTTGTTTGGTAAATTAAATAATATTAAGTATATAAAGTGTTTAGTGTAGTCTTTGCCACATGCTCTGTCCTCAACAAGAAGTTATTATCCCTGTTTCTCATTGTGAACTTTAGGTTCAGATTGGTCATTGAGCTGACAGGATACAAAGCTAATTGGGATCAGAGTTTACATTTTGTCTCCTTCAAGACTTTTTGCAACTAGTGACTTGAAATAGGTGCCATTCTGTTACGAAAGAGTTCCAAAGGCTAGAATACCCTCTCTATGTTTTCAATTGCATGATTGATCCTCGGAGCTTACATTTTTCATGTTGTGACTCCAATATGAGCAGCAGAAACTGAGGCTGTTTTCACTTTCTTTTGAGCCACTGAAAACATAAATGAAGGCCAACTTTCTTCAAGCTCCATAGGGAGGACCAAAACACAGGCACATGTTCTCCTATTTGCTTTGCTGTGGTCAATGGAACATCAATCTTCTCTGAACAACTGCACATATTTTTTTCTGTACTCTATTTTAGTAACATACATTTATCTTTTAAGGTTAGTTTGCACTGCCAACCATAAGGCTGTTTTTTTTTTTTCTCTTCTTGATTTGTGAGCCACTGAAAGGGAAATGACAAGGGATGGACAGAGGGTGACTGTGTGGCTGCCTTCACGATGATGTAGGGGGGGTTCTGGGCGTGAGGCCCCAGTCATCTCAAACAGATGTCACACCATTAAGGATGATTAGCCTCCTGCGCTTCAGAATGTTCTGGAACAACAAAAGTGTGAATCGTGACACATCAAAATATCAAAAGGAGGCACGTTTCTCAGGCATGCTCCCAGCCAGTGGAACAGACCAGCTGGCCTGGCTCATGGATGAGAGATGCTATTTGAGTTGTCAGTTCAGCTGCCAGGCCTCACATCTGTATGTCGGGATGCTTCCTCTTGCCTCTGAGATCTGCATCTGCTCCTGGAATTCATTCAAAGGGAACAGCCCCTGGAATCAAGGTTCATAGTGGAGAAAGATGGTTTTCAATCTGTGTAGCAAGGAGACTTCTCCTTGGAAGTCACCCCTGGACATCTTGGAACCTGTGAACATGGTTTCCTAGACCTGAAATACTGCAATATTTTAAAAAAAGCTTTGGTGTGTTTAGGGACTTCTAAGTGCTTTTTTCTGGAGTTCAGTGTATGTGAGGATGGGATGGAATGATGAACAGGGGCCAGGGTTTGTAAGACATCAAAGGGATTTGGTATTAAGCCTCCACATGGGAAATATATACTTACCCCCAAGGCTTTCCAAGCTCCTCTTTTTTTAGTCAGATTCTACCAGCTCATGTGTTCCTTTTGTATGTGGCCTCTATTGTGTTATATCAGCACTTTCAGTGATTTACTGTGAGTTTCACCTTGGGGGCTGTCATCAGTCAGAGTTCAGTGTAAGAGCAGAAACAACTTCTTTTCACTGGGGTGTTGCGAACCCTCACATTAGATTAACCTCACTATCCCAGTGACTTAGAAAACAGCAGGGTTTTTTTTTTTCCTTTCACTTCAGTGGCCACTGTTTTTACCATTTGGTTCTTGGTTGTTGCTTCTATAGTATCTTCCTCAATACCTTTTTCTCCCCTCACACACCAGTTGTGGTTTTGTCTGGTGCCACTATGATGGGAGAGAGCTTCTCTTCCAAGGTGACTCTTCCAAATAGTAATCCAGGGACCTAGGCTCATCCCATTCTGTATTGTGGTCCCACCATCACTACACATAGTGCCCAAGGACATTGTGCTGTATCAGACAAGTAGAGGTGAGAAAAGCAGGGAGAGCCTTAGGTGGCAATTGTTTAGCTCAGTTCTGAAGGGGCTGTTCAACACTCCCACTTAACATCCATTAACATAGAGTCACACCTAACTGCAAAAGAGGCTGGGAAACTCATTGTTCTAGCTGGGTATACACAAGAAAAGAAAATGGGTTGGTGAGCAGCCAGCCAGTCTGACTCACCACTCTAGAGGTATTAAAAGGAGAAAGGATTTAATACAGAGAATTCGATGCCTACAAAAATCATGGGAAAGACTAAGAAATGACAACCAGAGTCTGCCATTTAACATTTGTCTTTATGGTCACACCCAGTCATCAGCCCAGAAATCCAGAAACTGCATCTGCCACTGCCATTGGCATCATCCCCACACCCTCTAAACTGGTACCAAGGCAGTGGAACATGGAATCCATCTGCTACCAACCTCCGCTGGTGCCCACTTACCCACTTGCACACCTGGAAAGCCTTCCACCTTACAAGGGTATATCAAGTCAATCTGGTTAATTGAACCTAAAATAAATGAAGAACTGTATTTATCCAGGAGACTGGAAAATGTAGTTTGAATTTTCCCTGTCCTGTGATACAAGAAAGATGAGAAAGGGTTGAAAACTAATGCCAGTGACAATAGAACCTAAAATAAATGAAGAACTGTATTTATCCAGGAGACTGGAAAATGTAGTTTGAATTTTCCCTGTCCTGTGATACAAGAAAGATGAGAAAGGGTTGAAAACTAATGCCAGTGACAATAGACCATATGTGGCCAGTCACCTCATTTGGTGGCCACTGCCCTCATCATTACTATGGCTTTATCTTATCTCTGGTGACTGCTTCTTTTAGCACCTCCTTCATTCCCTGATGATTCATCACTTTTTTTTTTTCTATGCTCACAGACATTGGAGTCTTTACTTGATGCTACCATAGCAGGGAGAATTTCTCCTCCAACAGTTTTCACTCTGACTGAATTTTTGAAGGTGAGATGGTTTTTGCAGTGTTATAGTTCTCCACCAGACTCCACCAGAAATGATACAATGAGATCTTGATGGTGAATCCATCTTGGGGATCCACCAGTGTCCTAGTAGAGGCTTGGGCCCCTCAATTTCCCTTTGAGGATAAGCATAAAAATCTCTTCTATTAGTAGAATTATCCAGAAACTTCCAGAATTTGGGGTATGCCATGTCTCTCATTTTCTCTCTCTTCATCATCCATGAAATACTGGCTGATATGTTTCCTCAGCAGACCTAGGGGGGGCTTTGGCCAATAGGGTGCCTTGGGGAGGTGATGTTTTACTCAGAACTCCTGAGGTAATAGTGCAGATAGGGATACCACTAGGCCTTCAACAGGCTCTGATCTGCTACTTAGGAAGATCCCATTTAGTATGGTAGCATGGGACTCCTTTCCAGTGACACCACACAGTTTGTTGGCTTTCTCAGAAATATCCTGGGCAGGGCTGTACTGCACGGCCCCACTGACACCATCTGCTGCTTACTGGAGCCTGGGTGACAGGTTTTTCTAGCAAAATCTCAGAAGTCACTAAGTGAAGGCAGAACTGCCCTGGAGAGGAGGAATTCTGGCAGCATAAGCTCAGGGAATTAGTTTGAGAAAGAAACTTTATAATAACAGTGTTCTAGTTCCTGCTGAATAAAACATTTGGAGAGCTTTTCTTCTCCCAGAAGAAAAATAAAGTACTCTGGCGGCAATAGAATGGTTGTTCTTTTTAAATGTTGTGTTTAATAAAAATCAGATGATTGCAATCATTTGACCTCTACACTGCTCTCCCTCCTGACCCTATACTGGGCATCCTGTGGGCACATGTGGGCCACCATGTCCCAGGGCTCTACTGGGCCCAGGGCTCTGTCATTTAAGCAGATAGGGAAACAGCCATGTGAGTGAATGGGTCATGAGCCCAGAGAAGCTACAACCAGCTGCAAACAGACCAGTAAATATGATTGTTACACATCTGGTGGGTAGTTCTACAGTAATGCAACTAATGGTGCTGTTATTTAAGCAGCCATTAGTAGACTCTGGATTTCATGCACTCAATTAAATATTACCCTGGAAGCTCTTGGTGCTGCTCTGTGGTCATTTGGCTGCAGACCTTGCCAGTAGCAGAGCTTAGGTTTGGATGGCTGTTATCATTGCTTGCAGGGAGAGAAAATGCATTTTATCAACAAGAGAGAGGAGATTCTAAAGTGGGCCCCACAACAGAGGGGCTTCTCAGAGGTGATACTTCTCAGAGGTGATGCTTACCTTGGCCCTCTCCTGTGTGGTTCAGAATGCCAGCCTGGCATGCCATGCATTTCTACTGCCTGGGTCTCATTAACCCTGAATCGACAAAACCTAGAGCCTGTTAATCCTAGTAATTCAATATTCTTGATTGCCAGGTTATTCCCTTTAAACCCCTGGCAAAGTGCAAAAGGGGGAGGTGTTTTTTCCTTCTGAAGCCTCATCTATCCAGAGACCTGAGCTAGCTTCTGCCAACCTTGCCAACCTCTGCTAAGATCCTGAGGCCCCAGGCTGCTGAGAGATAGTGCTTTGCCTTAGGGATTTGTTCATAGTTAAAATGCAAATATCTCTGGCCAAGAGAATTTATTCAAAATGGTGTGTTTATTTTTACACCTTGCCTGAGAAGTTTGAATAATGGAGAGCTTAGAGATTTTGAGGAAGGTGGGGCTCAGAGTAGATGAGGGACATCTCTGACAGTTTGCAGGACAGGAAAAAGGGGAGGTAATGGCAGGAAGACACACTTTATCTGCCTTTGGTGGACATCCCCACCTCCTATCCCCTGGGAAAAGCTCTCACTTTTTAAATTCTTCTTTCTTTTAGGTATTATTAAAACAGACAACACCCCTACTACCACCTCCTAATATGCTACATGCTGCTCCCACAAGGGTGGTGACATGGACCCTGCTCGCTCAGACTTCCAATCCTCCTGCACATCTTGTTGACCCAGGGCCAGTCTAGGTTGTGCTTATTGTCCGGTGTAAATATTACTATGTGTAGTAGTCCTTTCACCCTCAGAAGTTTCCAATTTGAACTGGTGATTGTATAGTCTCCCTATTTGTAGGCACCTCAGAGGAAAATAGCATGTGTTTTGTCTTTTGTTTAACCTCTTAATTTTTTTTCTGGTTTTGGGGAGCAGAAGAGAGACACATGCTTCTACTTTCACATAGCAATTAGTGAAAAGGAGAAACATGAGTCAATTAGGAAAAATCAAATAAAACCAAGGCAAGCCCGAAAAAAAACAAGCTACACAAAAATTCAGATTGCAGTGGAACATGGGTCCCTGGTTCCTGCTCAGGCCCCCAATACTCACAGGAGCCGCCACTCAGCACTAAACCTGGGGTGGCATCAAGGAGAAGCTTTGGTAAGCTGGTGTGGTGGGCTGGGCTCTTGATGACCTTTGGCCTGAGTGGAACTTTTTTGGCCATAATATGCTAATGATAGGGCTATGTGGTAGGAGTAGCATGTGACAGAGCTACTCACTGAAGTAGGTCATAGTCATATCTGCTGCTAGCTCCAACAGTGAAGGAAAGGCTGGTAACTCAACCATCTGCCTCAGCTGGGGAGAAGGAGTCTTGCAATTAAGAAAAAAGGGCTGAGCATGGGCTTGGGAAGTTTGCTGTGCTGGATGGATATATCCAAATCCCAGGGTGTTTGGGAATCTGTACACACACGCACACACACACACACACATTCTTTCATCCATCGTATTTTGTAGAGCTGGCACACAACACATAGACAGGAGGTGTTAGTGTGGCAGAATGGAAACAGACCTGATTTGTGTGGAAATCCAACTTGATTTCAAATCCTCCCAGTTCCATGATTTACCAGCTGGGTTGCCTTGGTCAATGTGCTTAAACTTTCTGAGTCTCAGTCTCCTCAACTATGAAATAAGGTCATTGTGAGGATGAACTAATAAAATATCATCCAGTCCATAGCTACAGGTGTGGTCCATAGGATCAGTTCATAAATTATAGTCACCAGTTGTTTCCTCATTCTTACTCCAGCTTTACTTTTAAGAACCTTTAAGTTGAGCAGGGGAGGCTCACAGAAGAGAAAAATGTACACTCTTCTGGCTAAGGGAGTATGCCTATAGTCAATCTTTTATTTAGTTACAGATTTTATATTCCTTACTGGCAGCATCTGAC
The DNA here is from genome assembly GCF_004126475.2 of Phyllostomus discolor. Taxonomy (NCBI): domain Eukaryota; kingdom Metazoa; phylum Chordata; class Mammalia; order Chiroptera; family Phyllostomidae; genus Phyllostomus; species Phyllostomus discolor. The sequence continues at coordinate 41,446,628 of NC_040913.2, read as the reverse complement.
CCACTCACCCCACTTTATATATGCTGTGGGGGCCTAGCATAGGCCTGGACTCTGACTTCCTAAGTGTGTAATTGTTGTTACTGAAGGAATGAAGTTAGGTCAGGAGCAGAGAGAATGCTCGCTTTACCAGGGGCCATGGAGCTCAGACTAATGTTGGTTCTTTGAGGTTCCTGCAAGCAGATTCTATAGAGATTTAGCATAAGGATTTGTCTCTCAAAGACACTGCTTAGGGCCCGTCCCTCTTTCTGTTTCTTGCTGTCCCCAAACAATAAGAGGGTAACAAGATCTGCCCCCAGAACACGGCCTGCCCTGGGCCCATTTCTGTTGTGCAACACCTGCGTTTGGCCTTGACTCTCCTGTGTTCTGTGCTGCGAGCAGAATATCAATTGGCGTTGTGGAAGAAGCAAGCCTGTGCTGCCAGCCCAGTATGTGCCTTGTCAGGGGGAAGTCATGCTACATGCAGGGAAAATAACTTCCTTCTCTCATTTTATAAATTAGCTCAGGATCCTTGGGATTATGAACCTTTATTCCCATAGACAGTGCTTTAAAAGGAAAAAGCAAAACCAACAACAACAAAGGAATCATAATGCAGTTCTCTTGGCAGCTCCAAAGAGCAAGCAGAGGTAGGAACGTGATCTAACAAACCCTTCGGGTACCCCAAGTTCTCCCGGCTGCCTGAGCCTACTTTTTCTGCTTAGCATCACTCCTACTTTGGCTGTTTTATCACGAAAAGCTTTGAATAAGCCTTGTGAGCTCAGTCAGGGTTGCCAGGCTGGGGAGAAGAGGAGGCACTGTGTTTTCTGGTGGAGAAAGGTCACACAAAATAATGGATTCTTGTACCTGGTGGTCTACCAGATTTTTCAAAATAGGTTTATCCTTTATATGATTTTGCCATAGATGCCCTGACAATCAGAGAAAGAAATGGACCAAAACATCATCCAGACCGACTTCTTTGTCCCAGAGATAAAAAAAATTGGGGACTAGAGAAGGTAACTCCCCCAGTGTCTTCACACAGGTGAGCACGACTGTGCTTCCACTTCACTGCTTTGCCTATCAAAGAAACAGACTTAGGGTCCCAGGAGAAAAATGGGCAGATTTTCCCATTTTATTTTATTCTAGAGTGAAAAACACATTCCTATTTGTTCTTAACCTTCTACTTATAAACTCTAATGACTAGTTCTAGTGTTAAGTACTTAACATAATTTACTTAACTAGCTAATTGCTAAAAATGAAAAGTAGTTTTCTTTGACCTTTTATAATCCATGTTCCTCCCATAGAAATGAAGTTTCAGCCATCAGCAGTTTGGTGAATTATTTGGCAGAAAAACAGAGTCCAATTCCTGAAGGTCATGTTTTTCTCTACTAATCGCCCTACACTCCCTTATAAAGTAAAATGTAGAAGGAAAAGGACATTTGGAATTGGAAGCATTATATACACCTGTCTATTCACTGAGCACAGAGGGGAGTTAATACAGTAAATAAGTACAGGGAGATTAGAGCCTCAGGGGTCTTGCTCCACCCTTTTTTAGCAGGATGACTTTGAGCAAAGAACCTGTCTTGAAGCCTCTGTTTCCTTAGCTGTAATATGGGTTTGATTGCTGTACCTATTTTGTAGAAGTGTTATGAAGATTAAGTGGATTGCTGTACATGTAAAGTTTATAATAAAGTATCTGGCACTTAGTCTTTGATAAATATTATTATTATTGTTAATAAATAGTCATGCAAAATTTTAGAGTTCATAAAAATATGAAGAAGGAAAGTTGCCTCAATTTCATTTCTCAGTCTGCCATTTGTCCCACTGTGAAATCTTCATAATTAACATAATACATGCATAATTTAGTAGGCTGCTTTCATTCATTTAGCATTCTTTTGTGAACATTCTCCTTTCTTCAAATACATGACTTTTAATATCTATAAAATATTGCATAAATAGACATACCATAATTTATTTAATATTTCCCCATTGTTACAATTAATTTTGTTTTTCCTATTTTTTATAGACATCTTCGCATATAAATCTTTGTCTGAACTTTTCATTATTTTCTTAGGATTTCTAGAAGTAAAATTATTGGGTCAAAATATAAACATATGTCAGAATTTTCATTCAATTGGCAAGTTGCTTTGCAAAAAGAAGCAGTGTTTTACTTTGTAAAGCTCATTCTCCAAAGCTGCACACATCATCATTTTCTAGTAAGCTGGATTTCGTGTGTGTGTGTGTGTGTGTGAGAGAGAGAGAGAGAGAGAGAGAGAGAGAGAGAGAGAGAGTGAAAAGGGTAGGGAAATACTTAACTCACATCTTTGTTCAATCTGCTACTGGGCTGCCCTGGAAATGTCCCTGATTTGAGAGTCCTTTAGAATTTCCTCCCAGGAAAGCCCCATGTGCTCGGGTTTTGAGAGTTACCCGCATCCAAGCTGACCTAATGACCTCAGCTTATCTAATTCAGACTTCTGAACAATGGAATGGCATCCTTCATCATACCCACCTTTGAAAGCTTCCAGAACAGTTGAACCCATAGGTTTTCTCCATAGTGTATTGCTGTATGGAAAAGGTCCCTCATTTGAGAATTTACTTGCTTAAGTTTACCCCCAAATCCCTGACCAATTTGGTCTTATTAAACAGCACTCTCCAGGTGTGTGTCTGCTCTCCACAGTGTATGGGTGGCAACCATATCGCAGGGGTGCTTTGTTGGTACCTCTCTGAGTTCAGCATAGGAAATGTTTGCTTCATGGCTTAGACGTTGTTAAGTTTCTCAGGCTTCACTGTATTAGATCCAGAATCTTTACCTTTTCGGGAATCACCCTATTTTTACTACCTCTCCCTCACCGTTCAGGGCTCCAGGACTTTCTGCCTCAGGTGTTGCATACTTAGCTAATTGGTCTCTCTGTTGCCAACCTCTTCCTTCTTCAACCTACCCTACACATGGCTGTCAGATTAATGTTTGTTAAAGATAGTTCAGGGGCTGTCACTCTTCACTGTTGACCAGATGAAGTATACTCTCAAGGCTATCCATTGTGTAGACTCTGTCTCCTGGTTACCTCTTAACACTTTCCAGCCAAACTGCAGTCCTTTCCAAACTCATTGTTTCTCTTTGCCTTCACTGTACTTTTTCCCATGTCTCTCCTAAAATGCCGCCTATCAATGCCCATCCCAAATACCCATAACTGAAGGCTATCATAATGCTCCTTCACTGCAATGAAAGCTCACCCACCATAAACATAAAGCACATTCCTTTCCTTTCCTCAGTTTCCCTCATAATATAATGATTTCTGATCTTCCCTTTGTCTCATTATTGGTAGATAATAGAGAGTACCTACCTTTATTATCTTTTCTTTGTTCCAATCTCTGTAGAAAATAAACCTCTGGAAGGTAGCAGAGTGCTTGTCTCTGAGCTATACCCCTTATATCACCCCAGAGTACTTTGTACATGGGGGGCACTCGTGTTCTGAGATACACACACTCTGACACAGCCCTCCTCTCATGCTGCCAGAGTGGGAGCAGCACGAGATTCATTGCTGGATTCATTGCTTTTCCCCAGAGAGGCAATTATAACACTTTATCTTTCCCCTTTGGCTTTCAGCCAGTGGCTCTATACCTAGTCTCTAATTTTCTTTTTGTTTAAAGGGATGCTATCTACACTCTGTCAAAGCAAAATAATAATGAGAATGAGAATTGTTGCTACTTATTGAAAGCCTACTATGTGCTAGACACTGTGCATTACATATGGGATCTCACTTATTAACCTTCATAAAAAGCTGTTAAATTAGATATTGTTATCTGACTTTATGAATGAGAAAATTCAAGCTCAGAGAGGTTAAAAGATATACCAAAAGTCACTCAAGTAATAGATTAGAGATGGAGTTGAGTTGAACCCAGGTCTGTTGGCCTAAATCATTTTCAGTTTGTCCCACTAGAAAAGGGTGTTGTAAGAGTGGGCTGGATGTTAGCCTCTGGCTCACTTTTCTTGACCATGAGGCTATGATTCCCTGGTGGGGGAGAGATGGGAGGGTGCATATTTCTATTGCAGCTTATTTATGCTAAGCCCCTGGCTCCTCTGTTGCAATGCTTAGGAGAGGACAGGAAAATGGAGTGAAACTCCTACTTGTGTCTACATGCCCTTGGTGAGCAGTACATAATTTATAGGGCCCCAACATTGCACCCATACTTAGGACTTCTTCCAGAGCTCTCTATAGCTTCCAGATCTACCATTGCATCAATGGGAAAAATGTACTCTAGACATTAAATTATGAGAAACCTGACTACTTGCTACATACATGTCCTGGTCATCTGCTTGCTCAGGAAAAAGTTGAAAATGGGTATAGCAGTGCTGGACTTCCAGCCAAGATGGAAGTGTAGGTGTATTTTGCCTCCTCACACAACCAAAAGAAGGACAACAACAAATTTAAAAACAAAAAAATTAACAGAACTGCCAGAAAACCAAACTGTTAAAGAAGACCAAAGAGTTAAAAAAGGAACATTCACACAGGCAACCAAAGGGTTAAAGAAGGAACCAACCAAGGAGTTAATGAAGAAACAAACATTCATTCAGACTGGTAGGATGGACAGAGATGGGCAGCCAGGGTGGAGAGGACTTGTGGAAAGGTGGTGGCAGGAGGACAAGGTGGTCACACATTTGCATGTGGATAAACTGAGAGGAACAACTGTGGAGCAAGACAGACCAAGCAACCCAGGGTTCCAGTGTGGGGAAATAAAGCCTCAAAACGGTTAACTGAAAAAGCCTGTGATGGTTGAGGCAGCAGGAGGAACTCCCAGCCTCACAAGAGAGTTCATTGGAGAGAACTTTCCAACTGGATTCTAGAATGTACACAAAAACCCACTCAGGAATCAGTACCAAAAGGGCCCAATTTGCTTGTGGGTAACAGAGGAAGTGACTGAAAGCCGGTTGAGAGCTGAGCAAGTGGCATTATTCCCTCTCAGACCCCTCCCCTACATACAGTGCCACAACACAGCAACATGGGTTGCCTTACCCTGGAGAATACAGTAAGGCTCTATTACCATGTAACAGGAACACTGAGACTATATATATATATATATATATATATATATATATATAGCCCAAATGAAAGAACAGATCAAAGCTCCAGGAAAAATACAACTAAGCAATGAAGAGATAGCCAACCTATCAGATGCAGAGTTCAAAACACTGGTATTCAGGATATTCACAGAAATGGTTGAGTATGGTTGCAAAATAGAGGAAAAAGTGAAAGCTATGAAAAATGAAATAAAGGAAAATGTACAGGGAACCAACAGTGAAGGGAAGGAAACCGGAACTCAAATCAATGGTTTGGAACAGAAGGAAGAAATAAACATTAAACCAGAACAGAGTGAAGAAACAAGAATTCAAAACAACAAGGAGTGGCTTAGGAACCCCCAGAACAACTTTAAACATTCCAACATTCAAATCATAGGGGTTCCAGAAGGGGAAGAGGAAAAGCAAGAAATTGAAAACTTATTTGAAAACATAATGAAGGAGAACTTCCCCAATCTGGCAAAGGAAATAGACTTCCAGGACGTCCAGGAAGCTCAGAGAGTCCCTAAGACTTTTGGCCCAAGGAAGCACACACCAAGGCACATCATAATTATCCAAGATTAAAGATAAGGAGAGAATCTTAAAAGCAGCAAGAGAAAAGGGGAGACAGTTACCTACAGAGGAGTTCCCATAAGACTATCAGCTGTTTTCTCAAAAAAACCATTCAGGCAAGAAGGGACTAGAAAGAAGTGTTCCAAATCATGAAAGGCAAGGACCTACATCCAAGATTACTCTACCTAGGAAAGCTATCGTTTAGAAGGGAAGGGCAGATAAAGTACTTCCCAGATAAGGTCAAGTTAAAAGAGTTCATCACCTCCAAGCCCTTATTATATGAAATGTTAAAGGGACTTATCTAAAAAAAAGAAGATAAAAAATACGAACAGTAAAATGACAAAAAACTCACAACTATTAACAACCAAACCTAAGACAAAAACAAAAAACCAGAAACAAACTAAGCAAACAAGTAGAACAGAAACAGATTCACAGAAATGGAGATCACATGAAGTGTTATCAATAGGGAGAGGGAGGCAGGAAGATGGGGGAAAAGGTACAGGGAAAAAGAAGTATAAATGATAGGTACAAAATATGGGAGGTTAAGAATAGTATGGGAAATGGAGAAGCCATAGAACTTACATATATGACCCATGGACATGAACTAAGGTGGGGGAATGATGGTAGGGGCAGGTACAGGCCAGAGGGGAATAAAGGAGAGAAAAGAAAATGGGAAAGCTGTAATAGCATAATCAATAAAATATATTTAAAAACAAAGAAAATGGGTATATTAGGTTCCAAGATTAAGACAACCTCATATGTCTTACTTTATGCATCAAAAATGGATATGTTGGGATAATGCAGTGCTAATTTTTAAAGAAGTCTAGGAAACAGCTTCATAGCATAGTGCTTGAAATAAAGTATTTAATAGATATAAATAATTGGATTAGTGAATGGGTGAATGGTATTAAAGTTTTGTTTTTTATGGCAAGCAATAGGAAAAATGGGATCTTCCAATTATTAGGAGAATGACTTTGGGTAACTTATTCTGAGGCTCAGATTTGTCATGTGTAAAATGGTGATGCTAGTGCCTGTTGTCAAGAATTATGTAAAGCCTGAAATTTTACCACAAATTCAAAGTTTCAAAGATGCTGGGAGAAGACTTAGACTTCTGGGTCAGATACACACTTTATCACTCATGGCACAGCAAAACACAAATATCACCATGTTAGTATAAGTTCTCCTTGCAATGGCTCAGGTGGATGCCTGTACACACAGCCAGCTATGTTACAGGAGAGGAACTCAAGGCTCAGGGTCATAAATTTATAAAGGGGAGTAAGCATGACTGTTTGCTCTTTCCACTGAAAGGCTATACTATCTCTACCTTTCCAGGCTATTTGCTAATGTCCTTGAAAAGATAGTCTGGAACAAAGGGAGCTATTGCTTTGCTTGTAAAACATGCCAAAATGCCTGAGACCCATGAAGTATTGTCTCTTAACAAAACCTTGTGGATCTTTTTTTTTTTAAATTAAATGATCTAAAATACTGTATTAGTCAGGACAATTCAGGTTTTGCTGCAGTAACATGTGACTTTTCAAATTACAGTGTCTTAAACTTCTAAAGACATATTTCTTAATAATGCCACTCACTCATGGGGAGTTGGATAGGAACCCTGTTCCAAGTTATTCTCACTCTTGGTCCTATGCTAAAGGAGGTTTCATTCTGTGGTTCATTGCCATCACAGAGGGAAAGTGAGGGTGCAAAATAGCATGTTGGCCCTTAAAACTTTATCCTAGAAGTGGCATGTATCACTTCTGCTCACATTCATTGACCAAGACCACATGACTAAACCCAACTTTGAAGAGAAAGGGAAGTATGCCCAGAAGAAGAACTGGAAATATTTATTTGGTAGACTGCACAAAACAGTACAATGTCCTTGCACAAGGCCTGACACAATAAAGATTGAAGCTTCTTTCTTCCTTATCTCTCCTGGAGCAGTTTGGGCAAAGTCAGAAGTATGGGTGTTAGGTTTATAAGAAATTCACAGTGGTCATAGATTTAGTTTGTTCTCTGGCTATCCATGGCTATGATCAAGAAAATTTCCAGAATTCCCAAGTTATGTGTCCAAGTTTGCAAATGAAATTAATAAATACTCATTATTAACATGCATTCAATTTCACAACTTTGTTGATCAACGTTAGAAAGAAGGAACATAGAATTTCTCATAATTCCCAGTTATTGCACAGAAACAATAACTAGATTGAGAGAGGAAAGAAAAATGTTGATTTATTTTTACTCATGATAAAATGCAATCATGGATTCAATAGCAAAAATACTTCCTGACTTGAACTGGTCACCCCATCTAACTAGAAACCATTGAATGCTATAGAATGAAATAAGCATTATGGATCATCATGGCCTCCATGCTTTAGAGTTAAAAAATGTCAGTCAGGTCTTAATTAATTTATTTAATAAATATTCATTGAGACCCTTCTATCTGTCAGGTTCCATGTTAAGGTTCTCACTATAGAGTGAGATGCAAAAGAGTTACTGTTCCTGACTCCATGGAGCTTAGAGCCTAAAAAGGAAAAAAATCATCATAAAAGCTAACACTTGTTTAATTGCTTGCTTACGAGGGTCTGGGTGCAGGGCTGTGCAAACATGTTTGCATTTCATAAAAGACTCAACAGGTTGTGGTGGCTTATTACTCATGGTAACCTTTTACAGGTAGTAAAAACCATAGATTGGAAACACTGTAGTTAAGGCTCAGAGAAGTCATTCAGCATATTCTGAGGGTATCAGAGTTGCTAGGAGAGAATCCAGGTAGGTCTAAGAGTTCAGGTAACTCAGATTATATATGCACTGACACCTGGACATTTTTGATAACCTGTATCACAAGAACGATTCTTGTCACAAGCTGTGGATTCCCTATCTCCAGGTTGCACCTTCTCTTAGTTAATATTGTCCATCAATGAATGAATTATTCAGAGAACTGTTGCACATCTATTTGGTGTCAGGCACTGTGTACCTATAGTTATCTTTCTATAATTATCTGCAAGGGTAGGAATGACAATCATACTTTACAAGTGAAAAAATTGAGGATTGGAAGAGGAAAAGAGACTTCCTTGTTATTCCAGGACTCCAAATTAGTAGAGGGAGCCAGAGTTCAACCCATTATGTCTGAACCAGAACTCCTCCCAGGGGCACAAATCTGCCCCTCCTAACCACTGGCAGGCCTGGTCTGTGGATGCTCCCAGACCTATAATCATGGCTCCTACCACACATCCCTAAATCCCCCTGCAATAATGCCAGGTTATAAAATCCAGGCAGCTTTAGCAGAAACAGACTTATTTTGGAAGCACCTGCCTCTCCTCACTGCAGCAGTACAGTGGTCACTGAAGCAATACAACTTGCATCTTTTATTCACCTCTTCTAATGAATTCAACAAACATTGACTGAACAGCTTCCATGTGGCAGGTCCAGGGGGCTAACAGACTGAACACTACACAGCCCTGCTCTGCAAGGCTGAAAATCAAGAGCATGAGAGAAGCTCAGAACCATAGCACACAGTAATGCAGGTAGACTTAACTCAAGGTTAGAGCAAATAAAGGGCAACAGGAGAGTAAGGGGGGGATGGGGAGAGGGGGAGAGAGAGAATGAGAGAGAGAGAGAGAGAGAGAGAGAGAGAGAGAGAGAGAGAGAGAGAGAGAGAGAGAGAATGAGAGAGAGAGATGCTCTTACTAGGGAATCTGGAAAGGTTCTGGGGAGAAGTGTGATTTGTCAGGGCCTTGAGATAGGGCTCATGTGCTAGACCTGGGGCAGTGAGGGGAGTGGAGGGAAAGGGTGAGTGTGAAGGAGCTAAGTGATGCGGGCAGAAGAAGGTGCCATTTCTCCCAGAAACTGGTAAGCTGGAGGAGAGGTCATTTTTCCACTCACAAAGTCTGGCTTCTTTCACAGAGGTCCTGGGGAGGAGTGGCTTGTAGAAGGCGGGTAGAATCCGAGGGGCTGCCTCATGGGTGAGCTGAGAAGAAAGGACACTGTGGACACTTCAAAGGTCATAGGAAAGGGAGCCATCTGGTGCCTAGTACCAAGCAAACTGATTTTTATTTTCTCTAGGTTGCTGGGCTTTGGTATCTGGTGTGCTGTTTGGGGTTTGTGAGGATGGATGGGCCCATAGCTCTCTGGTAAAGGGCTGCACCCATGCCTAAAACCTGGCTGCTCCCAGCCTTGGCACCTTTGCAGAGAGGAGTCCCTATGGTGAGCTGATGGGCAGATAGCTATCTCCTTAGGAGCCCTTGGGTCTCCACTGCTTCAGTTTGCCTGTCTCCCTGTGGGAGAAGCATGGGTTTTTAAAACTTGCCAGTTACATATGGAAAAAAACAATTCAAATGTTAGTCCATCTGGAGAGAGAAGGAATCCATGTCTTCTGCTGCCTGCATCTTTTTGTTTTTCATCTCTGGATCTCTAAATCTCATCATGAAGCCAGAAAGAACCCTCTGCCAGCCTGTCTCCTAGCCTTCAGGAAGCCTTTTAAGCATTTCTTTATGCTTGGTCTCCTTATGCTCCTCACTAACAGCACTCCTTTCATCTGGATGTGGCACAGCTCTAGAAATAGCTAAATGAAGCCTTGCTGCACCCCCATGAGGAAAGAGGTGATCATAGCTTGATTTCCTCCTGCCTGAGAGGAGATGAAGCATGGATAATAGTGTCTTGGTCAAAGAACCCAGCTCCTCCAGCCACCTGAAAACAATAGCACTGGCCACAACATCCTGCCCTTAATGTGCTTCTGCAGGAGTGGACTCACATGTTCAAAAAACATGTTGGTGTATTCTTCCTAGACCTACTCCTGTGTGCCCTGTTTAGGAAAATGGAATCAACCCATCACCCAAGCCTGGACTTTCAACTCTCTTACACTTTAGGGACTTAGTGGCTCTCCCAATGTGCATACTTCTACTCTAATTCTCTCCGACACTGTAGGGCAGCCCACTTGCCTGGATTACTACCACAGCTTGCTCTCCACAGTCCCTGTTCCTACTGTGTTTTCTTCTTAATCCACCCTCCAGGCTGCTGTTGGAACAATCTTTCTGAAATACACAGTTAAGTCATGCCTCTGCTTAAAACCCTTCTCCTATAGGGTTGTATTTAAATTCCTTAGCCTGGCATAGAAGTCTCATACTCCATGCTCAAGCCTACCTGTCCAACCTCATTTTCTACCTGTGCTTCTCTGTACTCTTCATAACTGGCCATTTAGAATCACCTTCTGTTCTCTGGACATCATGCATGACACTATTGTAGTCCCGTGCACTACTTTTACCTACTCTTTGGGGAAATCCTACTCACTATCAAAGCCCGGTGCAAGAGCTGTCACCACTTCAGAAGGAACTGACCATTTACTCCTTTGTGTCATATTATATCCAAGGAGGTATACTTATGGGACTCAAAATAATCTTTTCCACCAGCTAGTAGCTTGCATTTTTCTCTGTCCCCAGTGAGGATAACTGCAAGGTGAATAATGTACAACATGATAAAGATGTCCATCTTCAGCCAATACTGTGGCATTTGGTGCTTTGATTCTGGACCTGGGGGTTAGGTAAAAAGTATAAGAGGAGATGCCTGTGAAGATGCTTTTCTTATTGACCTTCATATATGAATGTGTAGTTTTGAGTTGGTACCGAGAATAGTACCTCTCTCTGTGTGCCGGTGTGGGCTTCTCTGATGTAAGTCATTCCTGGTAGTTTACTCACTTGGAGACAAGGTGGTATTTAGACCAGAGACCAGAACTTAGAAGGTGGGCTTCAGTCGGGCAGGAAAAGGAATTTTCTGGCTTTCTCAGGGCTCTGGCCTCTTTGATAAGGACTTGGAGGAGTAAATTTAGCTTTGACTGACTGGCAGTTGATACCTAGAATACTGAGTCCAAGCACATTCTCAGTGAGGAAGAGTGTGTAGTTGATTGGTGATGTCTGCCTGGAGTAGCCTAGGGAAACCATGCACCCTTTCACCCATGCACACATTGGCTATGTCTGTTGCTGCAGAGATTCACATGATGCTTGAAGGATGGCAAGGTCTAAACATGACACCCAGCACATGGAGGCAGCAGCATAGTCAGACAGGGAGGCCTCCCCATAGGGGTCATTTACTTAAGATGGATGAACTACATGTGTAAAATAATCTGGTTACTTGTTATTTTTTGTTGAATTATCCTTTTTGATTCCTTAGCTGGTAGTGTCATCTTCCAAAAACATGGCTGAGTCTCTGCTTTGTCGCAAGGGGCTGGTGGAGGATACGTGTCTGGGCTGGTGTGTAAAGAACAGAGAAGACCAGGCTGCAAGAACAGTGGGACTAGCAGTGGGCAGTGGCCTAAGAACCCAAGGATACCTCAGGACCCAGGCCTCCATCCTCACACGTGGACTTCCTCAACATAGGTGTGCTGAATTCTAATTCTCTCTGGCAGCATTTTATTTTTTTAGCTTCAGTTTTTTCAAGATTTTGCTAAAGACCATTGCCAAGATAGTTAATCAACCATTTTAATTCTCATTTCCATTAGGAAAAGAAGGGACAAGTACATAGAAAGGGAAGGCAACCAATAAGACTTAAATTGAATGAGCACTTACCAAGATATTTTGTATGTTTTACTCTTTAAACCACTTTATTGAGGTATGATGAACATATAAAAAACTTTAAATATTTAATGAGTTCAGGGACCAACATACATCTATGAACCCATCACCATCATCTAACCATTACCTTCCAAAGTTTGCTTCCATATATTATATTATGATTTTATTATTATTATTTATGGTAAGAACACTTATCTTAAAATTACCCTATGAGGTAAGTATTATTGTCCCCATCTAATTGATGATGAAACTGAGGTTCAGATAGGTCTAAGAACAGGCCCCAAGTCTCCCACCCAGGCAAAGGCAGAGCCATGCTCCCAAAGCTGGATATGCTAGCTCTTAGTGCACATGCTCCTTGCCCACCTAAGCTCCCCCTCCCTAAGGGTCTTGGCGTTTACTTTCTTGGTGGAGCCATCTAAGGAGTGTGGGCCTCAGGAAGGTTGAACAGGGTCAGGGATTGCAGCCTAGGGAGAAGCCAAAAAGCTCCACTTTGTGCGGGCAGCAGAGAGCTGGGGTCTTTGAGGCAGGGAAGGAAGCAGTTTTCCTGCCAAGAGGGACCTTTGTGAATTGAGGTGCCATGACATCTGTCAGACTGCCAACTCTACAGGAGACCTAGGGCTTGAATGACATTATGCTTAAGGGACTCCTCCGCCCCCCTGTCTGGACCTCTGTGCTAAAAATGCTCTTAACCACATGATTTGCCCTATGGATTTTTATGAATAAAAATTTCAAAGCACTGCATGGGGTGTTAGTTATGTGACTTTCATTAAGTTTGAATGAGTTTGTATAGCTAAATTATGGAGCAACTTGTCCTTGCCTTCTGGGTGCGTGTGGTGTGTGTGTGCCCTCATGCGGTGGGTGGGTAGGTGGGGTGCGGTGAGGGTAGACATGATGATTTGACTGATGTCACTATGAATATTGGCAGAGACCTTATGAATACTCTGTAATTGCATTATCTGTACTTTGAGGCTCACATTATTGTTCAGTTGACAAAATACTCCCTGTTAATTACAATAAACAAAAAGTTTCATTTCTCTAAAAGAAGGATTCTATAGCTTCTCTTTGCCTAAAGCAGCCCAGAATAACTCTCCAGACTATTTTTTAATGGCTGAGAGAGGCACACCCAAGACAATTTTTATCACAATTACATCTGTATAGCTTGCAAACAAGGAAGTGTATGTTCACACCTTTCTGTCTGAATGTGGTGGCAGAGAGATTAGAAAGGCTTGTGTGCAAAGTTTAAATTGAAACTTGGATTTTGTGTGACTAAGTGGTGAAGCTTGTCCCAGCATTGTTCCCTTTGGGTTTCAGTGTGCTGTGTAAACAGAAGGCTGGGGATTTTTTCTATGAGTTAGTGAGAAAGGAATTGAGATTTGTGATTCCTATTTCACAGATGAGAGGGCAAGAGGATAGATAAAGCACAGGCCACCTTGCCTGTCTGTATGGGTTTGAGGACATGAGAAAAGTAGCACAATATTCAAAAACTGGCTTTGGCTCTGGTAGAATTTTAGCTCTGTCATATATGTGTGACCTATAGCAAGTTACCTAACCTCTCTGAGCCTCATATACAAAATGGAAAGAGTAACAGTACTTTCCTTATAGTGTTGTTGTGAATAAATGGAAAACATGCTTCTTAGCACAGCATTGATTCAGGGAGTGTTTATGCACGGCTGGCTATTATTTTTAAGATGTGCTCAATAATAAAGTGTGAATGAGTGAAGAATATTTGTTCTGATCACAAGATGCTTCAGGCAGTGTTTTCAATTTTAACTTGAGCCAGGAAGAAAGCCTAATGAAGTGCCAGCCTCCCCCAGGAATCTTGTAACTTCTGATTGTCTGCAACAAGGACGACTGCTAATCTTCCTCTTTAACTGTGGTCATCTGCATTTTGCAGTGACAGCAGCCAGGAATTCTTACTGGAGCCAGAGTAGAATTAGGGCTGGGCTTACATAGCAGGGCCCAAGGGGGCTGGTTGGCACCTCTATAGCTGTGTATGGTAATGCATATTGAACTCTTACCATGTGTCAGGCACTGTTCTAAGTACTGTATGTTGGAACAACAATTCTACCAATAGGCACTATGGTCATTCCCACTTTACATATGATAAGTCTGGGACAGAGATTCAATTAGGAAGTTTCTTGAAGACCCTCAACTTGTAAGTTCCACTGACCACTGTGCTCTATGGCCTCCCTTGAGCCCATAAATGTGAGGCTGTGTGAATATGATTTATGTGATAAGTCAGGATGCAAATTGGGAACAGGACTTCCATTCTCTGATCTACCAAAATCCTGCTGAGAAATGTACCCAGTGTAGATTACCCAGCCAGGTACCTGGAGCTGGCCTGGCTTAAATCTTTTACATGCATATGTGTGTGTACATGTGCACACACATACACACACCTGTTTGTGAGTCTTTTGAAGCATTTCACGAGGCTCAGACAGGCAGGTGAGAAATAGTATTAGAATCACAAATGGACACTGTACAACTGATTTAAGGAATTTGGAAGACAAGGGAAGAAATTGATTTCCAAATATTTTGTACTTGCTGCAGGGTCACTTGCTGCTCACAGATTCATCTTATTTCCAAATGGGTAAATACCCTGAAACATTTTTTAGGCTTGCCTACATGGGCAGAAGATAAAGTCATTGTCCTTCTTAATGTGTCCACTTCCCCTAGGAATGCTCTTCCTGCTCTATACAACGACAGGTGACAGTCACAGAGTTGATCCTGGCAGACAGATTCCAACAGGTGTTCTGGTCTACACCCTCCTGCTGGTCCTCTCCAGGGAGTGCAGGGCTGTGTAAATCAGCCAGGAGGAGGGCTTAGCAACTAAAGAAGCTGACACCTGCGTGATTGCTTCATTCCCAGGGGTCTCCAAACCTTTTTGAGCCATGAATGTCTATTCAATCAAAATCCTTCTCAAACAGAGTGTGAGGCAGCTTAAAGTGGAGGTGTCCCAGTGGAAGCCAGGGGTCCCAGAACCCTGCTGCCTTTGCCACAATGAGACTCAGGTGTAGAGAAGAGCAGTTTGAAAGTCCCAGTGAACAACACTCAGTTCCACTTTAGAAGTCTAAAGACCAGCTTGTGTCTCTTTTGTCCTCCTTTTCCCGATCTTCTGGGTGCCTGGGATCCACTAGAATGCAGGCAGGGTCAAAAGGCAATTTTAAGGGGTCAGACTTACTAACCATTCAGCTCTACTCTTCCCTAAAAAATGAGCAGTGGTAGTGATGAAAAGTTAATGAAAGGTAGACTAGTTTAGAGGTTGGGAACATGGATTGTGGAGCCACAGTGCCTGGGTTCAAAGCTCTGTTTTTCTACTTACTAGCTGTGTGTCTGTGGCAAGTTCCTTAGCCTCTCTGTGCCCTAATTTTCTCATCTGTAAAATGGGGACTAAATAATATCAAACTATGTCATTGGGTGGTTGTGAGACTTAACTGGATTAATATATATGATGCACTTAGAAAAGATCCTAGCACATAGTAAGTGTTCAAAATTATTAGCAATCATTATTTAAATAATTTTTCCTTTTGCTCCACAGATAAATTCCAATATGTGCTAAAATGCAAGTGACAGATTTTCTGACATGCAGGGTTTTTGTTTGCTTGTTTGTTTTGGAAGGGAAGGAAGAGCAAAGTAGTACTGGAAGGAAGAGAAAGGGGTATTGTGGAGGGCGGAAGAGCCACAGAAAGGAAATCCCACAGTGTGTAGAAGGCAATGGCACTACTCCCAGCCCCCACTACCATAGTCCACTCAATACAGAGTCTTGAGCAGTTTAAGAAATGGGGCTGCACCTTATATGAACCTAAGGGAGCAAAAAGCCTCATTTGAATTTTATATAACAGTTTTGTTTTATGAACCAGCACTACCTCACCCAACCATTTTATAGTAAGTCATTTTCCTTCCTTCCTCCCTCCCTTCCTTCCTTCCTTCCTTCCTTCCTTCCTTCCTTCCTTCCTTCTTTCTTTCTTTCTTTCTTTCTTACACCCTTTCATTATGTGAGATGCTGAGCTATTTCGGGCCTGTGCCCCTGCTCCAGGTGGTGGGCTAGGAGAGCAGCACATATTCCGTCCAGAAGACTTCCTGAGGGGTGGGAGAGGGCTGCAGGGCAAGAAATGCCAGGTGACTGTGGAAATCAGTAGTCTGCTAAATATAGTGGGTGATCATGCAGCTATTCCTTTGATTTTTTTCTAATCACAGTTTACCTTTAGAATTCTTAACAGCAGGAAGGCTGCAAAAGCTGTTCTTGTGTCCTTTCACAATAAATATCTTTGAGGAATAATTAAGGCAATGCATTGTTATCTTGGTTTCACAGAACCAAGCCTAGAGTGTAACTGCTTGGTGTCCAGAGTCAGGGATCAAGAAATAAAGAGACAATAGTTGAGCTGAAGCAAGGACATAGGGAGGCTCAGAAACCTGGAGCCCAAGCCTGGAAGCATCACAGATATAAGGGAGCTGGGTTAGAGGATACCATCCATGAGTTCTCCAACTTTTAAAAGGTTGAGAGCAATAAGAGGCAAGTCCAACATAAATGTAACTGGATAGAAGGTAAGAATAAAAAGAAACATTTAACATGTATAATCATAGGACATACATAATCATATATAGGGCAATTATAAGACAAATAAATATAGGTCATCATGGCAGTCATTATGATGGAGGAAGTGACAAATAATCTGCATGGAAAGTGTGATGGTCTAAAGACATGTTTCTCTCCTGTTCCTCACAATTTTGACAGTACTTGGATTCCAGAGTTTGGTGGTCAAATATTTTATTTTGGTGAGGTCTTGGTGGGGGGCAGGGGTGGGGTGGCACTGCAGCTAAACGTATACTTTTGTTGACACTGACTGTGGTGGTGGTTTTGGTCCTCGACTTGCAGAGGAGAGACATAGGGTCAAGTTCATTCAGAGTCAATGATGAACTCCCAGAGAAACAAGGGAATAGGCCAGATACCCTGTCTATGTTGAAAGCAGAGAGGATATGAAAAGCGAATAACCTTCTCCCCAAGACTTTGGGGTCACTGGGGAAGAGCAGGATAGTTTGGAAGAAGCTGATGCTTTGAGGTTCCCTTGAACACTCCTAGTTTGTACTTTTTATTTTTTAATTTAGCAAATATTTATTGATATGCTGAATACTATTTTGAGTATTGCCAGATGGGGAGTGGGGAAACAAAACTAAATAGATATGTGAAAAGATGCTCAATGTCACTAATCATCAGAGAGATTGAAATTAAAACCACAATGAGATACTGTTACAGAACAGACCTGGGAGGAGGAGGGTGAATGATATACTATTACCGAATGGACCCACCCCTGTGCTCCAGGGGTTCCAACCCTGTACTAGGTTTGCCTGGCCCGTCACCAGGGAAAGATGTCTCTCAATGCCAGAGATTGGTGAAAAGGGAAGAGATTATTTATTTAAAGAGTTATACAAACTTAAGAGTAATGACTTAATGTCTTCATTGAGATCCCAAATTCCTTTAGAATACCCATAAACACACTGTCCTTTCTCTTCCCTCTGCCCAGTCTGGGGTACCGTATTTCAGAAAAAGAAATAGAAGTCCACATGGTTCTTCTCTACCCAAGCTGCATGGTCCCCAAAAGACCCCACATGGCTGCTGTGCCTGGGTTTAAATCCCAGTGCCAAACTTCCTGGGCCACACCATTTCTGACTCCTCACACAACTGGCGAGAGCTGTCAGCATTCCCATATTTTTTCCAGCTTTACTGGGCTGTCATAGTAAGTCCAGGTAGGTGTGGCCCTGTGGTGTGGAGACAATCATCTCCAAGTTCTTACGCAGGTTCTGTAACCAGAAGGAGTCGCCTCCCAGTTACATCCTGGGTGGAAGTCACTCCCATCCCCCTGGCTCAAAGCATGTCCACAGCTGTTTAACATATCTATGAAACCAGTCAAAGATTATACATATGTTAAATGACTGTTCTAGAGGTTATCTGGAAAACTTTTGCTATGCAAAAGAGCTCTCAATGGCCCTACTCCAACGTCCCACCTCCCAGCTCAGACTTGTGAGGGTGAGGACAACCTATTTATAATTTTTCTAATATTTCCTGGACACCCTGAGTTCTGGACCCCATTACAAATCCCTATTTGGGCCCCCCTTGGTTGCACCCTGTTACAGTACCACTTCACACCTGTCAGAATGGCCATCATCAATAAATCAACAAACAACAAATGCTGGCAAGGATATGGAGAAAAGGGAACCCTAGTGCACTGTTGGTGGGGATCCAGACTGGTGCAGCCACTGTGGAAAGCAGTATGGAGTTTTCTCAAAAAATTAAAAATGGAACGGCCTTATGACCCAGTGATTCCACTTCTGGGAATATATCTGAAGAAACCTGAAACACTAATTTGAAAGTATATATGCTCCCACTATGTTCATTGCAGTGTTATTTACAATAGCCAAGCTTTGGAAGCACCCCAAGTGCCCATCACTAGATGAGTGGATAAAAAAGAAGTGGTACATTTAGGTAATGAAATACTATTTGACCATATAAAAGAAGAAAAGCTTACATTTTGTGAGAACATGAATGGACCTGGAGGTATTATGCTAAGTAAGGCAGTCAGAGAAAGATGAGTTCCATATGATTTTACTTTTATGTGGAATCTAATGAACAAAATAAACTAACAAACAAAATAGAAATAGACTCATAGATACAGTGAATAGACTGACAGCTATCAGAGGAGTGGAGTAGGGGGCTGGATGAAAAAAGTGAAAGGATTAAGCAGAATTACTAGATGAAAAGAGAGTAGGGAAGGTAGAAGAAGGTAAAAGAGGAATAAATAGTGATGGGAAGAGACTTGGGGTGGTGAATGTGTTATAGGGTACAGCCAAGAGGGAAGACCCCAAATGGGCATTTGAAATGGGGTCCAGAACTCAAGGTGTCCAGGAGATTTTAAGGTGTCTTCACCCCTTCCCCCATAGGTGCGAGTTGGGGGAAGGGGCACACAGAGCAAGAACATGCAGGGCAGCTTTGCAGCTAATCCATGGCATGGTCATTTAACATACCTATAGCCTTTGGCTGGTCACTTAGATATGCTAAATAGCTGTGGCCATGCTCAAGGCCAGGGGGATGGAAAGGGACCTCTCCCCCTAAGATGTGACTGGGGGGCAGGTCCCCCGAGTTACAGCACCTGCGTGGGAGCCGTAGAAAATTGGCTCCATGACATGAGGTCACACCTGCCCAGACCCACGATGGCGACCAGAAAAGCTGGAGAAGACAGCAGATTGAGGGCAAGTGTGCCCCAGTGTAGGAGGAGTCGGAAATGGGGCTGCAGAGGAAGATTGGCGCAGGGATTTAAACCCAGACACGGCAGCCATTGAGAGAGAGAACCACATGGCCTTGACAGAGTGGGGACTTCCGCAGCCCTGAGAGAGAGAACCACATGCCTTTGCCAGAGTGGGGACCCCCACAGCTTTAGAAGGGGGAACCACCACCTGGTTTTAGCAGAGATCCTGGTGATTCAGCTGAGGGTGCCAGGAACCCAGGGAGGTCTCCCAGTCGAGATGGAGTACTAACTGGGAATAACCAGAGGACTGCCTGAGCCATGGACTTCTATTTCCTTTCCTGAGATATGGTACTCTGCACTGGGCAAAGCGGGGAGGAAGGAAGGACTGTGTCTGTTTGTGTGTGTTTTAAGGGACTTTGGGATTTTGGTGAAGACATTAGGTCACTACTTTAAGTCTGTATAGCATTAAATAAACATTTCCTTTCCTTTTCACGAATCTCTGGCATTGAGAGATATCTTTCCTCGGGCAGTGGACATAACAGACCTGGGGGCTTCTTTCAATAATAGTATATCATTCCAGGGCCCCCCTTGTTTGTTCTGTAACAAATGCACAATATAATATACAGACGATATATTGTGGAATTGTATACCTGAAACCTATATAAACTTATTAACCAATGTCATGCCCCCAAATTCAATAAAAAATAGACATATTCTCTGATCTTAGTTTAAACCTAATGAGCGATATGGTAGGTATGTACACAAATAACACAAAACAACACTCGGGCGCCTAGGCTTATTTTGAAATTATCCAATTCCACGTTTCCCAATTAAACAACTGGAGATGGTTACCCTTTCAAAATCTTACTGTGGCCACATGGCTCTTGTTGTCCTGTCTGCCCCGTTTCAGGGCGGAGGACAGAATGACAGAGGGATGGCTATTAAACCTCATCTCCTTTTCTCAGTGTGGGAAATGCTACTTGGGTCTGGGGGACTTTAATCTTTGTAATATACATTCTATTTTTGGCTACAGTGCCTGAAAAAATGAACTTGTCAGCATCTTTATCCTTATCCCTTTGGGGAAGAGAGCTAGAGAAGTGCAGAAGGGCAGTCAGAAGCTCGACTGCCCATTTAGCGCCCTCAGCATTTGTTCCTGAGCGAAAGCAGCCGGCTCGGGTAATTAGAGTCTGAGTCCTGATGGAGGTACTTTGTTCAAAGTTCAGTTGCAGGCTGGGATGGAGAGCTCTGCATGCCCACTTCCCTTGTTAATAGCTTTGCTGACCTTCTCCAAATAAAGTCATTAGAATGTTGAGTTATGATCTGTTTCTTGTAAAATCACATCAGTCCTCCATTTATAGCCCTGTATTTCAACCAATTCTAATTACCTCTTAGAATATACTTCTCCTAGCCCTTGGAGAACATTTCAAACCCTGGTCCAAGCAATCAAGCATACTGCTTGGTTCGAAAGCTGATTGTGACATGATGTACACAAATCTCAGTAAGAGTCTCCTCCCCTTTCTAAACAGCCACATGCTAATTTTCAGGTCTCCCCAGTGCTCCAAAGATCCAGTGTCTTTTTGTTTTTTAACCTTGGTTTTTTAACCAAATGGAGAATGCTGAATGTTAGAAAGCTAATGAGGAAGAACAAAATCATTGCTTCTGCTTTATTTCTACCTGCAAGGTAAAATACCTACAAGGTAAAAAAAAAATCCCCTTTGGCTTATGAAGTCAAGAGCTTTTTGGTATATCTTGAACTTGTCTGTGTCCAATGGATTTTCTCCCTCACCTATTTCTTTTATATATTACTCTCTATCATTTCAGGCAATTCAAGTGACTCAGAGATTTTTCAGAGCTCACTGTTCTTTTCATGCTCTGAATGGGATTAAAATCCATCCCCTGCCCACTGCTAAAACATTTTTATAGACTTTCTAAATCTACCCACTGCCTAGAAGAACTTTTTTAAAAAGAATTTCTTTTGTCTCTTTCTAATCGTTTTTTCCTTCTAATGGGACTGAAACACCATGAGAAATGGCACTTTTTTTTTATGGCAAGGGCTCATTTGCCCATAAAGAACACTGAGTACAAAAGCAAATTAAAAAAAAATAATAAAACAAAAAACAACCCAACCCCATGCTTAGAGAGGCCATTAGGAATGATTTGACATTTATTGAACAACAGATGGCGATTAAAAGTGTAAAAGCTAGATTGCCTTGCTAGAAACAAAGGGTAGATCTACTGAGGAAGTCTAATGTTTCAATTAAAATACCTCTCAATGTCAATTAAATCATATGAAGATAAGACTGAAAATGGTTTCTAGCTGCACTATAATCAATAGTGCAGTTAAAATCCTCATCAAGAAGCACCCAAGTTTTTGGTTTGATAGTTTGCTAAAAGATTAGCCAAAGCTTCAGAAATTGGTTAATTCCTTCAGTGTAGGGTTCAAAAGGTAAACATTTAACCAGGAGTACTTCATATGTGTTAAACAGATTTATTTCAATGATGAGAAAGAAGCCTCACTGCCGTTGCTTTGTTGCAAATCTCACCCACTTTTCAGTATGGATTAGGCATTAGTGAGGGGTGGAAAAGTAACCCCATTATTTTCACAGCAAGGATTGTGCTTTAATGATGGTTATATTCTTTTGGGAAGCAGCAAGTTGAAGTGGAGAGAGAAGTGGTTTGTTAGTGAGGCAGACCTTGGTTTGAATTGCAGCCCAGTCATGTTGGGCAAGCATCATTAATGATCAGAATCTGTTTTCTTTCTTTCCTTTTTTTTAAGATTTTACTTATTTATTTTTAGAGAGGGAAGGGAGGGAGACAGAGAGAGAGAAACATCAATGTGCGGTTGCTGGGGGCCGTGCCCTGCAACCCAGGCATGTGCCCTGACTGGGAATCAAACCTGCAATGATTTGGTTCACAGCCCATGCTCAATCCACTGAGCTATGCCACCCAGGGCTAGATCTGTTTTCCTATTTGTAAAGTCGTCATCACAATATCAACTATTCTGGATTGCCTGGTGTATTCTAGCATCTCAGTGAATAAGGGCCCTTATTTTTAACCATCTATTGGCAGAACCTCATGACACATAATTGATTCTAGTGGATTTTACCAAAACTGTGTTTATTTTTAAAATTTTTTATTTTATGTTTTTTCTAAAGATTTTACTTATTTATTTCTAGAGAGGGAAGGGAGGGAGAAAGAGAGAGTGAGAGAGAAACATTAATGTGCAATTGCTGGGGATCATGGCCTGCAACCCAGGCATGTACCCTGACTGGGAATCGAACCTGGGACACTTTGGCTCGCAGCCCGCATTCAATCCACTGAGCTATGCCAGCCAGGGCTATTTTATGTTTTAAGTATATATATTTTTTATTATGCTATTACAGTTGTCCCAATTGTTTTCTCCCCTATACTCCCCTCCGTTCTGCATCACTGACCCACCCACAGCTCATGTCAATAAGTTGTATGTATAAGTTCTTTGGCTTCTCGATTTCCTATACTATTCTTAACCCTCCCCGGTCTATTTTGTGCCTACCTATTACATTTCTTATTCCTTGAAAATTTTCCCCCATTCTCCGCCCTCTCCTACCCACTGATAACCCTCCATGTGATGTCTATTTCTGTAATTCTGTTCCTGTTCTAGTTGTTTGCTTGTTTTTTGTTTTTGTTTTTTTAGGTTCAGTTGTTGATATTTGTGAATTTGTTGTCATTCTACTGGTCATAGTTTTTGATCTTCTATTTCTTAGATAAGTCCTGTTAACATTTCATATAGTAAGGACTTGGTGATAATGAACTTCTTTAACTTGACCTTATCTGGGAAGCGCTTTATCTGCCCTTCTATTCTAAATGATAGCTTTCCTGGAGAGAGAAATCCTGGATGTAGGTCCTTGCCTTTCATAACTTCAAATACTTCTTTCTAGCCCCTTCTTTCCTGTAAGATTTCTTTTGAGAAATCAGCTGATAGTCTTATGGGCACTCCTTTATAGGTAACTCCCTCCTCTGCTTTTGCTGCTTTTAAGATTCTCTCTTTATCTTTAATGTTAAATAACTTAATTATGATGTTTCTTGGTGTGCTCCTCCTTGGGTTCTGTTTCTTTGGGACTCTCTGGGTTTCCTGGACTTCCTGGAAGTCTATTTCCTTTACCATATTGGGGAAATTTTCCACCATTATTTTTTCAAATAAGTTTTCAATATCTTGTTCTTCCTTTTCTTCTGGCACTCCCATGATTCTGTTGTTGGAACATTTAAAGTTGTCCTGCAGGTTCCTAAGCCTCTCCTCATTTTTTTGAATTCTTGTTTCTTCTTCTGCTCCGGTTGGATGCTTATTTCTTCCTTTTGTTCCAAATTGTTGTTCTGAGTCCTGGTTTCCTTCCCTTCACTGTTGGTTCCCTATATATTTTCCTTTATTTCACTTTGTGTAGCCTTCATTTCTTCCTTCATTTTGTGACCAAGCACAATCAATTCTCTGAGCATCCTGATTACCAGTGTTTTGAACTCTGCATCAGACAGGTTGTCCATCTTCTCGTTGCTTAGTTCTATTTTTGGAGTTTTGATTTGTTCTTTCATTTGGACCATATTTCTTTGTCTTGGTGTACCATCTGGATGAATGTTTCTTTAACTCCTTGATTGTTGGATTTCCATGCAAATATTTTCCTCGCAGTTCTGTTTGTTCTTTGTTTTTAAATTGGTTGTTAGCCTTCTTTGGTTCATGTGAGGAAGGGAAGAATTTCTGCCTATGCCTCCACCTTGGCTGGAACTCTCAATTATTATTTTTAAAAAACTATGTTTCTTAGAATACCAGTTCTCCTATGTATTCAGTAGCAAAAGTTTAGTGTGCGTTATGGGTTGAATTATGTCCCCCTAAAATTAATATTTTGAAGTCCTAATCCCTGGTACTTCAGAATGTGACTTTGTTTGGAAATAGTATTGTTGCAGATGTAATGAGTCCAATTAAGATGTGGTCATGCTATAGTATGGTGAGCCTTAATCCAATATGACTAGTGTCTTTATAAAAGGAAGAAACATGGAGACTCACTTCCACACAGGGAGAACACCAGGTAAGCATAGAGGCAGAGATTAGGGTGATTCTGTGAGCCAAGGGACGTCAAAGATTCCTGAAACCACTCAAAGCTAGGGGAGAAGCTTGAACAGAGTCTTCCTCACAGCTGTCAGAAGGAGCAAACCCTGCCAACAATTTGACAACTTGATGTTGAATTTCTAGCCTCTAAAACTTTGAGACAATACATTTCTGTTGATTAAGACACTCTATTTGTGATACTTTGCTATAGCAGCCCTGGAAAACTAATATATTATGTCAAATACATTTGGTAAAGATTGCAACAACATCCTGATTTTGAAGGTTAATAAAGCAGTTTAGCAAAATCAAGTTTCTGAGAAATTATACTACTAAAATTATCTCTAAACTATTATATTTTGCCCAATGTTTGCAAAACATTTGGCCATGGAAGACTTCCCATTCTCCTCTGCATAAAGACCTATTTCCACACTTTGAAACTACTTTGGGAAAGAATGCTCTGAAATGTTCTGCCTTTAACCCCACCTCCTAACTTGCATCACCCCCAGGGCTTTCCTCCAGTTTTACTGCCTCACCAGCAATAATCGTCCTCTTAACCATGTGCTCTGTAGCACCACAGGATGACAGCAGCCTTTTGGTCACCACTGCACCCCTAGAAAACCTTCCCTGGAGCTCACCCCTTTTCTCCATGTCTATTCTTGGGTGTCAGGTGTTGCTTGAGAAAGCAATGAAAGTCAGTCAAATTATGAATTTGGATCCATGGCAGTGAGATGTAGTGTATTTCAAGCTGACTCTTTACTGCTGTTCAGTAAGCCATATTTTCTTGAACTGTTTTGCCATTGCTTCCATGTCTTCCTTCATGTGTACTCATTCATCATCTAGTGAGTTGCCCACTATGAGCCAATTCCTATATTTATCACTGGGTGGGTAGGTGAGCAGGGGCAGGCACTCAAATTTTGATGGTCTAGCAGACACTAATACTATGAGAGAAGAAAAACATTCATAGAAGTACTATCATATTAAGAAGAAAAGGGAATAGTGAATAAGGGCTTGCCAGCCACAGGTGAGAGAGTATATTTCAAGCAGAAGGAATAGCAGATGTATTCAGAAAATTTCAAGTTCTGGTCAGATATTAGGTTACTAGTCGAGGGAGAATAAGATGTAAATCTATAAAGGAGACAGGGATAAAAATATTA
The DNA here is from genome assembly GCF_004126475.2 of Phyllostomus discolor. NCBI lineage: Eukaryota > Metazoa > Chordata > Mammalia > Chiroptera > Phyllostomidae > Phyllostomus > Phyllostomus discolor. The sequence goes on along the minus strand of NC_040913.2, from coordinate 41,421,003 downwards.
TATGCTAAGGCATTTGCAGTTTCTCTTGTAAGGAAGAATAAACCATTGATGTCTGTATATAGTGGTCAGATTTTCATTTAAGGAAGCTAACTATGGGATTATAAGTGATTTTAATTTTCTTTTTTGTTCTTTTTGGTATTTTTAAAATTCTCTGCCTGCTTTAGTTTTGAAAATATTAGGTGTTGTATAAATATATGTTTATTAAGAGGATTAAAAAACTCAGACATATACAGAGAAGATCCTGACTTTCTCACCACTTTCCCTATTGATGTATATAATTCTTCCCAGTAAGTTTGGTTTGTTTTTTAGGCCCTCATTTATCTTTCTATGCATTTGTACATATGATACGAGCATACAAACATACATATGTACATACATATATGTATATACATAAACATATACACCGGTGCCTCAAGTTTCTTAGTTAAAAAACATGAATACAACCATGCTATGCCTATGTTTATTGACATGTATTTTTCTCATTTTCATTGTCCTGGAACTCTTTCTAAATATGAATTCTTCTCATTCTTTATAGTGGTCCCATAGTATTTCATAGAATAGATGTAATTTATTTTAACCTTGGCCTCATTGACAGAACTTGCTATTATAAGTAGTGCTTCAAGGATATTTTGTAAATAAATTTTGTGCACATGTATAAGTATTTCTTTAAGACTCCTAGAATTATTGGATCAAACAATGTAGCCTTTAAAATTTTGAAAAGTGTTTCAAAAATGACTTCCAAAATAGCCTCAGTAATTCATTCTTCTACTATGTTTTCTAATAAATAAAATTGTCAATATTTTAAATTTTTTCTAATGTTGGGGGGGTCAAAATTTTATTTAAAATATTCATCATCCTTATTACTAATGAGGCTAAGTATCTTTTCATATGTATATTACCTATTTATATTTATTTTTCTATAAATTGCCAGTTTTTATTTTTTATCCATTTTTAAATTTGGGACTCATCTTTATCTTATTAATTTGTAGAAGCTTTTTATATAATTTAGGCATTAATTCTTTGTCATTTTAATATTTGAAAATTTCTTTCAATCTGACACTTGTCTTTTAACTTTTTTTACTTTGACTTATTAAAGACTTAACATTTATATACAGTAAGATCTAATCATTTATTTTTCTGTCTTTCAGGTGTTGAGTCTTGCATAGGAAAGATTTATTTCGCACTAGATTAGTTTTGAAATAATGTCTCTTTTTTTGGTGCTTTCATAGTTTCCAGACTGGAAGAGTTTATTTTTGTATACATTGTGACACTGAGGTCTAAGTTAATTATTTTTTTCAAAAAGGGCAACCAATGTCCCAAAACCATTTACTGAATAATAAAATACTATTTTAATTAAAAATAAAAATATTTAAAAATATATATTTATTTGGTGTCATTGTATAATTTGGGTTGGAAGGGATCCGGGAGAATAATGAGATAAAAGGAATGCAGCTACTTGTTAAAATATAAGCCACAGTCCTCAAGGTTTGTTAGTAGAAAAAAATTTTTCACGTAAGATGGTGTGATAGATTAACCTAAGGAACTGGTTTTGGCATAGAGGTGATTGAGAGAAGAAGGCATAAAACTGAGAGATCTTTGGGAATGGGACAGACAGGGATTTGTAACTCACTGACTGAGGGAGGAGAGGGATCCTGTGTGGCCTAGGTTTCCAATAACGTTGGTAACATAAGTACCAAGGAATTTCCCAGACAAGAGGCTAGACTGAACACAATAACATATGATTCCAATCCAAATTAATAAAAATACTGGATAAAACATTTAAAATTTAAAAAAGACACACCTAAAAGCAAGAAGGAGACTCTCTAATGCTAAAAACAGAAAGAGAACCCAAAGTGAGCAGCAGGGGGCAAACTGACTTGCTCATTGAGGGCTGGAGCCCACAGAGGAGACATTAGTGGCTGAGTTTTGAACATCACCTTGGGGACAGAGTTAAGTCCTCAAGCTCTGGGTTGGTGTGGGTGCCCCAGAAATCAAATGCCCTGTGTGAGGTTTTGGGCTGGAAATGTGCTTCGCTTCTTTGTATAAGGAAAAAGTCAGTGCCCACTGCACAGGAGCCGCAGCCTGAAACAAGCACAGCCTCAGAGTAGGGTGGAAACTGTCTAACCAGGTCACCACTCCAGCACTGCGTCTCATGCAGGCAGGCAGAGGGGCCAAACTTACAAGACCTGTGTGGAGCAAAGACCTAAGACCAGAAACTAACTTAAAACTGGTTTGGGACTGGTTGAACCCATAGTGCCTGAACAAAGAAATTGTAAAATTGTCCAGTTGGGAAGTTAAGAAGTAGACAAAAGCCATAGATAGATGGATAGATGGATGAATTTTACACCTAGACCTTCATAGTGCAAGTGCAGAATATTCCGTATAATGAGAAATCCTAAAAGCCAATGGGGCGGGGGGAAGGGTTAACTACAATCTCAAAGTAGTAAGATTGGCAGTGTACTTCTCATCAGCAGCAAGTGTCGTAAATAGTGGGATATATTTTCAGGGTCCTAAAAACAAATAATTTGGGATTTGGAAATCCATAATGATTTCTATAACCTATCATTTAGAAGTGAGGATACTTTGTACTTCATGAATTTGTAATATCAGGTGCTTATTTTACCTATGCAAAAAATTAAAGAGAAGAGTGCAAGTAAGGTAAAGCCATTTTAGGCCTACTAGGGTTTAGGAAGTTTACTCCACAGTAACACTAACGGATCACACTCGTCAAAGTAAACAGTACACTTCAGACTGAAGAAAAATGTACTCGAAGGAAAAAGGGGTGCAAGCTGCAAAGGGAAAAATAAATTTTGGTGGTAAATCTAAAATCAATGGGAATAATAATACTGTTTTATTATGTGCTTTATAAAAGAATGAAAATATCAAACAAACAAAAAAATAAACAAAACGTAAGAGCGCAATAGCAGGGGATTTGAAAGGGAGAATTAAAACATTCGAAGGTTCTAGTTTAGTTTGGAAAGAAGACAGGTAAGTGTATTAACATTAAATGCCTTTGATAGAAAAAGTTAAATTTAACTATATATATGAAAAAATTAATATAATTACTAAAGAAGCACACATAGATTGTATAATACTAAATGGGAAGGAAAATAAAGGATGAAAATATGATTAAGTAACAGAAACTAAGATGAGAAAATAAACAAAGTAGAGGGAAAACCCAGCAAATAGAAAGCACCAGAAGAATTTATAAGTAGATGAGAGGAATAACACAGGGCCTCGGAGAATCACTTAGGCATGGAATTTGGTTTGTTGACCGAAGGGACATAGAAATCAGCAGGGGAAAACATATCCTATGAAATACATGGTGTTGAGACAATTGAGTTTCTGCAAGGAAAGCTAATGAAAATTAGATTACTACTTCACACACAAATTCCAAACAGAAATGTGAAAAACGAAACTCTAAAACTACCAGGAAAAATCTGTTTAAAAAAATGTAGAAAATATTGCCCTGGCTGGCTTAGCTCAGTGGATTGAGCACGGGCTGGGAACCAAAGTCTCCCAGGTTCGATTCCCAGCTAGGATACATTCCTGGGTTGCAGGCCATAACCCCCAGCAACCTCACATTGATGTTTCTCTTCTCTCTTCTCTCTCTCTGTCTCTCTCTCTCTCTCCCCCTTCCCTCCCTAAAAATAAATAAATAAAATCTTTAAAAAATGTAGAAAATATTGAAAAAAATGTAAACTTGGCATAAGGAAGAAATTTCTTAAAAATATCAAAAAGCACAATCCATTAAGGAAAAGGTAGATAAATTTGACTCCACAAGGCAGGATATTCCATCAACAAAGTTTGAAAACAACCTGTGAACTAGTAGAAGGTATTTTTTGTTTGTATACAATAAAGTATCAACATCCAGAATAAACAAAAAAATATTACAAATGAATAAGAAAAAGACAGAAGATAAAAAATAGAAAAAAAAGTCAAAGGATATAGAAGGCAAGTCACAGTAGAGATGTTAATGATGGTAACCACAAGAAATTAGAAAAGCTCTGCATTTCACTCGTTATTCAGAAAATGTAAATTAAAGCAGGAAACCCCTCTGTTTATCAAAAACTAAAGTCTGACACTTTCACATATTGGTGAGCATGTGGAAAAAGATATGTAAAAGCCCAATGAAAGGGAAAGAAGAACCTAACACTCAAACTGGTATTTAATTTTTTTCTCTTTTGTTTCTTTTATACCAGTCCTGGCACACAATATGGACCATGGGCAGAGCACAGGACATGATATTGGAATAAACAAATGAATCCCCCCCACCCCCAAAAGAAAACAGGTATCATCTCTCCGTCTGATTATAGACAGAAATGCTTGTGTCATCCCAAAACTCAGATGTTGAAACCTTACCTTTCAATGTGATGGCATTACGAGGTGGGGCCTTTGGGAGGTAATTAGGATTAGATGAGGTCATGAGAGCTCCAGCGTCATAAATAGGATTAGTGCCCTTTTAAGGGGAGACACCAGGAAGCTTGCTTCCCCTCTCTGCTCTCCATAATGTAAGCGAACAACAAGAAGTTGGCAGTCTGCACCAAGAAGAAGGCTCTCATCAGAACCCATCTGTGTTGGCACCGTGATTGTGGGCTTCCTGCCTCCAGAACCATGGGGAAATAAATATCTGTTGTCTATAAGCCACCCAGTCTTTGGTGCTTTGTAACAGCAGCCTGATCAGACTCAGACACTCCCCTTGACATCTTATCTCATGTTTGTATCTTCTTATGGCCCTTACTTTATTTTGCCTCCCTCAGAATCATTTTTTAATGTGCTTGCTTGTCTTACTTTGTTATCTATTCTCATTCTACCAAATAGTAAAATTTTTTGAAAGCTGGCACTATTTTATATCGGACACCCTATAACTCGTAGCATACTACCTTGGATATAATGGGTGCTGAACACATACTTGCTAAATCTAATTCCATAAAGATAAGAAATCATGTGATCTTCACTAGAAAAATGTACTGGTCGTGAGAACCATTGTTTATCAGCGAATCTCCTAGAACTTTTATGTGTCAACTGAAGGGGCTCTATAGTCCTTGAATGAAAAGGGTTTCTTTTATACCACTTCATATTTTAAGTGTTTCCTCTGGAGAGGAAAAAATCATTAGATTTATTTACCTATTTTGGAAAATTATGCTTCAGGAGGAAATGAGAGTTACGGTAACAACTAGACATCCTGAAAATGCATTGGAATTACCTCAAAATTAGTTTTTCTTCAGACTTCTAACGCTCTCTTGGCATTTTGATTACTAAAGACAACAGGATCTCAGAGTGACTTTGGGGGTTCCTGGAAAGTGAGTTTTGGTGTAATTAGGTCTCACTGTATGAAGTGAAAATTGATTCACACTGGTGGGGAGAAAGAAGCAGGAAAAGAGTAATTCTGCTCTATTCTGTCTGCCCCTTTCTTCTCATTTCTTCCTATATCTCTCTCTAAACTGTCCCTCCTTTTTGACTGTATCCTTCCTTCTTATGAGTCTTCACCCTTCTCAGGCTGTTGAATTATAACTCAGTGCCATTTGTTAAAAACCATCTTCTTAAGCCTATACCTGTTTTGGCTTTTCCTCATCTGCTCACATTTTATCTTTCTCAGGGATGAGGAAGGAAGGCATTTAGTATCATGTAGACATGCATTCTGTAAATCACCCTAGAAATAACTATCACTATTCAATGAGTGTACTGTGGTGGTTTAGAGCAAGGAGAAAATTTAACAACCCAGGATGCCTGGACATCACGGGGCAGAAATAATTGCTAATTAGTATCCTACTAGCTTGGGAGCATTAATTGGCTTTAGGGGGTCTGTTTTCTAGACCTGAAGTGTATTTTGTTTATTTGAACTTACTGTATAGGAGGAGGGGAAAATGACAATTACTGAAATAGTTTCATTTCAGTAATTCAGCCTAATGGAGACCTGTCATTTAAATGATTATTCAGTAGTTGGTCCTTGTTTTTCTGCCAAGTTTTTGGAAAAACAAACTCACTTATTCCTCAAGCCTGAAAAAACATCCTTTCCTTGAAAATAATTTGTAGAATTTTATTTTATTCATGGGTGCAGGAATGATCTCAAAAGAATTGTTGTTTTATATGACTATGTAAGAGGAGACAAAAAAGATGTCTTTTGAAACATTTCATTTTCATTTCAGAACACATCAAGTAATAAAGTAAAATTAAATGCTTCAATTTGATATCTTTAATTTTCTCCTAGAAAGAAAATTTGTCATCTATTTTATGATTTATTGAGGCTAAAGGAATATGTGAGAACAAGTTTCATGATTAATTAATGAAATTACTTGAGCATAATACTCATAATGATATTATCTTTGAATTAAAATTCACTTGAGTAAGATGGATGACATTTTCAATCAGCAGATTAATTAAACTCTTTTGTTAATTACACATAAGTCAATATGTTTGGATTATATATCAATCAATATACTGAAGCAACATCCATTTACTTTGCTTTAGAAGACTGTTTTGCTGATATTTTTCTAGCAGTTTTATTTTAGAAGTTAGAGTTTTTCCATTTTCTTTATATTAGAGGTCTCAATATTTAGCATATTTAGATGTGAAAATAATTATTGCAATTTTTGTTTTGCTTTTTTTAGTATTATGGAAATCTCTTTTAAATTCTGATGATTGCTTTAATGATTATTCTTGTAAATGAATTTTGACTCTGCCATGCTCAGATGTTTTGTTAATGCAGTGCAGTGATGGGACTGGAGCTGATGGAGGCTGCAGCTGCATTGCTGGCCTGACGCCTGTCTGATTTGAACTCTTATCTGCTATTCTGCATCCTACTTGCCAGCAGGGTGCTAACTAAAAAGGAATCTTTTATTGTGTTTTACATTCTGAAGAACTGCTAGCTATTTAGCTACCTTATTCTCCCTCTGAAAATGACCTCCCACCCCACCCCCAAGTCTGGAAGTTTAATTCTCTATGAATTCATATTTACCTTTGTAGGTAGAGGCTGGAAGGCAAATGGCTAGTGTTTTTTGACACTAAGCCATAGAAAGATGATTTTTTAAAATAGTATTGGTGTGCCTATGGGCCAATGATAAGCCCACATACTGGTAACTTTTTGTTTGGAGTGCTTCTATTCAGTACAATAAAACAAAACAGTGTGGTTGAACAACCAACCCAGAACCTCTTCTCCTCCTATGGTTTCTGAGAATTTATTTTCTGTATTTTTATTCAGTGGGCCAAATTCTTCTCTCAGTCTGGCAAGAGTTTAAGTTCTACAAATAGCTATCCTTGAATGAGTGGGAGTTTTCTTGGCTCAGAGAATCCAATTTGGGGCTGTCATTTAACTCCTGTTAAAGCCTGGCTGAGTCAATTGATATTGGAGAAATAGAGTTTATAGATGTGCAGTCTCTTACATGTGCTAAGATGTGTCCTTGATAACCAGATACCTCTAAATGTGGTGCTTATTAGCTTAGCCTTTTTCAGTGGAAACTCTTTCATGAATCATGTTTTAGTGTTAGGTCTTTAACTTAAAAAAAAACATTGCCCTGGCTGGCGTAGCTCAGTGGATTGAGCACGGGCTGGGAACCAAAGTGTCCCAGGTTCGATTCCCAGCCAGGGTACATTCCTGGGTTGCAGGCCATAGCCCCCAGCAACCGCACATTGATGTTTCTCTCTCTCTCTCTCTCTCTCTCTCTCTCTCTCCCTCTCTAAAAATAAATAAATAAAATCTTTAAAAAAAAAACCCATACCAGAAACAGTGAAGTGAAGAACATTTCTGTAGCTTCTATAAAAACTGCTTAAAGATAATGCCCGTTATGTTTTTCAATGTTTCTTGTTTGAGAACTCATGTGATGAATTCCTTTTAAATTTATTATCAGAAAAAAGTTTGTCTCTATTGAAGAAGTGAAAGTTTTGCTTTTTCCAGACAACAAATGCCAAATCCTTTATTGTTTCTTTCTATGTATTTGCTGTTGGGAAGTTTAGAATAAAAGTAAATGCTATATCAGAGGAGTAAAGAGTGAGAAATCACAGGCAAGTTCTGGGAGGAGCATAGAAGTGTCTTTGTTTCTCCGGTTTCTGTTCATTTATTGATGCAGTGGATATTTATTAAAGAACCACTGTGTTCAAGGCACCATGCCAAATGGTGGGGAGAGAAACATGGTCCTTACCCTGGAAGGGATTATGGTGTAGGAGAAGGAGAAGATAAACAAACAAACCAGTCCATTAATGAGAGGCATGCTAGAGTAGAGAGATGCATGAAGTGCTACAGAGGGGTAAATAAGAAAGTATCCAGCTCTGGCTGGAGACAGGAAAGGTCTCCTGGATGAATTATGAAGAATGAATTCCTGGGGTAGAGAGGCTCAGGGTAGAGGAAAGGGCATGAAGGCAAAAGGGAGAAGTAACATAGCAGCCACAGCAATGTGTGAGGAGGGGGTTATGAAATGAAGCTGGAGAGTTGGGCAATGCCTCAATGTCAAAAATTTCTATGCCTTGCCTAGAAGTTGGTGGTTTATTCTCTGAAGCGTATGGATATGTACAAGCATTTTAAGCTACATATATGCAATGGAATACTACTTAGCCATAAGAAAAGATGAAATACTGCCATTTATGACAACATGGATGAGTTGAAAGTATCATGCTAAGTGAAATAAGTCAGACAGAAAAAAGTGAAAAATCATATGATTTTACTCATATGTGACATATAAAACTGAAACAAATGAAAAAAAAACAAATCAAAACAAAGACTCATAGACACAGACAACAGAATAGTGTTTACCAGAGGGAAAGGGCACGGGGAGAATGCAGTCAAGTGTAAAGGGGGTCAACTATGTGGTGATGGAAGGAGGCTTGACTTTAAGTGGTAAGCACTCAAGGCAACAGAGATGCTGTATTATAGAATTATACACTTGAAACCTATATAATTTTATTAGCCAATGTCACCTCAATAAATGTAATATAATTTTACAGAAAAGAAAAAAAAACATTAAAAAACAAGAATTAGGTTAGAGTCCAATTAAAGCATATTAAGTTATTTGATACATTTTTGAAAAGCAAATAATTTTAAGCAGCATAATCACATTTGCATGTTTGAAAGCATTCTGGGAATCTAGCTGAAGAGCGGTAGAGGAGCAGCAGAGGGTCCAGGTAGGAGGCTACCAGAAAAGTACAGAATATAGATAAAGAAGTGTACTAGGTTGAGGCAAGGGGGAGAGAAGAGAGATGAAATAGGGAGAGAAATAGGAATCAGAATGAAAAGATTTGATGTCCAGTTAAGTGTTGGGCACAAGGAGAGGAAACAGCAAGAGTGACAATCCAGGCTTCTAACTTAGGAGACTGTTGATCACAACGAAAGGGGAAAATAGAGAAAGAGAAACAAGTGCAACTGTATGGGTTGGGAGATGATGCGTTAAATTTTGATTGTGTGGAGCTGAGGTACCTGAGAAATGATGGAAGATGGTTTGTAAGCAGTTAGACTTAAAGGTCTGGACTTCAGGAGAGAATTGAATTGAATATGGAGATCTGGGAGTTATTTCTGTTTAAAGATACATGATTACCTCAATTCAATATTTTTTTAAGAATAATGGGGAGTGTAAGTATAGAAATGGGCTGAATATATGGGGATGGGCAGAAATACAATTGTCCTTAGGGGAACCTCAAGAGGCATGGGCAGGAAGGAAGGGAGGGACCCAGGAGGCATCCTGCTGTCTTTGTGGTCATTCCATGTGTTTAACCTATGGGCATCTCAAACTCATTAAGTCAAAAGTTGAGCTCATCCTCTTCCTCCTTTTTTATTCTCCCTTTGAAACAGAAATTTACCCGCCTCCCAAGCCAGATCGGCAGAGTCACCCTTGAGTCCTTAGGTCCCCAAGACTCACAGGGGACATTCATTTTTTTAAACCCTTCCCTTGTCTCCATCCCCCTGTCACTGCCTCAGTTCAAGCCACTGCCACTTATGGCAATAGTTCCCAGGGGATCTTGCCTCCGATTTTGCTTTCAAACTCAAATTTGCTCATATCACTTGGATGCTAAAAGTCATACACTGGATTTTCATTTCTTGCCCTATAAATTTCAACGCTTTAGCTTGGTATGTCAGATCTATTTAAACAGTGAGATGTGAGGCAGACATCATGATGTCATTCTTTTGCATGTGCAGAGTACATGGCACAGAGAAAGAAGTCTCCGTTCTCCATTGTCGAGCCTTGCTCTATTCCTCCTGCTTAACCTTTTTTTTAGTCTAAAGATGACAGTGGAGGCTTCACTGATCCAAGGTCAGGAGCAGAAGAAGATACCATGTTTTGTAGAGTTGTGAAATACTGTTATGTTCCATCTTTGGCTTATTTCCTCATAGTGAACTGCAGTATTTTTTCTCTCATTGCCATACTTTTGCACATGCTATTTCTTTTGATAGGTTTATATAAGAAATAACGGAGATGTAGTGAATTTTGTACAATAAGGAGTATTTTGTTCAGGTGGTAGGTAACCTAGATGGTATTTTCTTTCTCTGTCCGCTCCCATACAAGCCAGGATTTATAAAATGCTTTCCATTGCTACATTGAAGCTGAAAGCATCAGAAAGAGAGATCAGAACAAAGAACAAAAAGTCACTCCTGGGTAACTACGAAAGGCAGACAGTGTTCGTAGAGTGCACTTTAGAAGAAACCAAATATCCTCAGAAATAAGTTTGATAACTTAAAGACAAACTTTGAACAATTGTTGATTGAGAAACTGAAAATTCTCTGTCATTTGAATGAAAGCCCCAATATAGAGAAGCTTCCTTTGCAGAGCACAGAAGTTTCAGATGCACAATTTTGTAAAGCAAAGAGAGATCAGCAAATAATGTAGCTCCAGAGCAAAGAAAAAAGAATTTACACAGTATTTGTGGAAAGACATTTCTCCTAGCAATAATTGGTTAAAAGTTTCACCAGTTTTGAGGAGAGGAAAGATGTGTGGTTTACAGTGTGTTTTCATGCCTAAGTTAACTGTTTAATAATCCATACACAATCGATTTAGCGAAGTAAGCTTTGGTTTAGTCATTCTCCACTGGAGAAACAAAAATTATAAACCTAAAACTCTTGGTTAAAATTAAAAGCAAGTATAAGTCATTTTGGCATTTGATAAGCCCAGGAAGAAAATAATCTTATATGTCAGCTGCTTTGAATTTTGAAAGTGCTTCACTAATGAGATAAAGGTATTTATAACACATTCTGTGACCACAGCCACAGGCCTAGCAAAGGGCACAGTTAACACAACAGACAGGACAAGAAGGGCAGTATTTAAATGTAAAGTTTTTAGGCTTTTTCTGGTATTAAGTTTATTGGAAAGGAGCCATAAGCTTTTGGACAGATTCAGTAACTGTAAATTTCCATGAGATAGTCATTTGATGTTAAGTACAAAATTGCTACTTAATATTCATAGAATGCAAGCTTCCATTGCTGCATGTGCAAAATATTCTATTATTTACTTAATTCATATTTGTTTTGTAGGAAATGGAATTTGTTTACCTAATTTGTAAAGAAATGTAACAGCCTTGTGTTAATCTATGTAAAAATTGTTCTTGCTTTAGTTGGAAAATTCTATCTCTGGTCCAATTTTTTTTCTTTGCAAGCTGCAAGTAAATAACATGGCTTTAGCAGATTCAGATTTGATCACCACATGAGGATTGGTTTCTACAGAAATCATGTTAACTTTAACTTGTTGAGCATTTCTTGTGAGCCAGGCATTATATTGAGCAAGATACCTGTCATCCTCTAGTCGCCACGTATCACAGTCCAGTCAGTCACAGTTCAGTCAGGGAGGCAGAGTCTCTGTGAGTGTTATGTAAAGAGAGCTTGTTCAGGGATGTTCTGTACCAGCTTGTGTGGGCTCCTGAGAGTACTTTTGTGCCCATCTTTCCAACTATGTGTTCAGTGACTTAATGCTGGTAGCCTGAAAAGTGGCAGTATTTACGCCATAGAAATCAGCAAAAACTACAAATTAGGTTCTCCCTGCAGATCAGATTTATTACATATCTGTGAAAGGAATTGAACTGAAGTTCTGGAAGAGGGCATTAGAGGGTAATAAGTGTCATTTATCAGTTCTGAAGCTTTGGCTCAGAGAGACACTTCAGAGCTTGCAGGGAGATCTAGGTCAATAAACATGTCCAGCAGCAGAAGGTGGATTGTGAGGGGAAGCTCCTGGAGAGGACCATGGGAAACTGTTGCCTTTGTGTAGAAGTTGACCCTGTGGGTTTTCAGCCAAGCATCAGGGGGTGGGTTTCTGGCTGCTGCTAATGAGCAGCACCAGCAGTTGAGGAGACAAGCTAGATGTAGATCAGAGCAAAGTCAATACCAGTTAGGATCCATCAGGTACTGTTGTATCACCATCACTACATCTGACTGCAAAGGGTCTCTAACCTTTCCCCTTCCCTCTATTTCACTTTCATCTCCTATATTTTGAACAAGTTCCTGTTCTGGCCAATCCTAACCTTGAATGATACAGGAAGCAGTGTCTGGGAAACACAGTTCCCTGCTTAACCAAGTTGATGTGGCACGATCCAGCACACTTCTCAACAGTGCAATGAAACAGATGCTAGTATCCTCATTTTTCAGAAAAGAAAACTAAGACCTAGTGAGTTTATGCAATATGTCACTAGGTTCATTAGATTACAAAACATGTCTTCTTAACTACTGCAGCATATGAGGAGTGTTTTTGTTTTGTTGTTTTTGCTGTTTTTAAAATAATGGCTAAAATGAAAGGATCCTCTTCCAAAGGTATAGGTAAACATTAGAGATGCTTGAACCCATTTGACAGTTACAGTCAACATTCTAGTGCATGGGATGGCCAGACCAGGTGAGCATTTACAAAATCGTATCTTGGTTCATTCAGTCTGATATGCTATATCTTACCTTTAGCTTCTGGGGATATGAAGATACTAGGATGGTACTGTGAGATTTCTGCCATCAAGGAGCACATAATCTATTTGACAAAAGTAGACATAGCAGTATTTTTGTACCAGACCATTTTATGTACTTTTCCAGATTTACTCAGTTCCATCTGCCCTCCAGGTCTTGGATGGCTGCTTGGTGGACAGCCTGGTCAACACTGCCATGGTCTGTCTCCTACCACCACCACCTGGGCTTCATCATGGACTCCGTGTTGCACACTGAAGCAGGGGCCTCAGAGCCTCTTGGCTCAGCCTTGCATTCATAAGGGCTATGATTTTCCTTGCATTTCTGGGCTCTGAATAAGCATTGCATTACTGGCTAAGGACTGGGCTTCTCCAGCAAATTCATGTAGAAACTGGATATCATAACTCAGAAGTGGTGGGGAATTGACGCTTGGAGGGGTGACCTTTGACTAATGATTAACTGGATTTGGAGGATCCTGGAAGATATACCCTCCCTTCCTGCCTACACAGACTATTTTCAGGTGCAGTGGTTCCACAGAGCTGACTAAAGGGTTGGGGGTATCATAAGATTAAACAGCTGAGTGTGTTTTCTAGAAATATGTAGCCACTTTAGTCATAAATCACTTTGCATATGGCTGCTTTATTTTCCTTCCTCAATCCCCTTCCCCCCTCACTGTTGTTTCTCTCTGGGATCGCACGTCTTATAAACCATGACCTCTAATCTTTGCCTCAGAGTCTGATCTCTAGGGAACACAGGCAAAGATAATTGTCTAAAAATAAACAAATGCTAAATAAATTACAATAATGACATATATAAAATACTATCAAAGACTGTTGTTTAAAAATAGAATTCTTTACTTCCCTTTTGATGCTTGCCCTATGTTTCACTATTTAAAGTGTTCATGTGATACGATGTGACAATATATCATGACCCCTAAGTAACATGTTTGCATTTTAAAAGAGATCTCATTCAGTTAGAGGCATGAGTGTGTGGATTCCATATTTTGCTGTGGAGCAGGCACCATGGAGGAGGGAGACTCTCAAGTAGCATCTTACTTACTACTCCATCTCAACATGATAATCTTATGTGTAAGCCTTACTACAGGAGACACACGGCTATATGTTCTAACTCTTTTTAAATTACTTAAATTACTAATATTGGAAGTAACTAACTATACATTTTCTTCAGTGGAGCTAGTGGATACTTCTTTTTAAAGAGATATGTTATTATTTCTCTACACAACTATGAAATAAAACATTTCATCCAGAAAATATATAGTAAAGTCATACGAATCTCATTGTAAAGGCACAGTGAAATTCTGTTAAAATTAGTAGAGTGTAAATAACAGAAAATTTGCATTAATGATTAACATATTACAGAATTTTTAAAAACATATTTCTAAACTCAGGGATAACATGCATGTATTCATATTTTTAAATATGACTTCTTGGCAACTATAGAATAGTTAGATTAGCTTTCCTTATTAATAGAGAACAACTCTCCCAAATTGACACTGGGAACTAAATCCCAAACTGTAATAATTGAAAATAAAGGTTAAAAATGAATACTCTTGATACAGCAATCACCAGAACAGAATGCATCATCACTATACAATTATAACTGAGTTTACCATGTAGAAGATTAAAAAAGAAACTGTCAGTACAACATTCTAGCCACAAGGATTTTTAGGAGAACCTTGTGGTAAAAATTAGGACAAAAGTAAAATGGTGTATTTACCCTAAAGCATCTCAGAGTCTTCACGATAATTAGAAAAAGGAATTTTTCTATCAAGTTTTCACCTTTTCTTTTTGGGGGGTTAGCAAGAGAATCATCTCAAAGGAAAATTAGCAGTCACAGTGCAATGTTCAATTTCATTAAATTATGGCACAATTCTGGTGCTGCATGTTATAAGGAGCCTTTAATGCCATTGCTGCAGGACAATCAGAGATTTTCCCAGCACTTGGTACTTGAATTGCAAAGGAGAATATTAATAAGATAAAATCCTAGAATTGAAAAATCTTTCAACTCTGAGATTCTGCCTGGAAGAATCATAAGATAGCATTTTCTCATAAAGACCCTTTGCTTTAGAAGATCCACAATCCTGATTATTATTCAAACCTAATTTCAGCTCAGACAACTTAGGTAAAAGACAATCTTTGAGTTCTGAGGATTATAAAAGATGACAGGATGAATGCACTTTTGATCAAAAATGCACCAGGGGCAACAGCTGCCCACCAAAAGACAGCTCAGAGAGGCTGTCAATCAGAATAACTGGAAGGCAAGTCCAAGCAAATCACTGTGTCAGACTTCTGAGTAACAAAACCATTAGTCCTTAAATGCTAGGCAGTTAGAAAATGCTGCTGTGCTGTGAAAACGACATTATGACATTCTCGGTTTGTTATTTCTCTTGAGTTTTTATTTAACATTTATGTACTTGAAAAGACAACCAAATTATACACTGTCCTTGTTAGGATTTGAAAGATAGCATAGCATTCATCTCATTTTTCAGTAAATATTTATTGAGTGCCTGGTATTTCCTAGGCACTATGCTAGGTCTTGGGGCTATAAAAATGACTGAATCTTGATCCCTATTCTGTAGTAGCTTATGGTCCAGTGGGATATGAGAGTTGGAGGTACAATTAGAGATCATTTTATCTTACAGATAAGTGCTCTTGGGTCCCTAGAGGGTTAGAGACCTGTAAGAGGTGATATGGCTTATTGGAGACCGAGGTCAGATGATCCATTTCCTCTCAGTTCCACAAAAGAGTTGTTTAGAATTCATTGTTCATTCATTTATTTACTCATTAACACAGATTCATTGAGTGCCTATGCCGGGCCTTTCATGTCCTTCTCCTCCTAGAGATTACAATGTTAGCAGGGATGGTGAATATCAAAACAGTGAAGAAGGTACAGATTCCTTAAGCCATAACTTGGGTATATCATGTTGCTTAATTTTTTTTTTGTGATTCAGGTGGAGTTTATTTTTTTTTCCTATTTTTTATTTTAATTATTGTCCAAGTACAGTTTTCTCCCTTTTACTCCCATTCCAGCTCACCCACCCAACCCTCCCCACTTCCCTCCCATTACTACCCTCTCCCTAGTTTTTGTCCATGTGTCCTTTAAATTTGTTCCTGTCGCTTATTTTTTTTGATAAGTAAATTTAAATGGTATTTCATGCCCTGCCTCTTCATCACTCCTCCTTCTGCTCCACTGATGACAGAATATTTAACATGATCAATTCCAGATGAATCCTGTTCATACTGGTTATTTTTTCACTCTTTCTTTCCAGTGATTGATATTAAGTTGCCCCTGAAACATATGGATTGTTGAGGTGGCCTGTCTGGTTTGTGGTCATCATCTGTCAGTGCTGGCAAGAGATGTCTGACTTTTCCTGCTCATCACCCTCCTCATCAATTCCATTGGCATCTATTAAGTTACCCATCAAATCGTCTCCTCTGCACTGCCTATTTTCCTGCAGTGAAGCCCTTTGTCTGGGGTTCCAGGTACCTCCAGGTCTACACCTCAGACTCTTCTGCTGTCTCTTGCAAAAATTTTAAACACAAGCCCTGGCTGGCATAGCTCAGTGGATGGTTCGCATGGGCTGCAAACCAAAGTGTCGCAGGTTCGATTCCCAGTCAGGGTACATGCCTGGGTTGCAGGCCATGACCCCCAGCAACCGCTCATTGATGTTTCTCTCTCTCTCTGTGTCCCTCCCTTCTCTTTCTAAAAATAAATAAATAAAATCTTTAAAAAAAGACACAATAAAACCACTAGGAGCAAATAAACATTATTTTAAAAAATTTTTCAAAACAATTTATGTGTGTGTGTTTAAATCTTATCTTAGACTGGAATTTCAACTCGCTCTCACATGTTTTCTTGTGAATTTGTTGCTTAAGTCATGAATATGATGCCTCTAAATTCTTTAGGGGTCTATTTTTGGTGGTCAAATGCTAGGATTTTTAGATTCCTTTAAGCCACTGTCATGGAGATGATTCACAAAAACTACTCTGAAACAAAACCTAATGAGTACAATGGTAAGGGGAAGGTGTTATGGTTAGTTATTGCTCAAAGCAATAATACTCATTTATTATGCCTTATGGTTTCTGTGGGTCATGCATTCACACAGGGCACAGTGAGGACAAATTATCTCCATTCTACCACATGTGGGACCTCAGCTGTAAATCATCAAATGCTGGGGGCTGGAGTCATTATAAAGCTTATACATTCAGCATCTGGAGGTTGCTGTTGGCTAGGGGCCTGGCTGGAGCAGTCATCAGGAAGACCCCCACATGCACATATGGTTATGCCATGTGCTGTGAACTTTCTCACAACGTGGTGGCTGGGTTCCAAGGCTAAGAGGGGAAAGAGAGAGTAACAAAGAGAAAGAACAAGGCAAAAGCTGTATTACTCTTTACAACAAGCCTCATCAGTCACACAGTGTCATTTCAATGGTTGAACCAGGTACAAAGGCCTACTTACATTCAAGAGGAGGGAACATGGACCCCAACTCTGGGTGGGTATGCTTGTCCATGTCACATTGTGAGCATGTGGAGTAGGCCATATATTTTTGTGGTTATCTAGGGAGAATATAATCTGCCACATGGGGGGTAGCAGGAGACATGGGAAGGAAAAAGATTGGATAACACTTTATGATATTATTTTATGATATTTGGTCTGCAACTGATGGTCATCATCCATGGGTGCAGGTGTGGCCAAAAATGGAAAGGATGCATTGACAGAGAATCAGCTATGTGTGGTTAATTTTTAAAAAATTCTCTCTTCTTAGGGAAGAGGTAATTTCTTACTATTTGTGTCCCACTAAGGAGCTGGTTTGCCCTAGTATGTTTTCAAAACAGGTGCTGTGATCTCACCAGCCACTCCCTTTCCCTACTTTCCCCAGGGACTGAGTTTAAGTATGCTGGATTTCCCTCCCCCATCACTATTTTCTTTTCATTTCCCCTTCTTTCCTTTTCCATATCATAATTTAATGGCTCAGCCTTTTGCTGGGGAAATTAATTGGGTTATCATGTCCTTAACTAATAATAGCTTTTTTTTTTTTGCCCATGAATTTTAACAGCTGCCTAATTGAAGTATCCAAATAGAATGACTAATAATGAGAGACTTAGGCTTTTAAAGCATGACTGCAGGACTCATTTTAGGATGAGACCAGGGTAGGGTAGGTACAAGCAGCTCAATAGCTCCTAATTGTGCCATGCAGAAGCCCATCTGTGTGGCCTGGCCCAGGGCTGACCTGCTTTTAGGAAGCTTAACTAGCAGGGTGAGAACTGGCTCCTTTCCATGCTCAGTCAAAGGGGTTGACCTATGAGAACAGTAGAACAGAAGAGCCCAGTTCCTCTTCTCATTATTATTATATATTTTAAAATAAAATAATTGCACTACTTCATTTTGGTTATAAAATAAATGCATGCCTATTTTTAAAAATTTATTTTATTTTTAAATTTTTTTATTTATTTATTGTTCTACTATAGTTGTCCCAGTTTTCCCCTGTTGCTCTCTTCTGCCCCGTGCACATCCCACCCCGACAGTCAATCCCCACCCTTTGTCCATGTCCATGGGTCGTTTATACCTGTTCCTTGATTAGACACTTCCCTTCTTTCTGCCATTACACCCTCTCCCTCATCCCCTCTGTTCACTGTCAGTCTGTTCCTTGTTTCCATGCCTCTGGTTTGTTCATTAGGTTCTTCTTATAGCTGAGATCATATGATATTTTTCTTCTTGGACTGGCTTATTTCACTTAGCATAATGCTCTCCAGTCCCATCCATGCTGTCATAAATGGTAGGATTTCTTTCTTTCTGCTGTATAGTATTCCGTTGTGTAAATGTACCACAGTTTTTTGATCCGAGCATTTACTGATGGGCATTTAGGCTGTTTCCAGCACTTGCCTATTGTAAATAGTACTGCTGTGAACATAGGGGTGGATAGGTTCTTCTGAGTTGGTGTTTCAGTATTGTTAGGGTATAATCTCAGTAGTGGAATCACTGAATGAAAAGGCAATTCCATTTTTAATTTTTTTGAGGAAGTTCCATACCGTTTTCCACAGTGGCTGCATTAGTCTGATTCCCACCAACAGTGCACTAGGGTTTCCTTTTCTCCACATCCTCGCCAGCATTTGTTGTTTGTTGATTCATTTGTGATGGCCATTCTGACTGCTATAAAGTGGTATCTCACTGTGGTTTTAATTTGTATCTCTTTGATGGCTAGTGATGTTGAGCATCTTTTCATATGCCTATGGGCCCTCTGCATGTCTTCCTTGGAGAAGTGTTTGTTTAGATCCTTTGCCCATCTTTTAAAAAAGATTTTATTTATTTATCTTTAGAGAGAGGGGGAAGGGAGGAAGAAAGAAGGAGAGAAACATCCATGTGTGAGAGATACATTGATAGGTTGTTTCTCACATGCCCCCAGCTCGGGACCTGGTTGGCAACCGAGGCATGTGCCTTGACTTGGAATTAAACCAGTGACCTTTCAGTTTGCAGGCTTGCACTCAGTCCACTGAGCCAGACTTGCCAGTGTCTTTGCCCATTTATCTTTGTGGTGTTGAGTCATATGAGTTCTTTATATATTTTGGAGATCAAATCCTTGTCCGAGGTTTCATTGACAAATGTTTTTCCAAATGGGTGGTTCCCTTTTCATTTTGATGATGTTTTCTTTTATTTTTTATTAATTGTTCAGTTATAATTGTCCTCATTTTTGCCCCATTACTCTCCCACATCCTACCCTCACCTATCTTCCACATTCAATCCTCCCCCACTTCCCTCTGACCCCCTTTTCTTTGTCCATTTGTCCTTTATACATATTCCTTAACTCTTCCCCTTTCCCCCCCTATTTTCCTCACCTCTGGTCATTGTCAGTTTGTTCTTAATTTCTGTGTCTGTTTTTATTTTGCTCACATGTGTCTTTTGTTGATTAGATTCCACTTATAGGTGAGATCATATGGTATTTGGTTTTCACCACCTGGCTTATTTCACTTAGCATAATATTCTCCAATTTCATCCATGCTGTCACGAATGGTAGGAGTTCCTTCTTTCTTTCTGCTGCATAGTATTCCATTGTGTCAATATACCACAGTGTCTTGATCCACTCATTTGCTGATGGGCACTTAGGCTGTTTCCAGAAGTTGGCTATTGTAAATAACACTGCTATGAACATTGGGGTGCATAGGTTCTTCTGAATTGTGTTTCAGGATTCTTAGGGTGTAATCCTAGGAGTGGAATTGCTGAGTAAAGGCAGTTCCATTTTTAGTTTTTCTGAGGAAATTCCATACTGTTTTCCATAGTGGCTGCACCAGTCTGCATTCCCACTGACAATGTACTATGGTTCCCTTTTCTCCTCATCCTCGTCAATACTTATTGTTTGTTGATATGTTTATGATGGCCATTCTGAGCTGTGTGAAGTGGTATCTCATTGTGGTTTTAATTTGCATCTCTCTGATGGCTAGTGATGCTGAGTATCCTTTCTTATGTCTCTGGGCCCCCTGTATGTCTTCCTTGGAGAAGTGTCTTTTCAGGTGCCTTAGACATTTTTTCATTGGATTTTTTGTCTTCCTGGAATGGAGTCATGTGAGTTCTTTATATATTCTGGAGCTCAAACTGTTGTCCAAGGTATCATTTGCAAATATATTTTCCCATGAAGTTGGTTGCCTTTTCATTTTGCTGATGTTTTCTTTAGCCATGCAGAAGCTTTTTATTTTGGTGAGATCCCATTTGTTTATTCTTTCCTTTATGTCCCTTGCTCTAGGGGACATGCCAGTGAAAATATTGCTCTGTGGCATATCTGAGATTTTCCTGCCTATGTTCTCCTCTAGGACTTTTATGATGTCATGACTTATATTTAAGCCTTTTATCCATTTTGAGTTTATTTTTGTGTATGGTGTAAGTTGGTGGTTGAGTTTCATTTTTCTGCATGTAGCTGTCCAGATCTCCCAATACCATTTGTTGAAGAGGTTATTTTCACTGCATTTTATGATTCTGCCCCCTTCTAATTGACCATAGAGACAAAGGTTTATTTCTGGGCTCTTTATTCTGTTCCATTGCTCTATGTGCCTGTTCTTATGCCTGTACCAGACTCTTTTGAATACCATGGCTTTGCAGTACAGTTTGATGTCAAGTATTGTGATTCTTCCTACACTGTTCTTCTTTCTCCAACTTGCTGTGGCTATTTGTGGTTGTTTATGGTTCCATGTAAATTTTTGAAATGTTTTTTCTATATTTGTGAAACATGTCATTGATATTTTAATAGAGATTGCATTGAATCTATATATTGTTTTGGGTAGTATGGGCATTTTGATGATGTTAATTCTTCCAATTCATGAACATGGTACACGCTTCCATTTGTTTCCTTCTTCAGTGTTGTGTAGTTTTCTGAGTACAGGTCTTTTACATCCTTGGTAAGGTTTTTTTCTAGGTACTTTTATTTTTCTTGTTGCTCTGGCAAATGGGATTTTTTTCCTGATTTCTATTTCTGACATTTCATTGTTGGTGTACAAAAATGCCTTCAATTTCTGAATATTGACTTTGTATCTCATTCCTTTGCCAAATTCACTTATTACATCAAGCAGTTTTTGGTGGAGCCTTTAGGGTTTTCCATGTATACTATTGTCATCTGCAAATAATGAGATTTACTTCCTCCTTGTCAATTTAGAAGCCTTTTATTTCTTTTTCTTGTCTGATTGCTGTGTCTAGAACTTCCAAAACTATGTTGAATAGAAGTGGTGAAAGTGGACGCCCTTATCCTGTTCCTGACATTAGGGGGAAAGGTTTTAGTTTTTGCCCATTGAGTTGATGTTGGCTGTAGGTTTCTTGTACACTGACTTTATTTTGTTGAGGAATGCTCCCTCTATTCCCACTTTGCTGAATGTTTTTTTTTTTATCATAAATGGATGCTCTACTTTATCAAATGCTTTTTTAGTGTCTATTGACATGATCATGTGATTTTTGTCTTTCATCTTGTTTATGTGGAGTATTATGTCTATTGATTCATAAACACTGTACCATCCTTGCATCCCTGGATGAATCTCACTTAATCATGGTGTATGATCTTTTTAATGTATTGCTGGATGCAGTTTGCTAATATTTTGTTGAGGATTTTAGCATCTATATTCATCAGTGATATTGGCCTATAGTTTTCTTTCTTTGATGTGTCTTTATCTGATTTTTGAATTAGGATAATACTGGCTTCACAAAAAGAGTTTAGGACTCTTCCTGTTCTTAATTTTTTTTTGGAAAAGTTTGAGAAGGATGGGAGTTAGTGCTTCCCTAAGTGTTTGGTAAAATTCACCTGTGAAGTCATCTTGTCCAGGGCATTTGTGTGCTGGAAGTTTTTTGATTATTGCTTCAATTTCACTAGTTGTCATCAGTCTATTCAGACTTTGTTCTTCTTGATTCAGTTTTGGAAGACTATATGTTTCTAAAAATTTGTCCATTTCATTCTGGTTTTCAAACTTCGTGGCATATAGTTGTTCAAAGTAATTCCTTTTTGTATTTCTCTGGTATCAGTTTTAATTTCTTCTCTTTCATTTCTGATTTTGTTTATTAGGGTCCTCTCTCTTTTTTTCTTGATGAGTATGCTTAAAGGTTTGTTGATTTTGTACATCCTTTCAAAGAGCCAGCTCCTGGATTTATTGATCCTTTGAATTGTTCTTTTAGTCGCCATGTCATTTAATTCTGCTTTGATCTTAATTATTTCCTTTCTTCTACCCACTATGGGCTTTTTTGTTGTTATTGTTCCTCTAGTTCTTATAGATGAAGAGTTATGTTGTTTATCCTTGTGCATATCACCAACCGCCAGTGACGGCTGCATATGGGCCCAATGCTCCAGTACCATCCATTTTCAGGGCTAGTTGATCAGGCAGGTGAGTTGCTACACACTCCTTAGCTGATTCTGCCTTCCATGGCCACTGTTGTGCTTAAAAATTTAAACATTTCTGGAATATATACAGAAAAAAGAACAATCATCTGAAATCTTACAACCCAAGTTTAACTCTAGGTACCCATAGAGCTATCTATACCCATACATAACTTTGTATATACATTATACTATACATACAGTTTTGTATCCTGTTTTTTTTTTTTTAAATTCAAGAATGGGTGGCACTTAGTTTTTCAATATCAAGAAATATAGATTCACATCATCAATTTCTTATTGACTGCATAATATTTCTCTGTGAGTTACCATAATTTATATAACTAATTGTATTGAAGAACACATATGCCTATTGCATTTTTAAATATTATCATCAGTGATCTGAAGAACTTTCTTGTACATCTATTTTATCTACTCATCCACAGTTCTCCTTGGGATAAATTTGCATGAGGGAAATTTCTGAGATTCTTTCTTTTATAAAGGACAAAAGAAACCATGAGTGAAAGAAATCTGGCTGAACAGCATAGTTCCAGAGGATTCATGCGACAAATATGCATATAAATCTATCCTGTGTCAGGAGACTGATCTAGACAGCTTGAGATGCACACACAAAAAACATCTTCTAGTGTAGTGGGGAATATAAACTTTTATACAAATAACTATGACAGTAAGATTAAATTCCTAATAGAGATATGAATAAAGCACCATTGGAAGGATAATAAAGGTGCTGTTTAAGTTGGGCAAAGAGATGGGGAAGAATGAGAAGAAAGCTACAGTGAGCTGCCTGTGCAGTTCAGAGGAGTTAAATAGATAAGTGTACTAGTCTGCTAGAGTTGTTGTAACAAAATACTACAGACCAGACCAGTTTCTGCATTAAACAACATAAGTCTGTCCAATCTCACAGTTCTGAAGGCTAGAAGTCCAAGATCAAGGTGTTGCCAGGCTTGTTTACTTCTGAGGGTTGTGAGGGAAGGACCTGTTCCAGGTTTCTGTCCTTGGCTTATAGATGGCCATTTTTCTCCCTGTGTCTTCAGATCATCTTCTCTCTATAAGTGTTTGTATCCAAATTTTCTTTTCTTATAAGGACGCCAGTCCTATTAGATTAGTGCCCTCATTTATACCCTCATTTTATTTAATTACCTCTTTAAAGACCTTACCTTTTCCAAATACAGCCACATTGTGAGGTTTGGGGAGTTAAGAATCCAACATGTGAATTTTGGGGTGGTTGGAGAGGAACACGATTCAGCCTATAACAGTAAAAGAATAGAGAAATGCTTGTATAAATGCCCAGTGTCAGGCAAGCGTGCTGTTGTTGGGAAAGCTCTCTGAGCCAGGTGGAGAAGGCCTGGGGGCTGGGAATGAAGAAAGGGAATAGTGATGAGGAAGGGGGGCTTTGTTCTGCATGGGTGGGAAGTCATGTGAGTGCTGGCTTGAATCCCAAATTGAAACAAATCTGAGTATGAGTTAGGAATGGATAATGGGTAGTGATTGAAAAATTAAGACCATTGATACATTGTAATAAATTCTGCCTTTAAAAAATATAGTATTAAAAGGAAGCAACAAACATTCTTGATTACCTACTAGAAGATGAGCATTTCACATATCTTAATTAATTCTCTCAGCAACAACGCTATTATTAATGCCATTTTGCAGCTATAGAAACCAAGTCTCAGGAGTACTTGAAAACATGTACAAAGGCACACAGCTAGTAAATACCAGAGTCAGGATTTCAAATCACGTCCAGTGCCTCTTGTTTGGAATTCCTGTTGCTGCACCATGTAGTCTTTCAAGCTGTGCCCCAACATGCATAATGCCGTGCTGTCAGGGACTAACTAAAGACAGTCCTCTTAAGAAAGCAAACCACTTCCTTTAGAAAGATGATCCAAGGCTTTATCTCTTGGTTGTCACACCTAGCTATCTGAACTATTTGGAAGGAGCCTGTGCTCAGCTTCCACCACTGCTCCTTTCTGACAAGAATTCTGCAAAGGAACTAGTGGCGGAAGGAGGCTGGGGAAGTGTCTGGGTCAGCTGGTTGTGATTGAGTACTGTTCCAGTATTGAAGGCCTGATAAAAATCTGGAGCCTCTGGGTACTCGATTTTTAAAGTAATCCTGTCAGTTCCCTAATAATAGTAATAAATTAACCAAACAGCAGATTCAGTGGTATTTTATGTCCTAAGGGTATTGCTTTCACACTTCAACTTGATGGCATGATTTATCAAGAGATAAATTACAGCTGGGAACAAATGGATTTACTGATGACAGAGAGACAAGTATATTCCAAAGATGTTACCAGTGATGGGCATGTACCTGACAAGCATACTTGAAAATCCCCAAACAAAAAGCTTCTCTTCAAAGGCTGAACAACTTTAATCTTCACTTTAGATGTAGGTCATTGCAAGGACAGAAGAATTTTGATGGTTTAATTACCCCCTCCCCAAATCATTAGGACTTGAAAGTGCTAATTACTTTGCTCTTTAAAGATGGGATTATGCAATGATCTCTAACCTTTTCAGAGACCCATTTGGAAGATAAGTAAATAAATGAATGTGGGGTTATGCAACCGTAAATGTGTTATACATTTATTTACAGTAGCTGCCTCCCTCCGTGCTTAACTCCTAATAAGGTATTACTGTGTGTCTCTAGGTCTCATACAGGTGCGTGTGGCTAAGATAGAGTTTGGCTGTTGGCCTTGCTCACTGAACAAGACCTCCTCATTCCTGGATATAAGGGAAGTTAGGATTACTTCCAGGAGTTGCTCAAAAGAATAATCAGAAAGCAGAACTAAGATAGAGAGCCCAGGTAGAGGGCAGAGATGACTTGGACTCTCAAATTTAGGTGAGAGCTCACTGGAGATGTGTGAAGAGAGCTTCTCCACTCAGAGGCTGACCCAGAACAATGAGTGGAGAATTGGTCTTGCCCTGCAAATCTACAGATGCTCATGGGGCTATCTAGAGTATGTAGTTTCAAGGAAAGGCATATCAGAAAACATTCTTGGTGAGGAATAGTCTGATGAATATGCTCATCTTAAAGCATTTTTTGAGTTTTTATGAAAAGAATAAGAACAGGCTTATTCTTTGTGGGCAATCAGTGGCGGGGAGAGGGGAGTGGGGTAGGATACGTGCTATTAGCCCTTAACAGTATCGTGAAGGAAAAAGAGCCCTAAGCTATCTCTCTATCTTATAAAAGAAGCAAGTTAAGGGTGCCTTGAGATTTGGACATTTAAAACATATATTTTTAAAACAAACTCCAAAATCCAGGCAGTATACAAAGAACAAACAGACATATAACATTTTCCCCAATAAATCAAAGCAAAAAATAAACATCATTAGAAAAACTAGATGTAGAAATAAGATTTAATTTTAGAAGCAAGCAAGCAGATTAGCTCATTAACAAAGAGTCCACTCAAGGAACAAATAAGATTTAAAATGTTCATCGCTTTTGGAAGGTTTAAAGCTAGCCATAACTAGACAACTATGTACACAGATTAAAAGAAAGTGGTGCAATGCAGTTTCTTGTTAAAGCCCTTTAAAGTTTTCCAATAGCCTCAAGCATCTGTCAAAATCCCAGGGAGGTTCTACAAAGAACTATTTTAAACCTCCAAAATCAGAGTCCCCGAGGATGTAAAGGTGCATGTCACTTACCCTCTTGAGGATAAACAGTTTTCCCATATACAAAGTGTGAAAACTGTTATAAACATACAACACTTTTCCACTACATAGTCTATTTGAATTTTGCTATATTTGGAGTGTTTTTATCGTAAATGTACTTAGTTGCTTCATGCAATCTTTTTTGTGACCAATTCTTTTTTTAAAAAAGGTTTATTTTATTCTCATTCATGAGAGAGAGGAACAAAGAAAGAGAGGGAGAGAAACATCAATGTGAAAGAAACACTGAAACCCAACCTAGACATGTGCCCTCACTGAGATGACACTCCAACCAACCAAGCCACACTGGCCAGGGCACCTGACCAATTCTGAATATATTTTCATAAGACAGAAAAAAAAGAGATCAAGTGTAAGAATTCTTGGACTCTGGGGAGGTATCTGGTTTTCAGGATATATCTGTAAAACAGAACGTCATGATTGTAGATATCCGATTTCCAGATAAATCCTTAAAAAATCCCTAGGGGCCAGGGAAGTCACCTTTAACATGCATTCTCCATACTGTCTTGAGCAAATGTGCCCACAGGCTAATATGAGAGGCAGAGCAGGACAGAACAGGGGCTTTAATCTTCTCCCTGAGAATCAGTCTTGGGTGTGGACATGAATTTTGATAGGTGTCCAAAGCAACAGTTAGCCTCCTGTAGTTCCCCTTACTTCTAGTGGGCAACTCTGGAGGTACTAAGATTGGGAAGCAGGGAAACTCAAACCAACTGTATCCAAATTAAGTAGGCAGAAAACCCAGATTTGTCTATCTGCCAGCCTGCTGCACTGTCCCCTTGTCAACTCCACGTTCAGTCAGAAGTAGGAAATGGGGTAAGGGGGTGAACCCTTCCATCTTTTCCATTAGTGCCCTTCAGTTGAGACCCAATTTAGTCTACTGTGGGTAAGAAAAGAGAAACTGCTGACAATATATGTTTTATTCTCTACCCAGAAACATACTGCCCCAATTTTCATCTTTTCTGAACCAATGAACACATCTGTTTGTTTTATCTTAGAAGAATATAATTTTTTTTCTACTTTCATTCTGTTGAAGCAAAAGTTGTCATGTGTTACAAACTTGGCCTGCTTCTTATTAGCACAAATATGGGAAACTTTAAAAAATCATAATGCAGGAATAATTGGGAAGAAGTGGCACTATTTTTAAGTGAAGCATAACATATCATATATGGAAAAATGTGTGCCTCGATGAATTTTTATAAGGTACAAACTGAACATTCATTCCAACTAACACCCCATCCAGGTGAAAAAATAGAAAACTACCAGGAATCTCAAAAGACCCCCTGTACCATCCTGTCAAGGATAACCACAATTTTGACTTCTATCGCCTCTATTTTGATAGATCAGTTTTTTAAAAAAAATTTACTTTAAATAAATGGAATCATACAATATGTATCTTTTGTGTCTGGCCCCCTTCATTCAATGTTGTGCTTGAAAGAGTCAGGGTTGTTGGTGTAGCAATAGTTCATTCAATTTCACTGCTCTAGCATTTCATTAAGTGAATATGCCACAGTTCATTTATCCTTTGTACTGTGAATGCATATTTGGGTTGTTTACATTTTTTGCCTGTTATGAATAATGTTGCTATGTGCATTCTTGTACATATCTTCTGGTGAACATGTATACACCATCACTGTTGGTTATATACTTAGGAATGGAATAGATGTGCACCAAACTATGCATATGTTTAGTATTAGTAAATACTAACCAGTTTTCCAATGTGATAGTGGCAATTAACACTCTGGTTTAAGAGTTTGGGTTGCTGTGTGAATGTTTCCATTTCTGAGCATATACATGGTAAAACAATAGTTAAGTTAAAAATAAAATATATTTTCATGTTTTGAAGATTAAATGATGTCCTGAGAAAGACAAGTATGTGAATGACCTCACTGGAAAATACTGGTAACAGATTACTTTTGTGTGACCAATGTTTTGAGGATAGTTGCACAAAGATGTGCAGAGTTGCTTTAAAATGTAGAATCTTAGGTTCCCAATAAAAATACAACATTTTCACTCTATTTTGGGGGATTTTGAACAATTGTGGTCAATATCTGAGTGCAGCGATTTGACCACTGATCAGTCCACATCAGCACAACAAATGCTACAAAGGGGAGTCTGTTCATATGCTCAACACTCAGAAGCATTTTCCTCTGCAGTAATTTAGATTCTGCTGTCATTTGTTAACTCACCTTTCATTTTTTCTACAAACTCAAAGTTTTTGAAGAAAGTTTACATATGTTTTTGATTGCATTATAGCTGTTAAAAATGATAAATTTGTTACTCATTACTCTAAAATCACATTGAACATATTCACAAAATGCCTAGTTCTGTCTGACTGTGCAGGAGCATCTGATCCCAAATGTTAGTTAGACATGCATTTGGTGACAATAACAGATTGGCTCAGAGTAACTCAAAGTGTTTATTTTCCTCATATAATTAAAGAGACATGTTTGCTGTTTTTCTTAAAAGCATCCAGTTAAATCTGCCTTTATTTTTTATTTTATTTTATTTTAAAAAATTTTTATTAAATTTATTGTGGTGACACTGGTTAATAAAATTATGTAGATTTCAAGTATACAATTTTATAAAATACATTATCTGCATATTGTATTGGGTGTTCAACACCCCAAGTCAAGTCTGCTTCTATCACCATTCAACTCTTGTTTACATTCTTCTACCTGGTCCCAACCCCTTTACCTCTGGTAACCACCATACTGTTGTTTGTTTGTGACTATGAGCTCTTTTTCCCCCTCTTAATCCCTTCACCTTTTTCACCCAGCTCCCACAACCCCTCTCCCCTCTGACAGCTGTCAGCCTGTTCTCTGTACATTTCTATTTTGTTTGTTAGTTTATTTTGTTCATTAGATTCCACAAATAAGTGAAATCACATGGTATTTGTCTTTCTCTGATGGGCTTATTTCACTTAGCATAATTCTCTCCAGGTCCATCCATGCTGTCCTAAATAGTAAGATTTTCTCTCTCTCTCTCTCTCTCTCTGTCCCACCCCCACTCTCTTTTTATCACCAAATATTATTCCATTCTGTAAATGTACCTCGACTTTTTTATCAACTCATCTAATAATAGACACTTGAGGACTGCTTCCAAATGTTATTTATTGTAAATAATGCTGCAATGGACATAGTGGTGTGAAAGGACAAAAAAGCTCCCTTCAGGCCCTCTTTTACCAGCAGTCTGTCAGGCATAATTAACTGTTGTTTCTCTAAGTCTCTATTCTCAGGACTGGGAAGATTACTGAAAGCATCCCCCTTGCAGGTGATTTAAAACTTATATGAACAGGACACACCAACTGAGCACCTGGACCTTGAATCCAAAGATAACAGCAAAACAAACTGAAAGCTGCGCTCTCAGCCCGAAACCTCATGATTTACAACTAGTAGCCATGACACCCAGCTAAAAACCCTCTACCCCTTCTGATCCAATAAAAACCTCACAGGCTCCACCCATCAGGGCTGGTGCATTCTTGCAACTAAACCTTTTCCTCTTTTAGGAAAGTAAAAATGAAACTTTGCTCTCTGAATTTTCTTCTCTTTGTAAATCCTTTCACAGCCTGCATCACTGGGCACCCTAACAGAGTGTATATGTTCTTTTTGAATTATTGTCTTGGGTTTTTTCAGATACATTCCCAGAAGTGGAATTGCTGGGTCATAAGGCAATTCTCTTTTTAATTTTTTGAGGAAACTCCATACTGTTTTCCACAGTGGCTGCATCAATATGCATTCTCACTAACAGTGCATGAAGGCTCCCTTTTCTGCACATTCTTGCTGGCAGTTGTTTGTTAATTTATTGATGACAGCCATTCTGACAGGTGTGAGGTGATTTCTCATTGTGGTTTTAATTTGCTTTTCTTTGATGATTAATGACATTGAGAATCTTTTCATATGTCTATTGGTCATCTGTATGTCCTCTCTGTGGTTATTTAGGAGGTCCTTTTGCTTATTTTTTAATTGGATTGTTTTGTGTGTTTTTTTTGGTCTTGAGTGTGTTAAGTTCTTTATAAATTTTAGATAGTAACCTCTTATCAGGTGTATAATTGGCAAATATGTTCTCCCATTTAGTAGGTTGTCTTTTCATTTTGCTGATGGTCTTTTTTTTTTGCTGTGCAAAACTTTTCAGTTTCACATAGTCCCATTTGCTTATTTTTTCTTTTGTTTCCCCTGTCTCAGAAGATACAGCAGAAAAAATATTGCTACAAGAAATATTCAAGATTTTCCTTCCTATTTTTTCATCTAGGATTTTTATGGTTTGAGCCTTACATTTAAGTTTTTAATCCATTTGAGTTTATTCTTGTATATGGCTTAAAAAGGTGGTCTAGGCCAATATCCCTGGTGAATATAAATGCTAAAATCCTCAACAAAATATTAGCAACTGGATCCAGCAAGACATTTAAAAGTTCATACACCATTATTAAGTGGGATTCATTCCAGCAATGAAAGATTGGTACAATATCTGCAAATCAATAAGTGTGATACACCACATAAACAAAACCAAGGATAAAAATCACAGGATCATATCAATAAATGCAGAAAAAGCATTTGATAAAATCCAGCACCCATTTGTGGCAAAAACTTTCAGCAAGAGGGAATGGAAGGAACATACCTCAACATCATAAAGGCCATATATGACAAACCCACCCTCAACATCATACTCAACAGGCAAAAACTAAAAGCATTTCATGCAGATCAGGAACAAGAGAAGGATGTCTGCTTTCACCACTCTTATTCAACATAGTACTGGAAGTCCTAGCCACAGTGATTAGAAAAGAAGAGCTAAAAGGCATCCAAGTTGGAAAGCAAGAAGTAAAACTGTCATTATTTACAGATGACATGATACTGCATATAGAAAACCCTAAAGATTCCACCAAAAAATGACTAGAATTGATAAATGAATTCAGTAAAGTAGCAGGATACAAAATACTGGTTTGACCAAAAAGTCCATTTAGTTTTTCCAGTAAAATAAAAAACACGTTTTTTTGTTTTCACCAATAACTTTATTGATTTGGATATTTTGATTATGTCAGCTATCTCCTGCATGGGATGACATTGATTGTTCTCAATTAGTGTCTCGATTTGGTTGCTACCAACTTCAACTGGTCTACTTGACTGTGGAGCACCATCCAGGGAGAAATCTTGAGCATGAAAATTTGCAAACTACTTTTGACACATTTGATCAGTCACAGCACCTTCTTCAGACATTGCACAAATTCTTTTTTTTCTTTTTCAGTTGCATTTTTACCTTTCTTGAAATAATAAAGCATAACATGCTAAAACTGATGCTTATTTTCTTCCATCTTCAATATTAAAATGGCTACATAAAATTTACCAGTTTTGATATTTTTTAGTGCATGCTGATATGACAGCTGCCACAATACATTCTGACAAAATTGTTTTCAATGAAGTTAAAGACAACTAAGTACTACTAAAGCCATCCTATGAAAAAATCAAATGAACTTTTTGGCCAACTCATTAAATATCCAGAAATCAATTGCATTTTTATGCACCAATAATAGACTATCAGAAAGGGAAACTAAGAAAACAATTGCATTTTACATTTGCATCAAAAAATAAAATAAAATATCTAGGAATAAATTTAAGCAAAGATGTAAAGACCTGTATTTGGAAAATTGTAAAACACTGAAGAATGAAATTGAAAAAATATAAATAAGTTGAAGCATATTCCATGTTTATGGATAGGAAGAATTAGCATCATTAAAATGCCCATATTACCCAAAGCAATGCATAGATTCAATGCACTTTCTATCAAAATACAAATCATTCAGTTCATAGAACTAGAACAAGTATCCCACAAATTGATATGGGACCACAAAAGGCCCTGGATAGCCACAGCAATCTTGAGAAAGAAAAATAAAGTTGGAGAAATTATGCTACCTGATAGCAAACTATACTACAAGGTCATAGTAATCAAACAGCATGTTACTGGCATAAAAACAGACATATAGATCAGTGGAACAGAATGGAAAGCCCAGAAATAAAGCCACATCTTTATGGTCAATTAATATTTGGCAAAGAAGGTAAGAACATACAATGTGATAAAGACAGCCTATTCAATAAGTGGTATTGAAAAAAATGGACAAATAACATGCATATTTGTTGATTTTAAAACTAATCAGCTAGTTGTTGCTATTCATCCAGCTGCTCAGCAATGTTTTTAGGCAGCCAGTTTTTTATTATTTTCTTTCATGGTTGCAAAATGGCTGCTGTATTTTAGGCATCACATCCACATTTAAGGAGTAAAAGAGGAAAAGAGAGGGTGATTCCAAACATATCTTTAACATTAATCTGTAAAAGTAAAGAACCCCCAGAGGACTTCTGCTATACCTCTGTATTAGTTATCTATTGCTGTGGAACAACTAACCCCCCAACCCCCGCCCAAATAAGTGGCAAAAGAACAACAATAACAAAAAAGTACTTCAGGGGATAAGTCTGCTGAAAGCAAAAACCAAATAATTATTATTTTATAGTTTGTATGGATCAAGAATGCCACGGGGCCTTAGCTAGACTGGTCTGGTTCAGGGTCTCTCATGAAATTCCAGTTCGGGTGTTGACAGATGTTGCAATAATACTCAGGTGTGACTAGGGCTGGGGAATCCACTTCTGAGATGGCTCACTGCCAAGATGGTAGTTGGCAGGAAGCCTCATTTACCCAACATACAGGCCTCTCCATAGTCTCTGTGTTCTAGCCTCACAACATGGCAGCTTCCTTTTCCCACAAGTGATCCAACAGAGAGCAAGGGAGAAACCACATTATTTTATGAACTAGGCTTGAAAGACTAATGCTGCCACTTTCACCTTTCAAAGAGAAGAGACCAAAGAATTTGTGGACATAACTTTAAACCCATACTGTATCATTGATTAAAAATGACTTAGTTGTTTAGTTGTTCAATCTAATTATGGTGGAGTCTGGGAAATAAATTTATCATCAGAGGTTATGTCTGCTCTTCCCTTAAACAAAACAGGGGCTCTACTATCAGGAAGAAAGGGAAAGGAATATTGGGAAGGCAATAGCTGATTAATTCATATGTAATGGAATTTTTGAGAACTTGGCAAAATAAGTCTAGAGTTTATCTGAAAGAATAAACAGTTTAGAATAGATATAACATTTTCGAAAAATAAGGCTTTTTAGGGCTGGATAGGGGAATGACCATACCTATTGGACTATACCATATAAGATGAATCAATATATAGGCAAATGAATAAAAAACAATGTACAGTATGTAAATAAATGCTAATTTATAAGAACTCAATATTGAAGGGGATGATTTTTTTCATAAATGGCATTGAAAATGTGTGTTTGTGTTTGAAAGTTATTAATTTATATTATTGCTATGCAACACAGTAAATCATAGATAAATTAGACAGTAAAACATGAAAAATGATACTATTTTAAGAAACTAGAAGAAATTTTAGGTAAACATTTACCTGATCTCAGATTCAGAGGGCCTATGTTAGTATATAAGCAATGGACTAAATAGCAAAGGAAAAGATTGATTTTTAATATTTAAAATTACAAATTATGTGTCAAAAGCATCATGAAAATTTAAATGCAAACAAGGAAATTATGCATTATTGATATTTTGGTGGGATATATTTATTAACAAAAAGAATACATTGGCTTCTTTGAGGTTTATGGCCCTTTTCTGTGGAGCAACTATTTCAGAGAAAAAATAAAACAGTGGGAAAATATTAATATATAATGAGTTAATATAACTGATAATAAAACCTTTATATTCTCAATAAAATGGGCAAAAATATAAATCTACAATTTACAGAACAGATAGAACATATGGCTAGTAAACATGAAAAAATGGTCAACCTCATTAGTAATCATAATGATGCAAATTAAAACAAAAATTAAATTTAATGTTTTACCTCTCAGATCAACAACACAGATTGTTTAGTGTAAATAGTCAGGACTGGCCAGAATGTGTGAAAAGAAATTATCAAATACTGCTAGTGTATGCAAAGCAATTTGACAATCTTCATCAAGCCTTTTACATGTTTTTACTTTTTTATCTGATTACTTTACTTATAAGATTGTAATCTAAGAAAAGAGCAGAAATAAATTAAAAAATGTACATATGAAGTTGTATGTCTAAATACAATTTACAGTAGAAACAAAATGGAAATTATCTAAATATTCCACAGTAGCCTCATAGTCATGGCTAAATAAATCATGGGATGTCCATATGACAAAAATATTTGTTCTTTGTTAAAGTATTTTAATGACTTCCGGCCAAGATGTAGGTGTAGGTAGACATACTGTGCCTCCTCACACAACCAATAGGAGGACAATAATAATTTAAAAATAGAAAACAACCAGACTGACAGAAAATTGAACTGTATGGAAGGAAGTCTAACAACCAAGGAGTTGAAGAAGAAATATTCATCCAGACCGGTAGGAGGGGCGGAGTTGGGCAGCCGGGATGGAGAGGACTCGCATCAAGGCTGCAACTGGCCAGTAAGGCAGTGGCTGGCAAACCGAGGGGGCCCACATTCACATGCAGATAAACCAGGCTAAACAAAGTCAGAGCAGGAGGGAGTACACAACCCAGGGTTCCAGCTCAGGGAAATAAAGCCTCAAACCACTGATTGAAAACACCTGTGGGTGTTGCAGCAGCAGCAGGAGAAACTCCTAGCCTCACAGGAAAGTTCGTTGGAAAGACCAGCAGGTCCTAGAACATACACAAGTCCACCCACCCAGGAATCAGCACCAGACGGGCCCAATTTGCTTGTGGGGAGCTGGGGAAGTGACTGAAATCCGGCAGAGAGTGGAGCAAGCGCCATTGTTCTCTCTCTGACCCCTTCCTCACATACAGTGTCACAACCCAGTGTCTCGAGTTACCCCACCCTGGTGAACACCTAAAGCTCCACCCCTCACTACATAACAGGTGCGTCAAGACAGAAAAATGACCCAAACGAAAGAACAGATTGAAGCTCCAGAAAAATATAACTAAGTAACAAAGAGGTAGCCAACCTATCAGGATGCTCACAGAATTGGTTGAATTCCATCACAAACTAGATGAAAAAATGAAGGCTATGCTAAATGAAATAAAGGAAAATGTACAGGGAATCAATAGCGATGGGAAGGAAACTGGGACTTGAATCAATGGTATGGACCAGAAGGAAGAAAGCAACATCTAATCAGAAAAGAATGAACAAACAAGAATTCAAAAAAATGAGGAGAGGCTTAGGAACCTCCAGGACATCTTTAAATATTCCAACATCTGAATTATAGGGGTACCAGAAGGAGAAGAGGAAGAGCAACAAGTGGAAAAGTTATCTGAACAAATAATGAAGGAGAACTTCCCCAATCTGGCAAAGGAAATACACTTCCAGGAAGTCCAGGAAGCTCAGGGAGTCCCAAAGAAGTTGGACTAAAGGAGGAACACACCAAAGCACATCATAATTACATTACCCAAGATTAAAATGAAGGAGAGAATCCTAGAAGCAGCAAGAGAAAAGAAGACAGTCACCTACAAAGGAGTTCCCATCAGACTGTCAGCTGATTTCTCAAAAGAGATCTTACAGGCAAGAAGGGTCTGAAAAGAAGTATTCAAAGTCATGAAAGGCAAGGACCTACACCCAAGATTACTCTATCTAGCAAAGCTTTCATTTAGAATGGAAGGGCAGATAAAGTGCTTCTCAGATAAGGTAAAGTGAAAGGAGTTCATCACCAAGCCCTTATTATATAAAATGTTAAAGGGATTTATCTAAGAAAAAGAAGATAAAAAAAGATAAAAAACATGTACAGTAAAATGACAGCAAACTCACAATTATTAACAAGCACATCTAAAACAAAAACAAAAATGAACTGAGCAAACAACTAGAACAGGAGCAGAAACAGAAATGGAGATCACATGGAGGGTTATCAACAGGGGAGTGGGAGGGGGAGAGAGGGGGATAAGGTATAGACAATAAGTAGCATCGATGGTAGGTAGAAAATAGACAGGGAGAGGGTAAGAATAGTATGGAAAATGTAGAAGCCAAAGAACTTATATGTATGACACATGGACATGAACTAAAGGCGGGAAATGTGGGTGGGAGGGAGTGTGCAAGGTGGAGGGGAGTGAAGGGGGGAAAATGGGACAACTGTAATAGCATAATCAATAAAATATATTTAAAAATATTTTAATGAATTTCAATAACTTAGAAAAATGTTCATGATGCAATTTTAATTATAAGAGCAACACATAGTACATAAAATATATTGGCATTATATGAATTATGGTATATTATTAAATAAGAATTTGAGAGTTTGTGAGAAAACAGAGCAAAATATTTGCAATACTTCCTGAGAACTATTTTTTGGGGAAATTGTAAGATTATGAAACATTTGTGTCTTATTTAGATTTATGAACTTATCAAGTATTCTACAGTCTGTTGCTTTTGTGATAAAAAAAGGTACTCAGTAAACTCTAAATAGACCATTTTAATCTTAATATCTAACATATCTTATTGCTTTTAGGGAGCTGTAGTATGTTTGTGTGTATGTGTTTTAAAGACAGAGAGAAAAAAGATTGGGGAGGAAGAGTGGGGAGGGGTTGGGAAGAAAAAAGGGAGGGAAAGAAAGGAAATTTGTGTTCTATAATTTTAGGGTACTTATTTACATAAATACCAAAACTCATTTTGTCAGGAAGTGGTAAATTAAAGCTTACAACAGTGCATTAACTCCTTCAGGTCACTAAGGGACCAATTAGTGCATTTTGCTAAGGGGTATTAAATTGTATCCTACTAGCCTGGAGGAGTGGAGGAGTCCAGGCATGTCCTGAAGCTCTAACTCATATCACTACTGGGAAGTGATTCAAATCTGGGAAGAAGCTGGTTCATTGAATATTAATTTACTGGGTGAATAGATGAAGGGAAGGCAAAGAAGAAAGCTAACAAGTTAACATTATTGATTGTATTCTATGTTCTAGGGGCTTCCCATTCATTATCTCATTTAATTCTCATGGCAACCATATGAGGTCCATATTATTATTACCATTTTACAGGGAAGAAAACTGAATTTGTACTATTGACACATTAACACTTTCCTGTCCTTCCTATAGGATGATGCTGGCACTGATCTCAGATAGTCACATTTTGCTGTGGTCAGGAGTACAAAATCCCTATTGGTTCCCCAGAATCTTCTTTTCGGCTGACTGATTTATGAAATCACATAGTTAAAGATAACATTCCTTGGGGCTACTGGTCAAGATGGCAATATAGGTAAACATAGTACTTGAGATCTCTCACACCTACATTCAAATTGTAACTAAACTACAGAACAACCATCATTCAAAACCACCTGAAATCTATCTTAACAGAAGTCCTATAACTAAGAATATAAAGAAACAGCCATATTGAGACTAGTAGGAGGGGCAGAGACACAGAACTCACTGGTCCCATGCCCAGGTGTGGTGGCGAGGAGAGATATCTTTATCTGCAGTGGTCCCTCCTGGAGAGTGAAGTCCCAGACCTCTACCAGGCTCTCCAGCTCAGGGTTCCAGTGCCAGAAAGGAAGCCCCTGTGACTTCAGTGGAGTTTGTGGCTGAGTAAGGCTGAGGGCTTCTGGAGTCCTAGCCATTTCTCTTAAAGGGGCTGCACACTGACTTACTGGGACTCCCTCACTGTGAGCTCCAGAGCTGGGGAAGCAGCTCAAAAGGTGCCAGGGATATAGGAAAGGAACTGCATTGTTTGGCATCAGGGAGAGAGTTGGAGAAGTGGCTTTCACCCAGACAAAAATGCTGGCAGAAGCCATTGTTCCCTTAATGAGCCCTTCCCCGACAGAACTGGCAGGCTGGTGCCATACCTGAGTCTCCACCAACATGGCTAACATTGTTTCCCCCACCCTGGTGATTTCCTGAGACCCTTCCCCATACAACTTGTGGGCCCACCCAAGCCGTTTCCAGTGGCTTTTCCATACAAATGGCCTGTCTTGGCTGATGCTTCAGACTTTCCTAAAATCTCTCAAACTCAAACAAACAGAATTTGGCCTCTGCATACCTGTCTCTTTTGCTAAGTAGCCTCAGGCCTGGCACTAGTGGCAGCCAGCCTTGGTTCACAGCATAGCCTCTCCTGGGCACCTCCAAGCCCAGAACATGTAATGACCTTCAGATTATGCCTGGTGTCCCTGGGCAGGGCACAAGCAGTGCACTGAGGCACAAGAGCACACCTCCCAAGAGACACCAGAGCCAGCATTCTGATGGATAGTTTTGGGCTATGCTGAAGCACCATCTCCACAAGTGACATATTCAAGGGGTAGACTTAACAGGTACCTGAGCCCTGATGAAGAGAGTTCTGCTCCATGGGGTCAGCACCTGCATAGCAGATCCTCCACATTGGTCTCAATCCATCCTTTCAGCCCATTGGCTTGTGTCTCAGCCAGTCCATATCTCCCATTGATATGCCAACAGCAAGCCAGGTTCAATAACAACAGGAGGGTGCAAACAACCCACATGGCAATGCACCTAGAATACCCAGCTTGGGTGACTGAGGAGGCTGCCCACTGAGCCCTACAGGACACCTACTATATAAGGCCACTTGACCAAGACTAGGAGATGTAGCAGCTATACCTAATACATAGAAACAAACACAGGAAGGCAGGTAAAATGAGGAGATAAAGAAATATGTCCCAAGTGAAAGAACAGAACAAAACTCCATAAAAGGAACTAAACAAAATGGAGACAAACAATCGATTAGATGCAGTCTAAAGCACTTGAACTCTGAGAATGCTCAATAAACTTTGAGGAAGAGTAGAGGAGCATAGCGAGAACTTCCACAGAGAGATGGGAAACATAAAAATGGAGGTAGAAAACATAAAAATGAACCAGTCAGAAATGAAAAATGCATTATAGGGAATCAACAGTAGAGTAGATAAAGCAGAAGATCAATCAGCAATTTAGAAGATAGGAAGAAGAAAATGCCCAAACAACAATGAGAGCAAGAGAGAGAGGGAAAAAGAGAGAGAGAGAATCCAAAAAAATAAGGACAATGTAAGGAGACTCTAGGACAACTTCAAGTGTACCAATATTTGCATCATGTGGATGCTAGAAGGAGAAGAGAGAAAGCAAAAAATTGAAAACCAGTTTGAAAAAATAATGGTGGAAAACTACCATAACTTGGTGAAGAAAATAGACATACAATTCTAGGAAGCACAGAGAGTCCCATATAAGATGAACCTAAAGAGGCCCACACCAAGAAAGTCATAATTAAAATGGCAAAGTTTAAAGAGGAAGAGAGGATCTTGAAAGAAGTGAGAGAAAGGGGAGCTCCATTAAGACTGTCAGCTGATTTCTCAAGAGAAACTTGCAAATTGGAAGGGACTGGCAAGAAATATTCAAAGTGAAGACACTCAAGGATCTACAACCAAGATTACTGTACCAAGCAAAGCTATCTTTTAGAATGGAAGGAAAGATAAAGAGTTTCCCAGACAAGAAATAACTAAAGGAGTTTATTACCACCAAACCAGTATTATAAGAAATGTTAAAGATTCTTTTCATAAGAAGAAAAAGAAGATGATAAAAATATGAGTAATAAAATTTCAATACATACATATTTATCAATAATGACTTTAAATGCAAATGAGTTAAATGCTTCATTCAAAAGACATATGGTGACTGAAAGGGTAACAAAATAAGACCCTTATATAGGCTGTCTACAAGAGACTTGCCTCATATCTAAAAACACACACAAACTGAAAATAAAGGGATAGAAGAATATATTTCATGAAAATGGAAATAAGGGGAAAAAAGGCTGAAGTAGCAAGACTTATACCAGACAAAATAGACTTTAAAACAAAGGCTATAACAAGAGACAAAGAAAGACCCAACAATTCTACTTCTTAGTATTTATCCAAGGAAACCCAAAACACATTATTGAAAATACATATACATCCATATGTTTATTGCAGTATTATTTACAATAGCCAAGATATGGAAACAACCTAAGTGTCCATCAATAGATGAATGAATAAAGAAGAATTGGTGTGTGTATATATAATGAATTATTACTCAGACGTAAAAAAGAATGAAATCCTGCCATCTGGAACAACATGAATGGACTTAGAGGGTGCTTTGTGAAATAATTCAGACAGAGAAAGATAAATGCCAGATGATTTCACTCATATGTGGAATCTAAAAGAACACCACCACCCCCCCACCAAAAAAAAAACCCAAGCAGAACAGAAACAGAATCAGAGATAACAGGGGACACTTTGACAGTTGCTAGATGATGGTGATGAGAAGAGTGGGTAAAAATGTAAAGGGATTTAGAAGTACAGAATGGTAGTTACAGAATAGTCATGAAGATATAAAAGATAGCCTAGGGAATATGGTCAATAATATTGTAATAATTATATATGGTGTCAGATTGTTATTAGATTTTTTGGGGTGATCACTTGAGTTATATAATTGTCTAATCACAGGGTTGTACACCTGAGGCTAATACAATATTATACGTCAACCATAATTTTTTTAAAAAGATACCATTCCTTTTTGGATTCTGGCTTTTCTGAGTCTTACATAGAAAATAGTATCTTATTGGAGAGTGGGTTGGAGAGAGGGCAGGGGAATGGAAAACCCTTTGGGATACTAGTCATTTATATTGACATAAGTCTTTTTTTAATTCCTTCTTGAGAAATATTTTTAGTTAAAAAAAGTCAAATGAAGCAGAGGAGAGTAAAGATTACTGTATGCCTAAGGAGAACAAAGAGAAGTGTCTCAATACAGAAGAGGTCTTGGGTTACTGCCTACTAACTGTTCCATTTCTCCTTTAATCTTCTAAAGACAAAAGGCAGGCCTTTGCAAGACAGTTGCCTGGGCTTCTGGGTACAGGTACAGGCTGTTTTTTGTGCCTTGCAGCAAAGAAAATTTGCTCATACAAAGAATGTATTCTTGATTCATTTCATTAACAAGGACTTGTAAACCGGTAAATTGCCTAGTGCCCACTTGCAAATGTTATGTGAAACTGACATAAGAAACACAATGTCAGTGTTGAATCAATTTCTTATAGGGTCCAGGTTAGGGAAATAGGTGGTTGCTCTGAATAGTTCATATGTTTATTTAAAAGACTTTTTCTGTCAGAAAAGGAGCATATTCCTGGACAGGTAATGAAATACAGCTTCACATTTTAGACAACTTAAAGTTTTGAGTACAAAGTTCCACATCCCTATAATTTTATTTTTAAAAAAGAGACTTCAAGAAATAAGATGAACATTCCAGAAGAAGCCTTTTTATTCTAATCTGCTTCTTAGTTTGGGCACATTTATATTTAGGCTTTCAAAGAATGTAGGGGGTAAATTTTCTTTCTGGAAAGAAAATCCAAACTAGTGTCATCTTTAAGTAGATTTACACCCAAATTACAAACTGTAAGTCTACAAGCAACATTATAAAAAAATCACCCATGTTGCCTTTTATATTGTGATTCTTTTTATGATACTGAAACTCCTATAGGAGGGAGAAAATAATAATTAGGCTAAGCAGAGTGAAAAGATATTTTCTCAGCAGGAAGCTGTTAATACTTCAGCTGATAGAGACTTGGAGAATAACTCCTCTGTTGCATGTTTTAAAAATAAATATATTATACAAGCATTGGAATAATTCATAGGATGAGAAATCACAGGAGGGAGATAACAGCTGAACAGACCTGAGGCTGATCGTTTTTCTGCTTATGTTGCTCTTAGGCCTTAAGTCTTGGACTGACAGCTCTTCTGGATATTGTCTCGAGTCCTGAGTCTTGATGTCTTTGAGTAAATACTCCATTGACAAGTCAACCAAGAGCTTTGCATTTTCATGGAAGACAGATAATTATTGGGAACACAGGCAATGAGTTTGGGATTATAAACCTCCTCTACACTTAAAAAATCTTTTTTTTCTTATTTGAAAAGCAATACATATTCATGATTATAAACTTAAAAAATACAAGGAAGCAAAAGAGGAGTATATATAATAACCCTACTAATGAGAGATAATTATCAATTAGTAGTGGAATTATATATTCTGTTTTTTTTCAATCCAATGGGAGTATATTTAAAAAAAATTTTCCTCATGTTGTACATATAGTTTTTAAATCTTCTTGGGTTTACTCCCTCATCCATTCCTATGAGTAACAGTTAAAAGTCTACACTCTGGAATCAAAACCTACATTAATAGAATTTTCAGTGTGCTACTTACCATCTTAGTGATGTAAGTCTCAATCACCTCTTCTGCAGGGTTTGCAGGGTGGTATACAGATAAAGACAATGTGTGTAAAGGGCTTGGCACATAATAATTGTTCAGTGCATACTGGCAATTGTAATTTCTCTCGTTTTCTCCTTTTTTGCACCTATGACATATTAGTCCCCTGCTCTACCTTTTGCTGGGCTCATCTGCCCCACATTTCCCATCCCACACTAGTTCCATTTACAATCATTCCAAAAACTTTTTTTGTCTTTCATGTCCTGCTCCCCAAGCCTCAGCCTTTGAGAGGGTGGAAGCCAGTGCTTCTCCCACAGTTAGTTGTGGTACCAGTAGTTCCCATTTAACCTTGAGACAGGACACTGGCTTTCACAACCATTAATGAAATTCAGTTATTCACATTTCTCATGTCTCAACAAGTGTGGTGTGCTTTTCTAGATGACTACCTGCCAGGAATGGAGACTTGTAACCTTTGGATATGCTCTGACTAAGCTAGCCATACAGGTTTTATCCTGGTTTCCTGCTTCCTCTGTAGGAGTAATGTCATTACTGTTTGACTTCCAGCTCTCCAACCTGCACAAACCACATCTGTTCTTCTACCTCTTCCCATTTCTCTGGCCATTCCCAAATGTCCTTGATATAATCCTTCCTACCAACCAGAATGAATGTTCATGTCACGAGGTTTTCTGATCTCTGTCTATCAACTTCAATCTGTTTTGCTATTGTGACCCATTATCAGAACATATTGTTACTTATAAATATATTAAAAGCTAAATTGTACAAATTGTTGGGTTGCTTTTTATAAATTACTAAAATTGTATATGTCATTCAAAGTATAATTTTTTAAAATGTTTTCCTTGAAAAATGAGGTAAAGTTTTCCATCAGAGTGTAATCATCTGCATCACAGAAAGGCAGTTCAGGTTTAAGTGGTGATTATATTTAACTTTAGGATGTATAAAGATTTGAAAAGTTTTGAACAGGTCCAAAAACCTCACAGTAGAATATTTTTATTTACTATATCTGTCTCTTTAAGTATGATAAAGAGTTGAGCCAATAATAATCTAGGTCTCACTTACCTGAGGGAGGGATTCATGGACTAAGAATAGGAGGGCCTTACCTTTGCAAAACAACATTTGGGGAGAGG
Source organism: Phyllostomus discolor (assembly GCF_004126475.2). Classification (NCBI taxonomy): domain Eukaryota; kingdom Metazoa; phylum Chordata; class Mammalia; order Chiroptera; family Phyllostomidae; genus Phyllostomus; species Phyllostomus discolor. The sequence goes on along the minus strand of NC_040913.2, from coordinate 41,377,270 downwards.
GAAGCATGAGGATGAGGTTCTGTTTGGATGGGCAGGAGCAGAGAAGTGGTGTAAGAAGATTGAGCCCCATCAAGGACTAGGGCTGTGCTGGGACACATTTCCCTTGTTTCAGACTGGACTCTTACTCTTTTACCTAGAACAAGCAAGATAAAGGTGCCTGCCTAGAAACTGTTAAGTTATCAAGTCAGAGCTATCTTATACAGCAGCATTCAATTGCTCAGCATATTTGCATTCAGGGAATGCTGAGTCTGACAGACTCTCCTTCCTTGGCTTCAGCAGTGGGGCAACAGGTGAAGAACAGGCAATCAGTTACACTTCCTTCTTCTTGCTGCACCAGTAAGCAGAGCTCTTTCCTTGTCCAAGTGCCTAGTGCAGTGGAATGCTCCATTTAGTTGGTCATTGTTAATGGGCCCAGGAAGATTTAAAGAAAATGTTTTTTTATTATGGAAATTTTTAAAAACATGCAAGGTTAACGAGAATAGCATAATGAATCCGTGAATCACTGTATAACATTTGTAGTTTTTGACATTTTGCTAATTTTGTTTCATTTTTTGTCCTACCACTTACCTTCCATATCTCCTTTGTAACCACAGTATTCTGTAAGTACAATATGCTAAAGAAAGCCTTAGAGAAGAAATTGTCTAAATATTTCAGTAGCTATCTCTAATATAAAGACATTAAAAAACATAATCACAGTACCTTTCATACCTAACAAAATTAGTAGTAACTCCTTAATATTATCTAATAGCTAGTCCATGTTTCAAGTTTTCCTGATTGTCTGAAAAATTCACTGGTTTGTTAAAATCAGAATCTAATCAAAGCCCACACATTGCATTTGATGTTAGTTCTCATAAAGCCCTTTAATTGTAATAGTTCTTCCTTCCTTATATCTTATTTTTATGCCATTTAGTCCTTGAAGAAACTGGATCATTTTTTTTTCTGGAATTAAGGCAGACTTTTGATGAGCTGTTTCTTCAGTCCTAAAGATTTTTTTGGCTAACTTAGAGGTCATGTGGAACAATACAACAGCGTGTCTATGGACATGTTAATGTCACCCTTCCTGGGGGAACCCAGATGACTGAGTGACTGATGGGACAAGAGAGAGCAGCTTTAGCCATAAGATATGGAAGGTGGAGAACCACAGCTCAAAGTGAGTCCTTATGCAGAGAAATTTAAGTGACAGTTTAGCACAACAGATGTGTTGCCAATGACCTCATTGATCATATTTGTTTTTTAAGAACTCCACTCTGACTCAGGGACCACATGATATGTGAGTGTGGACTTTGCATCTTTTTCTTTGTACAGGCTGTACTCTCTCTCAGCCACCATGGCTGGCTGTCTTTTGTTAGTAATGCACTGCATTTTCCATCTGTGAACTCTGTGATTCCATTCAACACCCTGAGAGTAGTTATTCACGTATCTACTTTGTGCTCTGCGAAACAACAGAGGTGTAGTGATGCCATTTGAAAGGTATCTCCTTTTAATTCCAATTTCAGACAGATTAACTCTCTTTGTTTTTTAAAAACTGCTTAGTTGATTCTTGGACTTTGAAGCCACCTGATTTTGCTAGGAGCTAGAACAGAAAAACTTTTCTTGACATGACCTCTGAGTTAATCTCAGCCATTCTGCCATCAAAATAGGTAGGAGTGTGGTGACAGAATAAGAGAGTTAGTTAATATTTTCTGAATATACTTTATGATTTTTTAGCATTGAATTCTTTCTCTTTTGGAAATGTGCTCATGCTACATGTGCATTGAGACCTGTTTAAGGTTCAGTTTAGATGACAACTCTTTCACAACGTTTTCCTCAAGTCCCTCAACCAGTTGTGCTTTCTTCTTCTCTGACCTTTCTTACGGTGCTAACATTTAGTGGAATTGCTGGGAGTAGAACTTGTGATGAGACCAGAGCTCTCACTTGTCTCCTTGCCTCCCATCCCCTCTAAAGATTATGACCAGGTATATGATTGAATAAAAGGGGACACATCTCCAAGTAGTCAATAATGAAGCAAAACCCAATCAAGAATGACACTATGTAATGATAAACACCTGGCTAGTTATCTTTACCTGTGCCTTTTTGGTGAGTGGAAATTTCAGTAAAAATAGTAATTACAGCTAATATTTATGTCATATTTATGATGTATCAGACCATGTCATAAGCACTTTACAGTTATTATTTACTTAATCCTCAGAACAACACTACACAGTTGGTACTATCACTGTCTCCATTTTATTTTTGGGGAAACAGGCATTGTCAGGGTAATTTGCCAAGGTTATACAAACTGTGACAGAGCTAGAATCTGAACAAAAGCCACGTGGCCCAAATTAAAACAAGACATAGTCCTTTAGCCTTTAAATGTTTACAGCCTGAGGGTTCTAACAAAAGGGGGAAAGTGATTCTCTTCAAGTCACAGAATCCCAGACTCATTCCACAGAACAGCGTGTATCCAACAATGAGGTGCACAGTATGTCCTGGGCTCAGAACCTGGACAGCCTCCTGCAGAGGGTCGTATTGGGCATTGTCTTTCAGAAGTGACTGAGAAGGTCAGCTGTATAAGGAAGCTGGTCTTTCCTTGAGGAATTAACCTTTGTTCTTGTTCATTAGTATCAGTAAATCTCATTGCACGATGCTACTCTGTGGTGTGGGCTTACTGCCTATTGAGAACTTTTCTGAGAAGACTTGACATATAAATAACCATTTGGATATTTCCTTCCAAAGCAACAGATCATATGGCAATGGTGCAGCCTCACTGAACTGAAGCCATGTAGAATTGTATAGCCCACTGTTAGGATGACATAGCAATCTCCATGAGCATTTCTCTGGGGTTCAGGGATGTTCAGAGTAACCCTCCATCTTAAACACTATTTTTTTTTAGCTAAATGGATTTTCTGAGAAAGAAGAGGTTTTAAGGACTTCTCTGGAGATAAATGAGCATATAATCATCTGCTCTAGTCGAAAATAGTTCCGAATCTCTGGCATGAATCTTGGAAGTTGTTGCCTTAGAAACAACTAATGGTGTGTAACTCTCTTGCCTGGACAAACACATGGGGTCTCTATAATTTGCTCACTTCTACCCATGGTTTTTAAACCTTTAACCTCAGGTGAGAAAGCTTAATCTTTTTCTCCAGTGAGAATAATAATAAACAACTTTTTTATTTTATCATATGTTAAAATACTTGGTGGGCCTCTGACAGGGTGGATCAGTTGATTGGAACTGAGCTCCATACACCAAAAACATTGTGGGTTTGATTCCTGGTCAGGGCACATACCTAGGTTGAGGGTTCAATTCCCAGTCAGAGTGTGTATGGGAGGCAACAGATTGATATTTCCCTCTCACATCGATGTTTCTCTTTCTCTCTCCCCCTTCTTCTATATTTAAAATTAATGAACACATCACTGGGTGAGATAAAAACAATCTTTGGTGGAAACTAATTTTCTTTTCCTTTTTTTCTTGCAATCTATTTATTACATGGTGATTTCACCATTTTTAATCTTTTAAAATTCTTTAAAAATTTATTTTATTTTATTATTGTTGTTCAAGTACAGTTGTCACTATTCCCCCAACCCCACCATCATTCTCACAACCCCAGCCATCCCCACCTCCTACCCTTGATTCTACTCCCTTTGGCCTTGTCCATGTGTCCTTTATAGATGTTCCTTGACAACCCTTCCCCCTTGCCCCCTCATTATCCCCTCCCACCTTCCCTCTGGTTACTGTCAGTTTGTCCTTAATTTCAATGTCTCCAGTTATATTTTGCTTGCCTATTTGTTTTGTTGATTAGGTTCCACTTGTAGGTGAGATCATATGGTATTTGTAATTCACTGCCTGACTTATTTCACTTAGCATAATGCTCTCCAGATCCATCCAAGCTGTTGCAAAGGGCAGGAGCTCCTTCTTTCTTTTGGCTGTGTAGTATTTCATCGTGTAAATGTACCACAGGTTTTTGATCCACTCATTTGCTGATGGCCACTTAGGTTCCTTCCAGCACTTGGATATTGTAAATTGTGCTGCTATGATCATTGGGGTGCATTCGTTCTTTTGAATTGGTGTTTCAGGATTCTTAGAGTATAGTACCAGCAATGGAATTGTCAGGTCAAAAGGCAGTTCCATTTTTAGTTTTCTGAAGAAATTCCATACAATTTTCTACAATGCCTGCACAAGTCTACATTCCCACCAACAGTGTCCTAGAGTTCTATTTTCTCCACAACCTCGCCAGCACTTGCTTTTTGTTGATATGTTTATGATGGCCATTCTGAGCTGTGTGAAGTGGTATCTCATTGTGGTTTTAATTTGCATCTCTCTGATGGCTAGTGATGCTGAGTATCCTTTCTTATGTCTCTGGGCCCCCTGTATGTCTTCCTTGGAGAAGTGTCTTTTCAGGTGCCTTATACGTTTTTTCATTGGATTGTTTGTCTTCCTGGAGTGGAGTCATGTGAGTTCTGTATATATTCTGGAGCTCAAACCCTTGTCCAAGGTATCATTCGCAAATATATTTTCCCATGAAGTTGGTTGCCTTTTCATTTTGCTGATGTTTTCTTTAGCCATGCAGAAACTTTTTATTTTGGTGAGATCCCATTTGTTTATTCTTTCCTTTATGTGCCTTGCTCTAGGGGACATGCCAGTGAAAATATTGCTCTGTGGCATATCTGAGATTTTCCTGCCTATGTTCTCCTCTAGGACTTTTATGATGTCATGACTTATATTTAAGTCTTTTATCCATTTTGAGTTTATTTTTGTGTATGGTATAAGTTGGTGGTTGAGTTTCATTTTTCTGCATGTAGCTGTCCAGATCTCCCAATACCATTTGTTGAAGAGGTTATTATCACTGCATTTTATGATTCTGCCCCCTTCTAATTGACCATAGAGACAAAGGTTTATTTCTGGGCTCTATATTCTGTTCCATTGATCTGTGTCTATTCTTATGCCTGTACCAGACTCTTTTGAGTACCATGGCCTTGTAATATAGTTTGATGTCAAGTATTGTGATTCTCCCTACTTTGTTTTTTTTTCCTCCAACTTGCTGTGGCTGTTCATGGTTGTTTATGGTTCCATATAAATTTTTGAAATGTTTGTTCTGTATCTGTGAAATATGTCATTGGTATTTTAATAGAGATTGCACTGAATCTATAAATTGCTTTGGGGAGTATAGACATTTTGATGATGTTAATTTTTCTAATCCATGAACATGGTACATATGTCAATTTGTTTATCTTTTGCTTAATTTCTTTCTTCACTGTTGTATAGTTTTCTGAGTACAAGTTTTTTAACTTCTTGGTAAGATTTATTCCTAGGTACTTTATTTTTCTTATTGCTATAGCAAATGGGATATTTTCCCCTGATTTCTGTTTCTGGTATTTCATTGTTGGTGTACAAAAATGCCTTCAATTTCTGAATATTGGGTGAGATAAATATCCTGCTGTTTTGACAAATTCACTTATTACGTGAAGTAGTTTTTTGGTGGACTCTAGAGGATTTTCCATATACACTATCACGCCATCTGCAAACAATAACAGTTTTGCTTCCTCCTTTGTAATTCAGATGCTTTTTATTTATTTTTGTCTTATTGGTATGGCTAGGACTTCCAAAACAATGTTGAATAGAAGAGGTGAAAGCGGACATCCTTGTTTTGTCCCTGATCTTAGTGGGAAAGCTTTTTGTTCATTGAGTATGATGTTGGCTGTAGATTTCTTGTATATAGCCTTTATTATGTGAGGTTTTCTCCCTCTACTCCGACTTTGCTGAGTGTTTTTATCATAAATGGGTGTACATTATCAAATGGTTTTTCTGCATCTATTGATACGGTCATGTGATTTTTTTGTTTTTCCTTTTGTTTATGTGATGTGTTATGTTTATTGATTTGCAAATATTGATTTGCAAATATACCATCCCTGCATCTCTGGGATGAATCCCACTTGATCATGGTGTATGTTCTTTCTGGATACAGTTTTCCAATATTTTGTTGAGGATTTTAGCATCTATATTCATCAGTGATACTGGACTGTAGTTTTCTTTCTTTGATGTGTCTGTATCTGGTTTTGGGATTAGGATAATGCTGACATTGTAGGAAGAGTTTGGGAGTTTCCCCTTTTCTTGGATTTTTTTAAAAAGTTTGAGCAGGGGAAGAGCTAGATCTTCTTTAAATGTTTAGTAAAATTCTCCTGTGAAACTGGCCCAGGGCTTTTGTGTGTTGGGAGGTTTTTTTTGTTTGTTTGTTTGTTTTCCTGATTCATTTTCATCAGCTGTTACCAGTCTGTTCAGGCTTTTTCCTTCTTCTTCGTTCAGTTTTTGAAGATTACATTTTTCCACAAATTCCTCCATTTCACCTAAGTTTTCAAATTTCTTTGTATATACTTGTTCACAGTAATTTCTTACAATCCTTTGTATTTTTGTGGTATCAGTTGTAAACTCTCCTCTTTCATTTCTGATTTTGTTTATTTGGGTCCTTTCTCTTTTTTTCTTGATGAGTCTGCTTAAAATCTTGTCAATTTTGTACGTCTTTTGAAAGAACCAGCTCCTAGATTCATTGATCCTTAGAACTGTGCTTTTAGTGTCTATGTCACTTAATTCTGTTCTGATCTTGATTATTTCCTTTCTTCTACTTGCTCTGGGCTGTCTTTGTTGTTGTTCCTCAAGTTCTTGTAGGTGTAGGGTTAGGTTGTTTGTTTGAAATGTTTCTAACTTTTTTTTGGTAGGCCTGCATCGCTATGAATTTCTGTCTCAGGACAGCCTTTGCTATTTCCCATAGGTTTTGGCTTGTTGTGTGTTCATTTTCATTTGCTTCCAAGAACTTTTTGATTTCTTTTTTGATCTCATTCTTAACCCATTCATTGTTTAATGGCATGCTATTCAATCTCTATGAATTTGAGTGTTTTTCAGTTTTTTCCTTAAGGTTGGTTTCTTGTTTCAGGCCCTTGTGGTCTGAGAAGATGCTGGTTGCAATTTTCTTGAATTTGTTGAGGTTTGTTTTGTGTCCTACCATGTAGTCTATTTTTTAAAATGTTCCATGTGCACTTGAAATTATATATATATATATATATATATATATATATATATATATATATATATAAAATCAGTTAAGTCCATTTGATCTAGGGCATTGTTCAATGCTGCAATATCCTTGCTGATGTTGATGTTTTGTTTGGAAGATCTATCCTTTTTTTGACAGTGGGGTGTTAAAATTCCCTAGTATAAGTGTGTTTCTATCTATACCTTTCTTGAAGTCCTCTAAGATTTTGCTTGTATATTTGGGTGCTCCTATGTTGGGTGCATGTATGTTTATAATGTTTATGTCTTCTTGATGGACTTCTTGATAATACTTCCCTTGAGTATTATGAAGTGTCTTTCTGGGTCTCTTTTTATGGCCTTTTTATGCTCTCTTTTGAAGTCTATTTTGTCTGATATAAGTATTGCTACGCTTTCTTTTTCTCCTGTCCATTTACTTGGAATATTTTTATCTAACACCTCACTTTCAGTCTGTGTAGGTCTTTTGTTCTGAGGTGGGTCTCTTGTAGACAGCATGTGTGTGGGTTATGTTTTCCTATCCATTCAGCTATTCTATGTCTTTTGATTGGAGCATTTAATTCATTTATGTTTAAGGCTATTATTGATAGGTACTTATTCATTGCCATTTTACTCCCTTCATACCTGTGTTCCTCTCTCTCTCAGTCTTTTTCTTCCTTTCCTTAAAGCAGTCCCTTTAGCATATCTTGCCATGTTGGTTTGGTGGAGGTATACTCTTTGAGTCTTCTTTTGTCTAAGAAACTCCTTATTTCTCCTTCCATTTTAATTGAGAGCTTTGCTGGGTAGAGTAGTCTTGGTTTCAGGTCTTTGCTTTTCATTGCTTGGAAAATTCTTGCCATGCCCTTCTGGCCTGTAGTGTTTTCATTAAGAAGTCAGCTGCTAGTCTTATTGAGGCTCCCTTGTACTTCCTTGCTGCCTGTAAGATTCTCTCTTTGTCATGGAATTTTGCCATTTTAATTATGATGTGTCTTGGAATGGGCCTCTTTGGGTTCCTCTTGATTGTGACTCTCTATGTTCCCTGGATTTGTTTGACTTTTTCTCTCATCAAATTAGGGGAATTTTCCACCGTAACTTTTTCAAACAGGTTTTCTATCCTTTGCTCTTCCTCTCCTTCTGGTATCCCTGTTATATGGATGTTATTATGTATCATGTTGTTCTGCAGTTCCCTTAACCCCTCTTTATTCTTTTTGAGTCTTTTTTCCCTTCTTGCTCTTTCTGGGTGTTTTTTTCTACCCTATCCTCCTGCTTGCTGACTTGATCCTCTGCTTCATCCAGCCTGATTTTGATTTCTTCTACTGTGTTCTTCAATTCAGAAATTGTATTCTTCATTTATTCTTGGCCCTTGTTGATTGTTTCTGCTCCTTTCTCATGCTGATTTAGTTTTCAGTGATTTTATCATAGTTACCGTGTAGTTTTGGGTAATTCTCAGTGAACTCATTGACTTTCCTTATAATCATTGATTTGAACACAATATCTGATAGTTGACTTGCTTGTATTTTGCTTGGCATTCTTTATGAGGATTCTTCCTTTCCTTTTGTTTGGGGTTTGTTTCTTTGTCTTCCCATTGTTTGTGAGACTCTTCTTGTTTGCCTCTGCTTCTTTAACTGATCTGTTTTGACTCCTTGAGTTTGTGGTGTGAACTTCTATGGTAGCAGACCTATGAGATTCTGTGATGCAGTCTCCTTGATATCCTTAACTTGATGCTCTTGGGGTGCCCTTTATGCCACTGGTGTTGGCTCCCTGGATGTAATTGGGATTTGATTATTGTTGGGTAGTTCTTTGGTGAGTCCTTCCCTCCAGCTGGTTGATTGAGGGTCATTCCACTCGCCACATCTTGTATGCTTGTGTGCAGGGGCTGCCAGAAGAAAACCACGAAGCCCAGGGAATAAACCCACATCTGCAAAAATATCCCCCCCCCTGCAATCCCACTATCAACAGCAAATGAACTGATACTAATAAGGGTGTAAAGGCATAAAAACTATTATAAGAAAGGAGAGAAATAAATGGTAGTATAAATTGTAGTGACTTAATATTCACAAACTTGCTGGACAAGAAATTAATGTTAGAAAGCTATACAGGATAGAAAGTGTCACTAATCATGGAGAAGGCCACAGTGGATTTTGTCTTGGTACCTTCTAGTACTTACCACTGTTTTTTTCTTTCTGTATCTGCCTCTAGTGATGTCAGATGTTGATCCCATCTGACCTTAGGCAGCCTATTCTGAGACTGCCAGGGATTTATTCTCTGTGACTGTTTCCTTCAGCTGTTAATCTAGTCACTCTGCACTCAGCAGTCAGGCTTAAGCACCACAGAGCTGGGGCAGAGTCTCTTCTGGGGGTGGGGCTGTTGTTTCCCCTCAGGCTGCTGCCTCTGGGAGAGGAGTGGTCTGCCTGAGCAGGTGGCTGCTGCCTTATGGGGGATTACTCAGCATCAGGATCCCAGTGGCTACTCTCCTAGCTCTCTCCCCAAAGCTTCTGACCCCAGTCTTGCCTCAGGCATCTCTAGACCACTCTGCTCCCACCTTTGCCAGAGCAGCAGGTAAGTGGCCACAAATCAAAATTCATGTGCTGGCCCTTTGAATCGCTCTTAGATTCTCCAGCCCTTCATCTCTGGTGGAGAGCAGCCCTGCTGCTTTTTGCCACCAGTTGTGATCTGTGTACTTTTTGGGGCTCTGGTGTTCTAGGCTGGGGACCCCAGCTTAGGGTTTAGACCCCATTCTTCTCAGGGAGATCCAACCAGCCACTTAATTATCCCTCTGTTGTTGCTGCCTGTGGGTGCTTGGCCAGCCCTCTTGAGTGTCCACTACACTCCTTACCAAACAGGTTTTGCTGAAGCTGATTCTTCTGTCTGTTGAAGGTTATAGGGCTTTTCTCTCACTATTGTCCCATCATTTGTTCTGAGTGATTTATCCACAATTTAGTTGTAATTCCAGATTGGTCCTGGGAGGAGGTTAGTGTCATTTCCATGCACTCCTTGGCCATCTGCTTCTCCCCTCTTTTTCTTAAGAGAGATTATGTTAACATGATGGAAAGCAGACCCTCCATGGGAGGGCAGTTGGGGGTATGATGACATCTGTCCTGGTTTGCTCAGGACTGAAAATTTGCTGGCATGCAGGATTTTCATCACAACAACCAGGATCATTGTTCACCACAATGGGGACATGGGCAGCTCTTTGAGCTAGGACACCCAGCCCCATGGCCTCTGGCCCCTGGACAGCTCTGAGTTTCTTCCCCAACATCATCAGTGAAGGGTAACCCAGAGCATGGCCCCTGCTTTTTCAAAGACTCCCCTGTAGCAGACAGAGTTATGGTAGAGAAACTGATGGAAATATTATACAGTCAGATTAATTTAAATTAATTTCACTCAACTTATCAAGCCTATGTGGAGTTTCTATAAATATGTGACACTGCACCTGAGGGTGCATACAGTGATGAATAAGACACAGTCCTGGTCACTAGGGGTCTTAGTTTAATGGGACACATGAAGATGCAAGCAAAGAGGCACCTTAGAGTGTGATGTTTACTGTAATAGAAGTGGCAGACAAGTTATGGTGGAGGGACATTATTAGAGTGGTCAGTTACATAAGGAGGTCAAGAAAGGCTTCAAAGAGGAGGTGATACTTCAATGGAGAAGTGGAGGATAAATAGGCACTTGCCAGCCAGACAGGAGGGAAGAGCTCTTTAGGTAGATGCATAAACATAGAACAAAAGCAAAGAGAAAAAATGATCTGTCAAGTAAGAACTTTATGGTATGTTTAGTGAACAGCAGATATGATTGGAATGGAGGGTTTGAGGTAGAAGGAATGGTGAGAGAGGAAGCTGTGGGCAAGGAGCAAGAAACAGGCTATGAATGGCATTGTAAACAATTTTTACTGTTGGCCACTTATCCAACTCCTTTCCCTACTTTTCTGATTTTGTTCAGGTTTGTTCAGGTGATCCATCCTCCCTACATAGCCATGGGCTTCTTTGAGCTAATCATTGATCTCATTTCTCTTGTCAGCAGCTCATTTAACATTTGAATTAAGATAAAATTCTGGCCAAAGGGATGTGAGGAGATGTTTGTCCATTCAGAACCCTATAGAAAGGAAAGCTCTTTACTTTCTCTTGCTGGAAGTTATGTGGCCATGAGGATAGCTGGCTTGAAGACAAGACAACTTGCTGAGGATGTTAGATCAGAAACATGGGAAATGACAGGGGCCTTGGAGTCACAATATCTTACAACATATTTTGTTACAAAAGATAAGAATTTTTTCTCATTATTTTAGCTATTTTGAATTGAGAATTCTGTTACTGGTGGCTGAAAGCATTTAATAATATGGTAAAATATACAAAGTTGAGGCTTTTGGTGACAGAAGAAATGGAGTACTGTCATGGGTTTTGTTTTAGGACTTTGACTCCTATTTGTCAGTAGGAATATTCCTTGCATTCAAATCCTAGATGTGTAAACTTATTCATTCATTCACTTATTTGATTAGCATTTTTGAAACTTATGCCAAGTACCATTCTTGATGTGGTAGATGCAATGTCAAATAATAAATGCTATGTACTCTTAGGGGGGTTGCAATCTCTTGGTGGAGACAAGCAAGCAAATCTACTTCACAATATATTGTGACAAGTGCTTCAGTAAAGTTGCACTCAGGGTACTGGAGTAGTAGTGTAGAGCTCCTAAATCATTATGCTGAATTGTAGAGTGCTTATCAAGCAGTTGAAACTCGGAATAAACCAATTGAAGACTCCTCAAGCAATAACTAGTTATCCAGAGAACTCTATCTGGACACAGGTACATACAAACATCCAGGGCACACAGGTTCAGTGCACTCTTAACAACTGTGAGCCACACCCAGGTGGTTATGTTGAGACTGATATAGATCAGATTGATTTAGAAAACTTTGGAGTAGATGAAAATTAGATAGGCAATGATTTGCATTTTCCTTCTTGGCTTCATTTTCTGAGGGAGTCTTAGACTTTCAAATATATCAAGGAGCAATATAAATAGCATCCATCTGTCAAGTAGTTGATGAGAGACAGAGTTAGTTCTTGAGCATGACTTAGGAAGAAAAGAGTGATCCCATCTTGGGGTCTTTATGGGGGAGAATTATTTGAGCTGGTTCTTAATGGATTTACAGCTTTTTAATTGGCAGAGATGTGTGCAATAGTAACGTCAGAAGAAGCATGGCCATAAGCAACCTGGAGGATGGAAATGGGCAAGAAAGGAGAGCACCTGAGCCATGCAAGTCATGCAGATAGTGGGAGCTGAGGATTCCTTTTTGGTAGTTGGAAAATATATGGCTTAGAATGTAAACTAGGTGAGAAGGGTAACAGAAAGATTTGGGTTTTAGCCTTTGTACAGTGGAAAATAACTGCAAGTTACAATGAAGGGAGTGGCATGATCAAAGCAAGGTGTTTGGTGGATTGGATGTTACCCCCAAACAGGATGGATTATGAGAAGACAAATGCAAAAAAAATTAAAATTAAGCAACACCCGTTATATAGCAAGCTCTGTGAAGTTACTGCATTTCAATCCTCAGGAATATACTCACTAGGAGGCACTCTTTTTTCCCATTTTAAGGCTATGGAAAGTGAGACTTCAAAAGGTTTAAGAAACTTGACCAAAGTTTTAAATCTAGATTGTGAATTTCAAATCTAGAATGTGAGGCTGAAGTATTTTTTCTGACTGCCTGAACTCAAGGAACAATTTCGATCTGCCTCATCCATGCAATGAGGAGAAATTTGCATCATGAACTCATAATAATTACTACACTGAGTATGCCAAGATATTAACATTAAAAAGTTTGTTTAGGGTATAATTTCCACCCAACCTTATGAATTTGAAGAGAGTTTGATGGACTTGAAGGAGGACTAAATCCTTAATTGGTCTATTAGACACCGAACTAGAATAGCTGAAACCGACATGTTCACAAGAATTATTTCATTGATATACTTGCATGTTTTATTTCTTCATACCCAAGCTCTCAAGGGAAGGAAGAAAAGGAAGGTAAGTCATGATTGGGGTAATGAGAATTCTTCTGTTCTGACTTGCTCAGAACACTAGCCACTCACTTTGCTCAGATTCTCTACACTGACAGGTACCAGTAGAGAACAAAAGTCAGTGTTTTCTGGCTTGCCTAGCACAGTGGGCCTTCTTTTTGCCCTGCCTGCAGAAGTACACGTGTGAGTGGGTATGCACATACCCATGCTATATTGACAGAGTTGTTAGAATTAGCCCAAAGATCTCTTATCTTATACTCTCCTGGATTTTGCCTCTCTGGTGACAGGCAAGCTTTCCTAACCTCCTTTTAAGGTAGAAAAATAGTCTAAAGATATGAATATTAATTTAAATGACTTAGAAATACTTTCAAACAATGTCAGAGGATAAATGAGGAAAGGAAAATTTTAGAAAGCTAGTGCAAAAGACTTGTTTGTGGATTTTGGAAAGAGAAATTTGATTTGATTTTTAAAATAAATTCCACACACTTAGGAAGGAGAGAAGGAAAAGCCCCAGAGGATGTTCAGGCTGGTAAATTGTGGTACTGGTTCAGGATTTCCCTGCTTCTTCTGGGATGCAGTCCCCATTTCACCCCTGCAGAGTCCCCTAATCAGCCAGAGACTGACCTGGGTCCCTGGTGTTTTCAGGAGGCTTTGCCTGTTCTTTGGTAGTTTATCTTTAGTGTAAAAGCAAAACCCACAGTAACAGGTATATGAGGCTGGGTCAAAGGCTTCCTCTTTCCAGCTGCTTCTTTTGTGTGTCTGGACATGACAACGTCTAGCTTTGTTATAGAACAATCTGTTGAGATAATTGCATCATATATTGTTGAACATTTATAAATCATGATGATGACTAAGACTCAATGTGGATGACAGCTGGTGGCTCTTGATTTATACAGTATGAGACAGCAGTATGACAAAAACCTAAGATAGCTGTAGGGATAATAGTTGGCCTAGAGCTTGCTACCTTCAGACAGCACCCAACATACTGAGTTTGGTTTTGAACACCATGCTATTGAAGTGATGGGAACAAATTTGAGCTCATTTACAGGAGAGCAATGAAGACCAGAAAGTGTCTGGAAATTTTAAGGCACTGAGCATGCTTGCCTTGAGAAAAGAGCTTGTAGTGGCACATGACTCCTGAAGTTAGATTGGTTATATAACAACAGTTAGACTGCTGTTCCAGGCAGGGAAAGAGAGATGGGTGCCAGAAACAACTCTTCTGATAGTGACAAAATAGGTTGTAAAGAAGAAATGAGCTCCTTAAGACCAGAGATGTTCAAGTGTATGCACCTGATGACCTTCTCAATCCAAGGTTGTGTGGTTGTATGATTTCCTAGGGTCTTGAAGGTGGCTTGTTTATATGCATGCATCCATAGCTGCCAGCTTGTGGTTGATGCTTCTTTCCTCTCCTTAGTGTTTTTTCAACCCAATCTAAGATGACTTTTGTTCCAACCACCCCATCAAGATTGCTTCTGTCGAACCAATCTTCTCTATCTTATTTTACTTTTCAGAAGTATTTAGCACAATGACAACTCCTACCTTATGGAAACAGATCCTTCTCTTGGCTTCATGACCTCATACTCACCCAGTGGTTTTCTTCCTATCTCACTGACTCATCTCAGCCTCGTTTGCTAGACATTCCTCATCTATTCATCTTCTAAATATTGACATGCCTCACAGCTCTTGTAAGTATTCCCTTTCTGTTTATATTAACTCTTTGTGGTGGTTTTAAAACATGTCCACACATTCCTGACTGTCTTTCCATCCAGAGATGGGACCTATGTCTCCTCCCTTTGAGTCTGGGTTGAACTTGTGACTCATTCATGATGCAACAGAAAAGATGTTTAACAGCAGAGGTGGGATCAGAAAAGGTCATGAAGCTTCCACCTGGTTCTCTTGGGATATTGGTTTTTGTGGTCCAGAGCTGGCAGGACTGAGGAGGTCATATTGTAAGAAAGCTTCTGGAAAAGCCATTTGTATATTCTTGCCAGAAGCCCATCTGAGGATCCAGACATTGTGCAGTAGAGCCAAGACTTCTTTGCATGCTCTGTCCAAATACTTGACCCACAGACCCTGAGAGAATAATAAAATTGTTCCTTTATGCCATTGAGTTTTGGGATAGCTTGTTATACAGCAATGGAACTGATGCATTCCCTAAGAGGCTTCATCCTGTAGTATGACTTGAAGTATCACCTATAAATGCTAATGGTTTTGAAATCCACTTTCCAGCTCTGTTCTTTTCCCAGAACTCCAGACTCTTAAATTCAATTATCCAAGTGTCTACTTGAGCCCTCCACTTGTGTATTCAGTAAGCATTATCTCAGACTCAGTATGACTAAAACAGAAAGCTTGACATTAACCCTTGACCCTCAGACTTTTCTTTTTTCTCTGTCTTGGTGTACACCTAGGTTTTCAAGCTAAAACTCCCTTAGGCTTGCTTCCTTCTTTTGCTCCCAAGATAACAGCAAGTTGTGTTTAGTTTTTCTACAAAGTATACTGGAATCTATCCCTTTCCTCTCCATCTCATCTACCTCTGCCATAATTCAAGTTCATAATCTCTCTTACCATTTACTGCAATATCCACTTGACCAGATTTCCTGCTTCCATGCTTGTCCTTTTAAAATCAATTTCTAACACAGAAGTCTGTATCAGTTATTTAACACTGCATAAAAAATTACCCTAAAACTTAGTGGCTCAAAACAACAACATGTATTATCTAACAGTTTCCATGGGTTAGGAATCTGGGTCCTCTGGCAATGAGCCTCAAGTTCAACTGGAAAGCATCTGCCTCTTAGCTCAATCACATGGTTGTGGTAAGATTTAGTTCCTTAGGGACTTTTAAACTATGGGTCACAGTCCTTGTGGACTATTGGCTGGAGGCCTCCATTGATTCTTTGCTACATGGGCCTCTCCACTGAGCATCTCACAACATGGCAGCTGACTTTATCAGGGTGAGCAAGAGGGTAGGAGAGGGATAACTAGCAAGTCACAGACTTCTGTAACCTAATCATGGAAGTGGCATCCCATCACTTTTGCCATGTTCTATTAGTTAGAAGAAAGTCACTGGATCCAGAGCACACTCAAGGGGAGGAGATTGCACAGGGCATGAAAACAAGGTGGGGATCATCAAGGGCCATATCAGAATCTGCCTATCACATAGCCCGAGAGTGATCTTCTAAGATCATAAATCATACCACAGTACACCCTTCTTATAAAAACCTAGTGGTAAATGCATGCCATTATACACTTATTTAAAGTTCACAGATGCACAAAACCAAGGGTGAACCTTAATGTAAATAACAGACTTAGGTGATAATGACGTGTCAGTGTGGGCTCAGTTGCAACAAATGTACCACCCTGGTGGGGGATGTTGACAATGAGGGGCACTATGCACATGTGGGAGGAGAGGGTATATGAAACATCCCTGTACTTTCCTTTCGCTTTTTCTGTGAATGAAAAACTGCATTAAAAATAAAGTCTATTAAAAAATCATCTCCAATGGCTTTTATTGCAGTTTCTATGAATTCCAAATTTCTCTCGCTTTACTAAGCCCTATGTGTTTAGCTCCAAACTACTTTTCTCACTTATTTTACTATGCATTCTATCATCCATTTCCCTTCAACCACCCTGGTTTGCTTTCTCTTTCTCGAGTTCTCCAAATGTGCTCCTTCCTTGGACCTGTACATTAGGTGTTTTTCCTTCACACAACCTTCCCCTGGTCTGTGTAAAGATGGCCAGTTCTTCTCATGCAGATCTCTGCTTCACTCTTACCTCCTTAGAGAAGCCTCCTTGACCACTCAGCTCTTGTCTCTATCACAACCATCTCTTTAGTTCTCTGCATTGAGCTTATCAGCATTTAATACTATTCTTGTTTGTGTATTTGTTATATATCTTTCCTTCTCTCTCTCCTGCAAGTAGAAGGTAGACCCCAGTAGAGTGGAGCTCTTTCTGTCTCAGCTGCCATGGGCTTCCCCAACCTCAGATCTCCGTCTGGGTCCCACTGGCCCAGATGGGAGTGCTTCCTGGCAGCATTCAATCCCATCAGCTGTGTGCATAGACACAATTTATCTTCCCCTCCTTTGGGGGCCCAAGTAATATCTCTGCTATAATTAGCTGTCTCCCTTTGTGGAGGTTCACCTTTGAATAAATTCCTTCCAAGTCTAGACACCACATGAAACTTCCTTTAGCAGTTCAACAAATGAATGTATTATATTTAATGAATTGACCAGTTCCAGCCCAGGTTTATTCACTCTACACTTTCTGTAATATTGATCTTGTTAATAAAATTACCAGATTTTCTAATACACAACTTTTGTGACTAAGTTTATGACAATAGCTAACAGTTATGTGATACTGGCAAGGTGGGAAATGCTGTTTCAAATGCTTTACATGTTTCAACTCATTGAATCATCATAACACTCCCATTCTCCAGATCAACAAAATGAGGCACTGAGAGGCTAAATTGCCCAAAGTCACACAGGTAGTAAATGACAAAGCTGGATTTGGCCTCTTAGTCTAACTTGAAAGTCCTCGCTCTTTACTAATACATGCTCCTGCCACTGAGAGTGTATAAACTTCTGCAAAATGCCTCCCTCACCACTCAATACAGGAATAGGCTGGCTACTTGGTTTCAGCAATCTTCATAGGTATTTTTTCAAATGTGTGCAGAACTTGCAGTCTTTTGATTTGTTTACTGTCTTCATTAATTGTATTTCTACCATTTTATAACTGTGTTTCAACTGTCTAGGACAGAGAGAGGTGTAAAATGTAAGGAAAGACATTCTTCAAGTGCTTTTTGAAGCCATTGTTTTACCCTGGGAACAGATTATGTCTCTAAATATCTCTTTGATCTGCCCTGGCCTGTAGTTGTGGGAGGGCTTGCAGGAGTTTCTCTGGCTTTTTGGCAGGAAGAGGAAATACTGTAAGCTTGGTTACGACCTAAAAACACTCCCTTGCTCCAAAGATGTTACTGATTCAATGATGCTTCCTGTGTTACACCACTGAACACTCCCCTTGGCTGTCACAGTGCAGGCTTTTGCTGTCTAATTGCTTCATTCTTGGTCCATGTGGAGCTATATGTACCCTTCTGGTTCTACTATCCCAATCTGCTCCCTTGCAAATTTCTCTCTACGTGCATTTTGAGATTCAGCTAGTAATATTCGAGCAAAGAAATTTCTCCTGCCCAGTGATGATGACCAAATGGCAGACAACAGGGAGCACCTGTTGCCAAGTGCCGAGCTGGAATAAACATCACCAAGCTTCCTATTCTTTCTTTCTGAAAAGGAATAGCAATGTCTTGAATGCCAGGAAGAAAAAAAATGGCCAAATAAAGATGACTTATTGAAAAATATCCAGGGTCCCTGTGGGAGGACTGTCACCACTGCTGTCCCCGCAGGGAGCCAGCCTCTCCCACTGGCTGCACACAGAGGATGGGAGCACAGACCCCATTTTCTCCGGTACGTGCTGTCTCCGGGTTGGAAGAGTGCTGTTTTTGTTTAAGCTGAATATTAACCTGAACAAATAGCAGATGTTGATGAATATTAATTTGTGCTTAGATTAATGCTTCAAAGTGTCAGTTTAATTTCTGTTTTACTATTCAGTCCTTGATTGTAATGAGCTACTTCAGGATGTGGGGAGCATACACCTGGCTTGAGGGCAGGACTGGAGGTCTCTCCAGTGCGTGGAACCAAGTCCTCAGGCACTGGGACAGTTCCAGGGGAGCCCAGGTGGCCCCTGAAAATCACCCAGCTGTGCGCTGGCCCAGTGGAGAGCTGGAAACTTCTCAAGGAACGAGAGAGATTGACACGCACATATACACACATGAAACAGCCACTTGACTTTTAGGACACATCAGGAACTGAGCAAGTGCTTAAGCTGGGCTCTGGGTTCTGAGTGGGACAGGCTGCTGATGATCCTTTCGTGATCTCCTTTCACCCTGTCTCAGACCATTCTGTTGCTGTCTTTTCAGGTGCCTGAGAAATTTAATTCTAATTTGTATCCTTATTGGTCCACATATGGTGAGGGGAAGAGAGCCTGCTTTTTTCCTTACCATGCTTGACACCCTAAAGAGTCAGGCACATCAGGGTGGTAGTCTTACGCTGGCTCTCACTGGCTTAGGCAGATTTCTTAATCTTTCTGAGCCTCAGTTTCCTCACTTGTAAAACAGAGCCATTGAGAAGACTAAAGGAGCCTGTGTCCCATGCTTAGCGAGGGCCTGGCACCAGGCAGCCCTCAATAAGTTAAGTTCCTTCCCCCCATCATTCAGATGGATGAGCCCACTCTCAATTAATATAAAAATTAAATTTCTTTCTTATTGAGTTTTCATACATCTCTCTGTCATATGTATTTCTATGTGTTGCCTGATTCCCTAATTCTCTGTGTGTCTTATTAGTCACTTGGTAGTTACCATGACAAATGTTTCTAATTTGAGTTTTTGGTCAGAGTCACACGAATGCTATGATTTTTTAAAGGGTATACAAATGGCTCACAGAGAATTTGTCTGATTCCCCATTGACCTATGCTTTGTTTCTGTTAGTTGGACAAATAGAAAGCATTGTTCTCTCATAGAAAATCACCTTCTGAAGCCCCAGCCTCTGGTCTGCTGGGGATCTGCCTCACTTCTTCATCTTCTTGGTCCCCCTGCCTTGCCAGTCCTCATTCCACAGATACCCAGCTTGTTGGCACCTTGCTATCTGCAGTCAGGAGAATCCTGAGTAGGGCCAATGTACAGGATTATAAGGCCCAGCTGTCTTGTTCTCGAAAGCATTGATGGCAGGTTTCAGCACACTCTGTGGATTTCCACCTTCCTCTTGATTTCTTTCTGAGCACAGATATTATATTAGTTTCCTGGGGCTAGCATGATAAAGTACCAAAAATTGGCTCACTTGAAATAACAAAAATTATTGTTTTGTAGTTGTAGAATCTAGAAACTGAGGTGTTGGCAGAGCCATACTCGTGAAGCCTGTAGGAGAGAATCCTCCCTGGCCTCTTCCAGCTTCAGGTGGTTGCCATGCATCCTCAGTGCTCCTTGGCTTGTGGGGGCATGATTATAATCTCTGCCTCTGTCTTCATGTCACTTTCTCCCTGTGTCTTCATATCATTGATCTCTGTGCATGCCTGTGTCCAAATTTCCCTTTTTTATAAGGATAGCAGTCAGATAGGTCCATTCTAATGTCCTCATCTTAAAGTAGTTAAGTCTATAAAGACCCTATTTCCAAATAAGGTCACATTCTGAGATACTGGGGTTATGATTTCAACATCTCTTTATTTTGGGGGGGAGGAGAAACAGAATTCTACCCATAGTATATGTAAATTATTTTTCATTTTTTTTCCTCCTTAGAGCTTTTGTTGACCTTTTTGGATTTTTACTTTAGTTCCAACCAAAGTCAGCAAAGCCCTCCATGATCTGGCCTTTATTAATTTGTTCAGTCATGAAAACATTTATTTAGCACTTATGATATGCCTGGTTTGGAACTTTTATGTGTATCATCTTACTGAATTTTCAAATATCCCAGAAAAGTCAGTATCATTATTCCCATCTTACAAAGGAGAAAACAGAAACCCAAATAACTTAAGGCACTTGCCTGTCTTCTTACAGTCAGTGTCAGAGCTCAGTGTCTGAGCTGAGGGCTCCTGACTGCAAGTCTATTGCATCAGATCAAAACTGTATTGACTCAGCATCAGCCTTGACTTTTTTAATTCAACTGTGCATCTCTACCCTTGACTCTAAGAAATCCTGCATCCCCTTGATCTCTTCTCTCTTTCAACATTCTCTGGTCACTCTGTCTTTGTCGGACTATTTCAGTGACTTTGGCCTGTGCCCTCCCTGTCAGACCTGCAATATTGGCTCCTACTGACTACTTTCTTTCTTGCTCTTCTGTTCTATTCCCTTTCAAGGACTTTTCTCTTCCCCACCCTTCTCCTTTATGTCTGACTCTTTGTTCTCTTAGTTTTTTAAACACTGCAGGATCCTGACTCCTGGTGTCATCTATCTATATTTAAATTTGGCTGGCAGTCTCTATCCTTTATGGTTATACATTCTGGACATTAAAATTTTCTCTACCATTTTTTCTTGACACTCCTCTGCTTTTTCAAAGTAACACTCATAGCTTCTTAAACAGCCTTAAGGCACCACTTCATACTGGAACACAGCCCAGTTCTATACCTCACTGCTTCTTCCAAACACGACATTGGACCCCTGAGGGACATTATGTGTTTTTTTCTCAAGTACTGAAAGTCGGCATCCTGTTAATGTTATTATATGGTGCTTTTTCAACAAAACTTAAGGAGCCTAGGTGTTTGACTGCTCCTTTAATGAGCCTAGGGCCCTCCGTGGGAGAGCTACTTAAACTCATTTGAAAGAATACCTGGCTGGTAGATCTGCTTATAAGATTGGCTCTCCTTAACTACCCTAGGAAGATGAAAACATAGCCTTTTTCAGAAAACTTTTAGAAAAGTTACTCCCTTATAAAATTAAAAATAACTTTCTATTATAGGGCTCCATGCTTTCTTCTGTCTTTATTATACCTACTCATGTCCTGAGTGATCGTATCTTCTTTGTAACTTTTAGGTCCTATTTACATGCTAGAAAATGTCAAATATGATTCCTTAATTTGGGTGCCTTCCCCAGGCTCCAGATCTATATTTTTAGCCATCTCCTATCTCCTATCTCCCTGGATGTCCTGTAGGCACCTCACACTTAACTGTCATTTATCTTGCCTATGTGTTCTCTTCATCTTGTAGTCTGTATTTAATGTAGGACAGTGTTACATCCTCCATCTCCCAAGCTATGCACCATAATCCCTAGTTCTGTGTCCAATCATCTGCCATCCTAGATCAGAAATATCCCTGTATCTGTCTTCTGTTGATTCTCATCCTCAACATTTCTCATTGAACTTGGGCCCCTTTAGCCAGCCTTTCTTTCCAGCTTCTCCTCATTTTAATCCAAATAAACTTCATAAAAAAAGTAAAGTTGTACACATGGCTGTCTTGTTTTGAAATTGCTGCTGGCTTCCTATTGCCTTGGATAAGTCTCTACATTCCATACATTGTTATTCTGGCCCTTCACAAATTGGACTATGGCAGACTTCTCATTTCTTAAGCTCTGTTCTTTAGTCACTCCCCATGCCCAAGAACAAAACTGCCAATGAGCTTCTCCTTGTGTCTCAAAGACAGTATACTCTTTCATGACTTGGTGCTTTTGCATGTTCTATTTCCTTTGCTTGGGAAGCACCCTTTTTCTCCTTCTTTACCTGGCAAATCCCTTCTCACATTAGTGGAGCTGACAGTAATCACCCTAGCTAAAGTTGGTGGCTCTCTCTACTGTACCCCCATGGTACTTTATTGTAAGCTTTACAATCATTTGTGTGTTCTCATTTGTCTCCTCCACTAGACTGTGACCTCTCCAGCTGCTAGGACAGTGCCTGGCATTCCATGGAAAAGCCACAATGTTTTTGAATAATTAAAAGCTTTGTAACACCTAACTCAACTCTATGTCCTTCTGTTCTCTCTTCATTCTTTCTTCCTTCTTTTTTCCTCTAGAGAGAAAAACATGATTATCAAAATCCATATTGTAAAAGCTAGAAATAAATACATACATAAATAAACAAATAAACAAGCTGGGGTTAACAATGACAAAAAAAAAGCAATGCCATAAAGTCAAGGATGGGTTAGCACATCATTGGTCTGCCTGGGCAGGGTAGGTACTAGACGACCTCTGCAGGACATGTTCTGAAATTCCCACAGCCCAAATAAAGAGTAAAAGATCAGTTTATGTAAGTATTAGTATCCATATAATAAGATATTACTCTGGCGAAGAATAGTAACTAAGTCTTGAGACCCAAAAGAAATTTCTCACAGAGGCACCATGTAACTGGAGAACACCAGTGTCTTCTCCCTCTGAAAGAATAGCCAGCAGGATGATTCCTGGCTGAGCAATGGGAAGGGAGTATAATACGTGCCTAGCATCTACATTAGTGAGTTTTAATTAGAAATGTGAGTATATTTCCTTTTGGTCTGTGTCTGATGAACAGGGACAAGAAAAAGAGTGAAGAGGGGAGCATCCCCATACTCTAACTAAAATCCTTAAGCATTTCAGCTATTTATCCATTTGTTACCCATTCATTCATCAGGCACTCATTATTGACTTAATATCTATTTTATATAAAGCCTTATGAAGGAGTTGTCCTCCACATCGTGCTGTGCAATCTTACCCATCCTAAGTTCAGGGGAAAGGTATATTACTATGTATCAGCTCTTTCAATCAAAGGCCAGAGGAGGATACATCTGCCTAAATTGCATTGCACAGGATTCAGCACTCAAGCTGGAGGTTTTTCAGTGGCAGCTAATGGTTGTCATAGGGAGGGAAAAAAAGGGCTCTTGGACATGCTTCTTTTTAAGTGTTCAGGGAACATTTTCTGGCTCTGGAAAGATTGCTTTCGCAGAGCAATTTTAGCCATTATCAACTGAGAATAAAACCTATTTTACGAAATTAAATTAGCCAGTCTTCCCTCCCAGATTCATTTTTCCTCCTTAGTGTTGTGAAACCCATCTCTATTTAGCAGGCCATGTAACCTCTCCTACCTCGTTGTTCAAATCATTTAGTAAAATAAAAAGGCTTTAAAAAAGAAGGTTGCAAATATAAACATGCTGCAATTAAGATCTCAACTCCATTACATTAATATAACTACTTTGCATGGAGTTCATTATGATGCGCGTCAGGATTTTAATGTTTTCTCCAGTTTAGTGCCATCCTTATTTGGAAGGAAACATTGTGCTATAGGAAACAATTGCCTCTTGGGTTGGAAAATAGTTTGAATAGGATTCCATTGTGATTAATTAAGCTCACACACAATAAAATAGAAAGAACCAAATAGTTGTTCTTCAAATTGACAATGTATTTGGTGAACAAAAAAGATTTATAACACTTAACTTAAATTTTCCTGGTGTAATAATATATTATGTAAATTACTCATTTTTTTCCTCTTTGTTAGAAACATGGTGAGCCTGTATCCCTCACCCCTCCATGCAAAGAATAGAGGCACAAACCAGAAGGAAGGAAATAGAAGAAAAGAAGACTTAATGAGCAGGCACAGGCATGATAATACGGATATGTGCCTTTATTTTCTCTCCATTACCTTCCAATTATTTTCCACAAACATCGTATCTGACAATTCTTTGGAATCAGCTCTAAATGTGTGCTGCTTTTGTGAGGACAGGCTGTACATATTTCCCTCTGGAGAGCAGTCCCCCTTCCAGAAAATCATTCTCCAGATTGAAAAGACACTCCCTTCTCCTTTTGGTTCATCTGCTGGCCTAACCCACTCTCCTTCCCTTTCACTGAGTACTGCAGAAAATACCCATTGTCAGCACTAAGAATATGAGGTAAGCCATACCAATGGTATTGGAAGCCTATAACTAACATGGATGAAAGGAGAATAATCAGCCTCACTTTGAAAAATGTTTCCTTTCAGTCTCTCCTTCTCTCCCTCTCTATATTTTTATTTGTCTTATCATTCTGTCTCCTTATTTCTTTCATTGTATCTATGTCTCTCTGTGTGTCCATCCATCCCTCTCCAGTCAGTCCATTCATTTTCTCTTCCTACTCCCCACCTCATCCTGGCCTCCTTCCCCGTGAGCCCTCTCTCCATTCTCCAACCTCCTTTCTCCCTAATGCTGAGTCTCTGGGTCAAAATCAAATTCTCTGAAGCCAAATAAGGAGTGATGGCACATGTCCCTGGAGAGTGTCCTCTATTAACTGGCAAGACTCAGGAACTGCTTGCTATTAATGAATAGAGGCAGTTCCCCCGGGGTTAGCCTGAATTACTGAGGCAGCACATGCAAATACTTTTTGTTGTTGAGAAACTCAGTTGGGCCTCCATTACTGACCTTGTCTGATGGAATGATGCTTCCAAGGCTGTAGCGGGGTCATTGTGATGCTCCATAGGACACAACCTGGTTCTTTGTCCACACTGTTGCCTGCAGGGTGCCTCACAAGCTGGCCTCCTGGAGAGGAAGATGGGCTTAAAGTGGATGGAGACACAATTTAAACTCTCCCTTGTCTTTAAGAGACACCAAAGCAATATTTCCCCTTCAGCACTTTCTGTGTTTGGGAAGAACTAACTTCTCACAGGACACCGGCAGCTTTCTAACAGAGAACCTAATGGGCTAAGACACCCATAATCATTCTCATTTGCTCAAGATGTGTAAGCTTGAGAAGCAGAATTACCAAATCATTTTGTAAATTCAAAGGAATGAAACATGATAGAAACTTTATTGATTCAGCAAGCTTTACATTCTTTTTCTGAGCTCATGATGAATGTCTGGAATGAATGTATAACAAACACCCATGGACCAACTGCTGCCTCCTGATTTCTGATGCTTCCTCCCTCTGCAACCTCACAGACTTTGTTTTACAGACTTTTCAAGGCAGTTTAATAATTAATTTTATAATGTACCTCTATTTAAAAATATATACTGATTATAAATGTATCAAATATAACCTAAACCCAAATTTCAGCCTTCTCCATCTAAGAAGAACAGAGAGAAGGAGTTAAACATACTTTTAAAGCCAAGCTATTAGTAGACGTATTAATTCTTAAGAATTTGCTCCTATACTTTTTAATGTTTTTCAGTTGTTGGTACCATCTGTGAAATTAGAAAAAAAAAACAAGAATTGGAATATCAGGTCAGTTCAGTTACAAGTGTGTTTATTAACTACTATGTGTCACACTGGGATATTGTGGTGAGTGAGACATGGTTCTTGCCCTAAAGAAGCTTACAGTCTCAAGTAGTTTATAAGGAAATGGCTGAATATATGTCATTTCTCATCCCTGCTAATTACAAACATCGTACCTCTCACCTTCATCCTGATATAAGGGCTTTCTAAGCAGAGTGGGCAAGCATACATTAGAATCTGTCCTTAGCTTAGATTGTTCAGTTTCTTCTTATTTCCTTTAGGGTCTCCTTAGTAGAGTTGTAGCATCTCCGTACTCATATATGGTTCTGCATATACTTTTATCTCCAAACTGTGAGCTGGGGATGTTTGTTGAATGAATGAATGAATGGGTGAATGAATGAGGGCCTCAACTGTTTTTCAATTATTTTTTTTATCCTTCTGTCTTTTACTTTGGGCTTTATGAACTCTTCCAAGGAGGGTTCTCTCATTTTTGTGTCCTCAAAAATTATGTGCTCTCAAAAAATTCTGAGTGACATTCAATTTCATGCTCTTTTTTTTTTCTGATAGGAAGGGAATGGTTTCTCCTTACCCTTATTCCAGAAACAGGGGGTGTGGGGCTATTGTGAGGCCATAGCAAGTGTGGATTCCAGTGGATCTGAGTACCATAGGGGGGAAGTGGTTTGGAGGGAGGCAGATGGCAGCCATTACACATGTATGAACAAATGTGGTAGGCAAACACCTCGGCAGAGGCCAGAACTCAGCAGCATGAGTGAGCAATTATTTTTCTTCTCCTGTCAACTGTGAAGTGAAGGCATTGACTGACTTTGGGCTTCCTCTAAACTTTCAGAGCATGCCTCTTTCCTGGTTACAGAGATCCTATATCAAACCTTGTCTCCATGATGCTGCTTCAGATCTTTCCTTTCTTCCATCTACTCTGAGCCTCCCTGCACCTAAGCACTTTATGATTCTCACCTCTTCTGCTTTCTGACTTTTTTTCCTATTGTTCTCTTCTTGCCTGGCTTAACTATGGTAGCCTGATTTTGGAATATCTGCTTTTTTACTGAGTAGAAAGTTCTTAGGATACCACTGTTGTGAAAAGCTCCTAAATTTTACTTCTTGACAGTGATCTAGACCCATTTTATCCTACTCTGATCTCTGGTCCATGAGATTCAATAACCTACAGCCTGACCTTATACTGTATTTGAGAAAGATGCAATTTCCCTAGGACAGGTTGCTATTCACACTGTCCAACTTTCTGAGTTATGGAGGTGAGATTGTGGGTGAATCTAAGATAAGCATCTCTCTATCACATCCAAACCCTATTGTCATCCAGGTACACAGGAGTAAGAGGTTTGTGGATGCTACTTGCAGCTCCCTACCAAAGATAACCAGAAAATTCATGTGCTGACTCCTGAAAAGAGCTGCGAAATACCATAAAGAATCTTGGGAGCCCTGGCTGGCATAGCTCAGTGTATTGAGTGTGGGCTATAAACCAAGGTGTCGCAGGTTCGATTCCCAGTCAGGGTACATGCCTGGGTTGTAGGCCATGACCTCCAGCAACCGCACATTGATGTTTCTCTCTCTCTCTCTCTATCTCCCTCCCTTCCCTTTCTAAAAAATAAATAAATAAAATCTTTTAAAAAATCTATTAAAGAATCTTCTTGGGCAGGGCCGGGGTGGGGGGACTAGCAAGAATGCTGGCCTCATTTAAAAAAAAATCCAGAACAGAACAAATCTAAGGACATGTATCTGATCCTGGATTTTTAATTATCCCTCTACCCCCAGACATTAAGCTGAAGAAAAAGGACAGCAAAAGCTAAGGCTCTATGGATCTGGCTCTATAATGCTTTTTAATCTGATCAGGTTGCTCCTTAATATTTGAGAAGCCATTGTTGAAGCTATATGAAGACCAGGTTATGTGTCTGTCCTAAGTGGCCTCTTAGCACACTGTGCCATCCATTCTGCCGGCACCCAGCATGGGGCAGGGTCTACGTCTGTGAGAACATGGGAGCACTGGGTGCAGGGCCTCACAGAGACACACCAGGCACCCAGTAAGGACTTGCTGAATGGAGTAGGCAGGCCTTTGATAGCCTGGGTCATTCAATCTAGAAAAATCCCTGCTACCTCCAAAAGTTTCCCAGGCAACTTAGACTCAGAATTGACCAGTGAACATTGACTTTAGGATTTTAAATTTTTTTCCCTAAAGTCTTAGGCAAAATCTGTGAATGACCACAGTACTTCTTTCTTGTGGATTTATGAGGACTATCTATCTTGGCTGTTGGCAAAGTCTTGAGCAAGTGTTAGTTTCTTTCCTATTACATGCAAACAATCCTGGAAAAAGTGGCATTTTACACTGTCTAGTTGAAATTAGAAAACAATCTGGAGAAATTTATGGGGAAGATTGTTGTATCAGGAGAGAACACAGAGGAAATGATGATATTTAAAAAGCACATAGCACTATAAAAAAGTTTGTTGAATAAATAAACAATTACCACTGCTATTATTATTATTAGGCACTCTTTCCTAAACTCAGAGGTTCTGATATTTTAAAGAAGAAAATATGCTATACATTTTGAAAACCTGCCAAATAAAACATGGAAGTACTCTTGGCTTGAGGTTTATTCTATTTAACACCTTTCAATAGGGCAACATCTGGATGTTATCAGGCTTGGCAAGATGAGATGCTGAAATTACAAATTCTGGAAATGCTGTGCATTAGGCACTCTTGTCTTTGCCTGTAATTGCCTTAAAGATATAAAAGAGCCTGATTGTAATAACTCCCCTAGCGTAGCTATTCTTCATTTCTATTCTGCAAGAGAAAATAGCAGGAAGTGGTATCACTCTATGGATATGAGTAAGGAAAGAGGGGAGCTAATCTTAAATACGTGTGTCCTGCATCTCAAATAACTACTCAACAACAGTGTGAAAGGATTACCATATATATATATATATATATGCTGCAATAATTGTTGCACTAAGATAAGAAACTCCTAAGTCTTCCAGGCTGGGTGGCCCTAGGTCAGAAAGCATTTATTATTTATTTCCTAAAGTCCTGCTCCCAGAGATAGGAATGGAAATTTGGCAGACGGGGTCTCCCCTTGTCAAGCAAGTGAAATAGTTGTTTCATTTTTAATCTGGATCCTCTGCCCCAACAGATAAATCTGAAGAACACTGTGAAGGATGTGTTGAATTGGACTCCTGGTGATGGCTGTAGAAAAAGGAGAAAGATTCAGCTGCCGTGAGTCTGTAGGCCTTTTAGAATGAAACAGGTAGACCCTGCCATTTCTGAGGTGGAAGCAAGGAGAAAAGTTTGTCTCAAATATGCCTTGAGTTCTTCAGTGGACTTTCATCTCTCATTTCAGGGACCATGGTAAAGGTCGTTGGGCTGAGCTGGGATGATGGGAAAAACTGAGTACCATTATAGCTGGGTTTGCTTTACCCTTGGGTACCATAAAGCTTTGTGGGCAGGGAAAGGGGTGGCTCAAGTTGTGGTCCAATAGCTGTAGCTGAGGTGAGCTGCAGTAAACAGAGGGGAGTAGGGTATGTCTGAGTAACCCCTGGTATCATGTGGCCAAATGCCATGTCCTGCAAGAATACAGGCAAACTGTAGTTTGATCCTTATCGGCTCATCTTTTCCATGGATACAGCCAAACTTTGTGATTATAGTTTCCAAATAGACTTTTGGTTTTTACATGAAGATAATTTACATTTAATGTTATATATAATGATAACTCACTGCAGGTTTTCAGCAGGAGTTTATATGATTTGATTTATATTTAGAACAAAAGTGGTGAGCCAGTTCAGTCAGGAGACTGAAACTACAATAGTAATTTGAGCAGGAAAAACAAAATACTGCATAAAAATTATTAACTAGTTATTGGTATTACCTACTAAGAAGTATAACGGGAACTCTCCAGAATACAGGAATAAGCTGTAGGAAGCAATCAGTACTCACAGGGTTGAGAGAGAGCATGCGAGACAAGGACAAATTTGTAAGAAGTTCCTCTCTTAGCTGCCAAGGCTGTGATTTCATCCACTGTGGTCCGGTAGAGGGCAGAAGTTCACTGAGGTGATGCAGGCTGGGCTGCTGAGCAGAAGACCTGCTGGAGTGTGGGAAGAACTCGTGGAGGGTTTTCATCACCAGGTCTCCTGCACACACTGGCAAGGGAGCTGCTAGTTGGCAAGGAAGCAACATATAGCACTTTGTAAGAAGAAAAGTACTGGAACCAGAAAGAAAGCACCTTCCTTTTGCACTTTCCCTCTAGTACCTTCTCCTGACAAGGACTGACACTGTGCCTCTGGCAAAAGAAAAATATTTATTGGGTTCAGTTCTAGTATCTAGAAGCAAGCACAGAAGAGTATGATTGGGGCTTGCAGACAATAAGTAGATAACTGGGACAAGTGGTAAAGGCTGGCCTGCAAAGGAGAGATCTGGAGGCTGGAGTGGATGGGGCAATGGGAAAGGTAGGATAGGAAGAAGTCGCCAGGTGGGTGCACTGACCTTGGTCCTGAAACGTGGCTCAGATTGTGTGTATGACAGGGAGAAAGATTCCAGGCTGGTGAGATGGAAACATGTGAAATGGAAGTGAAAGGAATGCTGCCATGTCTGGTGGACTTCACAGCTGGGGAGAAAACATGTTTGGGTTTGAGGAGAAGATAATGAATTCTGTTTGGACATCTCAATTTGTGGTAACTGTAGAATGTCCTGACAGGATTCAGAATTTCTTTCTTTTTCTTTTTTAAAAATTATATTTTATTGATTATGTTATTATAGTTGTCCTGATTTTTTCCTCTTTGTCCCCCTCCAACCAGCAACCTCCACTTCCTAGGCAATCCCCAGACCATTGTTCATGTCCATTGATCATGTCTATAAATTCTTTGACTTCTCCATTTCCTGTACTGTACT
Source organism: Phyllostomus discolor (assembly GCF_004126475.2). Classification (NCBI taxonomy): domain Eukaryota; kingdom Metazoa; phylum Chordata; class Mammalia; order Chiroptera; family Phyllostomidae; genus Phyllostomus; species Phyllostomus discolor. Next base: position 41,346,683 of record NC_040913.2, on the reverse strand, counting down.
TTACATCCCCATGGCAATTCTGTAACTACCTATTTGTACTTCTTAATCCCCTTAACTCTTCATCCATTCCCACAAAGACCCCTCCCATCTGACAACCATGAAACTGCTCTTTGTATCTGTGATTCTGTCTCTGTTCTTGTATGCTTAGTTTGATTTGTAGATTCAGTTGTTGATAGATATGTATTTATTGCCACTTTTTTGTTCATAGTTTTGATCTTATTTTTCTTAAATAAGGCCCTCTAACATTTCATATAATAATGGTTTGGTGATGATGAACTCCTTAGTTTTTTCTTATCTTGGAGGCTCTTTATCTGCTCTTCCATTCTGAATGATAACTTTACTGGGTAGAACAATCTTGGCTGTATGTCCATGCTTTTCATGACTTTGAATATTTCTTGCCAATCTCTTCTAGCCCACAAAGTTTCTTTTCAGAAATCAGCTAGTGGACTTATGGGAATTCCCCTGCAAGTAACTAACTGCTTTTCTCTTGCTGCTTTTATGTGACTTAGAGTAGACCTCTTTGCATTCATTTTGTTTGGAATGCTCTGTGCCTCCTGTACTTGAGTATCTATTTCCTTCACTAACTTAAGAAAGTTTTCTTTCATTATTGTTTCAAATAGATTTCCAATTTCTTGCTCTTTCTTTTTTCCTCCTGGCATCCCTATGATGTGAATGTTGGAACACTTGATATTGTACCAGAGCCTACTTACACTGTCCTCATTTTTTAATACTTTTTTCTTCTTCTTGTTCTGATTGCTTTTTTTTTTTTTGCTTCCCTATGTTTCAAATCATTGATTTGATTCTTGGTTTCATCCACTCTACTGTTTTTTCCTTGTAAATTGTTCTTTATTTCAATTAGTGTGTCTTTCATTTCTGACTGGATTTTTTTTATGCTGTTGAGTTCCTCATAAGTTGCTTGAGCATCCATATAACCAGTGTTTTGAACTCTGCATCTGATAGATTGCTTATCTTCATTTTGTTTAGTTCTTTATCTGGAGCTTTGAGACCTGCTCTTTTATTTAGGCTATGTTTCTTTGTCTCCTAATTTTGCCAGCCTCCCTGTGTTTGTTTCTATGTATTAAGTAGAGCTGCTATGACTCCCTTTATTGGTAGTATGGCCTAATGTGGTAGGTGTCCTGTGGCACAGCGTCCCCAATCACCCAAGCTGGAAACTTCAAGTGCACCCTCTGTGTGGTCTGACTATACCCTCATCTGTAGTTGAGCCTTGATTGTTGTTGGCAGGTCAATGGGAGGGATTTACCTAGAGCAGTCAGCTGCAATGATTGTCTGAGATCACTTACCACCAATCTTTGACATCTGTGGAGGATCATCTGTACAGGGACAGGGTGGTAGTGCTCCGATGTAGTCTATAGCTGTCCACTGGGTGCTCAGGCTCTGGGGTTTCCCAAGTGATGCAGGCCAAAGTATTCCCCACCTGTGTTATGCCCCAGGGCCACCCTGCATGAGCTACAAAGCAATCTGCAGATGGTTGCTACTTGTGCTGGGCTTGGAGGTTCCCAGACAAAGACAAGCTTTGAACTTAGGCTGGCTTTTGCTAGTGCCAAGGCCTGTAGCTTCTTAGTAAGAGGTACAGGGGCTGGGGGATTGCTGCGGCTGGCTATCGCTTGTTTGAGAGAATTTAGGAAGTTGAGAAGCAAGAGCCAAGACCAACTATTTACATGGAAAAAATACTGTTAATAGTTTGGGTGGGTCTATAAGTTTTGTAAAGCAGAGCCTCAGGGGATCTCCAGGGCAGGGCAAACAGAGTGAGGCAGATTGATGGAGTCTCAGATATGATAGTACAAGCTGGCTCTGTGCTCTGTTGTGGGAGAGGATTCAGAAAAGGAACAAAGGCCTTTGTCTGCCTTTCTCTCTGGGAGAAAGGTGTTCCCCAGCTCTTGTCTTGATACCAGACACTTCAGTTTCTCCCCATACACTACTGTTGCCTTTCAAGCTGCTACCTTGGTGCTGGAGCTCAGAGGGAGTGAGTCTGAGTAAATCCATCTGTGGGTTCTTTAAGAGGAACTGCTTGAGACTCTAGAAGTTTCTTCTACTAACTCAATCCCTGCTTGTTTTTGCAGCCAGAAGTTACGGGGACTTACTTTCTCAGCACTAGAATCCTGGGCTGGGGGGTCAGGTGTGGGCCTGGGACTTTTAGCTTCCAAGATATCCCTTCCAGATTTTTATTCCACCACATGTGGGTGTGGGACTAGCCCATTCAGCATCTCTAAGTCTCTACCCCTCCTACCAGTCTGGATGGTTGTGGTTTCTTTAATTCCATAGTTGTCAAACTTCCATTCAATTTGATTTCTGACAGTTTTGAGTGATGGTTGTTCTATAATTGAGTTGTAATTTTGATGTTGTTGTGTGAGGAGGTGAACCATGTTTACCTATGCTTCCATCTTAACTGGAACACTTTCTAGAATTTCCTGGAAAAAAAGCACAATGGATTCAAATATATATAGGGGCTATGTATTTTCACAACTGCAAGAAAACTCATATGCAAACAAAAAGAATGAAAGACAAGTTTTCACCTTAAGAAAAATTTAAACAACAATCTTCTCAAAAATAGACTTTTTTTCAAATTTATTAAAATACAAAATTTCAGTAAAATCTTAGAGCTGTATTATTTTTTAAAACATCCTGAAGTAGCTTTAATTTAGACAAAAGTCAGCATTAAAATTCTGTATGTGTGTGTGTTTATTTCTGTCTGCGTTTGTCTGTATGTAATTCCCAAAGGAGTGAAATTTCTATATGAAGCATTCTAGGAAATGTAATATTTTACTACTGTAGCTATTTATTGCACGTCAGAAGGTTAAACAAACATGTATAAACTCAAAGAAAAGAGGTGTGGTTAATGGGCTGAGAACACACATGCACACGCACACTGTACATATGATATAATCCTCCTCTAGCATTCATTTCTTGTGCCATGCATCATGGCACTTAATTGTATTTTACATTTTGTGTCTCGTTGTTTCCTGTATGAAAGTCCTACTTTCTCTTCTGTGCTAAGTTTCTAGGGGACAGGAAAGATACTGCATATTATTTATACTTCACAGTATAATTAGGTTCTCAATAAAAACTTGATTTTTATGGCTCCACTGGTGCTTATTGAACATCACTCTGAACCAACACAGGCCTAGGTGATCCTTGGAACCAACACAAAAAAACATACAGTTCCTTTCCTTGAGGAGTTCATGATTTAAAGGAAGAGAAACATAAAAAGATCCCATTTTAATAAAATATTGTTAGGTGCTTAATATGCTAATTCTTTTCTGGGCAGACCTTCAGTTTTGAGTGAGTCTTTGAACTAATGGCCAGGAAGTACTATCTATTCATTACATCAAAGTTTGTGATCTGATGAGGTATTAGACACCATGGGGGCTGATCAAAATTCCAGGAATGTTGGAATGCAAAAAGCAAACAAATGTTCACAATACATGGAATATACAAGAGGAACAACAGAACAGTCTAAAGCTCTTCTCGAGCTTTATCAACTCGAGAAGACACTGGGAAGATAAGCAAGGTAATATTCATCCAAAGTTTTGAAGATAGTGTAGACATAAGTGCTAATTATTTTTATCAGCCCCATGAACTTTTTCCTTCTCCCTTTCCATTAGTTCTAAACCTTCTTAACTTCAAGGGAAATTATTTGTCTTTAGATGAGCATTTTTATGAGGTCAAAAGTTAATATATGCATTTATGGAAGTACAGTTTCTTCCGCTATCTCTCTGTCCTTCCTAGAGGGCAGAAATTGTGTCATTTCACATAAATGAAATGCACATTTTGTCATGCTGTTGGCAATGGATGGATTACTTTTACAATGAAAATGTATGCCTAAAGTCTAGCTGTGATTACAAACTATAGATAGATTTTTAAAAAATCAAAACATGGGTAACTAAAGAGGTTTGTGTTTTAAAGTGGTCACCAGGGAAGATGGTGAAGTCTACTCTACCAGAGATGTTGATAAGACTCCAAATTTTGGTTCTCTTCATTTGGAACAGCTTTCAGAAGCATTTAACAAACCATATTAAGAGCTGGAGTGTCACCCTGGCCAGTGTGGCTCATTTGGTTGGGGCATCACCCCATAGGCAAAAAGATTGCGGTTTTGATTCCCAGTCAGGGCACATACTCAGGTTGCAGGTTTGATCCTGGTTGGGGAACATACAGGAAGGCAACCAAATTAATGTTTCTCTCTTTCTGTCCCTTCTCTCTCTCCCTTCCTCTTTCTCTAAAAGCAATGAAAAAATGTCCTTTGGGTAAGAATAAATTTTAAAAAAAGGTCACATCTTACGTATGGAAAAGAGCATGAGAGTCCAACAGTGGGAAACATGTCCAAAGGGATCTGTCCATATTGGCATGTGATAGAGAGTTAATGAGTTTGAAACTCATTGCAGTAATATTAAGCAAACCATGCCAGTGTTGTGCACACCCACATAAACTTAAGAAAATTTCAAACACAAACATTGAAATGTGACAAAGGATTTTAAATTTTAGATTATCTCTTAAACTTGGTTGCTTGGGGAAAATCAAAACTGCTTTAAAAACTTTTACTGAAGAAGGAAAGAAGGAAAACAGAAAGAATAACACCAAACACACACACACACACACACACACACACCCTCCTCCTTTTCCCCCCAGTATTTTAGTCAAATGCTCTGAAAGACCTACTCTGGATCCCCCACCCCCACCCTGAGCTAGATTCCTTCTTTCTTCCACCACATTTCTGGCATTGAAAACAAGAAATTTTTGGTTACTTTCCACTTTTTACAAAATATTAACCTGCTTTTTGCCAGTAAAACACTAGATAACAGACAGCTGAAATATAAAGTTGGCTGAATAGTCACAGACTTTTATTGCTTTCTTTAGCTCATGCATCTATTTAAGGCTCATATTGGTTTGCTAATACTTCTGTAACAAAGTACCACAGATGGATGCCTTAAACAACAGAAACTTATTGTCTCACAGTTCTGTAGGCTATGGCAGGGTTGGTTCTTATTGAAGGCTGGGAAGAAGAATCTGTCTGATGCCTCTCTCCTAGTTTCTAGTGGTTTGCTGTCATTTTTTGGTGTTCCCTGACCAGTCTCTACTATCACCCTGATCTCTACCCTAATGTTTACTTGGCATTCTTCCTGTGTACATGCTTGTCTCCACATTTCCCCCTTTTTAAAGAAACCAGTCTTACTGGTTAGCATCTAGTCTAAGGACCTCATTTCAACTTGATTACTTCTGTAAAGACTATCTCTAAATAAAATCACATTCTGAGGTACTCAGAGTTAAGACTTCATATAAATTTTGGGAATACACAGTCCAACCCATAATAAATCTAAACTGAAGCTACACAGAGCAATGAAAAGGTGGGGGAAAAACAAGCCTAAAAGTCTGATCTTCGGCACTATAGCACATATGAAGAGGAAGTCATTTCTCTTACTTTCATAAATTGGCATACTTGTAAGGGTCTGGGATAAGACATCTTCATTATATTCATCTCAGTTAGATTTTCATAGCACTTTACCTGTACCAACCTTTTGATACTCACAATTTTATGACTTGTATTAATTACAGTTCCTCATGTACATAATTTATTTCTCCTGTAAAACTGTAAACTTTAGCCCTGGCTAGTGACTCAGTTGATTGTAGTATTATCCCATAACCCAAAGGCTGGGGGTCTGATTTCCAGTTAGGGTACATACCTAGGTTTTAGGTTCAATACCTGGTATGGATGCATATGATCTCTGGTTAGAGCATGTACAGGAGACATCCAGTTGGTGTTTCTCTCTACATTAACGTTTCTTTCTTTCCCCTTCTCCCTCTCTAAAAGCAATGAAAAAAATGTCCTCAGGTGAAGATAATATACATAAATGAATAATAAATAAATAAAATATTAAATTCTTTGAAATCAGTATCTAAATCATATTTGTTACTATTCCTAGACTCACTCCTAGTAGATACCCAGTAAGTAATTGATGTATGAATGACCACCTAGGATTTATAGTTACAGAGTTCAAGAAGTATGCAAACTCAGTGGTAAGCAATATATCAGCCAGGATAGGTTAGGCTGTGCTGCAGGATAAAACAACTTCAAATTCTTACTGATTTGATACAACAAAGTTTTTTTCTTGATCAGGCAAAATATTCTGCAGATTCAGGAAATTCTCCAAAGTTATCATATTCAACATGGGAGCAAAGCATCTCAGGCAACTCAGCATGAAGCTTTAGGGTTTCCTTTGGCCGGAGTAGAGATCATGGAGAAGGCAGATGCTTCAGCTGAAAAGTGACACATGCCATTATGCTCCCAGCCTGTAAGTCACAACTAGTCACATGACCCTGCCCATATGCAAGGGGGGCTAAGAAGCATCATTTTCCATGTGTCAGGAAGTGGAGAAGGTCTTGAAATGTTGCTGAACACTAGTAATATCTATTTAGGCACTTTATTTCTAAAAAGTGTGTCTTATATTAACATTGTGTTTTATACAGTATTTATTGAGCCCTTACTATGTGTCAGGCAATGTTCTACATGCTTGTGGTCCATCATAAAAAGGAAAGTAGAGGCTACATGCCATTATGGGGCAATGATAACAAAGCAGTGACCAAATAAATAAATGAGGTATCTGCATACAGTGATAAGTGCTATAGAGAAAATAGGATAATATGATGGAGAATATGTTCCCTGTAACTGTAGCAGCAGTATGTTTTAAGAATCTTAGTATTCTATTAGAAAGTTAGTGCATATTTTTATTTTCTTGTATAATTAAAAATGTAATAGTCATTCTTTGACTATATTGTATTAATTAAAACCCAACTGAAATAAACCTTCAAACTTCTGGAATTTGGGATCCTTCAACACATGTTTAGGTATTAAAATCAAGTAATAAGAAAATTAGTCCACTCAGAATAGTCATAAAAAGAAAATAATTTTTAAAAATGTAAACACAAACACTCTCTTGCTGTATCATAAACCACCCTAAACTTAGTGGTTTAAAACAACAGCAACTTATGATTCTGCAATTTGGGCAAAACTTGATAAGGACAAGTATCCTTATATCTTTTGGGCTCCATATCTTTTGGGCTGGAATCCAAGAGGTCTTCTTCATTTTTAACTAATGAGTTAGTTGGATGACTGTTATTGCAGAAGCTATCCCACCTTCTCTATCTCTTTGTGGTCTCTTGAAGTGGATTGCCTGAGCTTTACCACATTATGACAGCTGAGTTTCAAGATGGAGAATTCCAAAAAGATAAGCCCAATACTAGGTGCTCATCAAGGCTTTTCTTGCATCATACTTGCTAATGTCCCATTGACCAAAGCTTTACATTGTCAAGCCCAGAATCAATCTGGGAGGCAACTATACTAGGGCATGATTTCCTGGGAGTTAGACTATTTTCCTACCACTCATCACTGTCAACTCTCTGAACTTCAATAATTCTCATTTTTCCTGTGGGGACAATCCATTGCACCCTTTCTGAGACTCCCAATTCTCATTCCATTACAGCATCAGGCTGAAGCTTGAAGTCTAGAATTTCATCATCTAAATCAAGTCCAGGGAGAATGAGGCTTCATAGTTGTGGCTGCTTTAAATATGAATACTTGCAAAATGAATAGAATAGGTAAGTTATCCTTCCCTCTTCTGCCTACCAACAACATATAATGGTGGAACAACAAGAGAAAAACTGAAGTGAAAGCACCCATTCAAAAAGTGGAAAGTGGAAGAAATATAGCAGTCATTAGTGTTACCAGACTAAAAGGATTGTCCATTCATCTGCATGCATCAAAGTCCAATCAAATGTGAACAGGAATTTGCAGCAAAGTAGAGGTTTTTAATTGAGAAAATGGCACCAATTCCAGAGTCACAGGTAAGCTAATGCTAAAAGACCTGGCTACCCAATGACAACCAGGGGATGGGTTATATAGGGGAAAAATCATTTGTCACGATGACTAAATGAGTTGGGGTTGTGGGCTCTACTGATCGGCTGGAGCTGGAGTAGGGAGTAGTTGGCCATTGTATCAGATCCTGATATCAGCCATGGCATTGTTCTGTTTGGTTTCATGAGAGTGTGGTCTACCAAGTGGTTTGCTTTCATGGGCCTGGGGCTGAAACATAGCTGAAGTCCAGATGTTATCTTTAGCTTGACCTAAACTCTGTTTCTGTGGTCAGCAGATCTGAGGCTTTGTTCTTCAGTTTGATACTGACTAGAATCTGATGTTCTAAGGGCTTAATGATTGAAGAAGGGAGTAGACGAACAGAAAAGAGAAAGGGTCATGTTGAAGAAGTGGAAATGGAGTTTCTGTATGTTTACACTAGTCCTTAGCAAATCTGAAATCTCTTTGGGTACATGTTACTAGTTTCTTGGTTAGTCCTGATGTCTGGTAGTGTTCCCTGTGGACCATGATTGCAACGAGTCAGGTTTGTAGTCTTCATCCTGATCATAGAAGGTTAAAAGCACTTTTCATTTTGAAATTCAAATTTCATTTTGAAATGTCTGTCCCTTTTAGTCCAATCTGGGAATGTTTGTTAAAATATAATTCTCCAAAAACTTTGTGGGCTTATTATGGAGACTATTGTAAGTTCACTTCATTTAACATTAGCTTTGTCATACCCATAAAGCTATTAAAGACAGACCCCTCTCTAATTTTGCCTGCAAGTCAGGGTACTGTGGGACAGCATCTTATTATCCTTACCATCCCTTACTATTCTTAGAAGTCTTTTTATCTCCCTCTAACTGAGACAGTCAATGAATCTTGAGAATTCTTAGAAGTCCTTTTATCTAGCCAAGAGTTTATAAGGCTGTGCCCTAAGTTTTTCCAAGCCATCATAAAAAAAATCCTTGGTTTGATGTTTACTTTGGGGCCCCCTCTTACTGGTAGTGTTCTATATTAGATGTTTTCCTCGAGGCAATTTTCTACTTTAAGAATATTTTCCTGCTCTGGCAGAATGACTCAGTTGGTTGGAGCATCAGCCTGATGTGTCAAGTAGTGGGTTCAACCTGAGTCAGTGGGTGCACGGATGAGTGGAGTGACAGACCGATGCCTCTCTCTCTCTCTCTCCACCTTCCCCCCTTTCTCAAAAATCAATTGATAAAGTTAAATAAAACTCTGACTCCAAACCCCAAAACTTAAAAAAGAAGGGATATTTCTCACAACAACACTGAGGATAAGAAATTGTTTTATTGGTGAATCCTAAAGACTTTTACATTTTCTCTAAATTCTGTTTGAAAACTGAACAGTTCATTCTTTTTTAATTAAATCATTTTTATTGTTATTCTATTAGAGTTGTCCCAATTTTTCCCCCTTTGCCCTCCTCTGCCTATTGCACCCCCCACTCCCACAGTCAATTCCTACACTGAAGGGACTGGACAAAGAACATGTATGAATGACCCACAGACATGGACAACAGTGAACAGTTAATTCTTTAACTCACCTTACACTTCCCCTAGCTTATCTGAAACAGCTAAAAGATGTCAGGTGCTACTTTGAACATTCTGCCATGGATTCTGAGCTGGATCTACAAGTTAATTAGATATCTTTTCTATTTCCCATGTTATTGTATGTGACAGTTACTAATTAAGCTGTACATACATAACTTGGGCTTTCTCTTTTCCAACTTCCAAAAGCAATTTCCTCTCTGTCCTTCTATCACTAAAGCCTTCCTGGGGTTTTTCAGGCTTCTGCCCCCTGCACAATTCTAAATGTCACAGGTTTTAGGTTTTTGGTGCAGCAGTACTCCACTTCTGGGTACCAGTTTCCAATTTTCAAGATACCTCAAGGGACTATTTTATTAATTGTTCTGCCAGTACATAACTCAGGTCCCCATTTCTCCAGCTTCCAATAGCTATTACTTCACTGCCCTTCCATTCCCTGCTAAGACAAAAACACAAACCAAAACCTCTTCCAAGTTATTTCCTTAGGGCAATAAGTGCACATTTAATTCGATCCTCTATGTCTTCTGAATCAACAGTTACAGCCCTGAATGTCCATAGTTGCAGTTATTAAAATGTCTCAACTGCCAAATATTGTTTCTTAGATTTAACTTGCAACTAAATTTCCTTCTTTTCTGTCTTACTTTCTCTCTCTCTCCTTTCTTTTCCTTCCTTCCTTCCCTCCTTCCTTCCTTCCTTCCTTCCTTCCTTCCTTCCTTCCTTCCTTCCTTCCTTCCTTCCTTCTTCCTTCCTTCCTTCCTTCCTTCCTTCCCTCCTTTCTTCCTTTCTCTCTTCCTATATTCATTCATTCATAAAACATTTACTGAGTGCTTCATATGAGCCAGGCACATAGTATTTGGCATTAGAGTACTGAAATAAAATAATTTGTTTGCTTACATAAAGCTTATGTTTTAGAAAAAAACTTCTTCCTTAGTTCTCCTAAAAATAAAACAAACCAGAAAACCAATTTTGTTATTTAATAGCCCAAGAGAAAGCATTAAAGTGAGAAAAATTTTTTTTTTATTTACCTCTCTTCACCTGTTGGTGAACTCCCCATCTTTGGAAATTCTCTCCCTGAAGTTCACTGTTCTTGCATTTCTTCTTAGGAAGTCTTTGCCCTCTGCTTGGTTTATGCCAGGAATAGCCTTAGGATCTATCTATCCATAGTTTTCCTGCCTTTTTATACACCAATACATACATCTCTATCTTCTTCGATTCCTCTAGGGCCTTGCTTTTGACTCAGGTTCTCCAAACTCAATTTAATAATAGGATATCAAGTAATTATTGCTTACCTGGATAAAATAGTAACATTCAGATAGAAATTTTCTGCAAATGTAATTATTCCAACACAAAAAGTGTCTAAAATTATGCCTGGGTTTATGATGGAGATACGAAGGAGTAAGTAGGCCTTTCAGACTTCCTTAAATTGCTCTGGCATTTTCATATTGTTTCTGGACCTCCTGAAATTCTCCAGAGGAGTCAGGCCTGTGCTGAAGAAGGGTGGGTAGTACCAGTGGCTGTGGAATTTAATTTATCCATTTTTTTTCAAACTACAAAGTTTGCAATATATACTGGCTTCATACCTTTACTCTGGAAAACACCTTATGGCTCTTCAAGTTGCTGAAGGAATCTGGTAAGTCAGGTGGTAACATTTTTACCTTGTAACCACCAGAACTTCCACTGCCTATGCAGCAAACTTTGTGACCAGCATTTGCTTTTCCTGTTTACTTGAAATAAATCTATGTTAATTTATCTCTTCTGAATATTTAACATCTGAGAAAGATTTCCAACTTCCCCCTCTGTTTTCCCTAGTGTAATTTTCTTTTACGATTGTTTACACCATAGTCTGCAACATCTGGTCTGGATATCAGAAGGGATGGTAGACAGTGGGTGTGATCCACTTGCAGGGTTTTTAGCTCCTCACTCATTTTTTTTAATCTATGAGGATTAAATAGACGTATCTGAACCCCACAAAGACAGTTCAGCCACGGGAGGTGGTCCAGAGCCTGGCTCCAGTGAGGAGAGAAAGAACAGAACCTGCTGGAGCCCTGCTCTGCCTCTTGACACCTGCGGGACCTGTCAGATGTGGAAACTGCTACATTTTTTAAAAAACATGGAATGCTTTCAAGTGGGGAAATAATGGCAAAGAGGCACTCAACCTCTTCAAACAATAGTTTCTTAATGTATAAAATGCAGGTAAGAACATCTTCCCAGATTTCCCAAATAAAAGTTATATTTAGTTTTGACTACCCTTGGAATGGAGATGTTCATAATTTCTGAGAGCTTTTCTGCAAACCAAAACAAAAACATGTGCTGGGGGAAGAGAGGGTCTGCCTGACTTTATAACTCCATTAGAGTTGTTGTTGGTGGTCAAGGGAAGGGTGTTTTTGTGCTTCTTGGAGAGCAAGATGAAATCCAGAGACAGAGAAGAATGTTACTTTGTACCTCGGTTGTTCTTTATTCCCCCATTTTCTGTAGGAGTAAAAATAGAATCTAGAAGTGCTTCTTTTCTCTGGGGGTAGTTAGGTGTGAAACAGCTTAAACCCATCATCAAAACAGTTATGACAAAGCCACTTCTTTTTTCAGGGCAGGAAGGTATAATCCTATTATCTTTGTGTAGTTATCAGCACCACTTGAAATTCCAATTAGTGCAGCTAATCACCATGGGCTCCTCTGGTACTTAGCTGGCAAAGAGCTAAGTCTAATTAATTCTTTGGAGTGGTGGGTAAATGGCATTTGTTTTACTCCTCTAGACACATTTTCTAAGTAAAAGTCTGATTTGGGGCTTGTTTTATTGCAAAGGGACAATTTATAAAAGGGAACAAAAATTAATTCTGCGTGAAACTAACAGAATAAGATCTTAAGTGATCTTGTCAAATATGAGGATGTAGGTTACTTGATGACAAGTCAAAGGCATATTTCTCACCCATTTGTGGTTTAAAAAATAGGTCTATAAAACGAAAGAGGCATTATTTATTTAAACTCAGATTTGTAAGGAAAATCATTTCCATTTGACTCATTAACAATAATTCTTTGCTTAGAAACAGGATAAAGTATTAATCACCTGGGCCTCTGGGCTTAATTCCAGTGGCTTAGAGCCAGTGGTCTATGGCAAATCCATTATAACCACCTGGGTGATCTCCAGGCAAAATCATACCTTCCCTGTGGCCAGTATGCATTTTAAGAGGAAACTAGGGTTTAGCAATCTGTTCTTTCATGCAGAACTTATTTATTAGCATTTGCCCCCAAATTCAGAATCCCACTAGCTCATGTCCTAGTGAGGTCCTGGTGTTGATTTGCATGTGGGTCAGATTCTCAGAGGAAACCAGGCTTGACCACGTACCCAGTGTTGAGCAGCGTGGCCTACCTGTACCTTAAAGGAAGAGGCAGATGTGCTCATCACTTGGTCAACCCGCTGTGACTACTGCAAACTCCATTCTGGTGCACATTGTCCCCTTGCCCTTCATGTCTGAAGAAAAGTGCCATGATATTAATATTAACCCAAGGAGTGAGGGTCTGATTTTCTTTCAAGACTGTCTCTCTCCTCAGACCTGATGGATGCCTAGAATTTTCTTCTAGAGTAACTTGTGGATAATTAAGCGATTGCTTTATTCTCCCCCCTCCTCTTGAACAAACCTCATGTTTGCAAAGACTACCACAGTTTCTAAACCAAGAAAAGCTGTAGAGAAGAATAATAAACCTCAAAGAGTTGCAAATTTCTTTGGTTTTGAACTGAAGCCTTTGGCTAGGCGCTGGTCTAGGTAAATGGGACACATTAAGTTCAGAATTCTGTGTTTAATTTTTGGGAATATGAAAGAGCTGACTGTTTGCTTGGGAAGGGATTTGAAACCTTTTTTAGGCTTTTTGAGTTTTTCAGATAAAGGCAACCACAGCACTATTCCTTAGGCGAAGTAGTTCTGCCAGCGTCTCCCTTTGGAACGAAGAGCTGCTTCCCAGTGTGTAAGCATTATTCTGTATAATTATGGATATTTTTCCTTCCAAAAATATTTTTTTTCTAGAAGCTGCTGTTTCAAAGGCTTTCAATTCTGTGTGTCATTATCAAATAATCTTTTTGGTACTCGGGTGTTTATTATTGGATTGCAACAACGATGAAGCTCTGGGGGGCTTTGTCTCCTTTGGTATGCTAATTAGCCAGTTTCCTTTTGATCTTTTTCTAACTAAAAAGAGTGAAAAGCTATCTCGGTAGGAAATCTTGGTGCTGTACATTCATCCCCTCATCTCCATAATCTGAGGATCAGAGGAAGGCAACAATTTCACTGCTGAATGAGAGCTTCTAGAGGCTTTAGTTAGAGCTCACTGCTGCCAAATAATCCTGCAGGCATTTAGAGGCGGGCACAGGGGAGGAAGATGCAGGGGAGGTGGAAGAGGCACAAATATTTCATGCGGCCAAATATGCTCAGTCGCTTTTATTTTTCCAAGCATTCAATCCAGGCAAATACGTGTCATTTTGCCTAATTTTTAACTTTTAGATTTATTTCTTTTAGTAATGTGTTTTTAGTGACATGACTGAATCCTTAGTTTGAGAAAAATGGCCTGAATAATGGGAAAACATACATAGCTAACAAAATCTGTTAGACAACGAAATCTTTCAAGACACAGTAAACTCAGATACAATGTGTGAAGAGCAACTAGGGAAAATGTTGTGGCTCTCATGGATTGGATGCACACATTTGTGTGTAAGAATATGTGTGGGAATGGATGAAAAAAAGAAGTTATTAGATTTTTAGTTTGATCACTGATTTGTCTCATACAGTTGTACATATTCCCCTTTTAATTAAAATCTAAGGATTTAGGACAAAGTCTGGGAAGTTGAATGGGAAATCTCATCAACAATATCATCACCTAACATCTATTAAGAATGCACTGAGAGAGCAGCACTCATTAGGAGAACGAAGCAAACTATTAATTATGTATTCTAGTCACAAGAACTATACTCAGCTCATATAAGCATGCACACACTACACACACACTAGGTTGAACCATATGAATGCACTGTTTTTGCAAATGAAAAGCAATTTCATATGCTTCAACCTAATACAAGCTACTGTTTGAGAGGTATGCTTATAAAGTAACTATGTACTTAAATAAATTATTTTAATAATGTGTTCTAAAAAAAGACAGAGATAGCCCTGTCTGGCGTGGCTCAGTGGATTGAGTGTTAGCATGTGAATCAAAGAATCATAGGTTCGATTCCCAGTCAGGGCACATGCCTGGGTTTCGGGCCAGGTCCCCAGTAGGGGGCACATCAGAGGCAACCATACATTGATGCTTCTCTCCCTCTTTTTCTCCCTCCCTTTCTCTCTCTCTAAAAAAAATAAAATCTTTTTTTTTAAAGAGTATTGACTCCTTTAAAGTCATCCTAAGAGAAGTCTGATCCAAAAAGTGCTGTCATGGCTTAGGACATTTTTCTAATAGTCCTAAACCTGAGGGCTTTCATTTCATCAGTGTTTGAAAAGCAATCTGTATCATTGGAAGATGGGCTTGAATTTTGGAAATAAAATCATTCAGAATCACCTCTTGTGAGTAAAATAATTTATACCAAATAAAACTATTTTGAATGTTCTTTTAAATAAGTAAAATTTGACTATAGATAACTCAGTAATTTCCTTTGGTGTTATATCAGCCACCAGAGCCATTTAATCTCCCATTGAGAAGATACCTTAGAGATTGGTTGGTCCAACAGTCCTTAAACTTTACTGACTATAAAAATCCTCAGGGGAATTATTCATACTGTAATTTTGGCCTTTTGCAGTACAGAGTCTGGTTTATTGATTTAAGAAGAGACCCAGAAATTCATATATGAAATAATGCTGTCAGATGATTCTGATGTAGGAGGTTGTTGCCCATACTTGGAATTGCTATTCTTGTCTATGGAGATAGACACAGATGTTCAGTGACACACTGAAAGGAGCTCTGCTGCACAGAGGTCAGCCCACAAGCAGAACTGCAGTCTCCTGGATGCCCAGGTGAGCCTCAGGGAGGGATTTTTTTCATCTATATTGCAGTTTGATACTAAAACACTAAATGACTTTCGATCACTTTTAAAACCTTTAAGATTTTTTCTCATTTGTAAAGCTGGGGTGATATTAAAACCAGATCAAAGTGTTGTATCTGTGTAACTTGCTTACTGCAAGGCTCGACAGATAGTTATTTCTCAATAAACATTAGCTCCTATGTTTTCTATCTGAAGTCTCATTATGGCTCTTTCCTTTGTAACTGTTTTTTCCTGTGCTTTTCCCTTTTCATGGCTTCTCTCATCCTACCTCCATTTTTATGGCCATTTCTGAATGGTATTCCTTCCCCATGACTTTGGTCAGATCTTGGTTACTGGCACTGCCACCGGAGAGTGCTTATTGACAGGTGGCAATCAACTATAATAACTCTCTGGAATCCTCCTTGAGAGGAACAGGTGGGTCTTTTCACATTTTGCATTTGTGCCCAATTAAACCCTAACTACAGTCTTACTGGCCTATTATTGTTGCCAACCCCCTCCCCCCAAAAAAACAAAAACAAAAACAAAAAAAACCTTTCAACTGTGAAACCAAAGTACAGACACTGAAAGTATCAGCACAGAAATTCCCTCTTCATGTTGGGTGAGCGGAGGGCAAGGAGCAGGCTATGGGGAGGGGCAACCAGAACAGCTGGTGGCAACAGGCACTGGCCCACAGGCTCTTCAGACCTGGATCAGAAGCCAGAGGCACTAATGATGGTGCCAGAGGGAGAAAGACAGCATGAGGTATCCATGCAAAGTGCCAGTGAAGTGCTTGTATCTCTTCCCCATCTGTTCTGTCACCCCATTCACCTTCCCATTTGCTCACAAATAAATAGGCAATGGGCGACCAAATGCTGCCTGAGCTACCTGATGTTGCTAATTACTATGGCTGTTTAGAGCCAATTATCTCCACAAAAGCAAAACATCTTCATATAGCATTCCAAATGGACACTGTTTCGTCTGGGGCAGAGACAAATTGAACACTGTAGCTCAGTTCAAGCTAAAAGGGCTCTTCTTTGGCACAGCTTTCAAAGACCCATTTGTTGTCTTTTTTTCTTTTAATTTTTTATTGTAGGTGTACAGATGCTACAATTACCAACAATTCAGGAAGCATGATTAGGGTGGGGTAATTCTGTATGGATAGATTTGTATGTGTCTTTTCATCTCTGATATATATGTTTATATATAGTCAGTTTTACAAATCAATCTGATCTTATTCTTAATTTGAACCCCATAAGTATTTCCCTACTTTTTCTTTCTCAATCTCAATATGGCTAAAGGATGTCATGCAAGTGTGCTATGTAGGACCTACATATAACATGATATTGATTCAAACAAATGTTGAGAATCGACTCAATAACTTCATTTATTTAGTACAAATGATTGGACAAAACCTTTAGGTTAACTCTCTTATCTTTAGTATAAGTGAAATGATACTTACATAAGATGAATTAGCTGTAAATCTGAAATAATTATTTGATTTTCTGGTCAAAACATTTCAACTGAGAAAAAAGGTAGGCTATGAATAATACATATTTTCTGCTGCTCTGATTAGTGTCTTTGAACAATGGCTCAGCTCTGCCCCCTTGTAGGTACAGACTGAGTCGTTGCTCTCCTCTTCAGTGTCACTACAGGAAGGAGCAAAGATAATTTATATGAAAGGCTATAGATAACCTATGTGCATGATTTCAGTCTCTTCTGTAAGTGAGGGAAGCTTTGACAATGAAGCCAAGCTCCTGGAGAAAAAAGATGCTGAGAAATGCATATCTGGGCTGTGAAAACACCTGGGAAAGGCTGCATTTTCTTGGGCTTACTTCTAATTTCCCCTTTGTTTCTCTAGTGGAGAGTACCATAATGTGTCATGGCAAACCCCCACAGGCTAAAGTTCATGTTAACACCCACCCAGCCATTCATTCCTTGAGTACAGTGCTAACACTGGGCACTCAGTATTAAGTAAGACACAGAAGGACCTACCTGCCCCTGTGTATGTCAAGTCTAATTAAGGTGAATCCTGTGGAAAAACAAAAAGGGTCTACTCACTAATTGTAGTATGAGAAGCAACCCCAAGATACTTCAGGACCTAAGAAGTGTTGTTTTTAATAGTCCTAATTTTGTGATTCCAGCTTACGTTTATGAGATTTAAAAATATCAAGATAATTTCTCATAGTGTCAAGACCTGCCAGCTAGCCAGCCAGAAATTTGTATTCCTCAGATCCTTACCCATAGTAGCATGTGCTAATATTAAACAAGACTTCAATTTATAGGACTTTTGTTGCTACTGATAGCTAACATAAAATCCATCTGGTGACTGAGAGGACACTTTCTAGGTAGCCCCTTTTCATCATGCGAGCATTAGGTAACAGCTAGCCATCACCTGTTCTGGAAATACTCTATTCACTGAGCTGCCTTTCCTGGTTAATTGGAGTGTGTGTGTGTGTGTGTGTGTGTGTAAGAGAGAGAGAGAAAGAGACAGACAGGCAGATGGGAAGAATGTGTGGGAGTGTATGAGTCAATATATGTGTGAATATGTTTGCACACCTGGATGTGAATGTGCATATGTGTGAATATATGTGAGTGTGTCTCTGTGTGTGAATGTGTGTATTCATTATTTAGGCCTATACAGACTCTGCTGAAGACTGAGGGACTCTTCTGGAGAAAGTTATTCAAATAATTCAGCAGCTGACTAATTCTAGTAAGTCAGTATATATTTAACATAGTTTTGAAAAGAGGCTTATTGAAAAGAAATAGACATTTTTGTCAATAAACTTTAGGTTCCTATAATACAAAGAGGCAACATTTGTACAGTGTCCATGGTTATCTGTGTAGTGGTTCATACAGCGTTTATTTTAAATCGTCCCTTTAAGTACAGCAGTGACTGCTCGTGAATGGGACTGAACAATTCCTGAGGGGGAGGTGATTCCTCAGATCCTTACCCACACGATCTGTAAAGCTGTTGTGGGTGGATAATACTCTCCCCAAGATAGAATTGCATAGCACATGGGGATATTTCAGGGTAAATATTTTTTCATTTTTTCTGATGAAAATATGTGCTCATTGCTAAAATTCCTTTGAAAAATAAACCAGAAATGATAATTATTTTTTTCTTTTTCTTAAAAAAATTCTTATCTGCATTGTCTCTATTTCAACCACACTTAGAAGTTGACACATTCAAGGCTGATTTCTTTAAGTGTTGTCTTCTGTGTGCTTCCCTGATTTCAGACTAGGTCTTTATGATACATGGTGAGTGGAGCTCTATTACGTGTCTGTCTAATTTAAGTGTCTGGGGGATGGATTTTCTGTTAGTCATTTAGATTTATTCAACATAATTTATTAAGCACATTTTAATATCACCTATAATGACAAGCCTTGGGGAGAAAATGATGAATAATGTAGGGCCCTCTGAGTGAAGGGGAAGCCTTTCTCTAAAAAGGGGATTGATTCAGTGAGACAGGAGCACAAAGAAGGGGGAAAGGAATTCTTTTCGTGGTATTAGGGGAGCTTTAAAGAAGAACTGATTTATGAACTAAGGTTTGAACAATGGATATGAATTTGTCATGTGGCAGAATCTAGTTGGTAGGAGTGAGAGAAAATCCCAGGCAAATGTCTGATTTATCAAAATATACCCAACTGTAGAATTTCCAACACAACTCAAGACCTATTTATCATTTTTCTCTTTTCTCACTCACTATACTATTTTGTCTTCTATCTGATTTTCTTCCAAAATCTTTTGAATCAAGCATTTTGCTCAGTGTAAAAATACAAGATGCCTGGCCTAACAAAGAATAACTATATTTTGGGTTGTTTTTATTACAGTGTCTTCCCTGTCTGGGACAAGCTGACTTCTTGGTTTGGAATTTTCTTTTAAAGACTTGTAGGAGACCATTCTGCATGGCGTGGGCCCAGCTCCCACTTGAGGTGCACAGGACCCATGCCTACAGATGGGCTCTCCTGTGGAGAATCAGGGCTGCAATGTGCCTAGGCTGCTTTGAGTCTTGCTCTTGTTCCTTAGACAGCCCGTTCCCCATGGTTGAGGATTCACAGAAACCTTTAAAGAAATTTTTTAACAAATAAAAGAACCTTTTTCTGAAATTCCTCCTGCTGAAAGCCTGGTGATTACAAAATCAATCTCAATTTTGCCTTTTCTCCACCTGCACCTTTAAATCCTTATGCATGTGGAGGGAGGGGAAAAAACAAAACTGAAGGGACCGCAAGAGGCGGCTTAAAACAAGAAATTTGCTGAGATGCTTGTAAATTGTCCTGTAACAAGTTGATGTTTTTAAAGCTGATTAAAGGGAAAATCTTTGCTCTTTCTTCCAAGCCTAGACCTAGTTGGGGGTTGTGCTGCCAGGATCAGCTTGTGGGTGTTTTTACAGTGATGCGGTGAGTGCCCTTGTGGCTCTTAACTTCTTGACCCAAGCCCGAGAGGTTGAGAGGTTGTGGTAAATAGTTGGGAAAGAGAGCAAGGCTACTGCTTACTAAAGAAGGTACAGCTGCAAATTAAAACCACAATGAAATACCACTTCACACCGGTCGGAATGGCCATCGTAAACAAAGCAACAAATAACAAGTGTTAGAGAGGTTATGGAGGAAAGGGAACCCTAATGCACTGTTGGTGGGATTGCGGACTGGTACAACCACGATGGAAAACAGTACGGAACTTCCTCAGAAAACTAAAAATGGATCTGCCTTTTGCCCCAGCAATTCCACTGCTAGGATTATATCCTAAGAACCCTGAAACACCATTCCAAAAGATCCTATGCACCCCAATGTTCATAGCAGCACAATTTACAATAGCCAAGTGCTGGAAGCATTCTAGGTGTCCATCAGTAAATGAATGGATCAAAAAACTATGGTATATTTACACAATGGAATTCTATGCAGCAGAAGGAAAGAAGGAGCTCCTACCCTTTGGGACAGCGTGGATGGAACTGGAAAGCATTATGTTAAATTAAATAAGCCAGGCCGTAAAAGACGAATACCATATGATCTCACTTTTAACAGGAACCTAAACAACAAAACAAACAAACAAGCAAAATATAACCAAAGAACCTAAAATAGAGAACAGGCTGACAGTGACCAGAGGGGAGAGGGGAGGGAATTTCAGGGGAAAGGGGGAAGGGTTTACAGGAACAAATATAAAGGACACAGGGACAAAAAGTGGGGGGGGGTGGAAATGGGAGCGAGGTGGGGAGGGATGGAAGGGTGGACTGGGATAAGAGTAAAGGACAGAAAACTGTACTTGAATGATTAAAATTATATATATAAAGAAGAAGGTACAATTGCAAAGCAGTCGCAAGGGACAGCAACCTAGGAAGAAAGACCCCTTTCCTCTGAAATCCAACACACCCTTATGACATTCCCAAAAAGCACTTGGGACATTCACACGGACTACTGAGGCCAGTCACAGAAAGGGCCAAGGCTTTTGCTCCCCTTGAGAGAAAAGCCATGCTGTCCCTTTTCCTCCACCGGACTCAGTAGTCCATTTGAATATCTCATTTCATCTGTAATGATGAGAAGAACACTGCAGGCCAGTGTCTTCATCAAAGACCCAAACAATGCTTTCTATTCTTCAGAGCTACTATAACCTCTATGCAATAACCCTGGAAATGGAACAAATCCCACAATCCCAGAGAAAAGATAAATAGTTTGGGCGGCCTGTAGTTCTAGCCAGAGCTTATTTTAGGCTATGTATCATTTCAGGAGATTCACGTGAAGTAAAGGCTGGTCTGAAATTGGTCTTCATCTGATTTTTAAATTTTATTTCATGTTTTTGAATTGTGAGTCACAGGGGCTTAAGTGCCCTTTAGACAGTTCAAGATGAAAAAACTATAAAATTGAACCAAAACAAAAAGTCAAAAGCAACCCCAAAAGCAAAGAAGCACCTTGTCTAATGTTGCAATAAACTTAGATCTTTCGTGTGTAGGAGTGGATGATAAAAGTGCTCCACTTGTAAACAGAACGTGGGATTTATTGGAGGAAGGTAACGAGGGTATCAGCAATGGGCTACAGCCAGTATTGTTCTGGAAACATCAATTACCTTCTGTTCCATTTCATACTAGGTGGGATTGTAAATCTGCAAAGGTCAGAAAATGGCTTCCCTTCAGACTCATATGAAATGTTTAAAGATGTCAGTTTGCACCAATCTTTGTTACAATGTTACACAGCAAACCAGACTAAATTGTGATTTAATTCCTGCATGTGTTCTTGATTTCTGTCTTGATTAATGTAGAACAAAGGATTCAGTTAATGACCACTGAGATTATTTATTTTTGTACTAACACCTGTTTTATCCTTTGTTTTGCATGTAATGGTAGTCTCCTTTTATCTAGTAGATAATTTTTTATATAGTATGAGGAGAGAATTCCCTCTATCCTTTTGCCTCTGGGAACTTACATTTTTTCCCTCCACTTAACTCTAATTCTATACTGTGCAGTATAATATAAGCATGACAAATGTGATGTGGAGACCCTGGGCTGATTAATATTATTTACTGTGATGCTGCTTCTGGTCATTTGCTGCAGAAATAAGAGGCATCAGACCTTACCTGTAAAGAGGCAATTGGAACCTCCAGTTTCTATTATCTTCCACACTTCTGATTTTTGCTTTGCTAGTGTTAGAAGATTCTGTGATGGGGTTGACAATTCTGGTAATTCCTCAAACATATATCAAATGCATATGCAAGGCTTTGTGTTGGTAAGGGTAGGGCAAGTGGAGATGGGGGACAACATTTTTGGCAAAGATAAACAATAATTGATCCTTTTTTGTACAAAAAGACCCTACATTTTGAAGGGAGAAGGTTGACAGGTGAACAAGAAAAAGTGAAATGCATTGTGTAGTGGAAGCATAAGCACAGCACTCAGGGAACCCAGAGAAGGGGAAAACTTCAGGAAAGCCAATTTCTCTTGAGCTGTAAAAATCCTTACAAACTGGAGCTCATTACTTCTAGCTTGATATATTCTCTGAGGCTGTGATGTGAATATATCCAACTTCATTGCAAATGTATATTTCAAAATTGCCCCTGGTTTTGGATCTTTGTGGCAATGTATTTTATAGACTGAACTGGTTCCAAAGGCAGGTAGTAAAATACATAGTTAAATTGTTATAAAAAGCAAACTATTTCATTTCAAAAGCCCAGCTTTTTCAAGCCTTCTTTGTCTGAATAGCTTTATCTTGCATGCTGTCTTAAACATCAATACTTTTGATTGTGGCTCAGGAAGTGTCAATCATTAATTCACTTCTCTTCTTGTTACACACTGTGTTTTCTTAGTCATGAATAAACTTCAGGGAATCTATGTATTCACTATAAGTGCATGCAAAAATTTCTCTAGGTACATTTTTCTCAGAAGAGAGTCCCTTCTTTTTGTCAGATTCTCATAAAGATCCATGAACCAGACAATGTGCAACTACTATATGTTCTCCTTTCATGATTTTATCTACTCTCAGTATTTTAATACCAACTAAATGATGATGAATCTAAAATCTGTATTTCTAGCCTGAGTCTCCTGAGATTTATTCTTATATATCCAAATGTTTACCTCCTCTCTTTGCTTCTTTGGACCAATAGCACAAGCCCACCAGTCCTAAGATTAACTTCACAATCTTTCATTCTAAATCATGCATACATATATTTCATCTTTGTTAATGTCATCAATATTCACTCAGTCATCCAGGATACAATATGGAATCATTTAGCTAATTTTTACTTGTCCTTTAAGACAACTCAAATAGCATTTTCTCCTGTAAACCCCTCTTGGCCACCCAAGACGGGCTGGTTACTGTCTTGTGTGCTCCCTCAGCACCCTGTGCACATCTCCCTTATGGCTCAGGCATATATGAGTGATTATTTTTCTCATTTTTCTGTTTACTTTTTTGTTTCCCTCATTAGTCTATAATCTCCTTGAGGAAAGTGGCCACTTCTTACTTGGTTTGAAAGTCAGCACCAAGCCTACAGCCAAATACTCAGTAAATGCTTAGGAATCAATTAAGAGAAGAAATCAAGGATCTTCAAAAAAAAATTTGCTCCATTTGGCTTCTCAAAATACAGATATAGTGATATACAGTGAGAGTGGCTTGAAATATTCTGATTTCACAACCCATGAAAGTGTAGAGGGAAGAATACTCTTTTCTATATGGTCTGCTAACATAGAATTATTTTTAATGTCAAAACTAAGTGCTAATTCTGTGTTATTCCATAGAAAAGAGATCCTGGCTGTGCAGTAATAGCTTATATTCTATGTGTCCTTTTTAAACTTAAAAATCTTATTTTTCAGAGAAAAATCCTATTAAGTCAAACATTTAGGTTTTAAAAATAATGTTTTAGAATCAAGCAATTGGTAATCTATACCATCTTGTGGCAAATTGTACTGGATACAAGTACAAAATTCTGGAGGCTTCATGAGCTCTGGTGGAAGCATAAAGGACAAGTATACAAATACTTTGCCCATTGTGTTTAAGAAAGAAACACTTTTAAAATAGGGACTAATCGAAAAGGTGTTAAAAACTATCACTTAGTCCTTCACCTACTTGACATCTTTTTAAGCTATTATGGTTAGGTTTTCTATACTGTTCAAATCAATCAGAATTTTGTTTCTCTTCTCCTTCTCAGAGGTTAAGGTTGAGATAGTGCCTCCCCTACTCCATGCCACATAAGACATTTGCCATGTGGTGTTTGCCAGAAAGAAGACCCTGATATCTCATCCTGGGTGTGTCATCCTGAAAACAGAGCTGAATGCAGAGAGAGTTCTAGGGAGAGTTCAACCTGTGTCCTCTGGAATCTGAAGCCAGAGAACTAGTCCTAGCTTGGAAAGTCCTAAAGGCAAGATACTATATGAAGATGTTTCCAAAGATGAGACCAATGGAAGAGACCACAGGAGGAGTGCCATATGTCCAGATTTTGGAAAGACAGAGGTGCAAGTTTTCTCATGGGCTAAATGGACATTCTGTGGTAAGTAGCAAGTTCAGAGGAATCTTGAAGAGGCTTTACCTAAGAGGTTGACTTCTGAGGGCAAGGGTTCCCTCAAAAAGAGACTGATTGGCTGTGTTACTGGGGCAGCAGTGAGCCAAGTGGTATAGGAATGGTGTTAGAGATTGTATGTGTGTGTATTAGGGTGGGTTTTTCCCCCTAATCCTATTCTCAGCCTCAACCCTACCCCAATTGTTGAGGGTCCTGAAAAAAATGTTTGCAATGCAACAGGCAAGGGATTAAGGAAGTCCTAAATAAAAACTGAAAAAGTAAAATATTCTGCATTGTTGTAATTATCAGGATATCAATTGTAGTAATGTTATTGATGACTCCTACACCTCCTTCTCACCTAATGAGTCAATCTGCCAGGTGTTGTGAATAGGGGCTACTAACAGCTCATAGCCGCCCTGTGCTGCTGAGACCTGTGCGTGGCCAAATAGGAGCCACTGCACTCTGGAAGCGCTGAATCTCCCCTTAGCTAAACTGGATAGAAATGGTCAAATTTCTGCTGCTGCTGGGGTTGGATATTAAAAATATTATGGTTTTCTTTTTTGGGGTTGTATCTGTTCCCAGCAATAGTGAATTAAAATAATCTAGAGAAAATGTACTTTTTATAAAAAGTCTATTTGAAGCATTGAAGAGCTACCAAAACTACCATTTTAGGAGCCAAGATCTTGGACAGAAAAGTGCAGAAAGTTAAATTTGATTTTCAGGGATATTTTCCCCATCAAGGCATTTGCCAATTCCAAGGAAACAGCAGAGAGGCTGAGAAACTGAACAACGATCAATGGCTAAAAGTTTGAGAAGCCAAATAGAGCTTCTAGTGGTCTCATGGGCTAGGGGACAATAACTGGAATTCAGGGCCAGCTCAAGGAAACAGAGCCTGGGACCCTCCAGTGTTTTAATTAGGTACCTGATGGCCCATACCCTAGTAGTGAGGGTAGACCAGACAGCTCCTCAAAGCTGTGCCCAGATAGAAATCAGCTTATTTTCTGCTCAGATTCAGATAATCTTTAAGATATCTTCAGCATTCAGATAAATGCTGTCTCAAAGAAGTTGACAACACTGAAAGTTTCCAATTAATTTTTCAAGTTTTCATATATGATATCTGGAATTCAGTAAAAACACTTAGCAGGCAATGCCAGGAGATAAATATATGTCTCTGAATACTAGGAGAAGGAACACAATGGAAATAGACTAGGAAGAGATCCAGATATTGAAATTATCTGACATAAACTTAATATACATGATAAAAATAAAAGCTAAGATGGAAAATTTAAGCAGATAATAACTTTATTTTTAAAAGTTTTTAAAAAACTTATTTATTTTTAGAGAGGAGAAGGGAGGAGGAAGAGAAGGAAAGAAACATCTATGTGTGGTTGCCTCTCATGTGTCCCCTGCTGGGGACCTGGCCCACAACACAGGCATGTGCCCTGACTGGGAATCGAACCAGTGACACTTTTGTTCTCAGGCTGTCACTCAGTCAACTGAGCCACACCAGCTGGGGAGATAATAACTTTAAAAGTAATCAAATGGAAAGTCTAAATGTAAGTATTAATAATTTAATAGATAGGTTTAGTAGCAGATTAAAAAGTACTTTAGAGGGAATTAGTTAACTGTTAGAAGATATTTCAGAAGAGTATCTCAATATAACAGAAATACAGGACCTTAATAAATAGATCGAACACATTTTTCATGGAAGAGGGCATGTGGGGACAAGAAAAAAAGATTGGACAGAAGCCATATTTGAAGTGATAAGGGTCAAGAATTCTTAAAAAATAATGAGTTATCAAAAGTCAAGGAGCACTACAAATCCCTAGCAGTATAAATATAAAAATAATAAACTTAGTCCTATTATGGTGAATCTGCTACAAACCCTTAAAAAAGAGAGACCCCCCCCCCAAAAAGCAGGCAAAAAGTCAAACTAAAATTGTAACATGACTTCCCCCAACAATAGAAGCTATCTAACAGTAAAGTTACTTATTCAAAGTTTTGAAAAATTTCTTTATTTACTCAAAGTTATAAAAAACCAAACTATTAGCATAGAATAATATCCCAGTAAAAAATATCCCTTAAAAATAAAGCAAAATAATGCCCTGACTGGGTGGCTCAATTGATTGGAGCATTATGCAGTACACCAAAAAGTTCAGGGTTTGATACCCAATCAGGGCATGTACCTAGATTGCACGTTCCATTCCTGGTCTAGGGTGTGTGTGGGGAGTAGAGAATGAGGGGGAGGCAACTGATTGATGTTCCTCTCTCTCTCTGCCTTTGTTTCTTTCTCTAAAATCAATAAAAAAATTTTGGGGTAAAGATTAGAAAACAAATAAACAGAGCAAAATAAGTAATTTTAGACCAAAAAGAGCTGAGATAGTTTTCTCACTACCTGACATGCACCATAGTAAATACTAAAGTACAGTAAATCATTCTGAAAGATGATTCCAGAGAGAAGCATGTAGATACAAGGAAGAATGATAAGCAATGTAAAGTGTGTATCTATGGGAAGATCTAGATGAGCATTGAAAAAATATAATGATGATACTATTTTTGTGGTTAAATGTCTATGGGATAGACACATGACAAAAATAGAACAAAAGTCTGGAGAATGGATAAAAAGAGTTATATCATTCTCAAGTCCTTGCATTATAAAAGTCAAGGATGCATGTTTTATTCTGGGGTAACCCTTAAAAGAATAGTAAAAGTATAATAAACACTACAATAAAAGAAGAAATGAAATAACAAAAATATTTAATTAAAACAAAATGAAGCAAGAAATAAGAGCAAAAGAAACAAGGAACATCTGAGGAAAAGAAAAAATGTGCAGTAAGATGGTAGATTCCCATATATATCAGGAAGTACATTAAATGAAATACTAAATACTTCAATTAAAAGACATTATGAAGCTGGATTTTAAAAATAATTCATGCTGTTTATAGTAAATGAGTTAAAAATAAAGATGCAGACATGTTGACAGTAAAAGGATGACAAGGCTATTCCTTATTAACACTAACCAAGAAAACTGTCTTGCTAAACAAATAACAGACCAAACAAACATTAAAACAGGAAGAAACACTGGAGATATTTCACAATGATAAAATGTTTGATCTGCCAAGAAGTAACACTGACAATTCTGCATGGATATAAACAACAACATCTCAAAAGTTATAAAGTAACAACTGTTAGAGCCAAAGTGAGAAAAAGGCACTAACACCATACCTTTTTTAGTGACTGCTAGGATCAGCAGAGGACAATAATTAATAAGGATATAGAAGAACTGAACATGTTAAACATCCTTGAGCCAATTGATATCCGTAGAATATTGATCCAACAACTTTAAGTCTCAACAAATTCCAAATAAGTTCATACAGAGTACGTTCTCCAACTACAGTGATATTAAGCTTAAAAGCAATCATGGAAAGGTAACTACAAAAATTTCCAAATATTTGGAAATGAAGCAATATGATTCTAAATAAACCATGGGTGAAGAGGAAATCACAATGGAAGTGAGAATGTAGCTGGGCTTTAGAAAGAAAACTAGCATCACTGTGCTGGAATCGCGATTGCAGCAGCCAAGAAACTGGCCCAAAGGAAATGGAATAGATTTTTTCTTTTCTATTCTCTTTCTGTTAAGGTTTCAAGAATTTTGTATCTGTGATGTGGAAATGCCATGGTAGGGCTTTTCATGTATTTGTTTTATAGTTTGGTGTGTTAATCTTATAAGTCAAATGGTCAACTAGAGTGGCTTTCTGGGACAATAATGAAAATGATATTAGAAACATTGAACACTGTACCCAGGCATAGAAATGACATTTCTGACACCCAAAGATCCATCAAATGGCCTGAGTCCTTTCCTTTTCTCATTCATAAAAAATGTTATTCTTCCCTTGAAAAAATCTGGCAGATGTTTAGGAGTACAGTGAAGCACTTTACATCATTATTTAACCAAGCATACTGTGCTAAGACATTAAGAATCCTGCTATCTTTGCTCAAATACGAAGGAAAGACATATACAAACAAAGTGAAACAAATTAGATGTTTTTGTGTTCAGAACAAGGGCAAAGATAAAAACATTATTTTATGTGCAAACTTTCAAAAAATTGTTTCTTCTTAGGGAATACTACATTACTAAATAATAATAATTATGTTTGAAAGTTATGAAATGGAAAATGATGCTCTGTGTTTCTTTTTCTATTCCTCTGATGAAGATCATAGGCTTCCATTGCTCAAAGTATTAAAGACTTAGAGATTTTTAAAAAGTCCATGAGGCCGAAAGTTATGCTATGGAATCAGTTATTGTGCCCTGAAGATCTTCGTCTTCTATACCAGTTATCACAAATTAAGCAGCATAGATTAATCACCAGAGCTAAATTTAGGCAGATAAGGGGTTTGTTGATTCCTGCCAGAGCCCTCCCATAGCTTTAACCTTCAAGGCAAACTACCAGCCCATCCGCTGCAAAACATTGCTGGCTTCTATTGGAAATGTAAAATTCTTTCTTGATGTTAGAATGAAGGGCTGCCTTTGTAATATTGTGCTCATAAAACAAACTTCATTCTTTCCCAAGTAATTGGCTTCCTGCTGACAGGAGCTCTAAAAAGACGTCTGACAAGAGTTTGAATTGGTGTGTTAGTACTTTTGTTATGTATCTCTCTCCATGAGCTGTTCAGTTGGTAAAAATGAATTTGGATTTTCAATGTCTTCTACAGACTTATTAGTGATTGGTAGTTGTATAGAGTTCTGGTATCTTTGTGACTGTACAATTTGTGGCTAGGCTAGACCACATGAAATCCTAGGGTCCTAGAAGTCTGAGTAGACCCAAATGGCCCCAGGTTTTTTTAATTTTTTTTCCTGTCCTATGCTCACTCCTTTGTTTTTTTTCTGAAAGACTCACCTGGATTGTATAACATGCAAAAGATAGTTCTATTTTCAGTGTCTTGCCTTTTAGCCTATTACAGAGCACAATTAGATTCTTCTTTTAGAGGGCAGTTCAACGCTGCTTTAAATGATTGCTATTGGGAGGAAAACATCTCAGATCCTAAAGGGCCGAGACTGAAGTACTTCTGGGGCATTTTCAAATAGGTAACTAAGTCAGAATAAAAATATTTCTGAAGATGACTGCTGTGTTAAACCAACACTGGAGGTACTGAAATTCCTCAGTATCAGGGTTGACTGCTGGTGTCAGGGCTTAGGTGCACACACACACACACACACACACACACACTAAGGCAGCAGTTTAAGAACTGAAGTCCAGAAAGGCAGGACTAAATCACATGAAAATCAGTTGGGATACTGCTTAAGAGAAACAGTATTTGTATAATCTGGATTCCAAACTTAGTTCTTCCATCTGTTTGTTGTATGGACTCATTAAAGCAAGTCACTTGATCTTTCTGGGTCTCAGTTTTTTCTAGAGTAACCAGAAGGGTTTGGACAAATGTTAAGGAGCCTATGAGTCTGTACATTATGCCTAGGGCACTTACCAGACTTGGATTAGTATGTTACAAGTAAGGACACATGTAGGTGGGGTTAATATTCTAAATATTTACCAGCCCTACAGCATAAATACTCACCAATCAAAATGGAGGCTTGATATAAACAACCAGTAGCACTGATCCTATGCATGCTAGCTAAATATCAGCTACCCTTGTGGGAATGGAGCCTTGGCTATTTGTGTCTAATTGCCAAAGCAGGAAAGACCTTAGGAATTACCAGTTTATCTTCTTGATTTTATAGATTGTTGCATCTTCTGTTAGAAGAAACACATTTTGATATTAAAGGATTGCTGCAGAAAGATGACAAATGTAAATGGGCTTAGGTATATGATTAGATATCTCAGTAATTTTAGTAGATGGCTGCAGTAATGGTAGCAATGGATCATACCTCCCTGTATTCTCCTTCTCTATTTGTCCTTTCCCATATTGATTCTGACCTTGGCAATGTGACTTGCTCTGGCAACACGGCATTAACAAATATGACCAAAGCAGAGGTGTAACAGATACCTTCTCTTTCTGCTTTTGGAACACAGTAACTATAGGAAGTCTTCTTGCCTCATGGCAACACATGGCCACCTGACAGCCAGCATACATGAATGAGGCTTAGCCTACCCAGCTATATCAAGCTGACATAAGACTATAGAAACATGACCAACCTAAGCTGAGACCAGAGAAGGAACCACCCATATGAACTCAGCCCAAATCCCTTACCCACAAAATCAGAGCAAATAAAATGTGGTTATTTAAGCCACTATATATTAAATTGTTTTTGATATGCAGTTATAGATACTTGACACAATAAGAAAAAAACCTCCAAGTTAGGGGAGGGTAGGAGGAGTTGGTGGGAGGAAAAAGAGCTCAGGTCTCCTCTATTTTCTTCCTTGAAATTGAGATCAGGATCTGTGCCTGCTTCCTACAAGAATTCCATTCTTTGTAGATGGGCCTAAAAGCTCCATCTTACCTGTCTTTCTGGCCAATCACAGTCGGTTCAGGAAAAACACAGCTAGTTTTCCTAATCCCTGTTAGTGAGGCACAGAGGTAGATATTTCCCCTTGCACTTCCCTCTGTCACAATTTTTCCCTTTTGGAATGCAACCAGGATCAGTTAACCTGGACTTTTCTTGTTGATTTAGTGGGTGGTAAATAGCAAGATATTTCATAGAGTGTTATGAGAATGAAAGCATTCTTGGGAAAGAGGTTAGAAGGTAGGATTTTTAAATGACTGAGAAATAGTATTTTTTGAATATCCACATACAACTTACAACCATCTTGCTTTCAGCACTACTTTGAGACAATTGAAAAAATTCATTTTACCTTTGTCCTGAAGTTTGTGGTAACATCTGTCTGGCAGCAAAAAGTTTATATAAAACAAAGCCCTGAGGACTTAATGTTTTTTTCTTATAAATGACTTTAAAACTGGACAAATATATGAGACAGCTATTTGCAGAAATTAACGGCAAGTGACACACTCTTCAAGAGAAGGGAAGCTCTCTTACCATGTTATCCAGCTCCCTGTTCCAGTTTCCAATGCTGGCCCAGGAAACTGGAGTCCAAGCAATGTGTGGTGGTCCAACTGGCCTGACAAGGTCGAGATAAGAGTTTGGGCTTATCCAGACATGGGAAACGGGAGCTGTGCTGGATGGGGCGAGAGGAAGTGAGAAGTCTATACAGGGGTTCTCATGAATCCTTCACTGAGGACTGGGATACATATGTATAGGGCAAGATCACATGAGACTTACTACTTCAGATACCAGAGGTTGAACATTGCTTGAAAATGTTGGACTTCTGACCCAGTCTGAGGCATAAGTTCTTGCTAGCACCCCAGGCATTTATCTGAGACACCAGAAAGGTCATACTTTTAGAAGAAAAGACCATGCATTGTAGTAAGGCCTACTCTAGAACACACCATATTAAAGTCTAAAATTCCAAGCTTTGCCAAGATCCTGATGGGAGACACAGTTTGGAAATTAAGTCCACTAAGTCATAGGGAATGAGAAACAAGTAGAGCTTTCACAGCCTAAAATCTAGGCTAACAAGTTCAGATTTACTAGCTAGTAATTAATTTGCTTGTGAAAGATAAAAAAATAAACTAATGTTCCTCATTAACATAGATATAAAATTAAAAATTTAGTAAATCAAATTCAGCAATAGCTAGAATAATAGTAATGCATCATGGCCATGTGGTGTTGATCCAAGGAATATAAGGTTAATTTAACATTTGAAAAGTAACACATGTAATCCAGCATCGCAACAAAATAAAGGAGAGAAAGCATATGATCCTCAATAGATTCAGGAAAAAAAATTGACACAATCAACACCCATATAGAATAAAATCTCTCAGAAAGTTAAGAATAGAAGGAAAGTTTTCAAAATTGATAAAGAGCATATTATATATATATATATATATATATATATAAAACAACTATCATAGTTACTAGTGAAGCACTAAATGCTATTCTCTAAGGCTGAAAATTTGGCAAAGATGTCTGCTCTCATCACTTCTATTCAATATTGTGTTGGAGGCTCTGGCCAATGGAATAAGCAAGAAAAAGAAATAAAAGGGATAAAGAGTAAGAAATAAGAAGTAAGGCTGTCTGTATTTACAAATGACATGATAGAATATCTAAAGAGTCTATTGGAAACAAAGAAATAAATAAGAATTAGAATTAGTGAATGTGTTTTAGGATGCATCCAAGTTAAAAAAATCCACTGTATTTCTATATATTAACATGTAACTACTATAAAATAAATATTAAAAGTATTTACAGTAGTATTAAGAACATAAAATACTTTTAAATAAATGTAACAAAAGACAAAAAAGACTTGTGCATTCAAAAAAGTAAACACTCCAGAGATAATTTTTGAAATTCTAAACAAGAGATTTACTATGTTTATGAATTGGAAAACTTAATATTGTTGAGATGTTCATTTTCTCAAAATTGAAATAAGAAATATTGAGTGGTAGATTTACCACTCAAAATGTAGAAGTCATTTTGGTAGATATTGAGAAGCTAATTCTAACATTTACACAGAAATGCACAGAACACTTGAATGTCAAAACAAGTTTGAAAAAACACAAAGTTGAAGGACTTATACTACCTGATTTCATGAACTTCTATAAATTCTGTAAAAATCAAGACAATATGGAATTGTCAGAAGGGAAAAATAAAGAATTCAGAAATAGACCCACATGTATGTGATCAATTTATTTTGACAAAAGCAGAAAGATAATTCAATTGGAAAGAGGTAGTCTTTTCAACAAATGGTACTAGAACAAGTGGACATCCATATGAGAAAAAATAAACCCTGGTCCACAGTCCGTACAATACAGAAAAATTAATTAAAAATAAATCACAGTCCTAAATGTCAAAGCTAAAACTTAGAAGATGAGGTACAAAAAATCTGTATCATCGTAGTATGGGCAAAAGTTTCCTATATAGGACACAAAAAGAACTAGTCATCAAATTAATGATTAGGAATTGTAATCACTTGACTTCAGGCCAAGATGGAGCCATAGGTAGACACACTTTGCCACCTTGCACAACCAAAAGAAGGACAACACATTTAAAAATAAAAAATAACCAGAACTGCTAGAAAATCAAAGTGTATGGAAGTCTGACAACCAAGGAGTTAAAGAAGAAATATTCATCCAGACCAATAGGAGGTGTGAAGATGGGCAGCTAGGCAGAGAGGACTCCTGGCAAGGTGGTGGCTGGAGGATGGGGGCAGGGGAGACTGTGACTGGCAGAGGGGGCTGTCACACGTTCACATGCAGATAAACCGGGAGGAACAACTAGGGAGAGAGACAGACTGCACAACCCATGGTTTCAGCACTGGGAAATGAAGCCTCAAAACCCCTGACTGAAAAAAAACCGTGAGGGTTGAGGTGGAAGGAGAAACTCCCAGCCTCACAGGAGAGTTCACTGGAGAGACCCTCAGGGTCCTAGAATGTACAGAAAACCACCTACCTGGGAATCAGCACCAGAAGGGCCCAGTTCGCCTGTGGGTAGTGGGGAAAGTGACTGAAAGCCAGCAAGAATTGAGCAAGCGGTACTGTTCCTTCTCAGGCCCCTCCCCCACATACAGTGCCACAACACAGTGACATGGGTTGCCCTGTCCTGGTGAATACCTAAGGCTCTGCCCCCTACTATGTAACAGGCTCTCCCAGACAAAAAAAAAAATATGGCCCAAATGAAAGAACAGATCAAAGCTCTAGAACAAAAGTGCAACTAAATGATGAAGAGATAGCCAACCTACCAGATGCATAGTTCAAAACACTGGTAGTCAGGATACTCACAGAAATGGTTGAGTATGGTTGCAAAACACAGAGAAAAAAGTTAAGGCTATGAAAAGTAAAATAAAAGGAAATGTACAGGGAATCAACAGTGATGGGAAGGAAACCAGGACTCAAATCAATGTTTGAAGCAGAAAGGAGAAATAAACATTCAACCAGAGCAGAATGAAGGAACAAGAATTCAAAAATATGAGGAGAGGCTTAGGAACCTCCAGGACAACTTTAAACATTCCAACATCCAAATCATAGGGTGCCAGAAGGAGAAGAGGAAGAGCAAGAAATTGAAAACTTATTTGAACAAATAATGAAGGAGAACTTCCCTAATCTGGCAAAAGAAATAGACTTCCAGGAAGTCCAGGAAGCTCAGAGAGTCCCAAAAAAGTTGGACCCAAGGAAGCACACACCAAGGCACATCATAATTACATTATCCAAGATTAAAAATAAGGAAAGAATCCTAAAAGCAGTAAGAGGAAAGGAAAGAGTTACCTACAAAGGAGTGCCCAGAAGGCTATCAGCTGACTTCTCCAAAGAAATCTTGCAGGCAAGAAGGGGATGGAAAGAAGTATGTGAAATCATAAAAGGCAAGGACCTACATCCAAGATTACTCTATCCAGGAAAGCTATCATTTAGAATGGAAGGGCAGATAAAGTGCTTCCCAGACAAGGTCAAGTTAAAGGAGTTCATCATCACCAAGCTCTTATATGAAGTGTCAAAGGGACTTATCTAAGATAAAGAAGAAGATAAAAAATACCAACAGTAAAATGACAACAAACTCACAACTACCAACAACTGAACCTAAAGTGACAAAAACCAAAAATGAACTAAGTAAACAACTAGAACGGGAACAGATACATATGAATAGAGATCACATTGAGGGTTATCAGTTTGAGGGGGGGACTGGGGGAAAAGGTACAGGGAATGAGAGGCATAAATGGTAGATACAAAATAGACAGTAGGAGGTTAAGAATAGTATAGGGAATGGAGAAGCCGAAGAACTAAAATGTACAACCCATGGACATTAACTAAGTAGGGAAAATGATGGTGGAAGGTGGGGCACAGAGCAGGGGGAATAAAGGGGAGAAAAAATGGGATAACTGTAATAGCATAATCAATAAAATATATTTAAAAAATCAATCAATAAATAAAATCTTAAAAAAAGAATTGTAATCAGAATGTACAAAGAACTCTTACAACTCAACAATGGTAATACAAGTAACTTATTAAAAATGGGAAAATACTTAATACTCATAAAATATTATATACAAGGAACATATATACCTTAATACTAAGGAAGACAATCTAATGAAACAGGAAAAATGCTTGAATAAACACTGCATACACACAAAAAAGAAATGGTCAATAAAGATATGTGAAGATTTTTAACATCATTATTCATCAGGGAAATGCAAATTAAAAGCACCATGAGATATCACTTCACACATACCTGAATGTAAAAATTTAAAAAGACTGTGAATATCAAATGTAGGTGAAGATGGGGAGCAACTGAAAGTCTCATATACTGCTGTTGGAATGTAAAATGGCACAACCATTATGGAAAATAGTCTGTTAGTTTCTTATAAAGTTTACATGCACTTGCTATATACCTTAGCAATTGCACTTATA
Organism: Phyllostomus discolor; assembly: GCF_004126475.2. Taxonomy (NCBI): domain Eukaryota; kingdom Metazoa; phylum Chordata; class Mammalia; order Chiroptera; family Phyllostomidae; genus Phyllostomus; species Phyllostomus discolor. The sequence goes on along the minus strand of NC_040913.2, from coordinate 41,310,888 downwards.
GATATTCATTCCCCTATTCCTTCAAATTAAAACATGTCCACTAAAAGACATGTACTAACATTCATAGTGGCTTTTTTCATGAGGCAAAAATTGTAAACAAGTCAAATATTCATACAGGTGAGTGATCAACAAAGGGTAGTGTATTCGTACAAAAGAATAATACTCGGTAATGAAACAAACAAAAATGAAATACATGGAACAACATGTATCATCTGAAAAATATTATACTGAGTGAAAGAAGACAGACACCAAAGTGGCCTTGCTGTATGATTCCATTTATATGAAATTTAACAGCAGGTAAAACTATCATAAAGTGATACAGTTCTGATCAAGGGTTGCCTGGAGAGGGACTGACTGCAAAGTGGCACCGAGGGAAATTTCTGGGGAGATGTTCTTCATCTGGATAGAAGTGGTGATTTCACTTGTCAAAATAAATGCACTTTATTGTATACAAATGAGGTTTTAATAAAATTAATTTTAAAACAAATCCATTAATGCTAAAAATAATAGAACAATACAACAACAACAAAGGCTTGAGAATGTTTTATTGAATGGTTCTTTTTATTGAAGAAAAAGTATTACTTATCTTCATCCACTTATAGAGGATATAAAATATATAATTGCAATATCATAAAATTTAAGGAGGGTGCAACTTTCAATTCAAATATGACTATGATTAAACCTTTTCACATTAACAAATTTAAATTTTGCAAAAGAACAAGAGAGAGGCATTAATGGCTCCATTTTTATATTAGAGAGAATGAGGCTTAGAGAGGTTAAATGGCTTGCCTGCCTAGAATATAATAAAGTAGAAGCTGGGATTCAGATATTTTGACAGTAAATCCAATGCTCCTTCCACTATACTATGCTGTTTGTCTCATCCATCCTTTTAAAATCTTTTCAATAACCAAAACTAACAATGTTCTTTCCATTGCTAGGCTTTAAATTGTATTTCCTTTGATGTCATTAGATAGGAAAAGTCTTTTTCACTTGGCACTGTTCCCCCCGACGAGCTCCACTGCCTGCCCCCCACCCCACGCCCTAGATATTTTCTCAATCACTAGGTTTCCACAGCTATGGGGATCTTTATCTTCCTTGCAGGAGGTACAAGATCTTTGAACAAATTAAATTGAATCTTATAATAGCATTTTCTCTTCTAACCTGGATTGCTGATGAGAGTAGAAATTAGTACAATATTTCTGGAGAGCAATTTGGCAATAGGTATCAAGACTCTTAAAATCTGGCATATTCTTGGACTGAGAAATTTTCTTGTGGGAATTTATTTTAAGGAAATTAACAGAGATGTGTGTGTGTGGGTATACATGCAAGGATGTTCATCACCAGATGATCAATCAGAACCAAAAATTGGGAACAAAGTAAATGTCCTAGTCAGAGACTGACATTTTTCTTTCATTACCATGTCTCTTATTCCTTAGCAATAAGAACCCTGGTTTGTAGATGGCACATGGCCATCCAGTAAAGCAATACAAACCTTGGCCCTCTCTTACAACTAATTTGTGGCCATTGTAAATGTTGTGTGTTACTTCTAAGAAGTCTCCTCAAAGAACCACCCTCTTTGACCTTTTCCTTCCAGCTTACTGGATTGTGGATGTAGTGGTCAGACTTGAAGCACACATTTTGGAAAATGAGGCAACATTCTGAGGATGACAGAATAACAGGAGAGGAGACTGAGTCCTGGCACTGTGGGAATTCCTATGCAAGCCATGAGACTTAATGAAATTTGCGTTTTTTGTTTTTCTTTTTTTGGATGAAAGAAAATAAACTCCAATCTAGTTTAAGCACTGTGTTGGAATTTTTTTGGTTACAAATATAGCCAAATATAGCCCAATCTAATCTAACAAACAAAATGTTCAACAGCAAAGGGATGGTTAAATTATGGTCTATGCTTACCATGCAATACCAAGCAACTATAAAATGACATCGTGCAAGGCTCTTTATTAACATGAGAAAATTTTCATACTATAAGGCTAAGAAGAAAGGATTGGGCTACACTGAAAAGCATGATACAGACAATATTTGAAAATATCATTTTGTTACTCATACATGTAACAATGAAAAAAATGTAACACCGGGAAATGGTAATACACCCCATCATTCTTTTGACATCTTTTTCTGTAAGTTCTGACTCTGATTAATATGTAGCAGCATGCTTGTATTAGAGTCCTAGGAATTAACTTCAAAAGATACAAACTTTGACCATCAGGGATCCTAACTCTGGGACATTTGCTGACCTTCAACCGTGGATCCAGGATGATGTAAGGTTGAGAGATGGGAGTCCAGGATGACTAAACCAGGATGATGCACACCGGACCTTCACTTGCCTCGTAAGAATGGACCATGCTCATTTGCACATAGAGAACTTTTCTAGCCCTGCCCTTGATCTCTTTGTTCTCTTCCCTTCTCCCTCCTTATAAAACCTCTGCCTCCACTGACAGGCAGAGATGGGCTTAGAGACATGAGTCCCCAATCTACCCAGGAGATGGGCTTTGAGACAAGAGTCCCCATCTTTCATGTGTCTGTTTCCTGAAAATAAACCACTTTCCTTTACGTCAGCACCTGCCTCTCGAGTATTGGTTTTTTGCAGCAGCAGGCAGCTGAACCTGCTTTTTGTTACATACATATATATGTATGTGTGTATTTATACGTATGCATGTATGTTTTTCTATGTGCACACATATTTCTATATACATATAGATCTCTACATAGATAATATATAATTTACATTATAGAGATAAGTGTAATATACATTATATAAATATAAGCATATGTAAATATATAATATATAAATATAAAAATGTTGACAGTTCTATGTTTAAATTGTGGAATTGCAGTTAGTTTTTTAATATGAGGTTTTCTATGTTTTTCATTTTGGGTATGCATTACATTGACTATTAGGAAAGAAGAGCTGTCAAAATATAATAATCTTTTCCCAAAGGAAAACAAGTTTTTTAATTGTGATTCACTAATTCTAAAGAAAAGGCTCTGGTAGCAGATAAATAAAAGAAAGAAGGAATTAAATACTGAGGAAATCTTTTCCCTTTACAGTGTGCATTTTAAAATATGTGCTGTTGTTGCATAACTTATTATGTTGATGCATGAATGGTTATGATTACTCTTTAAAACTCTGTGTGAGCCAATTATTTTGTAGATAGGTGAATATATATACTTTATGATTCCTACTGGAAGAGAATGAGAAGCAGAGGAATATTCTAAAGATGACATCTAGTGGTTGCTGTGGTAATCTTACTGGCTATATTTTAGTAATCTTTTATGTAAATTTCTAGAGTTGGAATTGGTATATTCTTAACTTTAACATACAGAAAGGAAGCAGAAATTAGTGGTTATTAATCATTACAGAGTATATTTGTGACTTCCATTTGCCCTTAAAGAGATTACTAGAGTCACAGTAGAGGCGTTAAAGAATAGCCCTAAAATAATGTAAGGAATCAAAAGCCTGTCTTGGAATTTTCATGACAACCTTAAAGAGCTGGCACTCTAGGTAATAATAGAAGTCTGTGTTTATTGTAGAATGCTTCTGATGCAACAGTCAGAGTGCTTTACAAACACCATCCTGTTTATACCTATTCCCTAACTTAAACCTTAAAATAGTCCTGCAAAGCAGTATAACATTGCCAATTTATAAAATAAAACAAAACCGAGACTTAGAGAGTTTAGGTGAATTGGGACACGGTACTTCCAGGAGTCAAACCTAAGTCATCTGCTCACTCTCTTACCCACTGCCCTGTGCAGTCTCCAGGTGGTTGCCCATGATACCTGGTCTGGGTCTGTTATAAATGTTCTTTAAGGGAGATACTGCAGGAATGCTGGCTTATCCAGTCTCACCATCAGCCTACAGTAGAAACCACTTTGATCCTGACACTATTGTGATATAGAAGTATGATGGGCCCTTCTTGTGACATAAAAATACAACTAAGCTTATAAGAAAAATATATACAACTAAGCTTATAAGAAAAATACACAACTAAGCTTATAAGAAAAACTATGTCATGTCATTATTTTATTTGTGAGTCTAGCTCTAAGGTAAGCCAGGCTGATGAAGTGGGAGAGATGCAACATGGCTGAAGCCGTGAGAAATGCTTCCCCAAAGAGCTGACCTTTGAATAAGCTCTCAAGCCTTGCTTCCTAAACAACAGCTTTGGAGGGATGGCTAAAGCCTCATCTCAGAACTAGAAATGCAGAATCTCAGGCCCTACCCTAGACCTACTGGATCAAAATATGCATTTTAACAAGATCCTCAGGTGATCTGCAGGGACCTTAATGTTTGAAAGCTCTGCTGTAAAGAACATATATAAAAGACACACAGACTAAGACAATGGGGGTGGGGATCAAATGTGGGAGGTGGGGGTGGGTAGGGTGGGGGAGAGTAATGATGCAGACACCCACCTGCAGTGTCTGTGTCATTAGGGATGAAATGAGACATTCACATGGACTACAGAGTCCAGTGGAGGAAAAGGGACAGCATGGCTTTTCTCTCAAGGGGAGCAAAAGCTGTGGCCTCCGCTATGGCAGGCCTTTATTTCTATTTCTCGGCACATTACATGATGGTCCTCTTCACTATGCACAGGTTCACTTTAGGTGGTTACCTTTTACAGAAAACAAAGGAGCCAATGCTGCTACTCACATCACATCACATCACATCACATCACATCACATCACATCACATCACATCACATCACAGAAGAGGGATATTTGCAAATGAAAAGGCAAAAGTGGTTGAACTGGTTACACTCATCCTTGGAAGGTTTAGCATGGATTTTAGGAAGTTACTTTGCAGTAAATGTCCTTAATTCAGGGTGAGGGAGTTTTTTAGCAAGAGCAAGACTCAAAGCAGCCTAGGTACATTGCAGGCCTGATTCCCCACAGGCGAACCTATCTGTGGTGTGGGTCCTGTGCATCTTCAAGTGGGAGCTGGACTCACACCACACAGAATGGTCTCTTACAGAGTAATGGGGAGAAAATAAGGACCACTGTAATTGAACAACAATAAAAAATATTTTAAAAAGGATGTATAACCTTTCATACAGCATAGTGAATATAGTCAATAATATGGTAATAACTATGTATGGTGTCAGAATGGTATGAAACTTATTGAGGGAATCACTTTGTAAATTATAAAAATGTCTAATGACTGTGCTGTATACCTGAAACTAATATAAAATAACACTGACTGTCGCTATAATTGAAAAAATCTATAGCATTTCAGCAGCACATGTGGGAGACACAACATGAGCAAAGGCACAGCAGCAGGGATGATTAAAGAAGTTCCAAGGGAATCTCAGACCTGGTTGAGTTGTAGCATCAGTTGCAGAGTGCAAGATAGTGAGAAGCGGGAAGATATGTAGGCTGAGTTCATGGAGGGTCTAAGAGCAATACCTTATTGTAGTGGTAGTGGGAATAATTCCAAGTTTTTGATCAGGAAATGATGCAATGATAATTTTTATTTAATAGCCCCTTTAATGTTATAAAGTACTTAAGTTTTGTGATAAATTTAGAACTTAACCTTTGTGTAATATATAACTCCTTTACATATTTTCTTTCATTTTTTTAGTGCCAAACAAATCTATTATTTATAGGTATTAAGTTTATGGAGTTTATTAAAAGAAAATGGAGTAAATCCTGAAGACAAATAGGAACACTTGAGAATTCTACTCTCGTCACCCATTCGCTTCTAAGGATTTGATGGTTAAATTGACTGAGGAGATTTAGAAACACACCCTACGTTGTCCGTCAGAAATAGATGGAGCAAGCAGATGAAGTATTGCCTACTGTATCTTGCATTGGTCAGGTCCTCCTTGCTCTCTGTCTTAGAAGGGATCCCAAATCCCTTCCCCTAGCCTCCTTTGTTGAGATTTCCTTGAGAGACAGAAGCTATTTTATAAAGCTGTCAGCTGTCCTGAATAAGGGAAATAGATAAAGCAATCAGGAACAAGAGAAACAGATAAGAGGTGCATTCTTGAATTGAGATGGAGCCTTGTCTACCTAGAATTAAAAGAAGAGAAGAGGATTTTGGAAGGGCAGGGTGAGTCAACTGAATGGAATCTTCATCTTCAGGCTGACAACAGTATTTCAGAGACAAAATGAGTCAACAGAGACACTGAATGGCTGGTAAAGAGACAAAGATAAGGGAGGGATAAATATAGCTTGACACAGGACCTGTTGGGGTGGTTGGGTTTATCAGGGAGGGTGAGCTAGAGGGAAAGGGGAAAGATAAATAAGCAAACTTTCTGCTCCTGTACCTTGAGCCCTGTTAACTAGGACATTATTTGCTCCCACCAGCTGGCAACTTAATCAGTTCCCACAACGAAGCTTAAAGGCCACCAAAATAAGATATGATTCCTGGGTTCTGCAACAGGTCAGATCTTGGAAAAGCTGCATTGTACTCAGTCAGGTTGGGTGTCAGTGCTCAAGAGCTGACAATCTGTGTTATCCAGTTAATCTTCCCCAACACATAGAATGAAAAATAATTTCCATTAATAAAGCTCATCTGGAAAAGGGGAAAACCACACACAATAGCCACTGTCTATAGCTGGTAAGCATATCCTGTTGGCCAGAAGATGCAAGGGCTCCCTATTTTGACTGAGGTGTGTTCCTAGATTGACCAAGATGGCCTCCCCAGATTCTGGTCACAAGGATGACCTTTCTTAGCTGTTGTCCCCTGTGACCACATCTAGGCTAGACATCAGGATGATATTCCAGGGGCTTTATCAAGGTAACAGGCCATTTTTTATCAGGGATTCAGGAAGCACAGTTCTTTGTTTGCCAGGTAATAGACTAGCGTTTATTTCTGTCAACTTCATGATCAAAACTGGAAACAGTGCTAGAATTTACTCTTAGCCTAGGGGTTTTCATCTCCCAACAATAGCTTTAGATCAGGGGTGTTAAACTCATTTTCACTGGGGCCCACATCAGCCTTGCAGTTGCCTTCAAATGGCTGAATGTAATTTCAACTCCTTAACAGTTAAGGAGTAGTTACATTTATACAGTCCTAAAATTATTTCGGCCTTTTGAAGGCAACTGTAAGGCTGATGTGGTCCCTGGTGAAAATGAGTTTGACACCCCTGCTTTAGATGGTCTGTTCATGCCCTTAAGGAGCCCTCCGCTTAAATGACCTCCACTTGGGCCTCTCCAGGGCCATTAGGAACAATCTGTTGGGGTGGGAGTCACAGCTAATATATGCCCCTTTGTTCCCAGGTTGCATCTCAAGGGGTGGCTTTTTTACAATAGGATGATTGTCATTTTTTTCTTAACACGGATATTCTGGACTTATGGGGAGTTTAAAAGAACACCGGGGCTCACTGTGTCTTCCTGATTATTTTTTGCCTTTTTTTTTTTTTTGCATTAACTTCAGTTTGGTGGACACCATTTTTTCCTTACCCTTAAAAGTTGTAAAGATTGCTAACTTTCAACCCTTTTGAATTATTGGCTTCAGTCAGAAAGTGATATATTTTCTTCCCTTTCTGCTCTCAGTGGACTATCTTCAATTGGAGCTTATTTTTTCCTTATAAATATAGCCAAATCCTTTCAATCCCTGACCCCTATTCTCTGGATTTAATAGATACATGATCTGAATCCCAAAACATGAGTTTTAATGGTTTGCCAGCATCTGTAGAAACACAACAAGAATGCAGGTCAGCCTCTCGACTCAGTACAGAGAGTTCTCCATGGACTTCCTCACTGTATCCTCCTCAGCTAATTACACACTTTAGAGTCTGTTACTTATAGTTCCTTTCTCAATTTTGGAATTTGTTATGATTGTTTAGGGGACAAATAGAATTCCAAACACTAATTGGATTGAAGATGAAAGGGGAACTTGCTGTCATGCTTAAATGAAAAGTTCAGTGAGGGATGGATCTAAGTGCTCAGTGCCATCTCAGCTTTTCTTTGAAAAATGTTGGCTTTATACTCAGGCAAGCACTTCCAACCATCTTACATCTTCTTAGCTCAGCAACTGCAGAGGAAAAGCATATTCTTTTGTTAGTAATTGTAGCAATAATCCTGAAGCTTATGCTCAGTGGCCATGATTGCCCAAGGTGGGGAATCATACACTTTTTTGAATAAATGTCTAGAGCTGGGAGGATGGAATTCTCTAGTTTGGCAGAGCCCGGGTCATGCAGCCATCCTAGCAAAGATGGTAGGGAGTGTGTCATATCCTACTCACATGGATTGATTTGATAAAGAGCTGGTTTCTCAAAAGAAAAATTGGATGTTGAGTATGTAAAACCAACAAATGTCCTACAATAGGTCAGTGTTGGAACTGACTAAAGAAACCAGTATTGTTACATGTGGCCACACCAAGTCATGCATATTATCCACAAGTTTCACTCCATGAGTCTCACATAATATACAAATTCCATATACTAAGCTTATGATCTTTTATCCATTTTTCTAGTTTAGAATGAGATGCTGTTATGAGGTAAGAATTACATAGCAGTGGAATGTGGTGGTAAGACCTGACAAGTATTCCACAAATATCAGTGAACCCCTTTATGTGGTAGGCAATGTACTGGGCACTGGGACACAAATTTGATAAAAACATGGTTAATCCGTGAAAGGACTTATGATAGGGGTATAAAATATACCTTTCAATAAACCACAGTATGGTATGCAAATGTCTATAAGAAAGGAAACAGTTGTCTTTTAAAAACCTACAAGGTGCTAGGCACTGGGCTTTTGGCCCTTCCCATATTTTCTCACTGAAATATTAAAGCGACCCCTCAAGACAGACATTTTCCGAAACACACTGAGCTGTGAAGAGATGAAATTTGCTTTTGATCATTTAGTGGATAAGTAGCAGGAGCCTTTGGGAATTGTTTGGAAATACTGTATTTATTAGTAGCCAGGAATACTACGAGAGCATGCCCATTGTCTAAGCCAGGGTGTCAAACTCATTTTCCCTGGGGGCCACATCAGCCTCCTGGTTGCCTGCAAAGGACTGAATGTAATTTTGGGACTGTATAAATGTAACTACTCCTTAACTGTTATGGAGTTGAAACTATGCTTGGCCCTTCCAAGGAAACCACAAGGCTGATGCGGCCCCCGGGGAAAACGAGTTTGACACCCCTGTGCTTAGAGCATATCTGTTATGAAGTCCTACCAATTCTTCCTTTGTAATGTTCCTCAGGTTTTCACCCTATACTTCTCCCAACTCATTGTTCAGTTCTCATTCCAAGATTGTAGGGCACCTTAGCTGATCTCCTCGCTTCCAGTCTCTTTCTTACCACTACATTAAAAGTGTCTAAACTCTTTAGCTTAGTTTCAAGTTGTCTCTCAACTATGCCACCCATTCAGATTTGGCCCCATCGTGTCCTCCTCAAAATCTACTCCAATCAGCCAGTCTGTAAAAGACTCCGTGCCTGCCCTTCTCCATCCCTGGCTAACGGTGATTTACCTGCAAACTCTGAGATCACTTCTTGTTTGCACTTGATATAGCTTTCTCCATGACATTTGGTATTTGTGACTTTCTCTGAACTGTGATGGCTTTATTTTATTTTTTAATGGTCAAGTGTTTTCTTTACAGGCTTAAATTTTATATTATCACCAATACTTGATCAAATATCTGTTGATAAAGGACTGAAAGTGCACAGGTTACTGGTGGACATGAGCTTTGGTGCAGAGTGAGAATAGAGACGTTCAGCTAAGAGAAAGAAGGGTGAAGATGAAATAAGGCACAGATGAAAAGTTTGAATAAATATTTTCAATATTTATCCTTTCCTTGCTTTGCTCCATTCCCCAGAAGTGGGGAAGGCCTCCTCCCTACAGGGTGGTAAGAATATATAAAGCATGATCCTTGAGTCCATGACTATAGGTCAGGGGTGGAAGTCTGTCTCACTGGCTCACTTGGGGTTTAAGGCATCTCTGAACCAAAATAGTAACATGTATCTCACTATTCATTGATTTCGTTTCCTTCATGCAGTTATACTAATAAAACCAGCAGTTTAAAAGCTAGTTTTATGTAGTATTTTAAGAGTATATAGTTTTGATAACATTATTAGCATAATGAGCCTATGGGAAGCATTTTAAAGTGAAGATTATATCATATAAATCCTCATTTTATGTAAGGGGAATTTGTGATTAATGTTGATACTCTATAGTGGTTCCCTGCAATTTTCCTCTAGGTTAAAGCACTTAAGTAATTGATAAAATATTGTTTGCTTCTATGCTATACTTGTAGATGATATTTTGGTTGACTTTAGGGCCGAATTACTTTCCCTGAAATCATTTTACAGAAGGACCAAAATCTGCTGATAACTTTTCTCTTAGATGCCTGTACAGTTAATACCTAATAATAAATTGATTATGCAATGTGGTCACAGGCATGTGAGAATTATACTTATTAAATAACTTAAAAGTATTTCTCACTGTTTTGGGGCTGAAGACTGACTTTAGTATTTTTCAATGTATGATTAAAATATTAAAATGAAACTTGTTAGGTTTATTGGTTTCTTTCAGCCTCAACAGCTTCAATTTCTAGAACTCCTTGAAGACGGTAACATTGCACTTGATAATATTTTGCTCACTTGTCTCCAGAATGTTTGTTCAGTCGAGAAATTAAAATGGGTCTCGGCATGGTACACAGAGAATTTTGTTCTAAATGGCATATATACTGTTTTTGGGCCAGGGAAGTATTAGTTCACGATCCCATAAAAGTTGATGGTTACCTACCCTGACACGTGGGCAAGGTAATTTGCACATTAGGAACTTTCTTTGGCTTCATTATTTCTCCTCCAAACATATGACTAGCTTTAGGTATTAAGGAAGAGGGAATATGCAAAGGCTCAGGCACTATCCTGAATTTGGGGCCATTCTCTCCCCCTTCCCATGCTTAGGGTGAGAGTGACTTTAGTTCACTTATGGAATACATTAATGTGTGAAGGAACACACTGGTATTACATATTTAGCAAAATAGAACATCTTTAATTGAAATTATTGGAATGCAAATCCTGTTTTATAGTTCTAGTTCCTGGTATTTCTGGGGAACAGTAGCATGCCTGGTGCTTTCATTTTAGAACTAAAAGTAAACACTTTGGGAAATTCACTAAAATTCTCTCCGCTCATTTCTTTTAAAACCAAACCTACCAGGAGGACAAATTGAGCCCCTATTCACATTATGGTCTTCCTGTGGTGGTGGTCGCCCCCTGCCCGCACTGTTTGTTTTACTCTGTGTTCGACTCCAATAGAGATCAAAACTACATTTTATGAACTTATACTTTGGCAATATGCTGGCAAATGGGAAAACAAGCCATGTAAAGCAAATTTCTGCCACAACGCTTTTAACACTGAGATGGATTTTTATCTAATAGAGTCAACAGAATGGAACATGAGAGCACCAACAACTCAGGGCTGTAAACACAGCTTCCTGATGACACATCCCTGGGGGGAAAGATCATACAATTTCTATATTATTCAGCTTGGCATTCTTCTGGCACAGCATTGATTTTTGCCTCAGAAAAAGTCTCTTTCCTGAAACTCCAGCTGTCCTTCATTCATAAAGCAGTGTTTTAATAAGGTGATTGCTTACTAGGAAACTATGCTAATGCTAATAACGAAACACTAACAATATAGCATATTCTTTACTGCGGATGGCTACTGGCTGCCAAACAGCTGGAGGAAGAGTAGGGAAAATGCAGTCAAGCATTTAAACATCATAGCTGGTTGTTTCCAAACATAAATGTCCAGATGCTTAGCATTGTGGAGGTAATGTGTTTAATTGTTTGTCTTTTTCATATTTTATCTGAATCTTTTGATGTTCTATAGAAAGAGTTGTGGACTATTCTGCATTTTCAATATGCTGAGCAGTTTTCCTGATCATGAATGGCGACAATTGTGCCGAAGATTAGCAGAAGCCTGGCCCAGCAGGGATTGTGTAAAGTGAGGGAGAAGAAATGAGACTCAGACTGTGGTTAAACGGGTCCCTCTCCTGGCTAATGTGTATGGAAGCATGTGCCTTTTTAAAGAATTGGTTTTCAGTCTTCACTTAAGGGGCATCTAGGAATTAAGAAGCTGAGTGAAGGGATCAGATACTCGTATCTTTCCAGAGACCCAGAGGCCGAAGAACCAGGCACTTCTTGGAATGCCTAGTTCTAAGGAGGAAAGCAAACTGTCTTTATGCCATTGAGGATACTGAATTAAAGGGAATCTGGTCTCACTAAACTGAAATAGAGTTGTTTTCTTCCTCAGAATGATGTCTTATCAGCAAAATTAAAAATATAAAGTAAGCAAAACTTAGCTCTTTTTCTTTTTAGGACTCAGAGTACCTGATCAAAATCAACTCATGCTTCCCACTGCACTTCTCTGATATTGGGTATTGGGACTTATACTTAGAGTAATTGCCAAATGCTCCCCTAAATTAAAACCCCTGTAAATTAATTACCTCTTCAAAGGTGGCTCAGTTTCAGAACTGGATTCATAGACTCTGACACTAAAATAAATGCAATTACCTCCTAAGAGTTAGAGAAAAAAGTCACTTACTGACATGTCTCTGCAGAAATCAATAACATTACAGATCATGTAAGAGCCAAGAATAGCCTGGGCGTGTTAATAACTCAGCCTGCTCACTGATTTTATTCAAGATGACTGGTTAAGGAACAGTCTGCACTGATGACTCCTTGGCAGGAGGAACAACATCGTCATTAATATGTGGGACAGTTTATCATTTAGAACACTTCACACACAAAGTAGAACTGAACACAGGCCTATTTATTGGGCTTTAGACAGATGGTTTAATGTTTCTTTAGCCCTCAGCCTATCAAGCCACCCGTGGTTTACTTCAGCCAAGGGCTTTTAAAAAATAATTGGTCTACAGTAATTTTCTAACAAGACTGACTGCAATATATTCCCCTAAATCTTTTTCTTACCCTTAACTATCCCTAAAGCAGTTTGTGGTTGACAGACCTCCCTGACTGACACTGTTTCCTCACATCTAAGTAATTACTGACATAAAAGGACATAGAGGGGCTGAAATTTCATCATTAATGGTTTCTTTGCTATGGAAAAGCTACTCAGAACTGATTACTTTCAAGAACAGTTCTTCCCTGATTAGACATTGCCTGACTCTGGAGAAGCTGTTCCCTCAGAATCTTTCAGTACAGGAAATAACCCAACACAGAAGGATAGATAACTGTGGGTGGCAAAGGATGCATATATGCATTCATTTCAAAATGGTAGAGAAAAAGAGCAATTGTGCTTCTGTCTGAGGAATAGTAAGTGTGCTTAGGAAGGAATAAAGAGGCTGTGGATAACTTGTTCATAATATCGAAGTGAGAATCAAGCACACTGGAAACGCAAGTGGGATGCATTTTTTCAGAGCAAACTTCTTTTCAGTTCTTAATGACCCTTTGCACAGCCCTGGCCACTGTTCAGCTCTCCAGGCTCTCCTGTGCGCCTGTTTACCTGAACTGCAGGACCCAGAGGCCATGAGACCCTGCAGACTGGTCCAGATAGATGCTGATTTGCATATTCTTGTCTATGGAACTTTCCCTTTATTTTTCAAAAGAGGCATGCTTAGACCTGGGGCAGAGAAAAACGATTACAGCAGAGGTGATTTAGTGATCAGATATCTTTACTAGGTCAAGTGTCTCCTAGCTGCACACTCAGGAGGGCTCCTGAGGACTGGAAGCCTGAGCGCAGAGCCTGCAATTAGCTTTTCTCTTTGAGGAGCAAATGTGTCTTGTTAGAGGCTTAGATTTCCCACTGACCCTTTACTCTGGGCTGGACTGGAGTCCTTGCTACTTTCGTGGATGCTGGCGGTGGCATGGTCTTACACGAAACTGTCGATTTCCTCATCTGTGAGGAAGAAGGCTCCTGCATTATCATTTGTGTTCTATCCGACCATCTCCTATTTCATTCTCAGCTCCAGGTGCCAAACCTGGAATTTCACCTGACGAAGTCCAACGGTTTGCCGCTACAGGTGCGAGAAGGTAATGGGCAGTGGACCGTCAGGGAGGTGGGTCTGGACCAAAGTGCAGCTAGGCCCGGTGGTGCCTGCTGTACTTTGACATGGTCAGCTTCTCGTGGGAGCAGTTCTGGTGGGTGCACGTGGACATGGAGATTGGTCTCCGTGCAGGTGTCCAAAGGCGTACCATGGGTACACACATCCCCCTGGATGAGGTGGACACGGATGAGAGCCTCGAAAGCGACGTGGTGTTAGCCTCCAGCGCCTGAACACAGCCTCTTCCGCTTCGACCTGCGTTCAGGCTGCCTCACCTTAGTGGGACTTAGGTGTCCTGGCGCTCATAGTCCATGACTATCTCATAGTGACTATCTCATAGTCACGGACTATGTCCCACTTAGCCTCCTCGGCTGGTGTCCCTGCCAATCTTTAGTGGCGCAGCCACACTGCCTGGGCCCTGCGGCTCGCCCCTGGGCTACCTGGTGACAGGACAGAAGGCAAGGGACACGGCAGGGCCCTAATGCTGAGCTGACTTACAGTCTCCTCCACGGCAACTGCAGCCCTGGCGCTAACGCTACACCTAGCAACGGGCGAGAGCTGTGCCTGCAGCGCAGCCTGTCCCTTCACTCCTCCGGCCCTCGGGTGGAGGTCTGGGTGGTGCTGGATTTCGGCGGGCCAGCCGGGCGCAGCCGGGTCCAGTTGCTAAAAAGTGCCTGTGGACTGGGCGCCACCTGGCGGAGAAGTGGTGCTGGTGCCACTGCCGCCAAACGTGGAGGGAAGGACCCTTGCAGCTGTGCTCAGCTCTGGGAGCAAGGCAGGCAGCCTGACCTCTCCGTGGTCGGTGTTTTGGCCAGCGGCTGCTGCCTTCTGCTGGTGGCCATCGTCACCGTGACTTGTTTCTGCCCTGGCGCGAGCTTTATGAGCACAGTCTGGATGGATGCGACGCGAGAAGTGGCCAGGTTGGTCCAAGTCACATAGCGTCGGGTGCTGACTCCTGCAGGGGGCTTCGACTTGAGTTCTTCCTAGAGACAACGTCCCTTTCCTTTCCTCAAAGGCCCAGGAGGGCGAGTCTGCTGGGAGATTTTCCAGTCCAGGCAGTGTCCAGGGACAGTGGCATGTCCTGTGATCCCCACTTCCGGAGAGGAGCGGTATCCCAAGGGCCCAGGTAAAAGCACCACAGCTTTCTTAGTGTCCTCGTTAACATTTAGTAGATTTTTATACCGGGAGCGTTATGAAAATATAGCGCCTGGTCAGGTTTGGGACTTTAAATGGCTAATTTTGGGGGACTTGTTTATTTTTTATTTGAGAGGGAAAATTTCTTACAGATGAGGGCATGAGGCATGATTGATGGTCCACATTTGTTTCTGGCGTTTTTCCCATTGGTAACTTCTTTATGGGTCCAGTTTGAATACCATCGCCCCTCAGGGTTTAAATGCTGTCTTCCTGAAGCACTCCAGATGAGGCGTGTTGTGCCTGTGCTGTCAGTTTTGATTCTAAGGGTGAAATACCATTAACTGTTACTTTCACCCCTCTTTTAACATAAGATTCAGCCTCAGTTTCTTTTCATTACCCACACCTGTGTAGAGAGCATAAATTCTGCTGAAATTTCAGAATGTTTATTGTTGTCTCTAAACAATATGATGTTTTGCACATTCTTATGGATAACAGAGTAATTCTTTCCTTTTCACTTCCTGTACGTATTAGTGTGAAGGACAGTGGAAAAGTAGACAGTTAATTGAATGATAGCAGTTCTGATGTCAGTAGAGAGGGCTTCAAGAAAACATTTTTTGAAAGATGGCAAAGTAAGAGGCTAAATTCAAACCTGTGACTTTGAAGCTCTCCCTCTCATAGTCATAGAAATACTATGAGTAAGAAAAACACTGAACAGTGGTCCCAACTGCACATTCATACAGTGCGGTATGCTGAGTGCTCCTGAATTGAAGTGACAGTTTTTGATCACTTATTACTTTGCTGATTCTATGTATTTTAGATACTTTACACTTATTGAATTATTTATTCCCATCCGCAAATCCAATGAGGTTGTAAACCAAGGTATAGAGAGTTTAAGTAACTTCCCCAAGTGTTGGCATTAAGATCTTAATCCAGGAATTTTGGTTTTAAATTTCTTGCTCTTAATTACCCTACTAAAACGTCCTCTCTATTAATGTAAAATGATTAAAACATCTAAAAATCAGAGTGTTGTGGTTATTAATACTAAAATAATTTTGTGCCACTAGCACTAAGGATAACTTCCCAAACATGGGCATCCCAAATGGGAATCATATGAAGAGGTAAGTTTCATATGGGCCAGAATGCCATCCATTTACTGGGAATGTATGGATATGTAGTTTTGTTTGGCTTTGTTTTGTTTAAAGAATCCTGTACCAATATAACCTCATGCTATTCAATCCATCTCCTCTGCTGTGTGGGGGTTTTGTTTTATGCCAAAATCTCTGTAAAGGTGTCTGATTCTGGAGTGGTATCTGCTATGAGGAAAGTCATAGTCAATTATGAGGCACTTTGTGTTAGTCTCCATGAAAGCAGGCTCTGGATCTTTAGTCCCTTAAAGAAGATACCTGAATCTGAAAGGTGAGTCCTAATGGTATGTCCTACTTACTCTAGTGCCTCTTCACCATGGAGGCACTATGTGGGTATATTTTTGCCCACTCTGTGTTTAGTTCCTTCCACATTTTTTAATGAGGTGACTTCTAGATGCCCTGGTGCCCTTCTTTTGAATACTCTGTTGTTTGTAAATCTTTCCTAAAATGAGGCACTTAAAGTTGAACACAGTACTCCAGAGCCAGCCTCTATAGTGATATCCAAATTTATATATTCAACTGCCTACTTACCATCTCCATTTGGTTATTTAATGGACATGCTACATATTCAAAATTGAACTCTTGACTTTTATTCCCCAGACCTGTTCTTTCTTTAATGTTTGTGTCTAGGTATATGACAACTCTCTATTCACTTAGTTGCTTGCTTTGCCCCAAATCCTTAAGTTATTCTTGATATGTATCTTTCCAATCCATCAGCAAATCCTATTGGATTATTCTGAAAATATATTCTCAATCAGTGCTGTCCTCACTATCTTCATTGTGGCTACTCTTCCTCAGGCACTATCATCTCTTGCTTGGACAACTGCAGTAGTCTCAGAAGTGGCCTCTCTGCTTCTGTCTGTTCTCCATGGAAGAGCCAGAGTGATCTTCTTACATCATTAATTAGATTACATTATTCAACTCTCCAAATATTTCTCATTTAAAATGCAATCCAAAATTCTTATGATGGTGTCCCAGATACTACTACAGCTGTGTCACAAACTATCCCAAAATATAGTCACTTAAAACACCATTTTATTATGTTTGTGGATTCTATGAGTTGGTTTGGACAGGGCATAGCAGGGATGGCTTGTTTCTGCTCTAGTCTTTGAGGGCTTACCTGAGACGTGATGGCTAGGAGCTGAGCTCATTTGGAGGGTTACTTAGTCACATGTCTGGCATGTGGACTGAAATGACTGAAAGTCTAGGATTGAGAACTTGGGGGTGGGAAGGGAGCCTACATGTGCCAGCTACATGTGACTTGACTTTCTCACAGTATGACATTCTCAGGAAAGTCACATGGAAGCTGAGGGTTGCAAACATGAATGTTCCATCAAACAAGACAGAAATCACATTCTCTTTTAGGATCCAGCCTCAGAACTGACACAGTCATTTTCATCATAACCTATTGGTCCAAGTAGTTTTAAGCGCACCTGGATTCAAAGGGAGGGGGTAAAGACCTAGCCTCTATGCTGGAAAATTATTCAACAATATCAAGGCCATACCCTGGTTGGGTGGCTTAGCTGGTTGGAGTGTCATCCTGTACACCAAAAGGTTGTCAGTCGATCCCCGGTTGGGGCACATATGGGAGGCAACCGACCAATGCTTCTCTCACAGTGATGTTTCTCTGTCTCTCTCTTCCTTCCTCTCTCTCTAAAGCCAATGAACATACGGGTGAGGATTTTTTTTTTTAATTTTGTGGCCTTGTTTGTAAACAAGCCACACATGGCCCATAATGTCCTGTATTATCTGGCCCCTGGCTGCTTCTCCCACTGATTTCTAAATACTCTTCCCTGTGATAATTTAGGTTATTTTAGTGGCTATTGTTGTTTTTGAATATACCCAGCATATCTCCATCTCAGACCTCAGTCTTGCTGTTCCCTCTGCCTAGT
Source organism: Phyllostomus discolor (assembly GCF_004126475.2). Lineage (NCBI taxonomy): Eukaryota > Metazoa > Chordata > Mammalia > Chiroptera > Phyllostomidae > Phyllostomus > Phyllostomus discolor. The sequence goes on along the minus strand of NC_040913.2, from coordinate 41,292,748 downwards.
AAGCTCTTTCTGTAAGTGTACGTATTATTTACTTCCTGCCTACTTTAGGCCTTTGCTCAAATGTCCATCTCCTCAAAGAGGACTTCCATACCTCAACTTGCCTCGTACCCCATCACATCCACCCTGTTTTATTTTTCTTCATAGCATTTATCACTATGTGACATTACTTTATATTTTTATTTGTTTTCTATTCTATGTTGAATCCCCAGCATCAAATATGTATTTAAAAAGTTTATTGCACGCATGAATGAAGGTGTGGTCAAACCAGCCTTGTTTGCAGTTCTCACTAATTTTATTATAATATCACATTTTAGGATATGGTAAAATTGCTTCAGTGTTTTTAGAAGTTCCATAGTGTTACCTTACTTGGTGGAAAATATTAGTGTCATTTTATAACTTGAAGATTTTACAGTAAGTTTATCTTTCTAGATCATTTAATGTTAAATTAGACTTTTCAAACAAACAAACAAACAAACACCTATATTCCTGGAACTCCTGCTGTTTATTGTTTAGGAAATTATCAGCTATTCTTCTCTTACCTCAGTTTCCTCTTCATAATAATAGGCAGGCTCTCTGAATCCACAATAGCTCCAGGTGATGCTATGGCAAGCAATAATGTGATCAAGGAGTATATTTAATCTAACAGGATATAGTTCCTTGGTATTAACAATCACAATCTTTCCTCTTACCTATATCCAATAGCTATATTTTATTCATTTATTAAACATTATTTACACAGTACCTAACATGTTCCAGGAACTGTTTAAGGTACTTTATAAATATTAGCTTACTTAATCCTCATAATAATGTTATTAGGTAAGTACTGTCATTTATCTCCATTTCCCATATGGGAAACTGAAGCATAGAATTGTTGGGGTAATTTAATCAAGACCACTCAGCTGTAAGGGGCAAACCTAGGTTTCCAACTCTGGAAGTCTGACTCTGGAGTCCATGTATTTGGTGTTCTGCTCTAGTGCATTTTCAGTGGGTTTTACCATTTAGTTTATGTCTCCTAAAGATTTAGGACTGATTTGCATTCCTGAGGATGTTCCTACATTTAAATGACATGTTTATGGTTTAGTTTAAACTCAAGTCTTCTACTTCATTTTCTTGTGAAAATGTCAGTGGGGAGATGGGCAAGATGACAGCAGAGTAGGAGAATTTATCTTGCACCACCTAACAGAACCAAGCTGAAAATAAAAATAAACAGGAGAATATCCACCCAAAATAAACAATTGAAGACTACCTGAAGAGGAGATACTTAACCAAAGATGGGCAGAAAGCACCTGTGACCAGTAGAAAGGGCAGGGATACGACAGGGGCCAGTTCTGCTTTCAGGGCTGCGGCTGAGGTGGCCACACAGCTGTGAGAGCTTTCCCTGGAGAGGAGTGAAGCCTGGACCTCATGCCAGGTTCCCAAGCACAGAGCACCTGTGTTCGGATCACCTGCCCACCTAGCATCGAGTGGTGAAAGGCTGTGTTGATTTTTTTTCCAATGGAGAAAGGAAGAGCCTGCTGGAGACAAAGCCGCTGTTTTTTTCTATTTTCTTCTCTACCTTTTGTTCTAAGGAGCCAATGCACAAGTTTCACATTCCCAGCCACTCACCTTTGGCTCAGGCAAAGGGAGGGCAGCATGGTCTGCAGTTGCATGAGGAAAATCTGGAGTGAGAGCCTCGGAATGGCTGCTGGGTTTCCAGTGCTAGGATTTAACGTCATACCATAGCAGCCATTTTTGTTGAGAAGAGCAAGCCCTCCCTAGGGAAAAACAATTACCCCAACCTATGGGAAAACCACTTGCCAGAGCTTGTGGAACCCATCTTCTGGATTCCTGCTTGCCACACCCTTTGAAATCCTGCTTGCCTCACCCTGCATCCTTTTTCAACTTTCTTTCATTCTTTTTTCCCCCAACCTTCATCTTATCCCCTGCTGAGAAGACACCAACTTAGGCAGACTCAAAAGTGTTAGAGACTGACTTTAGGGCCCAGCCATTCCATATACTTTCCTGGGAACCAGACTGGTGCTTCCCCTTCACCAGAGAGCCCAGGAATGCCCTCCCAGTTTCCAGCAGACTGAAACCCTGGGCTCTGGAGACCCCACCTGCTATCCTACTAGATGAGTTCAGGGAAGTAATCTGGGACAGACTCAGACATGTGAACACACCCACCATATTCCCTGAAGTCTAAACAACACCTCCCACAGGAGATCCAGTGGTCACATCTCAGTTCCACCAGAAGCCCTCTTGGTAACAGGTCAGCAATTAGACTAAGACTAATGGCAGGACTGCAGGCAGAGGCAGGTGGAGGAGATACCTATGGTGCTTTCGGCCCTTAGTTGACACACCTGTGGGCCTTGTGCTGCTGAAAAGCCAAAAGTGCAGAGCACCAAGGACCATCCCAGACACAGTCAAGCCAGAAGGAGACAGACACAGACTGGGTTGCTTGTAGCTTAGAACACGCTGACTAGAATTAGACAGGGACAACATTTGCCATTGGCTTACACCAGCTTCAGACAACACCAGAGTCAGATCCAGAAGGAAAACCCAGAAGGCAAGCACTGAACTCTGCTAAGATGAATTGCACTTTGTTCTTTTTTGTTATTTGCAGTATATTGTCTTTTGCATAGCTTTTTAATACTTTTTCCTTTTTCTTCAATTTTATTATTTTTTCACTATTGTTTAATTTCAAAGCTCATTTACTCTTCCCTTTTCTTACTCCATTTTGCCTTCTTCCTTCTCTTTCATGTTTTTTTTCCTTCAATATTTTGTGGCAATTCCTTGCATCTAATTTTTATTATTATTTCTCCTCCCTCTGTCCTCTCACAATCATTTTTCTTTCATTTTGTCGTCTCAAATTGTTGTTTCTTTCTTATAATATTCGTATTATCCTTCCACCTTAATTAATCTTTACTCATTTGTTGTTGATATTGCTGTTTGGGTCGGGGGGTACTTTTGCTTGTGTAGGTTTTGTTTTCTGTGTTGTTTTGTTTTGTTCAGTCAGCACCTACACAACAGCATTCAAGACACAGTGGGGGTTGAGACTCTCAGTCAGCCAGCTGGAGGGGAGAACCCACAAATGAATGGACCAACAATAATCAAAACAAAATGCAAGAGGAGAGCCACATAAACTGCATAAAGGGCATCCCCAGAGCATTCAGCTCAGGAGATAAAGGAGGCTGCAGCACAGAGCCAGAGGACTCACATCACAGAAGGCCACCCCATGAAGACAAGGAGACAAAGCAGATCAATCTAATACATAGAACAAACAAAAAGATTCACCGAAAGTGGGGAAACAAAGAAACAACCAATTGAAAGAAAAGGAGGAATCCCCAGAAAAAGAGCTAAATGAAATCAAGATAAGCAATTTATGACATAGAGCTCAAAGTAATGTTTATAAGAACACACAAGAAACTTAGTGAAACTACTAGGAACTTTATAAGAATAACAAGGAATTTAGTGGGAACTACATTGGCATGAAAAAGGACATAGAAACTATGAATAAGAACCAGGTGGAAATGAAGAATAAATATCTGAAATGAAGAACACACTAGAAGGAATTAAAAGAAAGCTACATGAAGCAGAGAATCAAATCAGTGAATTGGAAGTCAAGGTAGAAAAAACACCCAGTCAGAGCAATAAAATGAAAAAGACTTAAAAGAATGAGGATAGACTAAGGGAGCTGCAGGGTAACATGTAATAATATTCACATTGCAGGGACACCAGAAGGAGAAGAAAAGGAGCAAGGGATAAAAAACCTGTTTGAAAGTATGATGACAGAAAGCTTCCTTAACTTGGTAAAAGAAAAAGTCACTCAAGTTCAGGAAGCACAGAGGGTCCCAATCAAGATGAACTCCAAGAGATGACTCAAGAATACCTCACAATTAAAATGAAAATATTTAAAGACAAAGAAAGAATCTTAAAGGTATCAAGGGAGAAATAGCTTATAACATGCAAGGGGGCTCTAATAAGACTGTCAGCTGATTTCTCAACAGAAACACTATAAGCCAGAAGGGACTGGCATGATATATGCCAAGTCATGCAAACAAGGACCTGCAACCAAGACTACTCTATCCAGCAAGGCTCTCATTTAAAATGGAAGGTGAAATAAAGAGCTTCCCAGATTAAAATGAAAAGGCTAAAAAGAGTACATCTCTTTTTTTTCCAGGTTACATATTTTATTGTTAATTTATATCTGTTAGTTCATTAGGCCCTTAACATTCTTTTAAAAAATTATTTTATTGTTGTTTAAGTACAGTTGTCCACATTATTCCCCACCACTCCCTCACCCACCCCAACCATCCCACCTCCCTCCCTGATTTCACTCCTCTTGGTTTTGTGCAAGTGTTCTTTATATGTTCCTGAAAACCCTTCTCCTTTTTCCCCACATTGTCCCCTCCCACCTCCCCTCTGATTATTGTCAGATTGTTCTTAATTTCAATGTCTCTGGTTATATTTTACTTGCTTGTTTGTTTTGTTGATTAGGTTCTACTTAAAGGTGAGATCATGTGGTATTTGTCTTCACCACCTAGCTTATTTCACTTAGCATAATGTTCTCCAGTTCCATCCATGCTGTCAAAAAGAGATGTTATCCTTCCAAAAAGAGCACATCTCCACCAAACTAGCATTGGAAAAGATGCTAAAGGGACTGCTTTAAGAAGAAGAAGAAATAGAGAAAGGAACACAGGTACAAAGGTAAAAAATGGCAGTGAGTAAGTACCTGTCAATAATAACCTTAACTGCAAATGGAATAAATGCTCCAATCAAAATACATAGGGTAGTTGAATGGAAAAGAAAACACAACCCATATATATGCTGTCTACAAGAGACCCACTTAAGAACAAAAGACTTACACAGACTGAAAGTGAAGGGATGGAAAAACTATTCCAAGAAAATGTACATGAAAAAAACCTGGGGTAGCAATATTTATATCAGACAAAATAGAATTCAAAACAAAGGCTGTAACAGGAAAGAAGGAAGGTCACTACACAATTTTTAAGAGAATGGTCCAAAAAAGAAGCTATAACCCCTGTAAACATGTATACACTCAACATAGGGCTACCTAAATACATAAGGGAAATTTTAGAGGGCTTTAAGGAGATGAAGGCAATACAGTCATTGCAGGGCATTCTTTTTCATTTTTAAGTGTATTTTATTTATTTAAGTATATATGCCTGGGTTGTGGGCCAGGTCCCCAGTAGGGGCCATGTGAGAGGCAACCATACATTGATATTTCTCTCCCACTCTTTCTCCCTCCCTTCCCCTCTCTCTAAAAATAAATGAATAAAATCTTAAAAAAACCCCATGGGGTTGGGAGAACTGGACTGGTACATACAAAGACATGAAACTAGACCACCAATTTACACCATACACCAAAATAAACTCAAAATGGATAAAAGACAAATGTAAGCCATGATACCATAAAAGTCCTAGAGGAAAACATAGGTAGTAAAATTTCAGATATCCTATGTGGCAGTATTTTTGCCAATATATCTCCAAGGGGAAGGGAAATAAAGGAATAAAATAATTTGATGGGACTACATCAAATTAAAAACTTATGTATGGCTAAAGAAACCATCATCAAAATGAAAATGAAACCAACTGTATGGGAGAACATGTTTGCCAATGATACATCTGACAAGGGTTTAATTCTCCAAAAAATTAAAAAGAACTCATATGACTTAACAGCAGGAAGACAACAAACAATACAATAAAAAATGGGCAAAGCACCTGAATAGACAATTCTCCAAGGAGGACATACAGATGGCCTGTAGACATATGAAAAAATGCTTGACATCACTAGCCATCAGAGAGATGCAAATTTAAAATACAATGAGATATCACCTCACACCTGCCAAGATCACTATCATTTATAAATCAACAAGTGCTGGAAAGGATGTGGAGAAAAGGGAACCCTAGTGCACTATTTATGGGAATGTAGACTTGTGTAGCCAGTGTAGGAAACAGTAAAGAATTTCCTTAAAAAATTAAAAATGGAACTACCTTTTGGCCCAGTGATTCCAGTGCTGGAAATATACTGTAAGAATCCTTCAAAAGAATTTAGGCACCTCTATATTCAAAACAGCACTACTTACAATAGTCAAGTCCTAGAAACAGCCTAAGTGCCCATCAGTAAATGAGTGGATTAAAAAACTGTAGTGCATTTACACGATGGAATACTATGCAGCATAAAAAAAGAAGTAATTCCTACATTTTTGTGATAACATGGATGGATCTGGAGAGCATTATGCTAAGTGAAATAATCCAGTCACAGAAAGGCAAATACCATCTGATTTCACTTATAAGAGGAATCTAATGAACAAAATAAACTAATGAGAAAAATAAAACCAGAGGTATAGAATCATGGAACAGACTGACAGCTGTATGAGGGAAGGAGGCAGGTGGGGACTGTTTGAAAGAAGGTGAAGGGATGAGTCAGAGAACATATACGAGGGACCCAAGGACATGGACAACTGAGTGGGGACTGACTATGAAAGTGGGCAGAGTGGGGCAAAGTGGGAAGATGTTGGGACAATGTAATAGCATAAACAATAAAACATTAACAAAGATAAAAGAAACTTTTAGTGGGATTATTGAAAGGAGGATATATGAGTAGTGGCAAGGTCATTGAATTCCATGTTGATAAGCTGGAGATAAGTTTAGTGAAGGTATCATTATTATTTTTGCATCTTACTGTTAATGCTTAACACAAAGAATAAATCCATTAATGAATATATTTGTAATCTTCAGAAACTTTTAGATTATAATTTTATCTATTCCTCTCACCTAATCTCGGTCAGAGATATCAGCAAATCATTTATTTATATTTAATTATATTTTAATGATTATGCCATTACAGTTGTCTCAATTTTTCCCCATTGCCCCCTTCCAACTAGTGTTCCCCAATCCCCTCAGGCAATCCCCACACCATTGTTAATGGCTATGGATCATGTGTAGGCTCTTTGGCTACTCCATTTTCTATACTGTACTTTACATCCCCATGGCTTTTTTGCAACTATCTATTTGTACTTCTCACCTCCCCACCTATTTCCTCATAATCCCCTCCCATCTGGCAGCTATCAAAATGCTCTCTATAACCACGATTCTGTCTCTGTTCTTTGCTTAATTTGTTTCTTAGATTCAAGTTTGATAGGTATGTATTTATTGTCATTTTATTTTTCATAGTTTTGATCTTATGTTTTCTTAAATAAGTCCCTTAAACATTTCATATAATAATGGTTTGGTGATGATGAAGTCCTTTCATTTTTTTGTCTGGGAGGCTCTTTTATCTGCCCTTTGATTGTAAATGATATCTTTGCCGGGTAGAGCAATCTTGGCTGTAGGTCCCTGCTTTTCATGACTTTGAACATTTCTTGCCAATTGCTTCTAGTCTGCAAAATTTCTTTTGACAAATCAGCTGACAGACTTATGGGAACTCCCCTGTAGGTAACTAACTGCCTTTCTCTCACTGCTTTTAAAATTCTCTCTTTATTTTTAACCTTTAGCATTTTAATTATGATGTGTCTTGGAGTGGGTCTCTTTGCATCCATCCTGTTTGAGACTCTCTGTGCTTACTGGACTTGCATGTCTATTTCCTCCAGTAAATAATTTAGTTTACTTGCTTGAATTTAATTTCCATTTCATTCCCTCGGTGCACCAGCAGGTGGAGGTAAAAGTCATTGGTATAAAAAATACAGAGGAAGAAAGATGAAATAAACAGCTATAAAAACTGTCCCTTAACAACTGAATGTTGTTTGCATTTTTAAGTATATTACTATGTAGACTTTTCAGATGTGTTCCACTTTGTTTCCAAGTTCTTTCAGACCATTCAGGACAAAAAACATTTCAGGATCCTGAAAGATTAATTCAGGGAATCTCAAAGCAGCAAGAATCTTTCATCACATCATGAAAATAGTGACAAAACTACACTTCCTTCAAGTATTATTTGCCCTCACATTTCTCAGCTGAGAAATATGAATTTCCAACCAGAACATTCAGAACTCAAAGGATGTTATTTTCAAATCTACGCATCCCAGAATGAAGAGCTGCCAAGTGCATATGACAGAGTTCAAAACCACAGGCCAGCAATGTCACCTCTCCTCCTTCTCAGACAGAATGATGAATTAAATCATCCTTCAGTGAATGGGTCAGCTGCACATACCTCAGAAATAGCCAGTTCATTCTGAAATGCTGCAACTCATATAGACAGTTCTGTTTGGGGAATTTATACATTTATGTTTTGTCAGGTATTTGTAAGTCAAGTTGTATGCATGAGCCTCTCAGTTTTGATGGACATTTCCCTAAATTATGTCAACAATGTCAGAGCATATGATGGTTTTATATAATACAGAATATTTTACCAAAAAGTCTTAGATGTAGCCTGTATTACCACAAATAGAATAAAAGGATATATAGTTTGTATTCTGGTATCATTAATAAATTTCAAAAATATTTGATCTAGCTGTTCATTTACACTTGAGTGTTTGTAATTCTACTGGGAATATAATTTCACTTTGAATAACTTTAGGCTGGATCAAGAGTCTGGACCTCAACTGTTAAGCATAGGGTCCATGGAGAGAAGGAGGAGGCTGTGGATAAATACCATTGGGGTGCGGGAACCCAAATCATTTCTCCAGCCTGACACCTGAGGGGGTTGCTGAGTACTTAATGGGGACAGCAGTGGCAGATTCTGGCAATAGGTGGAAATCAAGTGGATGTGCTTTGGGGCACTAAACTTCTTCATTTCAGCAGCTCAGTCAGAAGCAGGGCTTTGGAGAACATGGGTGGCAAGAGCTAGAGAGAGCAAGGCCTCTGTCATCTGGGCTCAAGTTCCCAGCAGGGTTCTTCTCCTAGCTGTAAATAGGAGGCTCAGTGGAAACTGGGGCAGAAAACCAGGAGTAAAAGAAGAGGTTGGACCCAAAATGCAGTGTGTTTCAGGTCATGTGAGCAGCTGGATCTCATCTATGGTTGACCAGATCCAGGGTCAGCAAGGTTGGGTGATAGGATGGAAGCATCTGGGTTGTGTTGTTTTCTTCAAGATTGGCTCAGACTATGGGAAGAATTGAGTCAATAAGTGCAGGCAACTGGTGTCTCCTGATTGGAAGAGTATGGGCTCATCAAGATCTGACAGGCAAGAACTGTCTGCACAATACAAAAACTACTGCTGTATGTGGCTGCTTAAGCTTAAATGAATTAATATTTGATATGATGAAAAATTCAGTTCCTTAGTTGCATTAGCTACATTTCAGTTGCTCAGTAGTACCCATGGTTAATGTCTACAGTGTTGGACAGAACAACTACAAAGCATTTCCATCATCCCAGTTCTAATGGACAGCACTGATCTAGAAAAAGGGGCAGGACAGAGGACCAACTTCATGGGCTGGGGGTGTTGAGTACAGCCAGTGACCCACCAATGTTGCTCAGCACATATATGGGGACTGTATATTCTTATGTTTTCCATACTTCCCTGGTTCATGATAATTATTCTTTTATTGGTTCATATAAATATTTAAAAATGGATTGACAGATTGTATTATTTATTACAAAATCTTTGAAAAACATCTAAAGACAAGAATTCCCAATAGTATAGTTTTTTTTTTTCAGGCCTGGGGAATGTCTAAAGGCTTCTCAGCTATTCTAGCCAGCACCTTTAATTTATAGTCCTCATATTTATTCCTATAACTTTAGAGCTTTTGCAGCAGTAGTCATGGTAAAATCAACCTACTTTTAATCCTAAACTCTCCCAAAAAATAATTCAGCAGTTTTTATGACCAGTAATTTATTGTAAGTCATCTTAGTCAAAAAGCGAGTAAATACTTATAACTCTTTCAACCACTGGCTTCCCAGAGAAAATTACTGCTGTAGAAGTTGGTTTCCAGATCCTGTGGTGTCTTTAGTCAGTCCTCTATCCCAAGTATCAGCTCTCTAGAACAGGTGGTTTAGGCCCCAGAGAGACTGCGGCTTTACATGAGACATACCTGAAAAGTAAAATGTACATCTATCTTTCAGATTACAGTGAATGATATTTCAGCTTCCTTGGAGTAATTTGTTATGTGAATAAATTTTGTGCAAAACATTGTTTAGAAAGCCAAGAATTTAAAACTTGCTCTCAAATTTGTAAATAATAAGATTAGATGTATTTTGAGCCCTGGCTGGCATAGCTCAGTGGATTGAGCGTGGGCTGCGAACCAAAGTGTCACAGGTTTGATTCCCAGTCAGGGTACATTCCTGGGTTGCAGGCCATGACCCCCAGCAACCGCACACTGGTGTTTCTCTGTCTCTCTCTTTCTCCCTCCCTTCCCTCTCTGGAGATAAATAAATAAAATCTTTTAAAAAAGATTAGATGTATTTTTTAAAATATGTTTTACTGATTATGCTATTCCTGTTCTATTTTTCATCTCCACTTTATTCCCCTCCACTCTGTACCCCCTCCCACCAACATTTGTTTTTCTTAAAACCAGATTTATTTGTGATGTTGGCTTCTATCTTATGTTTCCTCAAGCAATTTATAACTCCTAAATCCTGCCTGTTTTTATGACTGAATTCTCAGTGAGAAATAATGGAATACATTTATCAAACACTCATTGTCTACAAGGCTCTGTGCTAAATGCTTCACATGAATTATTGGGTTTCTCCATCATCACCATCCTAGGAGTTAGTAATGTTATCCCTATTTTCTAGATGAGGAAAAAGAGGTTTAGAGAGGATAATGTATCTGAGATGATACAAGTGAAGGAATTGTGATATAACATTAATGTTCATGAATGTTAGGTTTTCTACTGGATGAAATTGTATATGTACATACTCATGTAACCTGGATCAAAGTTCCCTAGTAGGCTCCTTTGTGTACCTTCCCAGGCACTAACTCTTCCCAAAGAACCACTGTTGAAGAAGCCTCTTTCAGCATCTATCACTTTTTCCTGTACTTGAACTTCACATCTACAGAATCATAGAATCGTGCAATATATCCTCTGGTTCCTGGCTCAGTATTTTGTCTATGAGCCTCATCTATGCTGGGTATATCAGTGTTCCTTCTTTCTCACCACTGTATACTATTTCATTTATAAATTTGCCACAATTTATCTTTTCTACAGTTGATGGACAACTGTAAAGACTTGAAGAATGACTTCAAGTTTTTGGCTTCTGTGAATAGTGAATTAATTCACAACTTTTTTGGTGGACATAAACACCCCTTTTTGTTGGCCATATACCCAGGAGTAGAGTTGGTGGGTCAAAGGGTGATGGATCTAGGTTTTGAAGCTTGAATTTTCTCATGATCACCCATTGTTGCAGTACCCACTGCATCAATAACAGCTAACAGTGGCTGAAAACTTTCTGTTAGCCACTTTGTTAGGCTTTATTTTTCTAAGCAGGCTCTTAATATAATTGAGAACTTTCTATAAGCTTAACTAATAGCAAGGAAAGTTATATTTGTTTAACAAAGAAGACAGTCTTTAAATTATCATTACATAGCTGATGTATTATAGTGTATGTGAACACTTAGTAGCTTCTCTTTGAAAAGACCATAATAATATCCATCTTTGACAGCCTTGTTTTGCTCATTGAAATGTATACAGTAAGAGTAGAGTTAGCAATTGATTATTCATTTACTTGTATAGTGTAATTAGCTAAGGAAGAAACAAATCAATTTAAAACCAATTTCCATAGTCTATGCATGCACAGGAATTGATTGCAGGCTTGAATTTGCTGAATAAAAAGCGCAGCTAGCTAATCTCAATTTGTATTTCATTGACTAAATGTCAGCTATTGATTTCTGTGGCTTACTACTGGTGAGGCCATCTGTCTGTCATTTCTGTAAAGGAAGCATAGCACAACCACTGTGAGGTTTAATTAGGTGTGCGCCAGTCATTTCACTTGCTTGGGGAAGATGAAATATTTAGCTGTAGTGGGAGGCAAAACCTCAGCCAGCTGCCTGTTCTATCACCTTCTTTCAGACTCTGGCTCATCTTAATTTAATGTCCATTGATTCTTATTTTTGGGTGTTGTACAGGGGAACTCTTTTGTAATGTGGTGTGGGAAGACTGGGCTAAAACTGACTTTATAGGCTAACTGAATTTTCTCAGGCTCTTCTTGAAGTCTTGACAATGCAGCATTACATTTTAGGGGACTGACCAGACCTGTGCATTACAGAACAGGTGTTTGCAGTGTGCCTGGTTTCCTTAAAGCATCATTCATACTGCCTTGGTCATACAAGATTTATATACTATTTGACACAGAGTGTATAATATTGCACTGGATTCAAATTCTACTATTAATATAACAAGTGGCCTGGAGAAACAATGAAAATAATGTCATCTCTTTCTAAAGAAATACCACAGCCTGTTTGTTTATTTCCTCACCTAAAATGGGGATAATAGGTACCTACTTCATAGAGATTTTGTGATAGCTAAGTGAGATAGTACATGTAAAATGGTTATAGCAATGCTTTGTATATAGCAACCACTTATTAAATATTTATTTTTAACATCAGAGACAATTTTCATTTTCCCGTCTTGTTTAAATTGATGTTGTTGCTTATTCCAAATATTTAAAAATTTTCTCTATAAAACAAATATTATTCCTTTCTGTTTGGTGCCATCTTTTCTTCTATTTTTTATCTCTTTTGGTTGGCTATTATTATTTTTTAAACTAAATTCTCAAATGGGAGGACAATAGTAAAGTCCTCTAGGGATTAATAATATTTTTGACAGTGGTATGAGCATCTGATAAGAACAAAAGACCCTTTGGTAGAATCATTTTTTATAAGAATTCCTATAAGTTTGGTCATTTTACCTTATGATTGTATTTCATATGACTGTATTTCAAGCCTGCAGAGAATTTGAAAGGCACATGAGGCTATTTAAATGTCACAGTTTAGTAATAATAACTGCAGTAGTTCTTTAGTTCAAGAATTCTTTGGAAAAAACCTGGTATCCCACTTTTCCTGTCTTTGGCCACTTAATCCAACTTATAGGCCACCTGCTTTGCATCTTGCATGCTCCCATCATCCTATGGTGCTGTAGTAACATCCTGCATAAGGCACAAAGTGATAAAATGGTAAATGATTGGCTTCTAATCCAGGCCCCTGGAGCTGGGGGCATGACTAATAAAGGGGCATTTCTTAATAATGTGATAGAATCTTCCAGGAGAAAAACCACACACACACACACACACACACACACACACACACAGAACCTGAGAGGCATTTTCCTTCCCAGCAGAAGCCAGGAAAACCTATAGAATTTCTTCCACTTAAGGCCCAGGAGGCGTTCTCCAAAACTCATGGATATTTTAGTAGACATTTTTATAAAAGGCAAATGCTCAGGTCCATGCTTACTTTTCAGTTCTATTTCCTGCCACCCTTCTGCTTGCACTCCCTGCCTTAGTCTCAGTGGTTTGCCTCCCCTACAATGGAGATGGGACAGCAACATAGACAATACGCCCAAACTCTGATCCCAGGAGCCAGGCCCACCTCTCAGATAGCCTTGGAGCCAGGGTACACCTGAGGACCTTTAGAGAGATGGATACCTGAAATATGTTGATGACCTACTCACCAGAATCCTTGCTTGCAATGGTCTTTCTCCTTCTGCCTATGACTTAGTTTTCCATGTAGGTCCATTTACAGGGAGAATGGGCTGGACATGTAGAAGTATGCATTCTGTTCTTGCACAAATTAGAATTTTCATTTTAAATTACTTAAATTGCAATTTTGGTTTTATACGTCAGTTGTTTGAAGTGATTCTGCTATTTCAGAAAAGCATCTGTTTTCATAGTGCTGAAAATTCAGGGATTTGAGTCAGCCTATGAGGGCTGAACCCTATATTATGGTAAATTGACAAAGATAATGAATGCAAGACCCTGAGGCCTTCTAGGGGACAGCCTGCTGGTCCTTCCCCAGGCAATATGCCATCCTGATCTCTGCACTGGACACACCAGAGCATTCCTAATTAAATGTCTGCATCAGGCATGATGATTTAATCATAGCTAATATCAGTTGAGCTCTTCATGTGTACAGTGATACTGCAATCCTGTGAAGAAGTTAATGTTATTATCTTTTTCCTCCATATAAAAAATGAAGGTTAAATTACTTATGCAAGTCACAGAACTAGTGGGTTGTGGAGCTTTCATGCCAGACTACATCTTCTGGGTTCAAGTGAATGTTCCACTTTGCCTTCCTGCCTTTCCTTTAGCTTGTTAATTCTTCATTTTATTAGGTCTATAGGTTTAAAAATCAGTCTTTTAAAATCCCATTTTAGTAGTTTCTTTGCTCAAATCACCATGAGCATACAAACAACCTAAATGCATGTTCAACCACTGAAAGATGTGATCTGTTCTCTTGCTGAGTATCCCTCATCCATCATTCATTTTCCTAATAGACCTGGCAGGTCTTGCACAAAGGGGAGCTTTTCTTCCTCATTCAGTGGTACTTCCTTTGAGGCATGTACTGTTCAGGGCCCTGTTGAGATTTTGATTAGAAAAGACAGATATTGTGCAACTTCCATTAATGTTCTATTTCTCCTATAGCAAAATGTAGGCTCTTGCAACTTTCTCCGGGAAATTTAATTTTCCATGTCTGTTGGCAAATTCAATTTCGAGTTTTACATAAAACACTAGAAAACAGTTAGTGGCCTGGTCAGGGGTTATGCTTGTGATTCAATGATTCTGTGAGGTGACTTTAACCCTTTTGCAACCTATTCTCTCCTTCTGTAATCCACAAACCACTAGCTTTCTAAAGCAAAAAAAGAGAAAACATTTTAATATATAAAGCACCTAAAGTATTTAACTTTGTTTGTCATCCTCTCTCGGGTTATAGTAATGCCATTTCACTTATTTTTATGATGTTCCCTAAAGGTAACAAAACCTTCTGTAATCTATGAAACTAGAAAATGTTTTTTGAAATGCTCAGTACACCATAACTAATGTTAGGGTAGCACATTATACACCTGAGCACCTTTATAACACCTCTGCTGATGGCGTATCCTTGTTTGCATACACGGTTTAGTGCCCTGGTCTTCACTTAGCTCAACATATAATGTATACATAATTTATATTTATTAATTCTGGGGTTTAGTTCACCTTTGTGGGTTATCTGAATCTTTTTCTTCTTTTTTGGCTACCTGAATGCTGTTCATTTTTGCTACTCATTAGCAGTTTTGTAATGTTGAAACAAGATAAGAGAGTGAAGAAAGTCATACATATAAATATGACTTCCATTGTGATTTGACCAAACAAATGTTTCTAAAATACAGGTCAGATAAATCAAGCAGCCAGTACAATGCTTGGAGCTGCAGCTTCTACTAATATATTTGCTAGACAGCTAGAGTAAGGTGGGGTAGGAAGTACTACCTTTCTGCAGCGAACATGAACTTCCTCCCTTAAAGCTACTATTTCTTATTTTCTGGTATCCAAACCATCGTATTTATACCATGCAACCAATTGCCCATATTCCCTCAGAAAGACTAAGATTAAAATTTGCAAAATGATTGAACCACATATGCAAGTTTGTGTTTTTTTAAAATTTCATGACTCACATTTAGAGATGTTGTTTAACCATAAGTACACAGAAATTAATCTAGTTCTATGCTATGAATTTTTGTTGTTTTTAAATAACAAAACATCAACCTTAGCTGAAACCCATGCTTTCTGCAGCAAACCAAAGAAGTGATTAATGAAAAAAAATGTTCTGTAGATTTTGGTTTAGTAATTTTAACTTACTTTGTGAGAAGGTTATAAAATGCATGTTTTAGCAGCCTTAAAGTTTGTCCACATCTGACTGGGCCTGGGAATTCCCTTTACAGAGCTTCCCTTCTTATTAAATGCCTGCTCTGCCCAGAGAGGAAAGAGATGGCTGAGCTTTGGAAACTGTTGGGGACTCAGTTGTCTGTCAGAAGGGGTTGCTTCGGTACCCATCTACTCTTTGCTTGGCGATTCCACCCACCCCAAACACCTGAGTCCACAGCAGCCTGGAAAGATGATAGGTTTTCCAATGTCACTGAATGTCGCTGATAGTGGAGATGGTTGTTTCTAGTGACATATAACTTCTCACCCTTACTTTCGTAGGGACCTGAGCTGGGTTTGTTTAAGAAATGGAAAATATAAGATATGATCTTATTTCATCATTATTCTCTCTCCTTTTTTCTTTTCTTTTTTTAAAATTTTATTTTAATCATTGTTCAACTACAGTTTTCTCCCTTTTACTCCCAATCCAGCCCACCCACCCATCTTTTTTTCAAAATACTTAATATCTGGTAAAGTTAGGAGGTTTCAAAATCTGGTTTTTGTGCAGCCAATTTCTGAAGTGAAAGCAGAGCAACTTTTTCCTAGCCCAGATACCTGGGGCCTTAAGTGGGCATCTTATTTGACACCAGTAGACTTTCAGAAGATGATCATTAAGTAATGAAACAATTTATGAGAACAAAGTTATGAAAATTTTATTTAAATACATTTATCACACTTTTATATCTGTATTTTATTTTAAGAGTAATATGAGCACTCTGAGTGAAGGTGGAGATTATGCTTCTGTCTTTACTACTTCTCGTTGAAAGGAAGAGTCAAGTTTTATTACTTCTTCAGCAAAGGATAAAGGAACATTTAAGTGACATCATATGTAGTTAAGTTACTCTTTGACTATCAGTATGTTTTAAGTTTGTGTTGCAAAATCTTAGGCATAATTTATCCTTGTGGAGAAAACCTTGCTGTAAGTCCTATAGAGTTAGTGTCAGGAATTGTGCTTGAACTTGGGTGGAATAAACTCGGCCTGGAAGCCCAGGGACCTTCCACAAGGCAAAAGTGACTTTGGGCTGTGAATGTCAGTATGTGCTCCAGAAACAGGTTTGATGCTAGTCCCTTATCTCTAATTCTTGCAGACATTGGCAAGGTAGACATTATTACCCCATTTTAAGACAAAAAAAAAACATTCAAAGAAGTTAAGTGATATATCTAAGGATACAAGCTTCAATATTGTCAAACTGGGATTTTAATCCATGTATGTCTGACTTGAAAATCTAAACATTTTTCTTACCACACCTTTCTGCCTTTTTGGAAAAGCCAATAGTCAGAATGTATTGTAGTATTTCAGACCTATATCAATAATGTTCCATGTACCATTAAACACAGTATTTCACACACATATTACTAAACACAGTTATACACAGACTGTAAGCCACTAAGCATGGTTTTCACAAATATTTTACTAAACACAATATAGCCTCATCCCACCCCCCAGTGATTAAGGGTCTTCTCTTGAATTATGGCCAGTTGTGTTTCAATAGTCAGGGGTGAAAAAAATAAGAGACAAAGGAAGAAAGAAAGAGGAAGAAAGGGAGAGAAAGGGAGAGAGAAAGAAAAAGAAAAAGGATCATAGGATCACATGTCCATAGTCTCTCTGGCAAGCTGAATTTTTAAATTAAGTGATTCATATTTTAATTAATTAATTAATAAGCAAGAATGTAACCCCAGTTTTATTGTATTAGTGTTTGTACCAATGCAGTTATAAAATATAATTTTAATACTTTTTTTTAATGAAGAAAGAGCCTTTAAACATTTACTTTCTTCCCTTTAGGGGCTTTTGATGATCTGGATATGCACACCATGTCTTCTTCTAGATACTGTCTGCAGATGAAGCCAAGCCATTACTCATCTGCACACCTGAAATTACTTACCCTCCCTCCCTAGGACTTGCTTTTACTGAACTAGGCTTTGGGTTTATTCCAGAGGCCATCATGTGGAGAGCATTATAAGAATCAGAGTTATGAAATTCAATTTATTTATCATAAGGATATTTTTTTGTCTATTTCTCCTCTTCTCTTAGACTTGCTTTATATATTTTGAGGCTGTGCTATGTTAATGCAAACTTAAATTGTTGTTTTCCTTGTAGATTGACCCTTTTATCTTTATAAAATACCAATACCTCTAGAAATGCTTCTGTCTGTTTTAAAAATATTAAAAATTTTGACCGTGGTAAAAAATACAAAACTTAAAATTTACGATGTTAACTATTGACAGTTCAGTAGTGTTATAGTAACATATTTCTTAAAAACCTACTTTGCCTGTTGTTAGCCTAGTTTTACTTTGTTTAGTCTTTATGACATATCTCTTTTCATTTTTTTTACTTTTAATATTTGTGTGTCCATATATAAGAAGTATGTGTGTTATAAGCAGCATATGGTTTTTTAAATGCAATATGACAATCTTAGTCTTAGAATATGTACTTCAGAAGGTGGAGGTGGAGGTGGATACACTTTACCTCCTCAAACCACCAAAAGAAAAACCACAACAAGTTTAAAAACAAAAAATAACTAGAACTGCCAGAATATTAAAATGTATGGCAGTCTGATGACCAAAGAGTTAAAGAAGAAATATTCATCCAGACCAGTAGGAGGGGTGGAGATGGACAGCCAGGGTAGAGAGGACTCTTGGCTGGCAGACCTAGCAGGCAAGGTGGTGGCAAGCAGAGAGGGTGGTCCCATATTTGCCTGTGGATAAAACAGGAGGAACAGTGGAGAGCAAGACAGACCACACAATCGGGGGTCACAGTGCCAGGACATAGAGCCTCAAAACCTCTGGCTGAAAAAACCTGTGGGGATTGAGGTGGCAGGAAACTCCCAGCCTCACAGGAGAGTTCACTGGAGAGATCCACAGGGTTCTAGAATGTACACAAAACCACCCAGCTAGGAATCAACACCGGAAGGGCTCAGTTTGCTTGTGGGTAGTGGAGGAAGTGATTGAAATCCAGCCCAGAGCTGAGCAAGAGGCATTATTCCCTGTCAGGCCTTTCCTGCACAGACAGCACCACAATACAGCAACGTGGGTTGTGTAGTCCTGGCAAATACCTAAGGCTCCACCCCTTACCACGTAACAGGCCCACCGAGACAAAAAAAATATGGCCCAAATGAAAAAACAGATCAAAGGTTCAGAAAAAACACAAGTAAGCTATGAAGAGATAGCCAACCTATCAGATGTACAGTTCAAAACACTGGTAATCAGGATGCTCACAGAAATGGTTGAGCGTAGTTGCAAAGTAGAGGAAAAAGTGAAGGCTATGAAAAGTAAAATAAAGAAAAATGTATAGGGAGCCAGCTGGCCAACAGTGAAAGGAAGGAAACTGGGACCCAAATCAGTGGTTTGGAGCAGAAGAAAGAAATAAACATTCAACCAGAACAGAATAACAAGAATTCCAAAAAATGAAAAGAGGCTGAGGAACCTCTGGGGCAACTTTAAATGTTCGAACATCCAAATCATAGGTGAAGAAGAAGAGCAAGAAATTGAAAACTTATTTGAAAACATAATGCAAGAGAATTTCCCTGATCTGGCAAAGGAAATAGACTTCCAGGAAGTCCAGGAAGCTCAGACAATCCCAAAGAAGTTTCACTCAAGGAAGCACACACCAAGGCACATCATAATTACATAACCAAGATGAAAGATAAGGAGAGAATCCTAAAAGAAGCCAGAGAAAATTAGACAGTTACCTGCAAAGGAGTACCCATAAGACTATCAGCTGATTTCTTAAAAGAAACCTTGCAGGCAAGAAGGGACTGGAAAGAAGTATTCGAAGTCATGAAAGGCAAGGACCTACATCCAAGATTACTCTATCTAGAAAAGCTATCATTTAGAATGGAAGGGCAGATAAAGTGCTTCTCAGATAAGGTCAAGTTAAAGGAGTTCATCATCACCAGCCATTATTATATGAAATGTTAAAGGGACTTTTCTAAGAAAAAGAAGATAAAAAATACAAACAGCAAAATGACAACAAACTCACAACTATCAACAACCCAACCTAAAACAAGAACAAAAACAAAAATGAACTAAGCAAATAACTAGAACAGGCAGATTCACAGGAATAGAGAGCACATTGGAGGGTTATCAGCAGGGAGAGGACAGGGAGAGAATGGAGGAAAAGGTACAGGAATAAGAATCATAAATGGTTGGTACAAAATAGACAGGGAGAGGTTAAGAGTAGTATCAGAAATGTGGAAGCCAAAGAATCTATATGTATGACCCATGGACATGAACTTAGGTAGGGGAATGATGGTGGGAGGAGGGATATAAGGCAGAGGGGTAAAGGGGGAGAAAAAATGGGACAATTGTAATAGTATAATCAATAAAATATGTTAAAAAATACTTCATTTATATTTTTGAAATTATTATTTTACATGTTTATTTTAGTATTTGTTTTCTTTTTTATTCCCTCTTTTGAATGAATCAACTTTTTATTTATTACTATGCCATTTTCCTCCATTGTTTATTTGCTTTTGTTAGAAATTATATATATTTTTTAGTGTTTGCCTAGCAATTACAACCTATATACTAGACTTATGGAACCTACTATGAGTTAGGAGTTTTACCATTTCTTGGAAAATATTAGGAAGTAGAATAGTTTGCCTTGAACCCATTCTTATCTTTTGTACAATTGTCATGTATGTTAATTTTATGTATACTTTATTCTTTGTAAGATAATAATCTTATTGTCTTATATGGTTTAACATGTTTACTATCTTCTGTTATTCTTCATAGTTTCTTTCCTTGCTTTTATTTGGGACAATTTTCTTCTTCCTGAAGAACTCACAATAATAATTATTTTACTCTGGACCTGCTGGCTATGAATTTTCTGTATTTAATTTATCTGAAAACACCTTTACTTCTTCTTCATTAAAAAGCTTTATCAAAATATAATATACATACAGGAAGTACACACAGTACAATGAGTTTTTCACAAACTGAAAACCCCTGTGTAAACAGCACCCTGCTCAAGAAGCAGAACATGAGCATCATTCCAGGAGTCCTTCGTGCTCCCCTCCAGTCACTGTCCCCACCAAAGAGTGTCAACTCTCCTGATTCCTAACATCATGTTTCATGTATTTACAGAGTGGATGCTAACCTGTATAATGTTCTGTTATGTGGATATACCAATATATGCTTATTCATTTTACCATTGGTAGGCATTGGGTAGTTGCCAATTTTGGTTGATTACATATAGTGCAGCTATGGATGTTTTCACACAAAATTCATGTCCCTCTCACATGCAAAATACCTTTACTCTATCCTGAAAGCTCCTAAAGTCTTAACCAATTTCAGTATTAACTACAAGTCCAAGGTCTCATCTAAATATCAACTAAATCAGATGTGGGAGAGACTGGAGGTATGATTTCTCCTGAGCATACATTTCTTTCTGTCAACCTGTTAAACCAGACAAGTTACATGCTTCCAAAATACAGTGATGGGACAGGCATAGATAGGATGGACATTTCCGTTCCAAAAGAGAGAAATTGGAAAGAAGAAAAGAGATAACAGGTCCCCAAATCTAACAGGAAAATTCCATTAGATCTTAAGGCTCAAGAATAGTCCTCTGGCTTGATGCTCTGCTCTCTGGGGCAGCTCATCCCTTCCATAGCCTTAGCCAGCAGCCCTGCACCTGGGGCTTTGGGTGGCAGCTTCAACTCTGAGGCACTAGGTGGCAGCAGCCTGGCCTTCTGAAACTCAAGGAGGACACAGCCTTGTCCCATGGGTCTGCGCCATCTGGGACACTGGTGGCAGTGACATTACTGCTCACCTCTGAATCACCTTCAGGATCATTTATCCCCCATTTTTTTCTTAAGGATAACACACATTCACAGTCAAATAATTCCATTTTTTCATCTTGTGGAATCACGGAAGACTGAAAGCCTCCATCATTTTGTTTAGAACCTGTCCCCTTTAGTTCAAGCTGGCAGTGTTTCTCCTGATAAAATCCTGTCCCTCTTTCCGGCTTCTACTGAGATGACTGCTTAGTTCCAAGGACAATGTCTTTATGGAGAGATTATCCAGCTATGCTTTGGTGGTCTCTTTGAAGTATGCTTTCTCATTTTTTACAATATGGATAGGCTGAGAATTTTCCAAGTCTTTAATTTTGGGTTTCATTTTGCTTAACAATTTCTTAAATTTATCTCTCTTCTCTCACATTATACTGTAACAATAAAGAGAAACCAGGCCACACCTTCAACAGTTCATTTAGAAATCTCTCCAGGGAAATATTCAATTTCACACTCATAACTATACCCTCCACAAAACAGTAGAACACAATCAGCCAAGTTCTTTGCCATTCTGAAAAAATCACCCTTTCTCCATTTTGCAATAATATGTTCCTCGTTTCAGTTTGGGACCTTACCAGAATCACCATTATTGTCCACATTCTTACCAACAATCTCTGGTCTCTTTCTAATTTGTGACTCAGAAGTCTTCCAGCTTCTCTGCGTTACCAAGTTCCAAAGCAACTTCCACACATTTAGGTATTTATTTCATTAGCATCGTACTTCAGAGCACGAAAATCTCTGTTAGTCTGCAAGGGCTGCCATAATAAAATGTCATAGACTGGGTGGCTTAAACATCAAAAATTATTTATTCTTCATACTTCTGGATGCTGGAAGCCCAAAATCAAGGTGCCAGCAGGGTCGTATTCTCCTGAGGCCTCTCTCCTGGGCTTATAGCTGGTCGCTTTCTATGTCCTCACATGGTCTTTTCTTTGTGAATTCCTGGTGTTGCTTCTTCTTCTTCTAAGGACATCAGCCCTATTGGATTATGGCCCCAACATTATGACCTCATTGAATCTTAATTACACCCTTAAAGAACCCATTTCTAAATGTAATCACATTGGGAGTTAAGAGCTCAACATATGAATTTGGGGGGAAACAATCAATCCACGATAGGGCTCAAGTCACAGTTTTTTTTTTCTGTATGGCTATCCAATGGACCTAGCACCATTTATGACAAGATACATCTTTCCCTACTGAATTATAGTTTTGCAATTGTTATTAATTAGATGACCATGTATATGTATGTCTATTTCTGATATCTCTGTTATGTTCCAAGAGTCAGTTTTTTTATTCATACATTATACCTCCTTAACACTATTATAGGTATTGATATATGGTAGAATAAGGCTCCGGCTTTGTTATTCTAGCTTACTCTGTTTATTTTTGGCTTTTTACTTTCATAAGAAAATCAGTAATTTTTGTAAAAGCATTGGCTTGAATTTCTATTTTGATTGCACTGAATCCATAGGTCTTTTCAAATTCTCTCAGTGTAGAAGTCTTACACATTTTTTAGATTTAATTCTAATAATTTGATGTTCTTTGCTGGTATTGTAAAATATCTTTTTATATATATTTTATTTTTATAAGATATTTTTGTTAGATTTATAGCTCCACATTAGTGACTGTTTTCTTTCAGCACTTAAAAATGGTATTATCTTCCGAATGCCTTCATCTTATTTTTGAAAAGTCAGTGTCAGTCTTATTGTTGCTCCTTTGAAAATAATGTGTCATATTTTATGTAACTGGTTTTCAGAGTTTTCTGTTTGTTTTTCAATCATTTTATATGTAAGCTAGTCTCCAAAGATGTCTCTCTAGTGAATCCTGCCTTCTTGTACTTTTGCCCTCATATTGCCTTTCCCTTTCAATCTAGGGTAGTCTCCTGATTCACTTTGGCCAGCAGAGTGTATCAGCTTTCTCACTGTGTGACTTCTGAGGTTCAGGCATCAGTCTTGGTGCCTACCTGGCCTCTTGGAATACTCACTCTTGAGATGTGTCCTTTGAGAAGTTTACTGTTAGGTGCAATATCTCTGAGACCACCATGTTAAAAGACAATCAAGCACCTTGGAGAAGCCCTCGAAGATCTTGGAAGGTATTTCCAGTGGAGAGAAAAGAGAGTGAGGGGGAGAGAGGGGTTGTTAGAGAGGGAGGAAGGGACTGAGGGAAGGAGGGAGAAAAAAGAAGAGGGAGGGGGGAGAGAGAGAGAGAGAGAGATGAGAATATATCTGTGATGCCAGATATACAAGTGAATAAGCCATTTGGGAATCTAGCCTAGTCCAGCTTTCATGTGACTACAGCCATGCCCGTCTATGAGAGAGTCACTCAACTGTGAGAGAGACCCCAAGCATGAACTGTGTAGCTGAAGGCAGTCCATGCACAGTACTATGAGAGCTAAGAATAACCTACTTTAAGACATAAAGTTATGGCGTGGTTAGTTACACGGTGGCAGATAAACAAAATAGAAAATAATACCCAGAAGTAGGATATGGTTGGAACAAAACCTTAAAACATGTGGCATGAGCCTTGGGGCCAGGAGGAAATAGGAGGCTGGAATTGTTGATGAAACTGGAAGGACAGTGGGCAGGCTATTAGTAGAGGCTACAAGAAAAGTAATCCATGTGATATAGTAGGGGAAAATTTAGATAACTATTGCCTGAGGTAACATGGACAATAGGAATGTACCTAATGAAAAAGTGAACCTGTGTAAAGAGATTTTCAGAAAGAATGTCAGAAGTGTTAATTGGTTATTTTTAACCATGTATGATAAAGTATTATACAAGAGAGAGAAAAAGAGAGAGGTGCTAAAAATGAACTTTTTCAGTTTGATGCCAAAATTAGAGAAAATACAAAGGATCCAGAGCTTACTGAGTGTAAAAGTAAAACTGTATGTTATTCCCAGTCTTTCCATATTGCAAAGGCTCTCATTATAAGACCTGATCTCAGGATAAAGATGATCTCAAGGGTGTAGCTGTAAGACACATTGTTAAGATTTCAGAAAAATTTAAGAGTGTGCCTTAGAATTAGACAATTTTTTTTCTGAGAATCTTAAGGATTGCCCTGGCTGGCGTAGCTCAGTGAATTGAGCGCGGGCTGGGAACTAAAGTGTCCCAGGTTCGATTCCCAGCCAGGGTACATTCCTGGGTTGCAGGTCATGGCCCCCAGCAACAGCACATTGATGTCTCTCTCTCTCTCTCTCTCTCTCTCTCTCTTTCTCTCTCTCTCTCTCTCCCCCTCCCTTCCCTCCCTAAAAATGGATGAATAAAATCTTTAAAAAAATTTTTAAAAAAGAATCTTAAGGATGTTATTCTTTAGCACACTGACTTTCAGCACAAGGCAGACTGGGGCCTATATCAAAAAGATTTCTGAGTGGAGCTTTTGTCTAATGAAGTGAATCCCACTATTATTTATAGGAAGCCCACACATCTTTAAGGGAATTGTATTGACAGAAGCATCATAATCTTGGGCTAAAAAGCATGGAGTTAGTTCACAATGAAAAGAGACTCTGGATCCCTAATCTTATGAGGCAGGAAGCAGGCTGAGAAAGCTACTTAGCTGCAAACACGGGCCATTTCTTGGGGGGAAAGAAGTTGGGAATTAAAAACCAAGAGGGATGAGATAAAATTCTAGAGGGTGGAACCAAAATCCTTAGAAAACAATTCCCAGATGGAGTCCTAATCAAGAAACCCAAAACATATGTCTCAGTGGATTTCAGAATTGCTTTGGACCCATGACAGCTGTGTTTTGTCCCCTTAGGTCCTCCATCCCAACCCTCTGCCCCCACTTATGAATGACAGTATCCATCACAGTTATAATACCCTGGTATTAGGATTGTATTGAGGGTGTGTGGTGTAGATAATTTGTATCTTTTGTTAACACGTTTTCAGATGGAGAAAAACTGTATTCAAGGGGTTGCACAGGAAGATTTATACTTGAAAAGCTCTATCTAAATTTGGGTCTGATTTAAATACTGCTTTATGCTCAGCTTCTTAACCTTCTTAACATGGGAAACTTAAACATAAGAAATATTTTATGGAAAACATGACACAAAATGTTGGCTTTCTTCCCTATACTTACTTCTCTTTTGTCCAAGATCTCTTTTTTTAAGTTTTTATTTATTTATTTTTAGAGAGAGGGAAAGGAAGGGAGAAAGAAAGGTAGAGAAACATAAATATGTTTGCATCTTGTGTCCTCCCCACTGGGGACCTGGCCAGCAACCCAGGCATGTGGCCTGACTGGGAATTGAACTAGCGACCCTTGGGTTTGAAGGCTGACACTCAGTCCACTGAGCCATACCACCCAGGGCATCTTTTGTATAGATCTTGTCATGGCTGCTTCAATTTTTTTTAATGCCTAAAAAATGTTTTTTGTGTGTGTTTTATCTATTTTATAATTGTTCTTAGTAACAAGGCCATTCTGATGCAACCTATTCTACCATAATCCAAGAAGTCCAATTCTTTCATGAGGATGCTTTTTGAGAATATTTTTCACTCACACAGTGCTATCTTTTCAAGGATCCAAAGAATTACTGACTACCCTCGGTTCCCAGGAGATTGCTTCTTCAAATCACCTAGAGCATTTTTTTTTTCAAACAGAAAAAATGAATTGTGTAATTATGTTCCTAGTTTTTAATTTATTTTTATTTCTAACAAAATATTAAATTTTATTAGAATTACTTTTTTCTTGGGGTAAAGAAGTTCTAACATATGGCCTTTTCATTTATTCGCTTACTATATTTTATATATAATCTTTTAAAAATTTATTTGGAAATAAGGTAGAATGTGAATTAATAAATAATGATAAATTTTTATGTTTGGAAATTTGGAAATCAGTAAAAAGTTTAGCAACAGAGAACTCTTCTTCTTTATTTATGTTTGTTCATCCTCTCCCGAGGATATGTTTTTACTGGTTTGAGAGAGAAAGAGAGAGAGAGAACTATCAATGCGAAAGAGTAACATTGATTGGTTGCCTCCTGTATGTACCCTGACCAGGGATTGAACCCACACCGTAGGTATATTCCGTGGCCAGGAATTGAAACCATAACCTTTTGGAGTATGGGATGATACTATGGGATGACACTCCAAACAATTGAGCCACACGGCTAGGGCCAGAGGAGTCTTTCTTATGGGTTAACCAGTGTGTCAAAGTTGATATTTATGTAAACATGAGAAATCTTTTAAATAAAATGAGGGTAACATTGGTCAAATCCTTGACTTTAGATGAACAATCTAAATTACTTCCTAATTGCAAAGTATTCATCCATCAGAGATGAATAAACCTGGGTTTTTGGTTAATAAATTACTTCTTTCCAGTCACTGAAAGACTTCACCGATGCCCTGGAAAATATCACTTAAATATGAGGGAGAGACAATTTACTGACAGAAGGGAGGTTTGTGCTACCTCTGGTACTCTACTTTTTTAAGTTTTTGACAACTGGGCTGTGCTAGTTCAAATACAATAAACTTCAGTGTAAACAGAGTTGAGAACAGGTTGTTAATTCAGTTTGTTTAATAGAGTCCTATGCATAGTAACTTGCAGAGCATGTTAATTTCAAAAATCTAGTCCTTGGAATCTGTATGTGATAAGTGTAAAATATCAAAATATGCCAGCAGGAACTCCCCTCAGGCTGCCATTCCTTTTTTTTTCTCTTCATTTCCTTTACTCATTTTGCATCATTCTGTTACTTATTCCAAATCAACAAGTTAGCAACCACAGCATTTCTGTTGTTGAGTTACTGGCAGGTGCAATAATGAAATATCTAACAACTGTATGGCAATCAATCAGAACAGCTGCTTGGTCAATCAGAAAAAGGGCCAGCCATGAACAACCAGACATGGCTGATTCTGTGAATAGCAGCTGAATGCTAGCTCTGGTTATGGTTAGTTTTTTTTTTTCTTTTGGAGAAAAAAATAAGAAATTTAAGAAGCTAAAACTCAATTCTTTTAATCTTATAGTCTGATGTCTACTTGATCATATCAATATTATCATGGAACAGACTATATTTTCTTTGTCTTAGAAGTTTTATTTTTTTCTTTTACAAGGTGTTTAAGACAGAAACTGCCATAAGTAAAGGTTTTCTTAGCATAATTTATCTCTTTTCAAGTTACAGAAGAATTTAGAAAGAAAACTTTTCATCTTATCACACTTATTTGTTGTTTTTTTTTTGAAGGAAGTCCCCAGGATAATGAAATGGTGACCGTTGAGGAAAAATAATAGAAACAAGGAGATAATTTGTCATTTTTCTTTATCATGTAAATTGAAACAAAGTATGTAGTTGTATTATCAAAAGAATGCTTCCTAGGCAAAAAAAGATACAGCTGTCATGATGTAGAAAAATATTTTTCTTTTTTAAAACATTTTATTTATGTATTTTTAGAGAGGGAAAGGAAGGGAGAAAGAGGGAGAGAAACATCAATGTGTGGTTGCCTCTCTTGAGCCCCCTACTGGGGACCTGGTCCACAACCCAGGCATGAGCCCTGACCAGGAATCCAACTGACAGCTCTTTGGTTTGCAGACTGGCACTTAGTCCAATGAGCCATATCAGCCAGGGGGAAAAATATTCTTCATTTAATGAGATAATTTGAGGAAAATTGAAAATATTGGAAGGAAGAAAGAGAAATTATATTTTGTGAGATGGTGGGACTGGTTAGATGGTATGAGGTGAGTGGAAACCATCTGATTTGGAGTAGAATTAAGATTTAATGGCTGAGAGGAAAATTAAATGCCATTATGTTCTGTCCCTTCCTATTTTACATAAAAAAATTAAGACCCAGAGAGGTTAAATGACTTGTTAGGGATCACACATCTAGTTATTTACTGAGAAAAATAAAAAAGTAGAAAGAACACCTAGTTCCTGAACCAATTAATTTTTAAAAAGTTGTTTGTACATGGTGCCAAAGTGACTGATTTATTCTAAATTAAAAAAGGAAAACTACTCAGGAAAATTGTTTCCCTCCTCCCTGATGCCTTCTTGCTGCTCCTGCATGTGGCCAGACTCATTCTGTGAGGATCTGTCTCCGTCAACATTCTCCTGTCCCACATCTAGGCCTACGGCTCTGTCATGTGGTAGATAGTTATCTGCTAAGTAGGTGACAGCAAGTGGAATTTTGGTAGTGGTTTTTATTTCTTCTCCTTGCCTCTTTTTTTTTTTAAATTTGAAAATTTGGTGGGTGGTGACAAACAGGCAGGATTACAGGAAAACTGAATCAGTGCCCTGATAATACCCTACTTGAAGCCCTGACTCTAGGCTACTTGTTAGTTATATAGTAACTCCTTATTGTTTAAGTCAGTTTGTGTTGGCTTTTTTCTTCCTGTACGTGAAAGCATCACAATGGGCATGTTTGGACACCCACACACTTTCTCTTACTTCTGCCATTAGACTTCTCCCTGCCTTCCTCTGGCCTTTGACAGAGCCAAGTCAGCATACAATGAAAGGGCCAGGAGCAGTCTACATGTGTCTTCTGCACACTGCAAGTGTCTTTGTATCTTAAGATTTTAAAATCTGTGCATGAATCTGTGGTCTAGCTCATTTCTGCTTCCTATTATGAAAAACACAACCCTCAGTGCAGGGACCTACACACAGCTCTAGAAATAATCTGCCCACAAGATAAAATGCACTTTATTTGGCAGGCTTTCACAGCTAGTTAATGTTTTTTTTTCTTTTTACCTTTGTTCCCCTTCATCCATTTCTCCTATCCCCATCCCCCTACCTCTGGAAACCACGTCTGTTCTCTATATCTGTGAGATTTTTTTTCTTTCAGATTTCACTTATAAGAGAGATTATCTGGAATTTGTCTTTCTCTGTCTGATTTATTTCACTTAGCATAATACCCTCGAGGTCTATACCTATTGTTGTAAATGGCAAGATATTATTATTATGTTTTATGGATGAATAATATTTCAGTGAACATGGGAGTACATATATCTTTTGGAGTTAGTGTTTCCATTTTCTTTGGATAAATACCTGAAAGTGGAATTCCTGGATCTATTTTTATTTTTTTGAGGAACCTCCATGCTGTTTTCTATAGTGGCTTCCTTCACCCATTTACAAGTGCACAGGGGATCCCTTTTCTTCACATCCTGACAACACTTGTTATTTATTTATTTCTTTTTTTATAGCCATTTTAAAGGTATAGAGTGGTAACTCATTGTGGGTTTGATTTCCATTTCTTTACTGATTGTTATATTGAACATCTTGTATGTTGTGGATTTTTATATCTTCTCTGGAACAAAACTTATTCAGAATTTCTGGCCACTTTTAAATCAGATTGGTTTATTTTTTGTTTTGTTTTGCTATTGAGTTATATTAGTTCTGCTTGTACATTTTGAATATTAGCCCTTTATCAGGTATATGAATTGTAAATATTTTCTCCTATTTAGTAGGTTTCCTTTTCATTTTGTTAATGTATTTTTGTTTCTTTGTTTTTTGCTGTGCATAATCTTTTTAGTATGATGTATAGTCCCACTCTTTACTTTTGCTTTTTGTGTGGGGGGGGAGTTGGTTCAAAATATCATCACCAAGACCTATGTCAAGAAGCTTACCACCTAGGTTTTCTTCTAGGTGTTTCATGGTGTCAGGTCTTACATTTAAATCTTCGATCCATTTTGAGTTAATTATTGTAAATTATGTAAGATATTGGTTGAATTTCATTCTTTTGCAAGTGATTGTCCAGTTTTCCCAACACCATTTATTGTAGAAATTGTCCTTTCCCTATTGTATGTTCTTGGTTCTTTTGTTGTAAATTGATTGACTATATATACATAGATTTATCTCTGAGCTCTCTATTCTGTTTTGTTGGTTTATTTGTCTGTTTTTATGCCAATAGCATACCATTTCAATTATGATAGCTTTGTAACATAGTTTAGAATCAGGGCGCATGATTCCTTGTTTTGATCTTCTTTCTCAGGATTGCTTTGGCTATTTATTTTGTGTGTGTGTGTTTGGTTTCATACAAATTTTAGGATTATTTTTTCTATGTCCTTGAAAAATACCTTTGGAATATTGATGAGGATTGCATCGAATCTGTAGATTGCTCTGGGTAGTATAGACATTTTAACAATATTGGTTTTCCAATCCATGAGCACAGAATATCTTTCCATTTATTTGTGTCTTTAATTTATTTCTTTAATATCTTGTATTTTTAATATACTACAGATAATTCACCTCCTTAGTTAAATTTACTTCTACATATTTAATTCTTTTTGATGCAGTTGTAAATGGGATTGTTTTCTTGATTTTTCTTTTTGATAGTTTATTAGTATATAGAAATACAAAAGATTTTGAGTATTAATTTTGTATTCTTCAATTTTACTGAATTCATTTATTAGTTCTAATAACTTTTTTGGAGTTTTTATGGTTATATATGGTATAATGTCATCTGAAAATAGTGACAGTTTCACTTTTTCCTTTCCAATTTGGATGCCTTTTATTTCTTTTTCTTACCTAATTGCTCTATCTAGGATTTCCAATACTATGTTAAATAAAAGTTATGAGTATGGGCATCCTTGTGTTGTTCTTGAATTTAGGCATAAGGCTTTCCACTTTTCACTGTTGAGTATGAAATTAACTGTGGGCTTGTCATAGATGGCCTTTTTATATTGAGATATCTTCCCTTTATACCCACTTTATTGATAACTTTTACTACAAATGGATGTTGAATTTTGTTAAATGTTTTTTTCTGCATCAATTGAGATGATAATGTGATTTTTATCTTTCATTCTGTTAGTGTGGTAAACCATTCTTGCATCTGTGGAATAAATCCCAGTCAATCATGATGCCTGGTGTTTTTAATGTATTGTTGAATACAGTTTGCTAATATTTTGTTGAGGATTTTTGCATCTGCATTCCTCAGGGATATTGGCTTGTGATTTTCCTTTCTTGTGGAATCTTTGTTTGGTTTTGGCATCAGGATACTTATGGTCTCATAAAATGAGTTTGGAAACTGAGTAAGTCTAGTCTCTGACTTTCAACCTAGTGGGAGAACAAGCACATAAGCAACTGAGGATATAATTGGAAAGTACAATGTTTGTACTAAGTATGAGGGGGCAGAGTAGAGACAGTGACTGATTCTTCCTGGAGGGTTTTTGGGAGAGTTGGTAACATACAGTGGAAGGAAGAGTTAATGGAGAAGCAGTCAAATAAGGTAAACCTTGTAGCATGAGTGGGATACTATTACCTGGGGGCAAAAAAGGAAAGTTACTCTGGTAAAAATACTCAGAAACATGTGAGCACAGGCTTCAGGTACCAGGGACATGGGTTATCCACAAAAGGCTGAGGAGGAGGTAGGGAGATGAGCCTGCCATGAGATGTCCTAGGCCTTGCCTGCTGCTGAGTACAATGGGGTCACATTAGTTAAGATTTTGATTTTTACGGCTTTTCATTGCTATCTAATTTTTTGGGGGTACCCCATGCCTGAATTCTCTTCCAGGTATTTCTGGGGACCCATTTCTACCAGGCATGTGTTGCACCTGGACTCAGGATCATTTGCTCCCATTTCTGCTTTTGTGTCTTTAACTAGGTTGCTTGAGCTTGCCACTGCTAACTATGGCCTTCACCAGACATTCTCTGCCTAGCCAGGCATCTTGGCTGTGGCCACCCTCAACTCTCTGTGTCAAATCTATCCTCTGATCTGTGACTGGGAATGAGGATTGGTCACGCTCTCACCTCTGTTCCATTTTATGTGAATGTGTGTATGGGAGAGAGAGGGAGGGGAGGCAGAGAAAGAGAGATGGGGGAGAGAGAGAGAGATAGAGGGAGAGGGGGAGAGATAGAGGGAGGGAGGGTGGGAGGGAGAGAAGGAGGGAGAGAGATGGAGAGAAAGAGAAAGAACTCTGTCTATGAGGCTATATTTTTTGCGGAGTCCCCTGTAAACTGTTTAGCTTGTATCTTAAATTCTTCCCTCATTAGGACTTATAACCATCCCCCAAGCCCAAAAAAGAGGTATTTGCCATCCAATTCTTTCCTCTGACTTTATCTCTTCCACTATTACACAGGTACTACTACTACTATTATATTATTACATTATATTATATTATTATTATTGTTAATGTTCAGCCAAGGATATGTTTCTTGATTTAGACATAGAGGAAGGGTGAGAGAGAAAAAGAGAGAGAAACATCAATCCATTGCCTTCTGCATGCACTCTCCGAGGGAGGATTGAACTCCTGCACTATTGGTGTATGGGATGATGCTCTCACCAACTGAGCCACCCAGCCAGCATGGCACCATGACTAATGCACAATTAATGCATGATTTTTTTCTCCTTTCTTTTGTCAGTAAAAAAAAAATCCCTGAATACATATACAATAATAACAATATATACTTGATCAGAGGGTGTTGCCTGCACCTTTGCATTTAATTCTCAATTTGGTCCAGTCAATAGCTCTTGTGGGTCTTTTGTTGGCTAGGTGAGGAGTTTCTGGCATTCGGGAGATATTCAGGATATGATTATTGAGTTGAACTGAGCCTCTTGTAGGGAAGGAGGCTAAGGGTGGATTTGTTTGTTGGTTTGTGGGTGGGTGGTATGATCAGATCTTAGTCTTAGAGGAAGCAGGAAGACCAAGTAGGAAGCTGTAGCAGCCATTGGCATGAAGGATGATGGAGGCTTGGACTAGAAAAGTGATGCTAGGGATGAAGTGATAGGGACAGAACTGAAAAATAATGGGGTCAGGAGAAGATGATATACAGTTGAAATGTGGTTAAATGTGGGAGGACACAGAATAGATGATTGCTCTGAGTTTTGTCTTGGGAAAGAATTGAGTAGAGAGTGATGTGATGAGCATCATTGACCCATTTTACAAAAAGGTTAAGTGATTTGCCCAAGACCAGTGAACATACTGATGGCAGAATTGCATGTCCTTATTGTGCTAAAAACTCCAAACCACAATAGTTTCTAATTCATTACCCTCATGGCCTTTTTCTATTACACAAAAACTTCTATGCACAGAACATACTCAAATAATTTTCTAAAATGTCATTAAAACTAAGAAGATACTTAAAAGGACATATGAGAAGCCACATTCAACAAGTACAGAAATAAATTAGGGATGAAAAAATATTAAAATATCTGACCTGCGTGGGTATCTGCATAATATTTAAAATGATCTCATCCATTTAGTTCTAGTGTTTGGTGTTCTAATCTGAAATACGAAAAATGTTCTCATGGAGAGGCAGGCATGATGAAGGAAGATATCTTAATATACAGTGAAATATAAATTAAAAATCCCTCTAAAGCTATTAGTAAAAGTACTGAAACACATTAGCAGGTGCATGGGTTCAACTTTGGATGAATGTTCTTTGAAATTGGATTCATCACCAAAATTAATCTGAGAGGTGTCAAATCTGTGCTGGGTTAAAGAGGTGACAAATGGAAAGATTTCACTGAAGTTCCAAATTGTAAAGGGATCAGAATTAATAACCATCTGCCATGGGTAACCTGAACACACATCTGTGGGAGTTTAAGAAATTCACATCTTGAAAAAGGGTGGAGAAGAAACCTGAAATATTGCTATTGAAAGGGGAAGTCTGGTCATCAGTTGGGTTGGTTCGATTTTATAAACTTCAAATCAGCCACAGATAACCATGAAAATATATTTCTGTGACCTTCACGTTAGCAGAGTTTATATATTTGAACAGCTGGTCAAATCATTCTCTTAGAGTGAAGTAAGTAGAGCATTTTCTCCCATGTATTTAACTCAGAGCTTCTTGGAGGCAATGCAGTTTAGAAGTGCCATTCTTGATTCATCAGTGGTTTCTGTTATGGGCTCTTCATTCATATGAACTCATATCATGAAGACAAGGCAGAAGTTGGGAACCCTGCAATATTCCAAATATATATATATATCTCCAAATACCTAAAATAACATTTTTTCTTAGTCAGAAAGTCATATATCTTGGCCAATTTGCAGGAAGGTTTCCATGTTTCCAGTGATGAGTTCAGGATTACCTATTAATGGGACATGGAGGTTTCCTGCATCATAATCTCAAGGGTTAGGTAGACAGTCCCGTGGCACACTGCTTGACTACATATAGGTAACAATGGGACTAGGATGGCTGAAAAGTCTTTTGAGCTGGGCTTGCTACACTTTTCTTTGATGAACAAAGCTACAGCTGATATTTGAGCCTCCTACCAACTTTGCCTCATGGCTTCACAAGATGAGAGACTGCCACAATAGGTGGCTGTTTTAGGTTTAGCAGCCTGGAATTGACATTTTATCCCTGAAAACAAACCACTGAAGGGTGGAATAGCTGTAGGTAGACTTAGTAACCTAAAGTCTTCAACTTTGCATCCAGCCCTTCTCCTGTGAGTGCCTAAGTCTATTAGGAATAGTTTTGACTGCAGTGCCAGTGTGTGTTCTAGAATCAGTTGGTGTATGGATCCCTAGTTTTATCCCCCACCCAAAGATCCTCCCTCTAAGTATTGTAGAAAGAAAGAAAGAAAGAAAGAAAGAAAGAAAGAAAGAAAGAAAGAAAGAAAGAAAGAAGGAAAAGAAAGGAAAGAAGGAAAGAAGGAAAGAAGGAAAGAAGGAAGAAGGAAAGAAGGAAAGAAAAGAAAGGAAGGAAGGAAGGGAGGAAGGGAGAAAGGGAGGGAGGAAGGGAGGGAGGAAGAGATCAGGTCCAAATAAGTTTTCATTTCTTGCTCACCTTCCTTCCTTACTCTTCCCATACTTTCTATCATTTATGCTTTTGAGACTCTAATAGATATCTGATTTATTATATTTGCAAAGTAATATTCTTGATTCCCCCTCCTTGATTCTATCTCAATAATGAAACTACCATCTTCTGAGTTACTGAAACCAAAAATCTAGATGCTATCCTTAGTTTTAAAGATTTCAGTCCCCCTTCTCAGTTGGATCAGGAATCTTTAGAATTACCTATCAATGCTTATTCTCACCGTTTTTCCATCTGCCACCGTGCAACCTGCCACCCCTGTTTGAATTGCTCAATCAATGCCCTGCACCTGAAACATTCTCCCATTGAAACCTGAGTGCTGAGCTGTTAGCTTCAGTTTTTTTTTTTCTTACTAGGACAAATCTTTCCCTGTTCTGGATCTGCAATAAATTTCCTTACATTGTTCAAGCATGCATGTCATCTGATACCTGACCAGCCCCACCAGTATATCTGCCCCCTCTGCCCATGGAAAGGGAATGGGGTCTTTACCTACAGCACAAGAGGGGTGTGCACAGCCCTTCACCACATGTTAACCATCAGGAGGGAGCCGCTGGTGGAAGGAGACCACAACACACTACTGATGCAGGTTTTGCTGCATTTCTTCTCTTGTGTATTAATAAAGTTGTCCCAACCAATGCCTTGTATGCTGAGTCTTTCATGGTGACGTGGAACCTACAGAAGATGTAGCAGACAGAGGTCTGTGGGCTCCCACTTGTGGTGGTTGGCATCGTTATAATCTTTGCCATCCTTTAAGCAGTGGGAGTCCTCCCTGGGGATTGGTAGCTGGTTCTTCCTGCTCCACACACCAGTTGTTAACTCTGCTGGAATAGCCTCCCCAGGAACTCTGTGTGATTGGTGTCCTTTTATTAATCAAAAATCACTTTCTCCAGAATGCCTTCTCCTGCACTCATTCAACCACCCAATTAAAGGTATCTAATTGAAAGTATTCATGCATTCTCTGTTAGTACATTGCATTGTTTTAGTTTGTTTTGGGATTTTTGCTTCTTTTTCACCAAAAGCTTCACGAGAGCAGGGATCTTGGTCTTCATCCCTGTCATAACCCCAGTCAATGCCTAGACTGGAAGCTGGCTCAGAATAAATACCCATTACAGTACTTACTAAATGAGGGAATCAATAACTTCTACTTATAGTAAACTTTCAGTTCTTATATGATGGTGTTTGACTATGGTAGTGTTTGTGATGGTGTTCAAATAATTACCTTTCAATTTCTTTAGGTTGTGGCAACCATGGAGATGGCCCACTTTCCAGAAAGAACTTGCCCTTCAGCTGCACGGAAGACAGTGAGCTGACTGGTTTCCATTGTTAGTGCCACCAGGGTCCCCTTCAGCTTGAAAAAGTGAGGCCAACTCTCCCTGGAAAGCCCCAAGCAATGACTGAGTATGGTGGGAATGCCAGAGTTAATTCTCCCTAATGCAGGTCACCTCCACCAGGAAATGTCCCTCTGCCAGGAAATTCTTGCTTTGGCATTTCTGGGGGCCAGACTTTGTTAAGACTTCCCCGTGGTCCGAGGATCTCCCTGCCCAATCCTGCTTTTCCTCCCCTCTTCTTCCTCAGGGGCTAGATTGCATCATGGACTGAAAGCATTCCCCATCCTCACCTGCTTCCTCCGCCTTTAGTCTTTCACAGGTGCAACTCCCTGGTTAAACCTCTTGCAGACATCCTCTCTTCTATTGTCTGGCTTCCCACGGTTCCATGCTCTTGTTGGAATTCTTTCTAAATTTTAATGGGGCCTCTGTGTCATTTTGGTAAATAATGGAGAAGGGTTACTTGAAATCTGTTTATTGCTTAAAGATCTCAAACTCGTTTAGAGTCTTTGTGGACCTAAGGGATTGTTCTTCTGTCAGAGAAACTTTCAACCAGGAAGAGGTTCAATTCAGGCATTACTGCATCAGGAGTGACACTCACTAGTTGCTTTAGCTAGGGCCACAGAACTTTTGTACAGCTGTTACTTGGGAATTTTTTAGTTAACTGATATAAACAGGAATGGAAGAAAACACTAAATATTTATTGAGAACCAGCCCTGTGCCAGACTGTTTTAGAAACTATTGACCAGATCTCACTCAGGTGTCACAACGACTTTGAAGGTGGGTAACAATGTCTTCATTTTTATAGAAGAGAAATAGGATTTTCTATGGATTTAGTAACCACCTACCTTTAGGTTACATAAGCACTGATGCTAGAACTCAGACTTTGGATTTTCTGACTCCAAAGCCCTTATTTTTTTTAAATCACCATGCTGCCTCCACATGGGAGGGCTCTTTCAATTCAGGATCTGATCATGGCAGCAAAGGGACCAGATGAGAACTGATAAACTTGCATTCTGGAGTAAAATATTTACAGCTTACAATAAAAATTTGAGCAAGCATACGTAATATAGTGAAGTGGACATAATCTATAGTGTGGCTTTGTGTTAATTACAATTCCTTTTTACTGATAACCGGAAGCCTTAGCCAAAGGTGGCTAGGAGAATTGTAATTCTTTTGGTCCTGCCCAGATTGTCTTTCTTTTATTTTTTTGTCTTCGTTCAGAAGAAGGTGTTGTGGGTTGTCCTATTCTACACCTGCTCCAACGCCCTTATAGATGTGTCTTCTTGCCCTGAGGAGGACGGGACACTAACAATCACATTTCCAGACTTCCTTGCAGCTGAGGCTCTGTACCTGCTGAGGTTCTACTAATTAAATATATGTGGGGCTTTTATTTGGAGCTGATCCATTTTACTGTTACAGGTCATGGTTCAGGAGTGAGTAGCTATGGCAGCAGCTTCCTTGGTGGACCCATTCCCAGCTGTGATTTTTGAGAGTAACTCTTAAAAGCTCAGCCTAGAATCATCCATTTATTTGTTCCTTCAGCTTTCCAGTTCTGTAATCTCTGTGTTTACAATATTAAATTTATTTTTGTTTAAACTTACTGGATTATGTAGAGCAATCAAGGAATTTAATCAATGCAGTTCATGATTCTAGGCCTGCTTGTAGAGGAATGAATAGTTCCTTATATAAGAAGGGCCAATTTACAAGTTTCAGAAAAATCTTAGTTTATCTGTTGGTGGTGGCACAAAATTTCCACTTCAAGTATGAGTTTCCATAAACCATATTGCTATAGCTTTTGCCACTTTGCTATTTAGCTTTACTATTGCACAGATTTATCAGTAATGCTGGATTTTTAGGACTTCACTTTCCTATAGGGTGCACACTGCAAAATTCTAATTGAAGATATTTATTGTCAAAAATGTTCTGCATTTCTTGACTCTTTCCCTAATTTGGGCCTCAGGACTGGTAGAGAATTTAAAGGTTACATTTGTTGTAACTTAGAGTTGTTACTGCAAACATACCCCTCCTCCTGGCCAGAAGTTATAAGATGCTGATGCTTCTTGTATTTCTTCCTCAACCTGTCTCCTCAGAAGCCCCAGCATCTTTCTCTCTTGATGCTATGATATCACTCTGGTTACAATTTTAAATCCTCACCTGAAAATATGTTTATTGATTTTTAGAGAGAGAGGAAGAGGGTGAGAGAGAGACAGACAGAGACAGAAACAGAGAGACAGAGAGAAACATTGATGTAAGAGAAAAACATCAATGTTTGCCTCCCATATGCATCAGGATTGGGGATCAAACCTGCCACCTAGGTGCGCCACGACCAGGAATTGAACCTGCAGCCTTTTTGTGTACAGGATGACAGTCCAATCAACTGAGCCAACTGACCAGGGCCACTTGGGTTACAATTTAATCATTTCAGGCTCACCTTATTTAGGCTACCAAGTGTATACATTTTTTTATTCTTTAAAATATATTTTATCAATTATGCTTTACAGTTATCCCATTTTTCCTCCCTTTATTACCCTTTGCCCTGCACCACCCCTCCAACCTGCATTCTCTGCCCCATTAGTTCATGTCCATGGGTAATACATACAAGTTCTTTGGCTTTTACATTTCCTATACAATTCTTATCTTCCCCCTGTCTATTTTGTACCCAGTATTTATGCATTTTTATTTTCTGTACCATTTCCCCCATTCTCCCCTCTCCACCTCCCCACTGATAACCATCCATGGGATCTCCATTTCTGTGATTTTGTTCCTGTTCAAGTTGTTTGCTTAGTTCGTTTTTGCTTTTTTAGGGTTGGTTGTTGATAGTTGTGAGTTTGTTGTCATTTTACTGTTCATAGTTTTTGATCTTCTTTTCCTAGGTAAGTTTCTTTGACATTTCATATAATAAGGGCTTAGTGATGATGAACTCCTTTAACTTAACCTTATCTGGAAAGCACTTGATCTGTGCTTCCATTCTAAATGATAGCTTTTCTAGATAGAGTAATCTTGGATGTAGGTCCTTGCCTTTCATGACTTCGAATACTTCTTTCTAGCCTCTTCTGGCCTGCAAGATTTCTTTTGGGAAATCAGCTGATTGTCTTATGGGTATTCCTTTGCAGGTAACTGTCTCCTTTTCTCTTGCTGCTTTTAAGATTACCCCCTTATCTTTCATCTTGGGTAATGTTAATTTTGATGTGCCTTGGTGTGTGCTTCCTTGAGTGAAACTTCTTTGGGATTCTCTGAGCTTCCTGGACTTCCTGGAAGTCTATTTCCTTTCCCAGATTGGGGAACTTCTCCTTCATTATATTTTCAAATAAGTTTTCAGTTTCTTACTTTTCCTCTTCTACTTCTGGCACCCCTATGATTTGGATGTTGGAACATTTAAAGTTGTCCTGTAGGTTCCTGAGCTTCTCCTCATATTTTTGAATTCTCATTTCTTCATTCTGTTCTGCTTGTATGTTTATTTCTTTCTTCTGGTCCAAACCATTGATCTGAGTCCTGGTTTCCTATGCATTTTCCTTTAATTCACTTTTCATAGCCTTCACTCTTTCCTGTATTTTGTGACCATACTCAACCATTTCTGTGAGTATTCTGATTACCAGTGTTTTGAACTGTGCATCTGATAGGTTGGCTATCTCTTCATCAGTTAGTTGTATTTTTTCTGGAGCTTTGATCTGTTCTTTCATTTGGGCCATATATTTTTGTCTCTGTTTGCCTGTTACATAGTAAGGGAAGGGGCAGAGCCTTAGGTATTTGCCAGGGCAGGGCAACCCACACAGCTGTGTTGTGTTACTGATGTGGGATAGAGTTCTGAGAAGGAACAGTGCTACTTGCTCAGCTCTGGGCTGGCTTTCAGTCACTTCCTCCACCATCCACAAGCAAATTGGACTCTTCTGGTCCACCATTTGTTATTGTATTGTTATAATAATACACACAGTCCTGCAGTTAATAATGTCTACTTAATAATTTCCTATTCTGGCCTCAGTTTGCTTATCTGAAAAATGGAGATAATAATAATAGCTCCCTCACAGGGCTGTTATGAAGAATAAACAAGCAATTACAAATTATGCACTTAGTGTCTGACTGGCAGATAGTTAGCATGGGAAGAACATATATGATAACTTTTGAGTATATTGTTATTTCATGTTATGTTCTTTCCTGAGTAAATTAGGGAGCACAGGGACATTCACACATGCATGATTGAATGAAGAACTAAAGAAAAAAAAATGTGTGTGTTAAAATGCCTTAAGTCTCTTTTATGCCTAGGAGCTTTGCTGATAGATTGGATGATGAAGCCAGGGGTAGGGTGTGGGCATAGGGGTAGGGGAAGGTGGCAGTGGTCTAGGGGAAAAACTGTAGTTGCTTCCAGGCTATGAAGGACCATGGAGGAAGCACACGGAGCAGGCGGCACTGTGAACATGTGGCTGTGAGAAGGGAAGAAGCCCATTTGACGGCCACACCAGCGAGTTCAAAGGCTATTCCGTGGCACTGGTTTTATCTACTTTCTATTCATGATCCTCTGATTCAGGAAACAAATCCATTAAACCAAACAGGATTAAGCTGCAAGGCCTGGCTTTGTCCCACTGTCAGGCAGCCATCTCCCTGCTGGTGATAAAGGGCTCTTGTGCAGCATCCTAACCCCTGACTGTCTTGCTGCCCAGGCATAAGCAAGGCCGAGGGCAGTCCAACACCACATACTTCTCTAATGTGTCACAATTACAGAGACAACTGTGCTAAGTAACTTTCCACGAATCTGCTCTGAAAACTTGCAGTGTGTTCAATAGCCCTCAAAATGTTTCATTTGGAACCTGTGGTTAGGTGGTATGGCCGTGGTTATACAGAGCTCTGGCAGAATAAATATAGTCACCTCAAAAGATTTCACTTTTCCTTGGAAGTGTATAGAATGTAAAAGAGTTTGGGCTCTTTCAACTTCATTTGTACCTCAATTTAACACACTGAAAGAAAAGAAAGGGAAATCTCAAAGATAGCAGAGGTGCTGAGTGACTGCAGAGCTGGATCTCCTACATTGCTAAGAAAAAGGCACCTGCCTTGCTGGGAACCATACTTTGCATTTACAAAGCAATGACCTTCCCAGGCATTCAAAGAGGGCTATGTACATAAATCATCTCATTAGCACTGCTGGTGGTGCCAGGCACAGTGATCATTGTCAACCATGGCTGGTAACAGAGCCTGGAATGCTACTCATTTCCTGGGTCATCCTTAGTAGGACACCAATGTCTTCCACTTGTCCCCGGTGAGTGGGACTTTGAAGCCCAGATCTTAGGAAGAAGCACAAATTATTTACTCAGAATATCATCCTAAAGCTCACCCAGATCTGTAAAATGCCTCATGTTATTGCTAAGAGCACCACTTCCTAAGTCCCAGCTTTGCACTTCAGAAATAGGTGAAAATGAGATCAGAGGGAGGTAGTGACCGGCTCTCAGGACTCCGGCACTGGTTCCCCAACTGCAATTCATTATTCTTCCAGTGGATGCAGAGGACACTTCTCTTTCAGGTGACAGGGATGCAGTATAATGTTGATGGCCTCATTCTCTCTGGGAGACCCACACTGGGGTTGATAAGGAATTACTATATAAAAGCCAACAGAGAAGGCTTAAATGAAGATGGGCAGAGCACTAGTGGGCCAATGAGAAATTATTTAATTTTTCCAGTACAGGAAACAGGCTGTTTCTGTAGATTCCTCTCGCATTGGTGGAAGTGGGGTTCTTACAATGTCTAAAGGTAAAGAATTTCCTGAGACCCACTTGGGAGGATGGGGCTCTGTGGCATGG
Organism: Phyllostomus discolor; assembly: GCF_004126475.2. Taxonomy (NCBI): domain Eukaryota; kingdom Metazoa; phylum Chordata; class Mammalia; order Chiroptera; family Phyllostomidae; genus Phyllostomus; species Phyllostomus discolor. Next base: position 41,250,414 of record NC_040913.2, on the reverse strand, counting down.
TTCACTGATGCTGTACAATTAAGGGGGCTCCCATCCTGAATTCCCAATGTCCTATCTCCATCCATCTCACCATAGAAAAAAATACAATCTTGTCTTCAGTTGGGCAGGATGAAGGCCACTGCCCAGAGTTTGCGGTCCATATTAAAGTCCAATCCAGTTCAGCATCCAGTTAGCTTAGTGTGTGTTTCCAGCTGTTGTCCATTGCTGTGCTTCAGTATTCAGGCTCTCTCCTGGGGGCCATGGGCCACCTGGCTGCTAAGGTCACATGGCTATGGAGAGAACAAGGGCATGCACTGTGTGAGTGTGGGTCATGAGCAAGAGAGAGCTTTTTTGTGCCTCTGGGGTTATATCCAAGAGTTGGGGTTTGGGATAGACCAAGTGCTTTCTCAAATCAACTTTTCAAGTTTTCATGGGCTTTGGATTGGTTTATAGCCTGAGTTAGACTGACTGGCCTCTTTGGTCCAGCACCTACCTCAGTGCCCCTCAGTCCAGTACAAAGGATGGGGGAGGTAGGAGTGTTAAATTCCTTGGTGAAGCAATGCTATGATCTCCATGGAGATCATAGGTGAAGCTGTAACTTTCTTGCTGGCAATAAAGCTTCTGTTATACTGTTTATTAAGCTCAATGTCTAAGTCTCTTTTATTCCACTTCTTGATATCCAGCTAGGCACAGACACTAGCACTCTTAGGGAAGCACAGTTTTTTCCTGTTTATTCAGGGGCCAAGGAAGTGGGTTCTTTGGTCTCAGGGGCTGCTTTGTCCTTTGGAAGGCACTCCAGTTGGTTTATCACAGAGGGTAGTAGGAACTTTGCCCATTGAGTGATTATATATTTTGGGTTGTCCTTTCTTGGGGGCAGAGAGGAAAGGATTGCTGACATACACAAACTTATTTCAGTCTGATCTGGGACAGGTATTAGACCCTCAATAGTTAAAAAACCACCACCATCTTCTATCCTCTTCCTCTCTAGTTGAATTTCCAGATGCTCCCTCTATTCAGGGGCCTGTATGCTTCCTATTCCCCAAAGATGCTCTGCTCTGGGAACACTCCACACTCTTTCATGTCTCCTGCCTTTGCCTTTGCCTCTCACAGCCTGTGGGCAGACAGAGGCCCTCCTCCCTGCTGCCCTCCCTACCTGACAATGCCGCAGTGCAGTTCAGTTGTCATCTCTGTGACTCCCTCCCCAGCTTCATACACACACTGAGTTGTGGGAATGTCTCCACGGCACTCTGAGCTTACCTGGACTGTGCTGCCCTTCACATTGTGCTCAAATGATTCACCCGTCTATCTGCTCTATTACCTTGTTAACTTCTCTAGGGAAGGGCGCATATCTTATTTATTTTTGCATCTTTAGGACTTCCAGATGGTAGACACTCATTGAAAGTTTCTGAAAGAAGAAATGAACACAGTTGCTTGTACACTGGGTGTGGGTCCTGGCTGTAGTCCCATCATGCTGTGTATCTTTAATTAAGATATAACATGTCTCTATTCCAGCTTTTCATCTGTTAAAAAGGAACGGGTGTGAAAATCATACAGATCTATCTTAGGGGACCTTGTAGGAATTAGTAAACTAGAGACTTATGCAAATGTTCATTTTTAATAACTGCCAGACCTTAAGATGTGGCTGAGCTTATGCTCAGGAGCCAGCCAGGCTGACTCAGCCCACTGAGGCATAGATAATCAAATGCACAGCATCTCTGACAGCTGCTGATCACAGACACCATTAAAAAAGAAATGGTCATAATGCAGGTGACAAAGAGAGAGGCAAACTTTCTGAGTGGAAGTTAGTACCGTGAGGGAAAGTACAAAGCTGCAGAGGACTTGCCCAGAAGGCATGGCCAACTGTTGTCTTTGGATGTGGGAGGAGGCTTTTGGGGAAGAGAAGACTGATGTAGATAATCATTTACAATTTATTAAAAATAATTGGTGAAGTTTACAGACATTTCTTGCAAACATGCAACTGTCAGGCATGAGTGGAAAAGGAACATTTTCCCAAATTGTGAGAAATTCTAATGTCATGGCAAAAAATCAGGAGTCTGATGATTAAATGTGGAGAGCTGTCATCTCGGCATTATATTAAAATAACTCGCCTGAAGCAAGTGCACAGTATTTCTTCCTTTAAATCTGTCATTTCTTGGGAGGCCATTGCTCCGGTTGGCTGCACTGGTGGCTTTGTAGCCATGGCAGTTTAACAGCAACTGGGACACACAGAGGCTTTCTGGAGGCAGTGTAGGGGTGGTTGTGGGGTGGGGGCTCATTAACCATAGTGTGGCTGTAGCCAGCTATCTGCAGGTCTCTCTCTTTGTGACTTAGTGCGGCTCCAGCATCTGAAACTTAGAGCAGAACATGAGCCGATCCATTATTTTCAGCAATGTTCCTCAGACAGCCATGTCAGGCTGCAGGCAGAATGAACTGCATTTGTTTTTGAAATATATTGCTTAATAGGATGATCAGTGTCTTATTTCAGCCTCTAGTCATGATACTTTTAATGATGTCCACAATGTGCTGCTTTTACATGCAAACCATGTAGGCAGAGGCAGAAGTTTAAATTGGCATAGGAACAAAAGGGCGATGCTAGATTAGGAGACATCCATCTCTGCTCTGTCGAATGGAGCAGATGTATCCTGGCATGTGTCTCATTCCTCTCAACTTTTGCTCAAGAGGCCATTTAACCTCCTTACCTAGTCAAATGTTTCTTGTGGATCCCAGGGTAGCCCCTCCCTTTCTCTATTTCCTCGACTCCTGTGAATAATATAGTGACGGGCTCATTGATTCCTGGAAATGCTCACGACAGTAACACTTTGGTTTGCACCCCATTCTGGGCTTTGAAAAGCACATTCACACCTAAGTCCTATGTGTCCCTAAAAAAGAGAGGCAGAGCTGACTTAGTGGCAGTGGTATTTTGCATTTGCTCAGCCATTCACAATGTGCAAGACCTGTCTACATATATTGTGGCTCAGTTTGGCTTTGATTCTTGTGATGGTATGCCCACAACACAGGTGAGAAGAGCAAGGTAGAGGAGACAGCCGGAACAATTACCAAGAGCATGGAATTGGGGCTCAAGTCTGTTCTATTGCTTATTTCAGTGTGACAAGCTTCCCAACTGTCAGAGCTTCAATTTCTTCTGTAAAATAAGGACAGTATTGCTTTCTTATAGTATATTGTGAGGATTAAATATGATCATGTATAGGGAAAGCATTTCCTATAGAGGGTCTTTAATAATTGGTAGCTAGCACTATTAGTGGCGTTATGACAGAAATACATATTACGAGGCTTGAGTGAGGGAATCATGATCAGGGCTAGAAGTTCACAAACCTGGTTATTGGGTGACCAGTTCTCCTGAGCTTGCCCCCCTTCCTTCCCTGCCCTTACTGTCTTTCTGAACGCCTAAGGCGTGTGCATATTTTCTACCTTTCAGCAGTTTCAGAGACAGCCTGCAAGGATATAAAAAGCAAGTGAAGAGCCTGCAGAAACACAGGTGCAGTTTAGGGTCCCTTTGCCAAAAGTGCAGCATTTCTTCAAAGCCCTTCAATGTCACCTCTCCTTGCTTGGCCTGGCTGGAAACGCCCCCATCATTGCCTCTTCAGCCAGGGGTGACGTTGCCTGAGCCATCTGAGTCTGAAAGAAGGACTCACCTTGACCTTCCTCTTTCCCAGAAGACTCAACACAGATGAGGCCATCAAAAGCATCATCATTCCTCCCTCTCTGCATGTCTCAAAGCCCTCACTCTGACCCCTATCGATCAGCCATGAAACATAAAATCAACAGAGTTCTGCTTTTCTGTTTCATGCAGAAAAATCAACACTGACTGGCATCATCAGCCAAGCTCACAGAAATATAGAGTAAAAGTGGGAGTGCCTACAACTTCTCTGCCTCCTCTCTCAGATCCTCTTAAGCTTTTCCTTTGTCCTGGTCCCGGATGACAGCTGTGGGGCAGGGCAAAATCCTGCTGCTAAGTACTAAGTAGGAGAAGTGTTCATTGTCATTCCCACACAGAGGATGCTTCGAGCTAGTCAGTGACTGACAGCCTGAATAAGCAGTTATTTCTCCAGGCTCAGGCACAAGAGGCATATGCAACCCATTGCCTGACCTTATGCAGCTGAGCTTGGCATTCTGGGGCCAGCTCGCTGCCATCGTTGCCTGTTAAGGTTAAAATATTGTTGAGCTGATTGATGATGAAGCTCTGATTGTGTTACTCTCCTGCTGAAATAATTTTTGACTGTGCGCCAAGTCCTACAGGATCAGGTCCAGATGCCTTATTCTGGCATTCATGGCTTGTTGTGATCTGACCCCAGTCTACCTTCCCAGTTGTATCACTTGTTACTAGGCTTCATGAATTCTGTGATGCAGACAAGCTGAACTGCATTCCCAACTTGCCCCATGATTTCTCACCTCTGTGTCACCACTAACATGGTTCTTTCCCCTGGGATACTCATTTTCCTGACTGTCCATGTCTGAGTCAGCTTGGGCTACTATAACAAGATACCATAGACTGGGTGGCTTTAACAATAAACATTTACTTGCAGTTCTGGAGGCTGAGGAGTCCAAGATCAAGGTGCTGGCAGCTTCAGTTCCCCCCGATGAGAGTCTTTTTCTTGCCTTGCAGACAGTTAGCTTCTTGCTGTGTCCTCGTGGGATGGAGAGAGAACTCAGATCTCCTCCTCTTTCATAAGGGCACTGATTTCATTATGGCAGCCTCTCACCCTTATGACCTAATCTAAACCTGACTACTACCAAAGGGCCTATCTCCAAATACCATCATGTTGGGGGTTAAGGTTTCAACATTGAATTTTGGGGGACAAACATTCAGTCCACAACAATGTCTAAATCCCATCAACTCTTCAAACCTCAGAGAGTTCCCTGTTTTCTCCAGCTATAAATAATTTTTCCTCTTCTCAACTTTTATAACACTTTGTGCATACCCCTCTTAGGACATTTATGCTTTCCGTTGTGTTTTTGTATGTGTTTTACTTTCTTCACTAGATTCTGAGTCCCTTGATGTCAGGGGACATATATTTTTATTCTATGAAGGACTAACTTGTAGCTCAGGGGCTCTGATATCTGCAGAATGCACCTAGTAAAAGCTTGTTATTAAATAAACGGATGTTCCTATTTGTAGGAGAACCTTGAGTTGACTAATGCAGGACTTACATTCATGACAAATAGTAAAGCCAGGGTCCATTACAGTTGCTTCATGCCTGGCTGGCTATTAAATATTTAAATATCACCCTGAGTTGAGGGACTGACTCATCATGTGTTTCTACACTGTTCTGTAAGGGGATGAATTATATATCTTTCTCTGATATCAGTGAGAAATCATGTAGCTGCATGCATACATACATACATACATACATGCAAATGCATTCACACTTACATGAAAATGATTTGGCCAAATTATAAAATAACCTGCTATCACTTTGGTGCAGTTTTTGTTGTTAGTATAAAAACATTCATAAACAACAAGATATTAATAATTCGTCCTCTTTATATTGACTCCTAAACATACATTGAGATCTAACATTATACCATGATCCCAAAAGGCTGTAAAAAGCATCCTCCTGGAGGAGAACCTGCTTACTATACACAGTATTCCTAGGAATTGGGCTTTTGAAACACGTGGCGAGTGACTGTTACCTCCACCACCACCACTGCTGCCACCACAAACGGGAGCAAACATGCCTCTCCATCTTTTATTCAAATGGATTTCAATTATTAATTTTATTTACAACTTCCATTGTATATTCTCCTGGGCACACAGGAGGCCCAGAGAATTCAGATGTTTTGGAGATTTTCAAATTTTTAATGCAATAAAATATTACCTATGTGTTGTTATTCTCTAAAGTGAAATAATTACTCGAAATACACATTCTTGTGGAAACCCATAAATGTAACTTTGTTTAAGGAAAATGAACTCAACATTCTCTAGGAAGCTGTTACTCGGCCACACCAGGGCTGTTCTCATTTGCATAATTGCAGGTGGCGGGCTGTTTGCCTGCATATTTAAATGGTATGTATTTCCATTTCGTTAATGAAACATCACCAAAGTTCAGGAGTGAATCTGTAGGTTATCCTGACTACTGATTCACTTGCACCAAAAAGCAACTGGAGCATAAGAATAATTGAGATGACCTTTAGCTTCAGGGTTGCAAGTTATATTACTAGTCATCATTACTCAAACACCAGGAACTAGGCACTGGGCAGAATATAGAAAGGATTCCTCACCAGCAAGCCACTACCACCTGAAGCATGAAGGAGAGAGCAACGAGAGATGTCTTCTAAACACTGGTGTTAGAACACCCATCCTCCTCCTCCTTGCTCCAAAGCAGCCCTTTTTTATCTTCATTTTTGTGCTAACAAGGTAGACCTGTCCTGCCTGTGTTCTGAAGAGGTTCTTTCATGCTCAGGGTCTGCGGAGCTTTAGCAGAGTTAGATGTACTCTAACAGCAGGCCACCATCAAAACATTCTATAATAGGATTAAAATAAAAGAGAAATGCTCTTGCAGTGGAATGGCAATGATTATTTAACACGTTTCAAGTGCTTGGTGGGAAGAGGCAGCACAAACACAGCAGATGGGCCCACCGTGTGGGTGCATCACCTTCTCAGCTATCAGAACGTTGTATTGTGATCATGGATTTTTGGAGCTTAGCATTGAAGGATGTCCAAAAGCTGTACAGCAAGGCCCTGGGGAAAAGGACCTTATCACTGCCAGAGATGAACGTATTGATTCGTGCTTACTTCTGTGCCTCCTGACTGTCTGCCCCACCCAGACGGTGAGCTCTCTCTAGGAAGAAGTGGAATCTCTCTGCTTGCTCACATTTCAATTCCCAGTATCTGAAGCTATACCCAGCATGTTATAGATGCCTAGTGAATATGAGTTATCTGAAAGAAAGGGTTTCATGCATGGGCTGTGCAGTTAGATTATTAAAATGTGACCTTGCACAAGTTTCTTTATGATATTAAGCACCGGTCTCATGCCCAAAATAGGAATAATAATACAATGATTTTTCTAGCATACTCGTCAGGATATCTAAAACAATTAAAGCATGGCCCCAGTTTCCATATCTGGCATGCTGGGCTCCACAGACAGCTATTTGGAGTGGACAATGGGAGTTAGAACCATAGGTATAAGATCTGGGGTAGCAGAAAAGCTCTTGGAGGCCTCTGCTTCTTCCAAGGCTCAGTCTGAACATTCAGCATGCAGGGCCTCTGGTGAGATAGCAGGTGGTGGTGATATCAGAGGGAAGGACACAGTTAGAATGTACCCAGAGGGGGCCCTGGAGAACCAGTTCAGCCAACTCCCTGAAACTCACAGCATCTGTGTCATCTGGGGTACAGGGAAGAAGATCAATGGAGTGTTTACTTTTAGAATCTGGAGAAGGAGCATTCAGAGTGGTCATGTTCTTGGTGTCATCCAGATCTATGTTATCTTGACATCGCTGTCCTTATGAGCTTTATTCTGCCATCTCATATTTAGATCCCCTGACTGCAGCAATTATTTCCAGGTATTCCTGCCCCAACAAGCTTTCCATCTTTCCTGGCCATCTGTGTCTCTGTGCTGGTAATTCTCCATTTGCCCAGCCCGCCAGATCCCATGTCCTCCCTTCACTGACCTGCTCTGCGCCCCAGCAGACTGGCTCCCACACACTGTATCTCCCTACCTGCTTTGGTTTCCTCTTTGATTCTGCCAGTGGGAAGCCTTGGCAAGAGATCTGAGGATGGGATTTTTCTTCTCCACTCACTGCCCACTTTGGCACCATGGTCTGGCAATAGTTTTATCTCCCCACAACTACAACTCCTGCCTGAAGGCCCCTGATTCAAGGCTCCAGTAGTCTTTGAGCTCTGATAACAATGCTTCCTCCCATTGCCCCTTCAGACCCGGGGATGGTAAAGGCTTCCTGCTATGTCTGTCTTTTGGTGCTGCAGTCTTTGTGGTTCCCTTAACTGTGTCCAGACCTCTGCAAACAGTCCTCTCATTCAGTCTCATCACTTGACCTATCTGAATGAAATTCTGTTGCCTGCTGGGACTTTGACTGATGAACCCTATGGTGGTGGCTATATTTAAAGACACTTCAAGGTATAGTCCTTTCTCTCTCCTTTTCTTCACAGCAAACTTCCTGAAAGTGTCTTCTTCATACTTAGGATATTTATATTGATTCCCCCAGATACTTGCTCTCCACTGGGAAATCTCACACACCTCCAGTACACTCAGCGATCTCCCACAGACTGACCATTTTATAATTCATTCATTTGTTCAATAGATATTTGTTCAGTACCTAATATGTTGCAAGCACTATTGTAGGCTTTGTACTATTGAACAAAACACTCCAAGATTCATACCGTTATGGAGCTTATGTTTTCTGGGATCAAATCTGTGCTACTAACACGTGTATTATTGACCTCCAGAGCTGTTTTTCTAGTTTCCCAGTAGAGGCCCCACAAACCCCAAAACAGCACATCTGAACTCAAATTTTTAATGACCAAACCCCAAACCCTCTCCCGCTCCAGAGAGGGCCTCATCCCCTCACCACAGTTTTACTCAATTTAGTCAGCTTGTCCTTTCCCTTCTTCTTTCAACCCTGCTTCAGTTTTCTCCCAGATGTCTCTCATACTCTGCGATCCTGAGTCTCTGTCCACAGTTCAGTATCCTGCCATCTCTCACCTAAACCAGTGCAAAGGCCCCTTACCTGGTCTGCCTGTTTCTGGCCTCTTTCCATTCCTCTGCACTGCATTCCTCCCTCATCACTAGTGCCAAAGTTAATCTCTAAACACTTTTTTGCCTGAAGGATTCAGACAGTTCCCCACTGCCACACTTCTTGGCAAGACGTTCAGTTTCCAGCTGATTTGGATCAGTGAACATCTGCAGCCTTAACACCTACCAATGGACTCGGCACCCTTCTGCTCAGCTCCCTGACTGGCCTGGACACCTGGCCGCCTCGCCTGTACACAGGCCTTTTTCTGGATTGCCATCACCTCCCTTACCCCATTTCTTACCTCCTACTGACATTACCATGTCTGTGATATTTCCCCCAACCCTTCTCAGAAAATTAATGGCTCCGACCTTTTTACTGTCACAGTTTCTGTTCTTTCCAGCTTATCATGCTGCTCCACAGCTAGTTGTGTGAGTGCTGAGTCTTCCAGCTGGAGAGCACTGGAAATTTTTGGAATGCTTGGTGTTTAGTGCTGAGTTTGGTGTAGAATTATCAGGGCAAACACAGACAGGATAACCATCATCGTCATGCTGCCTTCCAGATAAAGCACCTTCTGAGCCCTGAATCCTCCTCTTGCGGCTGCCCAGCCCACTGCGCACAGCTGCCGTGGTGGTGATCTGTCCACAGGGTGTGCTCCTGCCTCGAGCTTTTTTCCCAAACAGCTAATCTGGTGATATGAGATAAAATAGCACCTATGGTTTAACAAACTCAAATGACTTTCTGAGCTCTGATTTACTGTCTTTACCATATGTGCTGACTTATGTATCTACTTATTTTACTTATTATGTGCAGATCTGGCCGCAGACTGGAAAGCTAGAGCCACCTTAGGGAGGACATCAGCAGGTAGCAGCGAGAAACCTAACCTTCATCTCTGGGCAGCCGAAATGTTATCAAAGCCCGAGGGCCACTTGTGTAGCCACAGGGCCCTCTTCCTCAGCCTCCCACTCATCTGCCGGCAGTTTTATCCCCCTTCAGGTCTGACCTGAGATGGCTTTGGGTCAGGTCACTTGCAGCGGGGAGACAGAAAGGACGGAGAGGAATTAACAGTGATGGTAGTTCCTGTGTATCCATATGTGCCTGGAGATGGCTTTGCTAATAATATCCTGGCCAGAGCATTGACGAAATCATTTGCTCTCACTCACAAGCAGCTTGGGGGTTGGGCCAGACCCTGCTTGTATTGCCAAACATTGAAATGCTGTGAGGTTGGAGGCTGGCTTCACTTACAGCATTCTTTATCCAGGATGATCAGATCAACTTATTTTCTATGTTCAACCCCAATTGTTTTCCACTGCCCCCCAAAATGAACAATATATAAACTATAGACAAGGGAAAGCCTTCTCTGGGCCGCTTTTATGAGACTGACCCAGGACCTGAGGTTACCTGTGTGTCCATAAGGAGTAAGCCAGTCAGTGCTCACCTTCAGAGTCAAATGATCCCAGGGAAGGACAAAGCTTCCAGGTCAGTGCCTAGGGTTGGAGCTGCACAGAGATGAGGCAGGGCATATGCCTTGAATGGATGGGAAGGAAGATATGAAGGATGGGGATGATGTGTTTGTTTCCTATTCTCCTCAATCAGTAAGAGCTTTAAACTGATTTTGATTTTCTGGAGCTAGACTGGGTACCACATTGTGATGATACAGTACACACTTCACTGTGTTTTGGCACAAAGTGGATTTACAGTGGCTGAGATGGTCTGTCAAATTCCTGACAACCCCCCAAATGGAGCTCACAGCTGCAGTGGCTGTTTTAGATATTGGGGCAGGGGGACACCCCCCACCCCTGCATCTTACCAAAGAACTCTGGGGAGATTTCAAAACATCTGAGAGGGTAGGCAATGAAATTATATCCTTGAAACATCATAAGCAGGGGCCCATCCAGTCTCACACATTGCTCTCACTGCTGCAGATTCCCGGGGATAAGATGGGTAATGAATATGCTGTCAGCCAAGACCTCCTGTGCTCTTCAGAATGGGTTCTCTTCAGCCACTCAAGAAATTCCAGGAAGAGTTTGAAGTGCATAGCCTAGAAATTGTTAAAAATGCAAAATATCGATCTTATTTTCATTGCAATCTTAGGGCTGAGTATTAGGCAACCAGCATGTTTTCATCTTCCTCACACAAAGGAGACAAAAGGACCAAGAAATAGCTCAATTTCTCCATCTTCTCTCAGGTTACTGTGGAAGATGAATGAAGTTCTGTGGTGCTAATGTGGGCATTGTTCAATTTGTGTTGCCATGTGAAGTAAAAATGCATTTCCACGTGAAGCTCTATTATTTTGATCATTATATCCTTTTATTTTTATTTTGCAAAATTATTTAACAAATACTGACTTTTAGGTTCAAATATTGATATTCTATAAGGTTTGTTTTCTTTTAATAATTATAATTTGAGTAAATTGCTCTAAATGAGTATTTTCTTCCCCCCTCAAAAATTCTTGTTTCATGTTTCTGATGAATGCATAGTCTAGGAAATGCCCACTAGATGGCAGTCTCACTGCATAGCTGAAGAAGGTTGCTGCAGGGGATTAGAAAAATACAGATCCTTTGTGTTGCAGCCAGCTGGCAAAATCCAGAAGGTGGCACATTTTAGCTATTTATGAAAGGGCAAGTGCAGAGAACAATGTTGCCTTTTGGAAAAATTATTTTTATTTATCTTTTCAGAAGGAGATTATAAACTGAATAAAAGGATCTGTATGTGATATTTAAAGTATTTTGAAATATTTCACATTTTAAGAGTATGTAATACAAGCTGAAGGACTAGTGAAGCTAACAGTAACACAAAATCAAGGTGAAATTGACCAATAAATTGAGAACTCCATTACAGGAACAATTTCCCTGAGTTTGAGTCATAGTGGTTGAGTGATAACCTAAACCTGTCTAAACTTTGTGAAACATTCAAGGGGAAGATAGAAGGAGATAGCGAGGGCCACTGGCGGAGGTGGAGGAATGCAGTGTGGGAAGTGCTGTTTATATTTTTCACCAACTTTTGCAGGCTCCCGGAGGACTTTTGGCAGACCTGTGCTTTAGAGTTCAGTTCTTTTCAAGGTTACTGATTACCTGAAGGGATCCTGGTTTTAAAAATGAAAAATGACAGCTTGAATACAATAGTCCAATTTAGAGGGATCATGCACCCTAGGCAGCTTTGCTGACTATCGGGGGCATTTGCAGGGAATACAAAACCACATCCATTTTGTGGAAGACGCGGCTACAGTTTCACTATATCACCTGCAACCTCGGGCTATTGTGTGCTAGCTTATTCTGAGGGAATACCTGTTCCTTCTTTGATTTGGCCCCTGAGCAGTGTGGATGAGCTTGCCTTCTCACCTCCTGCGGAAAATACACATTCATGAGAAGGTGCTGGGGGTGGCTGGATGGCAGGACAGCAGATTGGTGGCTGGGAAGTCATTCTTCTGAGTGACAGCTGTACCTGGCTCTTGGCACTACAATGTGTCAGGGAACTGGTGTTCCATCGGCATCATTTATCTCATTTAAATATTCCAGAGAGAGTAGCCCCCGTTCCGAAGTTAGATTCATTTTCATCCTTATGTTCTAAGAAGGGTCTGGCAGCCTCTGTCAAATAAGGGGTGGGGCAGGGGGGGAAGAAAGGAAGAGAGGGAAAAAATGATGACAAAATGCAGCAAGTGAGTGATATATAAGGTGAACACAGAATTCAATGTCCAGGACAAGGACACATGTGTCTTGGACCCCAGATATATAGCTCAGAACTGATGGAGAAATAGGCAGAGAGATAATCTTTATCTCTGCTCCCAAGGCTTTAGAAATACCTGGGGCTAAATAACCCTGAGAAGAAAGGAGGAAATAAACTCTGCTCTAAGTCACCCATGAGATTTCGAGTGCAGGCCACTGGCTGAGCACATTTTTTTTTTTTCTTGAGTCACACCCTGAGTTCAGAGCCAGTTGGTTTATGGAAACCTCAGTAAAGTGTTTGGCTCTAGGCTAGGATTCTGGGTTTCTGTTTTATTTGGGAAGATTTGCTGGACTTTTACTTGGATTTACCATCTGAAATCTTTGCAAGAGGCAAAACAAGGTAGGGGCAGGGGGAGATTCTCACATTTGCCACAGCCTGATTTGTTCCTGGGTAAACCAGGTTAAAACATTTATTTCTTTTTGTAACATTTCAAGTGCCCACACATATATGTGTGAGTTTATATGTGTTTGAGTGTTCCTAATCACAGAAACTTTGGGCTACTTTTCTTTTAAGTTAGTCATCACTGTG